>NW_027138407.1:709365-1309365 GCF_035084215.1 Heptranchias perlo
ATCAACCACGACGTGGATTAGATACGGAGTAAAGTTCCTCCTACACTGTTACCTCCAAACATCTACATGCTAAGTGTGATATTTTGACACACCAACTTTTTTTTATTCGTTCATGCAATTTGGGGCATCGCTGGCAAGGCCAGCATTTATTGCCCATCCCTAATTGCCCTTGAGAAAGTGGCGGTGAGCCGCCTTCTTGATCCGCTGCAGTCCCTGTGGTGAAGGTTCTCCCACAGTGCTGTTAGGAAGGGAGTTCCAGGATTTTGACCCAGCAACGATGAAGGAACGGCGATATATTTCCAAGTCGGGATGGTGTGTGACTTGGAGGGGAACGTGCAGGTGGTGTTGTTCCCATGTGCCTGCTGCCCTTGTCCTTCTAGATAGTAGAGGTCGCAGGTTTGGGAGATGCTGTCGAAGAAGCCTTGGCGAGTTGCTGCAGAGCATCCTGTGGATGGTACACACTGCAGCCACTGTGCGCCGGTGGTGAAGGGAGTGAATGTTTAGGGTGGTGGATGGGGTGCCAATCAATCGGGCTGCTTTGTCCTGGATGGTGTCGAGCTTCTTGAGTGTTGTTGGAGCAGCACTCATCCAGGCAAGTGGAGAGTATTCCATCACACTCCTGACTTGTGCCTTGTAGATGGTGGAAAGTCTTTGGGGAGTCAGGAGGTGAGTCACTCGCTGCAGAATACCCACAGATTATGCATTTCTTTAGGTACCTGAATAGTTATGAAATATTGTGCATACCAGGGAATCTTACAGTGGAAAAACACCTGAACGGCGGCATTAGTGAGGCATTTCAAATCTTCAAGGGATAGATCATTTGTAGAATGTGATTCATTATTAACACAAGCTTTAGAGCAAGGAGGCATGAATCTAATAAAATTTAGAAAAATGATTATACAGTTAAAATAGTTGGAATAAACTACCCATTGGAAGTGGAATGAAAAACATTTTAACATTTAGGACGGTATTGGATATTTTTGGACAGACAGGGATAGGAAAGCCATCACAGGTCAGGTGGGGCAAGAATCATGTGATCTGTGGATCTGACGCTATAAAGGTACAGTCTTATCTTCCTAAGCAAATTCTGGCACACGAGGAGGGGCAAGGTGTGTGTGTGTGTGTGAGTGTTTTGGAGAGGTGAGGTCGTGGTGGCAGGGTCATAGTATTATGCTTCGTGTTACATTAAGAATAACACCAGAATCCTTGAGTCTGTTTGATTGCTTCATGAAGCAGGGGTGGAATGTCCCTCAGTTTTATTTTCTCTCACAAGAGAATGCATTACATCGAATTACATTGTATAGAATCTACAAAATAGAAACAGGTCATTCGGCCCAACAGGTCTATGCTCCACACGAGCCTCCCCCTAGCTTACCTCATCTCAGCCTATCAGCACATCCTTCTATTCCTTTCTCCCTCATGTACCTATCTAGCTTCCCCTTAAATGCATTGATGCGATTCGCCTCAAGCACTTCCTGTGCTAGCAAGTTCCACATTCTCACAACTCTCTGAGCAAAGAAGTTTCTTTATTGGGTTTATTAGTGACTATCTACTAGTTATGGCCCCTAGTTATGGATTGGTATTTTTTCAACCAGCAAGTGGTACACGAGGTTGTACCATCAGATGAATAGAGTGGGGTTTATCAGTCTGATGGCCCTTGTCAACTTTCCTTCCCTATGTTCTCGAGTTATCCCTTCCTGCAGTGCGCTTCAGAGCCTCTGCCATAAGACCACTTCTTACTGTCCGAATGATATCAGCTTTCCACTTCACAGAGCACCAATTCTATGGCATCCCTACATTAGATTGTCAATTTAGACCCTAATAGTTCCGAGTTAAAGTTGCATTAAGCCCTGGTTAGAACCCACCTGGAATACTGCGTTCATTCTGCGCATCGCACCTTAAGAAGGATACATTGGTCCTGGAGGGGTTGCAGCACAGATTCACCAGAATGATACCGGGGCTTAATTATGAGGTCAGGTTTCACAGACTAGGCTTGTATTCCCTCGAGTATAGGAGATTAAAAGGTGATCTAATTTAAAATGGTTAAAGGATTTGATAGTGTACGTAGAGAGAAACTATTACCTCTGATGGGGGAGTCTAGAACAAGGGGGCATATCATTTCAAATTAGGGCTAGGCCGTTCAGGGGTGATGTCAGGAAATACTTCTTCACACAAAGGGGAGTGGAAATCTGGAACTCTCTCCCCCCCAAATGTTGTTAAGGCTAGGCCAATTGAACATTTCAAAACCAAGATTGATAGATTTTTGTTAGGCAGGGTATTAAGGGTTACAGAACCAAGGATGATAGATAGAGTTAAGATACAGGTTAGGCATGATTCAAATGAATGGCGGAACAGGCTCGAAGGGCTGAACGGCCGACTCTTGTTCCTATGTTCCTAATTCGTTGCAGCATACTGTACAGGAAGCGGCAGGATGGTTGGATTAGACCAAGAGATGCATAAAGGAATAAAACACGCGTCCAATTTTTCAAAACTTGTCCAAAATAGTCAAACTCCCGTGACTTTACAGACGTGGGTTGAAGAGCAAGTACAATCATCAGTTACAATAGAGAATATTGGGTCCAGGGAACAACGAGCTATTTAGGCCTTGTTTAATAGTCATACATTTTTGTCCACTGTTTATCGAGACCTTTGATTCTAAATTATTATCCATAGCTCAATAGCAAAACTGATGGGATTAGTTGGTGCTTGGACATTTGTCTGCCAACAGGCTAAAGAACTTGACAACACCAAACTAAAGCATTGTACTGCCACCATTGGCAGGATGTCACTGCTGTAATGTAGGAGATGCAGCAGCCAATTTGTGCACAGCAAGGTCCCACAAACAGCAATGAGTTAATGAGCAGATAATCTGTTGTTTGAGGCATAAATATTGGCCCAAGACACCGGGGAGAACACCCCTGCTCTTCTTGGATAATAAGTGCTATGGGACCTCTTACGTCCACCTGAGAGGGCAAACAGGACCTCGGTTGAAGTCTCATCTGAAAGATGGCACCTCCGACAGTGCAATACTCCCTCTGTGCTGCACTGGAGCGTCAGCCTAGATTTCGTCGTCAAGTATCTGAAGAGGGAGTTGAACCTACAACCTTCTAACTCAGAGGCGAGAGTGCTACTAACTGAGCCTTGGTTGGCAGTGACTTTACATAGGCAGTGTACGTTATAAATATGGATATAGCCGTTTATATTGAGGGTAGGGAAACAGGAAGCAAGGTTCTGTAAACATGCAGACTTAAGGTTTTTGATATATTATAGAGAGATAGATGCATCTTTCATAATGGAATAATTGTGACTTAATGTAAAGAAATGACTAATTAAAAGCGTAAATTGTATTAAAATATATTTTATTGGCAAGCATTGCTGGAAGAAATCAACGATTCTGAAAAGCCCACTTAAATTCGTCTTAAAATGTAACAATAGTGAGGAATATTATATCTAAACTAGCAAGAAGCATCTCAAGTGTAAATCTTTTCTTTTAAGTCTACAATTAAACCAGATATCCGACATTCCATTGATACAGTAGCAAGTCAGTACATTTTCCTTTAAATGAGTCTCTTGGAATATTTGCATACACGCACAGAATGTTCTCGTGAATTCTCTTAGGCCCTTTGAATGGAGGCAGCAACATTGTTATTTTAAATATTTTGAATTGGACAGCTGGAGTGCCGTGTCCAAATCTGGGCACCACACTGGCTGTCCAATTCAAAATATTTAAAATAACAATGTTGCTGTCAAGGCCTTGGAGAGGATGCAGAGGAGATTTACAAGAATGGCATCAGGCATGAGGGACTCCAGTTAGGTGGAGAGACTAGAAAAGCTGGGATTGTTCACTGTAGAGCAGAAAAGGTTGAGGGGAGATTTAATAGAGTTGTTCAAAATTATGAAGGGTTTTGATAGAGTACATAAGGAGAAATCGGTTCCACTGGCAGGAGGCTCGGGAACCAGAGGACACAGATTTAAAGTTATTGACAAAAGGACCAGAGGGGAGATGAGGAGAAACTTTTTTACTCAGCGAGTTGTGATGATCTGGAATGCACTGCCTGAAAGGGCGGTGGAAGCAGATTCAATAATAACTTGCAAAGGAGAATTGGATAAATACTTGAAAGGGAATAAAATTGCAGTGCTATGAGATAGCTCTTTCAAGGAGCCGGCAAGGGCACGTTGGGCCGAATGGCCTCCTTCTGTGCTGTAAGAGTGCATGATTTTCAGCATGGAGGTTTTTTTCCCCAGATTTCTGTTCTTCCCAGGAAAACACTAGACATTTCGTAGGATCCATTTCACGGGTTAGGACATTAATATTCCAAGCGCCCAATTAAAAGGCATATGACTTAATGTACAAAGAAGATAACATTTAAATCTTACAATGATACAGACTATACGTTTAATATAAAATCAGCAATCTCCAAATGTAAGTATGAGCAAAGCTTCGTCTGAAGTTCTACAAAGAAGAGATTATTCTGATTAAACTATACTACCGTTCTAGAGGAAAGGACAGAAATGACACAATCCTACAATCATGAAGATTCTTTACAAAATAACTTTTACATACAAACACATATATGCACGTTATATATAAAATGTTGCCTTTGGGTAGACTGTTCACTGCATCACATGTAAACATTATTCTGCGTCCATACAAAGATCTTTGGGCCTTCACCGCCATGACAGTCCGATTACTTCTGTGCTCGTGATTAATTGGCCCTCTGGATAGAGAAATAAGTAACAAATGGTTTTAGTATATTATAGCGTGTGGAATTGCCCCCCCATGCAAAATTAATCATCAAAAGTAACCTCTCAATGCTACCAGAACTGAGCTTAGATTTACAATATATTAAAAATTATTACATAGAATTTACAGCATAGAAACAGGCCACTCGCCCAAATGGCCTGTGCCAGTGTTTATGCTCCACACAAGCCTCCTCCCACCTCTTTTTAAGCAACCCTATCACCATAACCTTCTATTCCTTTCTCCCTCGATTGTTTATCTAGCGTCCCCTTAAAGGCATCTCTGCTATTTGCCTCAACTACTCCTTGTGGGAGCGAGTTCCACATTCTCACCACTCTCTGGGTAAAGACGTTTCTCCTGAAGTTCCTATTGGATTGATTAGTGACTATCTTACATTTATGGCCTCCTGGTTTTGGACTCCTCACAATTAGGCATATTTTCACTACATCTATCCTATCAAACCCTTTCATAATCTTAAAGACCTCTTTCAGTTCAACCCTCAATCTTCTCCTTTCTAAAGAAAAGAGCCCCAGCCTATTCAATCGTTCCTGATAAGTATAGCCGCTCTCTTCTGGTATCATCCTTTATCTCAAAGTAAATTTGTTTAGCATTAAGAAAAATGTGATAATTCTTAAACGAAAGCCTGTTAGAGTGTATTGGTCTTTTTTTTCTGATAGGCCGAGTGCTGTATTAGATATAGCATGCAACTCTAGATTGGGGCCAATGTCGATCCGCTACACACACAGCGAGATTACTCCCAATGTGACGCTGCGTGGTATGATTACATTTCCGTTTTAATTTGCTTAGGCTACAAAATATCTTATCTTATTCTGACTGAGACAATGTTATCAGAATTTACTCCCAACGTGGCTCAGTTATACATTCTTTTTTAAAGGGCATCAGTCGGAATCCTGTTATTTTCTTAATTTAAGTATGCTTTAACTATTATTTGGCAATCAAAATGAAGGTCTTTAAATAGTGTTAATTAAAGATTTCAACTTAAGAGTTGATCGGAATAAGTGGTTCTTATAATATTGGAATCGTGGGCACGTCCCTCCATTAATCTGAATGTATCTGATTGTTTTACTTGCTTTTTATATTAAATGTTAGAGATGACAGCCGTATCAGCCCTTGGTAACGCTCTCGCCTCTGAGTCAGAAGGTCGTGGGTTCACAGTAGCACTCCAGAGACTTGAGGACATAATCTAGGCTGGCACTCCCAGTACAGAACTGAGGGAGTGCTGCACTGTCGGAGGTATGGTCTTCCGGGTGAGACGTTAAACTAAAGTCCCGTCTACCCTCTCAGGTGGATACAAACAGTCTTATGCCACTATTCCAATGAAGAGCAGGGGTGTTCTCCCCGTTGTCCTGGGGCCAATATTCATTCCTCAACCAACATCATTAAAAACAATATCTGGCCATTTAACTTATTGCTGTTTATTCTGTCTGTGCAGGTAAAGGTTTATGCAAAGCAGACTGTCTAAAGGAGAGAGTTTTTAGTCTTTGATACTGAACTTGTAAAATGTCACAACTTGCGTCTCACCTTATGAGATCCAAACTCGAACAGTCATCAAGATATTGAATACGATGCTTTTGAAGAAGAATATTCTTAAGCCAAAGACCGTCAGAGAGAGAAGATTCATGTGTTCGTCTGTGAGAAGAGGAAAAACAAAAAAATAAGAATATCTAGAACGATAAATAGCATAAGAACACAAGGAATAGGAGCAGGAGTAGGCCATACGACCCACAGAGCCTGCTCCGCCATTCAATAAGATCACTTCCCCACCCGATCCCCATATCACTTGATTACCTCAGTGTCCAAAAAGCTATCGATCACAGTCTTGAATATATCAATGACCGAGCATCCACAGCCCTCTGGGGTAGAGAATTCCATGAACAAATATTGACCCTGCTCTGATATGTTAATATACGACATGGAATGATAAGTAAAGAGGTATGCTGCTCTCAATTTTGATATTTTGGAAAGTATTCCTTCAGAAACTTGAAGTCGAGGAGAGATTACACAAATTGGGGTTGTATTGTCTAGAGTTTCGAAGGTTAAGGGGTGATCTGATCGAAGTTTATAAGATATTAAAGGGATAGAGAGGGTGGATAGAGACAAACTATTTCCGTTGGTTGGGATTCGAGGAGTAGGGGGCACAGTTCTAAAAATTAGAGCCAGACCTTTCAGGAGCGAGATTAGAAAACATTTCTACACACAAAGGGTGGTAGAAGTTTGGAACTCCCCTCCGCAAACGGCAATTGATACTAGCTCAATTGCTAAATTTAAATGTGAGATAGATAGCTTTTTGGCAACCAAAGGTATTAAGGGTTATGGGCCAAAGGCAGGTATATGGAGTTAGATCACAGATCAGCCATGATCTTATCAAATTGAGGGGCTTAATGGCCTACTCCTGTTCCTATGTTCCTAACTCCGCAACCAGCTCAACAGCTCTCTATATTTACAATTTGCTGTTACCTCGGGGTATGTATTCATATAATGGATGTGTGCATTTATCTTTCGTTCTTTCTTCTTATCTTTCTTTTGTATCCATGCATCTAATTGTAATCGATGCGTTTAAGATGATAAAAGGAGTTGATGGTGTAGATGGAGAGAAACTATTTCCTCTGGAGAGTGGAGTCCAGAATAAGGGGGCATAACCTTAAAATTAGAACCAGGTCATTCAGGGCGGATAGATGGAATTAATATACAGATCAGCCATGATCTGATTGAATGTTGGAACAGGCCCGAGGGGCTGAATGGCCTATTTCTGTTCCTATGTCCCTTCCTAATTTCACGCAGGTATGTTTATGTGTGTGTGTGTGTGTGTGTGCTTGCTTTCTTTGATTTTCGCTACTTTATGCATCTAGAACTAAAATATCACAAGTGATACCTATTAATTGTTACCAACGGTTAATGGTTTAAAAGGGTAACTCGAGTGCATGTCATGTCATGTTGCATTGGTTAAACCAGTTGGAAAATGCAGCTGAATCCCTTTTAAGAACATACGCCTTCAACACATACACACACAAACATACACCCATACGCAAAAATACACATATGTACAAATGCATACAGACCCACAAACACACAAACACACACACACATAAACACTCACGCACAAACAAACACACACACAAATACATAAACACACACATTCATGCACACACGCAAACATCACATGTACACACACACACTCACAAACACGTTACACACATAAACACACACACACAAACACATACAGTGTACTAACCTCCTTTTGCATCTTCGTCAACCTTGATGCAGGGCATGTCAGAACCACCTGTAAAAGACAAATAATATTATTAAGAATAATAGCAGTAATAATGATAATATTAATAATAACTATAAGAGAATAGTTCACGTTATAATCTTAAGGTATAAAATTAATTTATAAATGAACATACCGATATCTTTCATTGTTTTCACGGATTCTGTACTCGAGTCGGTAGTATTGCATTGAAATCCCTCCTCCAGTTCCGATTTAGGCCCTGTCAGATATCCAACCAGACTGTAGCTCTTATCCTCGATGGATACCATAGCGTCCTCTGGGGTTCGTTTCTGCTCATTTTTCCCGGCCGCCAGGGATACGGTGAGGTTGTTGGGGAAGAAGTCTGTAACCAGGCAAACGGCTGAAACCTCAGTCGCATTGCTGGCTTCGGGTGGAGGGAGAATATAGACCGATGGTTTCAGAGTTTCGTCCCTTTCTGTTCATAGACAACGAGAAAAGAAAAAACATAATGTTCCATAATTTATCAATATTCTTACAATCTTTAACTACTAGGCTGACTCGTTTTTTACTATCGAAACTGAGGTGTATGTGTAAGTGTTTCTCTGATAGACTACAGAAAGAGTAGAGAAGCATATGGAATCCTGGGCTTAATTAATAGAGGCATAGTGTACAAAAGCAAGGAAGTTAGGCTAAACCTTTATAAAACACTGGTTAGGCCCCAGCTGGAGCATTGTGGCCAATTCTGGGCACCACATTTTAGGAAGGATGTCAAGGCCTTAGAGAGGGTGCAGAAGAGATTTACTAGAACGGTTCCAGGGATGAGGGACTTCAGTTAGGTGGAGAGACTGGAGAAGCTGGGGTTGTTCTCCTTAGGGCAGAGAAGGTTAAGGGGAGATATGATAGAGGTGTTCAAAATCATGAAGGGTTTTGGTAGAGTAAGGGTCGGTAACCAGAGGACACAGATTTAAAGTAATTGGCAAAAGAAGTAGAGGGGAGATGAGGAGACTTTTTTTTAATGTGGCAAGTTGTGATGATCTGGAATGCACTGCCTGAAAGGATGGAGGAAGCAGATTCAATGGTAACTTTCAAAAGAGAATTGGATAAATACACGAAGGGGGAAAATGTGCAGACCGATGGGAAAAGAGGAGGGGGAGTGGACTAATTGGATTGTTCATCTAAAGAGCCGGCACAGGTACATTGGGCTGAATGGCCTCCTTCTATGCTGTATCATTCTATGAGTCTACAATTAAACTGGAATTGAATTATTTACTTTGCAATAGTCATTTGAAAAGTCAGATGCAATACCTGGTTGCTTTATTTTTGCTTCAGGGCTGAATTTGAATATAAATTGTCACTGCCTTTCATAATCTTAAAGTTCTTTTGAATCACTTGGCGTTCTGAATAAGTGAATATATTTTAAAAATTTGTTCATGGGATGTGGGCGTCGCTGGCAAGGCCAGCATTTATTGCCCATCCCTAATTTCCTATATCTAGAGCAGAAAATGATTACAATCCAAATATGTCACGTGTGGTCAATTTGTCGTCATTCATTCACAACAATAAAGCATATTGTCTATTTTAAATGAATTCTATTCTGTTTGCAAGTGGGCGATGGACACATTTCAGCAGCTAATATGGCTTTAGCAGGTGAAATATAGAGCAATATGTTAAAACTCGCCAGCAACCATTTTGACAATACGTCTCATAGGAATTGCTTGACGAGAAAAGATCCAGGTCCATTTAGTTCTCATACCATCCTGGTAGTCGCATGATAGAATAATAACTGATCATTGACTAATCATAACAATCAATCTCGATCGATTAGTCTATAACGGACCCAGAAATGACCAGAGGAAATCATGAGTGGTGGAGAGCTTTGGGAATCATAACAATAACAACAACTTGCATTTATGTAGCGCCTTTAACGTAGTAAAACATCCCAAGGAACGTTATCAGACACAATTTGATAAGGAGACATGAGGACAGGTGACCAAAAGCTTGGTCAAAGGCATATGTTTTAAGGAGCGTCTTAAAGTTGGAGAGAGAGGTAGAGAGGCGGAGAGGTTTATGGAGGGAATTCCAGAGCTTAGGGCCTAGGCAGCTGAAGGCACGGCCGCTAATGGTGGAGCGATGAAAATTGGGGATGCGCAAGAGGCCAGAATTGGAGGAGCAGAAATCTTGGAGGGTTGTAGAGCTGGAGCAGGTTACAGAGATAGGGAGGGGCGAGGGCCATGGAGGGATTTGAAAACAAGGAGGAGAATTTTTTAGGACCATAGGCATTTTTCCCCACAGGCATGCTACACTTACCACATGCAATGTCTCAATGTATTCATATACTGCATTAAAATGTTATTTTCTGAAACATCAGTCAGAATGAGTTGTAAGTATGGCAATTGTTGTAATGTAATACTTTTCTGTCACTGAAAAGGACCTGCTAATAACAGAATATTGGAGCACAGAAACAGGCCTTTGGGCCTAACAGGCCATGCTTTACCTACCTAACCCACCTCGGCTAATTCCACCCTCCCAGTTGCTTCCTTTACCCATCAATAGTCGTTTTACTCATTTTATCTAGTGCATAATTTCTGGATTCTGCTTCAACATCAGTTTGCGGCACAAAATTCCACAACCTACCCTTCCTGTGGATAGTTTTCCTGATCGCCCCT
This sequence comes from Heptranchias perlo, assembly GCF_035084215.1. Taxonomy (NCBI): domain Eukaryota; kingdom Metazoa; phylum Chordata; class Chondrichthyes; order Hexanchiformes; family Hexanchidae; genus Heptranchias; species Heptranchias perlo. Next base: position 720,023 of record NW_027138407.1, read on the forward strand.
TTCATTTTATGTGATTATTTGAAATTGTGCCCTCTTGCTGAGATCTGGTAACAATCTATCACTCTTTACCCTATCGTGACCCTTCATAATCTTGGAGGCCTTTTTAAGGTCGTCTATTAATGCTCCCGGTTCTAGTCAGAAAAGAATAACTTCTAAATTTTGTCTTCATAACTGCAACATCCTACTGACTCTATATCTCCATTGTTATTATGACCTTTCTAGAATGGGGTGCCCAAAACGCACAAAGTAGGATTACTTCGTCCTAGCTATGAGCTTGTAAAAAATAATTGTTTGCTGATTGTTTTGCGTTTTATGCCTCTAGATACCAAGCATATGATCCCATCTCACTTTTTAGGCCTTATTTAATTGTGCTGCCACTTTTAGGGACCGGTTTATCTGCACACCAGGGTCCTGTTGCTCCTCATTTAAAATCTTATCACTTCACGTCTATGTCATTTCACCATTCTTATTTCGTAAAGATAACTCTTAACATATGTTCTGCTTTGAGCTGCATCTGCCAATATTCTGCCCGTCTTACTAGACCACCTATGTCCTTTTGCAGCCTGTCATAATCCTCCACACTATTCGCCATGCCCCCAAAGTTGGAGTCAGTAGCCAATGTTGATGTTGTCCTTTCAATTCTATATATAGTCATTAAAAGTGTCTCCAACACAGATAACAGACCCTTGTGGGACACCATTAGTCAAAGCTTTCCATTATAAGCAACCTCCTTTTGCATCCACTCTTTTCGTTCTGTGTTCTACCATTCTATCTACGTGCCCGCTTCTCTTTAATGGTTTGCGCTATCTCCTTTGCCATAAGTGCCTTGTGTTGCCTTAGCAAATATTTTTAAAAAATTGTATATTTTTTTCTCAAATCTCTCTCTCTCTCTTTTCTCTCTGCGCCTTAATGTACATATCATGGTCAATAGTGGGTATATTTGCCCGTGTTAATTTTCATATTTAACATTATTGTCCTTACAATACTAATCCAATTGCCACTAATCCAATGTTAGACCATTATCTCTCTCAGAATCAATGTAAATATAAATAATGCACCTGTTTGTAAATACATTTTCTTATTTGCTTCTGGTTTCATTCGACTCACACTTACAAATATTAGTTCAAGGTTATTAACTACCCATTAACTGGTCTCAATATATAAATTATTATATGTTGCCTAGCTTATTATTTCAAATAGTTATACTTGAATCTATTGCCGGCATTACATTTGCAGCAAAGCTGTTGTTATACACTTTAAAGTGTTAATGGATACGCTTTGGCGATGCTGGACAGTAAATCATGATATCAACTGGGGGTGGGGGGTTGAGGAGGGGCAGGTTCGATTAAACTCCGTTTATTCTTTTTGGAAAATATTTCTGGTTTGAAAGACAAGGTTTCATTGAGATATTTGACTATATGCAATAATCAGTTGAGTTTTTAATTATTATTCCATTTTAAAGTTTTTACTAATTATTCTAATTGTCATATTTGACACAAATACTTTTTTTTGCATACCGAGGAGTCTCAGTCATTTCACGATGGTATTCAGGCACACTGCGTGATTAGGGTATAAAACAGAACTGAGAGATTATAACTATCAGGAGAGGCTGAACAGGCTGAGGCTCTTTTCTCTAGAAAAGGGAAGGCTGGGGGGTGATCTGAGAGAGGTCTTTAAAATTATCAAAGGGTTTGATAGGGTAGATGCAGAGAAGATGTTTCCACTTGTGGGGGAGACCAGAACTAGGGGCCATAAATATAAGATAGTCACTAATAATAGGGAATTTATGAAAAACGTTTTTTATCCAGAAAGTGGTGAGAATGTTGACCTCGTTCACAGGTGGAGTGGTTGAGGCGAATAGTGTAGATGGATTTAAGGGGAAGCTAGATAAACACATGAAGGAGAAAGGAATAGAAGGATATCATGATAGGGTGAGATGAAGTAGGTGTGAGAGGAGGTCTGTGTGGAGCATAAATACCAGCATAGACCAGTTGGGCCGAATGGCCTGTTTCTGAGCTGTAAATTCAATGTCATGTAATAGCCCATCGCTAAATGAATCTTGTTGGAAACTTTTCATGAATATAACAGATACCATGTTGGCTTTATTCTTTCACCTATTGACGCTTAATCTATTAATGTTTATTTCACTGTGAGCGCCAATGATGGCATTTCATTAGCTGCATTGTTACCAAGATTCTACTTCCAAACTCTAGCTTATAGGAGCCTGCTGTTTCTTTCACTAATGTCCAGCGCTAGCTAGCCTTGGAAACATGTGCAGACAGATCGACGAAGTTGGATAACCAGTTACATTTGTTCATTCAGTTTTAGGTGATTGTCATAGAAATTATAGAATTTTACAGTGCAAAAGGTGGGCATTTAGCACCTGTAGTGACTCATCCTCTGCCCTTTCCCCCAAAACCCAATTCATTTTTAAACAATTATCCCCTTCCCTTTTAAAACCTCTTATGAATGCTGCTTACAACTGTGCGACTTGCACATATATTTTAACACACATAGTATAGTGCCCAAAACGTGACAATATGCAAAAATATTGGGAGAGTCAGCTTAATCCCGGCTTCGCACCAGGATGTTGGTTGATTGCCAAATTCCCATAGTATATACCTTCCCAATGGATAAACTTACCAAGTATCCACTATGGGATTGCATTTTATTCCCACTGGAATATTTGGTCGATTGCTACTTTTTTTTTACTAGTAAGACATTAGAATTGTGAATTGCATTTTTTGTTAGACTTGGTTCCGCCTCTGCTGATTTATTTTGTGTTGTAATTTATATTGCTAGAATAGTTCTGTTGAATATTGTTTGCTAATTTCTAAATTTCTCTTGGTGCTAATTATGCCTACTGAAATAATAAATCACTGGTTTTAATGGGAAGAAAGGTTGACTCACTCGGTGTTACGGTCAGCCTGGTTCCAGATCCAAATGTTTGTTCGTAGTTATTATTCACACAGCATCATACGGTCATACAAAAACGATGTGACATGGTCAATTGTGATGTGCATTTTATAGTATGTATTGATGAGTGAAATTAAATATTATGTTGATGCATCTACGATCTGAAGTACAACTGGCAAAACACAGGATCATCTGCTAAATATTTTAAAAAGTAACATACATTAGATGACATTTTGTATTACTTATGTATGTATGTATGTATGTATCTATCATCTGTGTATCTATCTATCTATCTATCATCTGTGAATCCATCTATCTATCTATCTATCCATCTATCTATCATCTGTGTATCTATCCATCTATCTATCTATCTATCTATCTATCATCTGTGTATCTATCTATCTATCTATCTATCTATCTATCTATCTATCTATCATGTGTATCTATCTATCTATCTATCATCTGTGTATCTATCCATCTATCTATCTATCATCTGTGTATCTATCTATCTATCATCTGTGTATCTATCTATCTATCTATCTATCTATCATCTGTGTATCTATCTATCTATCATCTGTCTATCTATCTATCTATCTATCTATCTAACTATCATCTGTGTATCTATCTATCTATCTTATAGCTTTTAGTTAAAATTTGTGTGATACCCGATTTTATTATCAGTTAGCCACTAAAGATGTAAAAAGTAATTCTGAAAAGGGGAAACGTTATACTGAATAGCTTTTGATCTGTGATAGGCGTTTCATGACATGTTTTGCCTTTAATTTCATAGATGATGGAGATAATATCGAATGGCATTTTCATATTTGTTTTGTGCTCACATTTACAATTAATCAGAAGTAGTTTTTTTATACGGTAAAAAAAATAACACTTACTGGGTTCTACAAGTACTTTAGTCCCGCTTCCAAACGTTAGCTTATCATTGCCTCCATAATTCACACAGTGCCTTACTCTCTTACAAAAAATACTCCCTGGCAATCCACAATGTCCGCCTCATCTTTTTTCAAAAAGTGCAATCTAGTTGGCACAATGACCCCATAAATGTAAGTTTTTTTTCTTCATTTGATCCGAATTTAAGTAATTAAGTTTGAGTAACACCTAATTCCATTGTTATAAACCCAAAGCCTATGGCGATGAAGATGGTCCATTTACACATCTTTATTAATTCCTTTTAAATTTTGTTTTTAACAATACTGCAAGCCATATTAAAAATTAGAAATTATAGTTTCTACACTGTCTAAAGGAAATCATTCCACATTTCTATTTAATTTGATGCCACCTCAAATTTTTATTGTACGTCATTCAATATCCATGATCCCTGACATAAAAATGCATGTGTGAAAGCAATCTCTAACTTTCAGCAGTGTGTTTGTCTAATCTCTTATCGCTCTCTCATCTTTTTCTCTATTTCTCCCTTTCTCTGTCTGAGTTTATAGTGCGTTAGTCAATCATTGTACTCTTCTATGCAACTGGCCAACTGTGCAGTAAACTTTGAAGCAAAATATTATTTATAATCTTGCTTATTCTATTGAAGTTTATAATATTGCTATAAAAAAGAGTGTAAAATTGTTTATTTTGATTAAAATCATTATACAATTGACCGGTCACCAAATTTGGAAATATTCACTTATCTAGTCTAACCCATGTTTCCACTAAACCAATAGTACCCATATTCTTTTCAAATACCTTTGAATGATTCTGATTAATTTTACACACATGCAATGGCAGGTAGGTTTAAACGTACATTTAAGTTTGGTAAAATACTTACGTGGCTGTACAGTTAATCTAGTCCCTCTTCCAAATATTAGTTTAAGGTTCCCTCCTTGATTCACACAGCACTAAACTCCCCTACAAAAAGCCCCAGGGCTCATTTTATGACCCCTTCATTTACCTACATGATTTTACAAGCCATCCCGATTTAAGCAATTTGGTTACATTAGTCCAATTTACTTTTCCATGTAATTTGTTGCTAAGTGTTCTGTTACAACAACAAGGCAAGTATATTTGTCACATTGTATATCACTTAGATTAGTTTTAGTACTACATACGATTTTTGTCTCTGACCCACATTTCTCGATTATTTTGTGATTTCCAATGCTGTCCCATTAGATTCACATAATAGAATTGCACAGCATAGTCTGGTCAATTGCATCTCATTTAGTGTCTTGCTCTATTTGTTTCTGGCTGTCTCTGTGTGATTTTCCAATGTATGTCCACTAGATTCTACCGTATGAGACGTAACAGAGACTGAAACAAATGCAGGAATGGTTCACGTACATAACTTGTATTATTTGTGTTCCTAATGCCAACCTTAGTTACAAAAAAAAATAATCATTTTGGAGTGTTTATACCGTGACATCTAATATTTATTAAACAGTATCTATTTGGTGTTGTATTTAAAACAATCATATAATGTCACCCTCCTCCCTCACATCCACCAGTATCATAGAATCATACAGCAGAGAAGAAGGCCATTCGGCCCATCATGCCTGTTCCAGCTCTCTGAAAGAGCTAACCAATTAGTCCGACTCCCATGCTTTTTAACCAGAGCCCTACAATGTTTTCCTTTTTAAGTATATCCAATCCCCTCTTGAAATTTACTATTGAATCTGCTCCCATCATACTTTCAGACAGTGAATTCTAGATCATAACAACTCGCCGTGTAAAAATAAAAACTCATCTTTCCCCCTGCCTTTTTTGCCAATTATCTTAAATCTGTGTTTTTTGGTTACCCACCCTCATTCCACTAGAAACAATTTCTCCCTATTTACTCTATCAAAACCCTTCAGGATTTTGAACACCTCGATTGAATGTCCCCTTAAACTTCTCTGCTCTAAGGAGAACAATCCCAACTTCGCGACTCTCGCAACATAACTGAATCACCTAATTCCTGGTCTCATTCTGATAAATCTCCTCTGCACCCTCTCCAAGGCCTTGACATCCTTCCTAAAGTGTGGTGCCCAGAATTGGAAGCACTAATCTAGCTGAGGTCTAACCAGTGATTTATTAAGGTTTAGCATAACTTCCTTGCTTTTGAACTCTATGGTTCTATTCATAAAGCCAAGAATCCCGTACGCTTTTTCTTAACAGAATGTGGAAGGTTTTCCACAGTAAAATCATCCAGACCACCACGTATAACCAATCTTTAACTTCCAAGGGTGATTCCATGTTATTGTGTTGGATATGGCAACATAAAATCTTACATTCAATGACAAACCCTTGAGCACCTGTTGTTCCTTATTTTGTTTTCAACTCTGCTAGTGTTCTTGGGCCATCTTGCCCAGTGCCCATCCGTATAAAGTACTGCCATATTCATATGTTGTTAAAATCGTTTGTAATGTTTGAAATACATATGTGCAGTTGCTAGTACATTTATGCAATGTAGTTTTGTTTATTAAATTACGTACTTGGTTGTACAGTTAGCTTGGTTCCTCTTCCAAAAGTCAGCACATCAGTTCCTCTATTATTCACACGTCGCTATAGCCCTTGACAAAATCTGTTCCTGTGACACTGGGTGATGTTTCATTCTGATTCTACCTTACAGAACTGTACCTTACAGTGGCACATTTCCCCAATCAAAGCAAATATTTGACATAACAAATTAATTCATTCTAAATTAAGGACAATTCGAACTCACTTAAGGCATTCGCTCCATCTCAATTGTCCATTTGAAATATCTATGCCTTGTACATTTGAGGAATCTACAAAGTAATAATAGATTCCTTGTCTTAGCGAACAACTTTGCCTTAACCTCTGCTCCACGTTGCTCCTAACGAGACAAAATGAAGTTCTAGCCAATCTCAACTAACTTTCTACAATGCCACTTACTTTATCATCCATTTTTAATATTTCTTTTCTATTACAATTCACGTACAGTGATCTTTTCTGTAGTCCCAGTTTCGCAACATAACAGCAAAAATCTGTGATTTAAAATTTCATTTGAGAGTTAGTGGAAGTGATGGATACTTCTGCATGTTGTTGGAAAAAGAAGATACTCTGTATTTGCTACTAGATTATCATGGACACTTTCAAAGTTCTGTTTCTCAGTCCTTCAAAACATAAGTGTGATGTGGAATTATTTACGAATGTGACAACTGGCTTTTTTGATCGAATAACTCAGTGGGTAGCACTCTCGCCTCTTGGTCGGAACGCTGTAGGTTCAAGTCCTACTGCAGAGAGTTGAGCATAAAACCTAGCCTCATATCTTACTGCAATACTGAGGGAGTAATGCACCGTCAGATGTGCCTGCTTTCAGGTGAGACATTAAACCAAGTCCCCATCTGCCCTCTCAACTGGACGTAAAAGATCCCATGGCAGTATTTCTGGGCCAATATTTATTCCTCAATCAACATCACTAAAAACAGAATGTCTGGTTATTAACACATTGCAGTTTGTGGGATCTTGCTGTGCGCAAATTGGCTGCCACATTTCTTACATTGCAACAGTGACTACACTTCTAAAGCACTTCATGGTCTGTAAAGCGCCCTGGGGCTTCCTGAGGTCGTGAAAGACGCTATAGCCTTTCAAATCTATCAAAATCTACGCTATACTTTTTAACCAGATTTAATTAATAGCAGTAATGTGATATTTTTGAAAATTGCGATCTGAAAATCACTTGATGAGGCACAAACTATTTGTAGAACTCAACTGCTGTAAATGTCATGCTTGTTATAGAGCTACATCAAATATCACACGCCAAGTTGGCATGAATAGCAGCATATTTACTAATGTCTTATTTTAATAATGAGTCCAACCAAAAAATATTGCAATTGCCTCTTTGCAAATAAAAGCTTTCATCACTTACAAACTTATTCTGTTTGGTAAGTGTTTTGTGGAAATTGAGAATAGTTCTGTACTTACTAGGTTCTACACTGAGACTAGTCCCTCTTCCAAATAATGGCTTGATGCCATCACTCACACAACGAAAGCCCCACTAACAAAAACTCTTAGCAATATTGGGTTTATTTCATGCCAATCAACCGTTGCATGCATTTCATTGACACAGCGCTAAAGAACCATCAGTATTTGGAGTGAAACTTTGGAAAGTTCACATTTGCCTGTAAGTTTATGACGGACAATCAGACAATATCTTCAATGCCACATAACTATTACATATACTTACATAGAGTTTACAGCACAGAAACAGGCCATTCGGCCCAATTGCCCTGTGCTGGTGTTTATGCTCTACACGAGCCTTCTCCAACTTTACTTCATCCAATCTTCTCTATTCCTTTCTCCCTCATGGACTTGTCTAGCTTCCCCTTAAAGGCATCTATGCTATTCGCCTGAACCACTCCATGTGGTAGCAAGTTCCAGATTCTAACCACGCTCTCCTGAATTCTTTATTGGAATTATTAAAGACTATCCTATCTTATATTGATGACCCCTAGTGTTGGACTCCCCTAGAAGTGGAAACATCTCCTCTACGTTTACCCTATCAAACCTCTTTACAATCTTAAAGACCTCTATTAGGTCACCTCTCAGCATTCTCTTTTCTAGATAAAAGAGCCCCGGCCTGTTCAGTCTTTCCTGATAGTTATTATTTACGTTTAATTGTAACGAACTGGCGATACTTATTAACAAAACGATGTTTTGCCTGTTATCAACATAATTAGCAAACAGAATTAAAATTCACTTACTAGGTTGAACCATTAGTTTGGTCCCGGATCCAAATATTAGCTTATTGAGATTATTCACACAGCATTACATGCTAGTACATAAACCCTTTAATTGTTACCAAGCATATAGACTATCTAAGAAATCAACTGTATGTTATATTTATGCTTGATCAATAGTCCACATTACAATATTAACATGTGCTTAATCTTGTATTGTTCTCAGTTTATTTAAATCAATTTAGATTTAGTAGGTCGCACACATTAATGCTACCTGTTTACACATTGTAAATATATAGTTTAATTTTGGCTGGATCTACTTTGTGTCCATTGACCAACTGCACATTATTTTGACCAGAATTTATCGAAAATTAATTTACATCGTTATTTTGGGTAACTATTATTCAGATCTTACCGGGATTAACAATGAGTTTGGTGCCGCTTCCAAATATCGTTTTACCATATCCTTGAGAAGCCACACAGTAATTTATCCCTCCACAAGAACTCAGGATAGCGGCGGTTCCCGATGTACCGCTGTCGCTACTCATTTATTCCAATTTTTATTTTAATTGCATGAAATAACGAAAAATTGTAATTGATATATTTGCTAGTTTATTCATGATAATTCTTTAATTTTTTTCAATCAGATTTGTGACATTATTCTTCCAAAACACAATGCTTACTGGGTTCCAAGGTTAGCCTAGTCCCACTTCCAAAATTAAGCTTGGAGGTTCAATCATTCACATGGTCCTACACTGCCTAACAAAGACCATCTGAGTTAATTATTATTCTGTGTCTATCTTAGCTTTGCAATTTAAAGTTAACAGTCAACAATTTTACCTATGAGTTTACTTTACATATATATTCGCATATGTCGTCTATCATCTGTCTATCTATCTATCTATCCAACTATCTATCTATTCACTTATCTATCTATCCACCTATCCAGCTATCCATCTATCTAGCTATCCATGTACAGGAATAAACCTAGTGTTTCATGCATTGCACATACAGTAACATGGACATATACACATATAGATGTATCAGTGCAAAACATCAAAAGGCATCCCTTGTCAATGATATTTGTTTAATGTCTATTAAGTAATTCCAACATTATAATAATATTGCATTGAGTATATATTGTTATTTCATCTGATCTCTATAAGTAGTCCAAACATTTTATGCCAGTTTTAGATGACCAATCGAGATAAACATGCAACAAACTCTAGAACTGTATTAGTTGAGTTGGCCAAGAGCTTCTATTGGGACAAAGTAAAAGCTGCAGTTCCGATTTTGTAACTAACATTCTAAATTATTTATCTAATAACTATTAGTTTACTTAGTCTACATATTGTAACACTTTACTTACTTGGTGTTACTTTTAACTTGCTTCCAGATCCGAATGTGAGTTTATTGCCATAATCCACACAGTATGATATACCAGTGCAAAAACCTACGCTCCTAATTCTGGTGCCTAATTCTCACAAGAAAATAGCTCTGACCATCTTATAGAATAGCAAATTGTAACGTTGCTACAATGCAGTGTAGTATAAAGAGGACTCTTTTACTCGCCTTTCCCTTCAATTAATATTTAATAGCCGCTCCCCTTCCTTTCTCCCTGGCTCTGAACTTGCTTAAAAACTGTTAAATCTCTAACTTCTTCCAGTTCTGATGCAAGGTCATCGACCTGAAACATTAACTCCATTTCTCTCTCCACAGATGCTGCCTGACCTGCTGAGTGTTTCCAGCATTTTCAGTTTATATTTCAGATTTCCAGCATCCGCAATATTTTGCTTTTGAATAGTTAATAATCCTTTCTTCAAATCATCTTTAATCTTGTTTGTTATGTATATATTTATGTCTGCCACGTCTTTATATACAACTTAACGTAACATATCACATAAAGTTAAATATTATACTTATTGGACTCTACAAAGATTTTGATCCCACTTCCAAAGGCGTGGAATTGTTTGGTTCAAAGAGTCTCATAGTAATACGCCCCTATTGAAATCCCCTCGTAATAACAAGAAACTCCATTTGCTGTTCAATTTCTTTTTTCAATAATTGTACTGAGCTCAAATTTGAATGGAAATCTTATAATTTTCTTATCAAATTGTCATTAGTATAATTCTGCTTCCAAATCATATTTCTAACAGGGGACATGGTATATTTCTAAAATAAATATGATGATGGCTATACTCCAGTAAGCAAAACAAATGAATGTTCCTGAAAAATAAGTATATTTTTGGTTTCAAGGCGAAATATTGCTAAACCCCAGAGTTATTTTTGTGCCATTTCCAAATACAATCATGTGTGCTCCGTAAGTCACACAGTATTACACTTCCATGGAAAACACATTTTCCTACTTGTGATCGCTCCAGTCAGGAGTGTGGAAGTTCAATAGGCTTAAATCCAAGACGCCATTAAGTCTTTTTGGAATAAGATATCAAAAATACATATTGCTGTAACGTTAGACAATTGTTAGACTTTTGGAATTTTACTCGTGACAAAATATAATAGTGATTCCATATTACAGATGTATAATCCTGGCTCGGTTAGGGTTTCTGTTGTTTAGTGTTGTTCTCATAGATCTTGCAAGGTATGACATTTAACTGCGTCCTTCAGAAAACCTGCACTGCCTTAAAACAATATTGATTGCGACAGAATCATAGTAAATCTTCACAGTTCAACTTCATTGTTCAAATCTTTTCATGGCCTCGCCCCTCTCCATCTCCTAACACCCTCTGAGAACTCTGCGTTCCTTCTATTCTGGCCTCTTGTGCATCCCTGATTTCCATTGCTGGCCATGCCATCAGTTGCCTAGGCCCTCAGCTCTGGAATTCCCTTCCAGAACACCCCCGCCTCTCCGCCCGTCCCTCTCCTCCTTTAAGAAGCTATGTAAAAGCTACCCCCTTCACCAAGCTTTTAGTCACCTTTTCCAATATCTCTTTACATGGCTCGGTGTCACATTCTGTTGGATAACGCCCCTGTGAAAAGCCTCGGGACGTTCAACTAAAGCGGCTATGTAAATGCAAATTGTTGCTTATTGCACCACACTATTTAGCATTTTCTCAAAGGGAAACTGTTCCATCCAGTTAATTATTTTAGATTAATAAGGTGAACAATGGCACACAATTAACTACACTTCTCATAACCATCACGCATAATACATGAATTATCATATCCATACTCCAATAAGCAGCGGCATAAATGTTCCAATAATAGGGATTAATTGAACATTTAGAGAAATTATTTGATAAATTATAGACAGTCCAGAGAACATTCACATATATGTGAGTAGATAGACAGTCCATAGATATTAATGAATACCTACTTGGCTCCACAGTTAACTTTGTCCCGTTTCCAAAGATAAGCTTGGTGCTACTTCCTAAATTCACACAGCATTGCGTCCTTTAGCAAAAACTCCCTTCAGATTAACTATAGCACATTATTGCTCTTTTTGGCAGTTATGTTTGAATATTTGGTATCGCCCAATCCTATTGTTGTGACATTACTTGTATAAACCGTCTTTAAATGACCATTGATATTTATTAGTCATATATGACTTATTTAGTCTGTTTATCGCCCAAGCATAACTTAGTTTTTCCATTAAAAATATACGATTACCACCCCTCAGTACTTCACTGGACTGTCATCTTGGATTATATGTTTCATCTATGAGGTGGAGATCCATCTTATCCTTAACGAAGACACCACATTCTTTGTAGAGTTGAGGATGGATTAAAATTAGTACCAAATGCTTTAAGGATGTCAACATCAATTCTGGTAAAGAGTAGTTTATTTTAAAGATGACTAATAATATGTAGGAAGACTGAAGAAGAGATTTCATGTGATTATTTTCACAGCTAGTCTATTGGAGAGAAAACACATGGTGATATAAAGCAACTTACTGGGTTGAACTCTGAGCTTTGTCCCAGCTCCAAATATCAAACTGTTGGAGTTTACATTCACACACCATTACACCCCTTAACAAAAATCCCTCCTTTCAAAATGATTCATCCCCTATCAATGTCCTGATTCAGATTAAGGACATCCAATTACCATTTTGGAAGTAGCTCAATTCGAAATTACATAATCACAAAGGTGTGAGCCTAATTACGTAAAACAAAATTTGATCCATATTTCAAATGGTTCTATACCATGCCTTTCTCTTATGTCGTAACGCATAAAACGGACATCCTTAAACATTCCCACTTACTTGGTATAACCGTGAGCCTGGTCCCAGATCCAAAGATCACCTTATCAGCAAAGTTCACACAGCCTGAAATGCTAATACTAAAACCTTTCCCAGCCAGCCATTCCCAGACAGAACATCACGTCACACTATTTGTTATTTCTTAAAATGCTGCACTTCACTGAATAAGGACATATTCCTGGTGCAATTGACATCAAATCCTATTGATTTAAATCACGTTTCATGGGAAAACAGCATTTAGTACAGCAATAATAGGTTTGGACCTCAATTCAACCGTCATCCTTAATACCTGGCATAAATATACTCTGTTCCCTGAAGATAAAAAATGCACAGAGATCTATGAATTATCTAAAATATTTAAAAATGTAATTATTAATAGTTACCAAGCGTTACGATGAGTTGAGTCCAATTCCAGACGTCAGCTTATCATATTCAATGTTCACACAGCACTGGTTCATTCACGAAAACTCAACCACGACAGTATAACTCTTGTTTGCTTATATTGCTTGTTTAGTTTTGGTTAATTTTTGTTCAACCCAGTCAATGAAATGACCAGACATTGTTATCGTATTTTCCGAATTAATCCAAATTACTCAATCAGCTTCAACACATTTTATTTACCTGACTTAAGATAATTCTAAAGTTATAGGCCATAACATCACGAATTTAAGATAGCTTATTCTACTTACTAGGTTCCACAGTTAGCTTCGTCCCGCTTCCAAAGGTAAGTTTGTTGTCGCTAGTATAAGCCACACAGTGCTATATTCCCTAACACAAAGTCTGAAGTTCATTCTGCTGCAAAGTCAATGCAACTCACTGCAGCTTCCAGATATAAATTCTAGCAGCAATGCTAGATTTTATTTACTAATTGCAGCATTACTTTCGAATTCCCTTCCTATATTTCATCTGACCTATCGTTATATAACAAGAATACATCTCGCGAATACGAGTTTAAAGCTTTTGTAACGGTCTAGATAAACAGTATGATACCTACTTGGCTGGACAGTAAGTTTTGTGCCCGATCCGAATAAGAGCTTGTAACCATTAATATCCTCCCACAGTGGCAATTAGTTTGACAAAAAACATTTGCCTGTCAAATCATCACTGTGAAAAGCATGGGAACGAATATAAATGAAAGATTTTGTGCCACTGTTGCCTCAATTCATTACAGAACTTGTCCAAATATAGAAACTGATTTAAATTCGCAAAATGTAGGCCCTTGTTCTTGTCTAAGTTTTGTCCCATTATGAAATGCCACCTCATGACTTAAAAAGCAATGGACCCATTCTCAAGAAAATTCAAATCCGCTTCATTATAATTGCCTGCAGCCAATGTTCTTTCTTGGTTTGTTCCAGTTAATCATATTGACACTCAGAAAGGGGAATGGGTGCAATGTTTTATTTGTTCATTATTTGATGCAAAATACTAACCTATGCAAATGTTCTTAAGTCTCATTAGACGTTAGATTTACATCCAGCGATGTGAATAATACCATGCCATTAACGACACTTACTTGGTTCCACAGTTAGTTTAGTCCCATTTCCAAAAATCAGTTTAGCAGCATTGCTATAACTCACACAATGACATACTTCATAACACAATCCCTGTAACTCCATTTGGCAGGATCGTATGTCACTACTTCTAATTTCAGGTAATCTGACAACATTTTCTATTTGCAAAACATTCCAGTGGGACACTATGGTTTCATTTGAGATTTAATTTTGTTCTACCAAATAAATGCAACGTCCCGGGGGTGAGGGGGCGGATATATGAGGAGAGGTTGAGTAGATTGGGACTCTACTCATTGGAGTTCAGAAGAATGAGAGGCGATCTTATTGAAACATATAAGATTGTGAAGGGGCTTGATCGGGTGGATGCGGTAAGGATGTTCCCAAGGATGGGTGAAACTAGAACTAGGGGGCATAATCTTAGAATAAGGGGCTGCTCTTTCAAAACTGAGATGAGGAGAAACTTCTTCACTCAGAGGGTAGTCGGTCTGTGGAATTTGCTGCCCCAGGAAGCTGTGGAAGCTACATCATTAAATAAATTTAAAACAGAAATAGACAGTATCCTAGAAGTAAAGGGAATTAGGGGTTACGGGAAGCGGGCAGGAAATTGGACATGAATTCAAATTTGAGGTTAGGATCAGATCAGCCATGATCTTATTGAATGGCGGAGCAGGCTCGAGGGGCCGATTGGCCTACTCCTGCTCCTATTTCTTATGTTCTTATGTTCTAAATTTCTTATGAACGAAATTTACATATTACATGAAATACATTGTTGTTTCACATACACCTTAAAACTTTCAATCCTAACAGATTAGCGACCACAATTCACATTTAATTTATTTTGCTGCAATTGAATTAAATACAGATTTGTAAACTCTTCATGTTCAATTGTATCCCATATTCTGGTTAATGATATTGATCAGGCAAATGACCAATGCTGTGATGCAAAATGCTCGGTGTATTCACCAATAGTACGCCATTTTCCTTCTTAGCTACCCTTTGCAATGTTAAAACGATTGCATTCATGTTATTTTAGGAGGTTTCTCAACAATATTAGCAGTCACATTTGCACTTTCAAATTGCGCTGACAAGTGTAAATTTGTATATCTCTAGCACCAATTAATCCAAACGTAAACAGTCCCATACTCACTTGGAATTACAGAGAGTTTGGTCCCGGTTCCGAATATGACTTTGTAACCAGTTCCATCCCTCCCACACTGAAAATTTGGTTCACAAAAACCCTCTTACTACCAAGTGAAGTATTATCACGATGCGCACTTATCAATATGTTCAGGGTGTAGAAAAAATATTAGGTTCTCATTGAGTTTACTTCATGGCAGTGATGGGTACCTCGATCACATTGTAAATTGAACAGATGGTACTGAGTTTTCTATGTTATAAACATTTTGCGAAACCTCACTGTACACAACTCACAACTGAAAAATCAATGCGATTTAGCATCAATGAACGTCATGGAACAAGGTTCATTTGTAAACGCTAGCTAAAGTGATTGTCATTAAAGAAATCTTGCCCTTTACCTCGATGTTTTGCACTTTTGACAATATTTCAACATTCAAAAATCATAAGGTGTGCAATATTTAAATATAAATGTTGGAAAAATACTAAGAATTTGTTTTTCTTGTGATTTATCCTCGATACTGCACTGAACATATTGTCCGCTGTAAAGTTATAACAGCATTTCTCTGAGAATCAGCACAGATAGTTTCACTTTACACAGAAATAATAGTATATAAATTGGTATATTGATGCACCCTTCATTTACAGGCTCAAAGTGAATACCATACTGAATCAACGTTGTCACTATTGAAAAAGAAAGTTTTGGAATAAGTTATCAATATTTTATTAAACCATGTACCTCCGACTACCACTTGAGCAATTGATTGCTGCTGATGCTTTCATTCATCAATATGCTATATTACTTACTGAGTGCTATGGTCAGTCTGGTCCCACTTCCAAATATCAAGGGATTTGCTGCCCCTGTATTCACACAGCGCCTAACGCCTTTACAAAAACATTTCCAGTCAACTGTTTGGATAATTACTCAGTTATTACTTTCTACTGTCCAACTAAAATGGCAACACTTCATCAACTTTGCTTCTAACTACCACCGCTCCCATTTCTTCACATGGCCCACCTCCCACTCTTCCCTTCCCTTTCTCAACTCCTCTATCTCCATTTCTAAATATGGGATGTCCACCAATGGCTACTTCAAAATGGCTCATCCTTTCCATGTCGCCCTCCATACTTCAACAGACCGATTTATTTATGTTTTCTTTGTTAATTATTTCAGGAAAATATAGATATGTCTTGCATCATTTAATTTGAAATTTCTGAAATGTTTGCAACGAAATAAACCCCTTCTACACAAGGACAACAATATTGATGAATTGGGATTTCAAAGACTTACTGGACGCCACGTTTAGCTTCGTTCCTGGTCCAAATGTGAGCTTTCCTGTTCCATCATTCACACAGTACCAATCACCGGTACAAAAACTGCTTCGTGCTATTTTGATTTCGGGAGGAACTTTTTTTTTGTTGATAATTAGACAATATTATCATCTCTAACAATTTCAGGACCAAACATTTCATGTGACTTCGTACTATGTATTTTTTCCAAACCTCTTTCTATCCTCAAATGTACTAGCGTCCTCCTTAAAACCCACAATATGGACATTTTTGCAGTTTGCAACATTATTCCAAACCGGTGTAGTTGCTCTGCCATTATCAACCCTACCATGGTTGAAAGACCACCTTATTCCACGAATAACTGCATTTGCACAACTTGCTAATTCACTATTTATTCTCATGTGACAACAAATCATCAAAACACACCAAAACCGCCAACATTGTTTCATAGTGAAGGTATCTTATTTATTAATATAACAAACGGCAACATACTTACTGGGTTCTACAAGTAGGTTGGTTCCTTTTCCAAATATTGGCTTATTCAGCACTCCTCCAGAATCGCACAGTGGGATATACCTGAACAAAAACCTGTTGTACTCAACTGCATTACCTTGTCCAGCCACCATGCCTTGCCTTCTCCATGCCCATCGCGAGCTGCTACTTTTAATTTACACTCAATATCTCCCTCGTATTCTAATATAATGCCAAACGAATCATGCAAGATCTTTGAGCACGGAATTATACGGAGAATAAACACATTTGCATTTTAGGATAATCAAAAATACACATTGCTGTAACGTTAGACAATTGTTAGACTTTTGGAATTTTACTAGTGACAAAATATAATAGTGATTCCACATTACAGAGGTATAATCCTGTCTCGGTTAGGGTTTCTGTTGTTATAGTGTTGTTCTCATAGATCTTTCAAGGTGTGTCATTTAACTGCGTCCTTCAGAAAACCTGCACTACCTTAAAACAATATTGATTGCGACAGAATCATAGTAAATCTTCACAGTTCAACTTCATTGTCCAAATCTTTTCATGGCCTCGTCCCTCTCCATCTCCTAACACCCTCTGAGAACTCTGCGTTCCTTCTATTCTGGCCTCTTGTGCATCCCTGATTTCCATCGCCCCACCATTGCTGGCCGTGCCATCAGCTGCCTCGGCCCTAAGCTCTGGAATTCCCTCCCTAAACACCTCCGCCTCTCCGCTCGTCCCTCTCCCCCTTCACCAAGCTTTTAGTCACCTTTTCCAATATCTGTTTACATGGCTTCGTGTCACATTCTGTTGGATAACGCCCCTGTGAAAAGCCTCGGGACGTTTAACTAAAGCGGCTATGTAAATGCAAATTGTTGTTTATTGCACCACACTACTTAGCATTTTCTCAAAGGGAAATTGATCCATGTAACCCTGTTCCATCCAGTTAATTATTTTAGATTAATAAGGTGAACAATGGCAGACAATTAACTGCACTTCTCATAACCATCACGCATAATACATGAATTATCATATCCATACTCCAATAAGCAGCGGCATAAATGTTCCAATAATAGGGATTAATTAAACATTTAGAGAAATTATTTGATAAATTATAGACAGTCCAGAGAACATACACATATATGTGAGTAGATAGACTGACAATAGATATTAATGAATACCTACTTGGCTCCACAGTTAACTTTGTCCCGTTTCCAAAGATAAGCTTAGTGCCAGTTCCTAAATTCACACAGCATTGCGTCCTTTAGCAAAAACTCCCTTCAGATTAACTATAGCACATTAATGCACTTTTTGGCAGTTATGTTTGAATACTTGGTATCGCCCAATCCTATTGTTGTGACATTACTTGTAAAAACCGTTTTTAAATGACCATTGATATTCATTAGTCATATATGACTTATTTAGTCTGTTTATCGCCCAAGCATAACTTACTTTTTCCATTAAAAATATACAGTTACCATTTCTAGATCAGTTCACCAGAACTCTCCTAAAGATTTCCAAGTACTTCTGAAAGTGGAACACCCCCTTAGTACTTCACTGGACTGTCATCTTGGATTATATGTTTAATCTGTGAGGTGGAGATCCATCTCTCAACTTTCTAATGCAAAGAATAGAGTGCCAGCAACTGAGCCAAGTTATGATTTATGACACTTCTCTCTCCCAATTTCTGTCGATTCTTTCATTAATGAAACCTTACGTTGTTCTATTACAACCATGTTTTTTTTTAATTTTCCCAATGGTTAACGTCAATAGCTCGTAATTAGTTTCCAGATTATTAGAAGCATCAATGTCTTTAACATAATTGGCGAATGTTTATAGGCACCATTTGGAATTTTCTAAAAATAGGTTACAACTAACTAATAATAATAATTAGACAATTGACTAATTTTTCACTTGTAAAAGAGAGTAATATTTGATCAAACCTAAAGCCAACCGATAAAGTAAATATCGAATACAATCTCAGAGCTAAAATAATGAACTTGAGACCATTTCATACGGTCACTTCCTTATGGATCAAATACTTTATTATTTCTTTCTGTTCATTAGCAGACTAGGTGCACTATTGTTGAAAACTCTTTAATAAAAATTAAATACATCACCACTGCCAAAATTTTTGCTACCACCGTTTAGTTGCTATAAATTTCACATTATCTTGTCGCACCACAACAAAGCAGAAATATATACTAATCCCAACTCCACTATCAATTTGTATAGATTATGCGAGGGCCACAACAATGTATTTAATGAAAAATTAAGAACAATGAAAACGATTAGGATCGCATTCAGACCATTAGCTTATTTCATCATCGAGCTCTCTTTTGAAATGCCATTCAGAAACTTGTAAAGTCTTATCTTATCCTTAACTAAGACACCACATTCTTTGTAGAGTTAAGGATGGATTAAAATTAGTACCAAATGCTTTAAGGATGCCAACATCAATTCTGGTAAAGAGTAGTTTATTTTAAAGATGACTAATAATATGTGGGAAGACTGAAGAAGAGATTTCATGTGATTATTTTCACAGCTAGTCTATTGGAGAGAAAACACATGGTGATATAAAGCAACTTACTGGGTTGAACTCTGAGCTTTGTCCCAGCTCCAAATATCAAACTGTAGGTGTTTGCATTCACACACCATTACACCCCTTAACAAAAATCCCTCCTTTCAAAATGATTCATCCCCTATCAATGTCCTGATTCAGATTAAGGACATCCAATTACCATTTTGGAAGTAGCTCAATTCGAAATTACATAACCACAAAGGTGTGAGCCTAATTACGTAAAACAAAATTTGATCCATATTTCAATTAGTTCTATACCATGCCTTTCTCTTATGTCGTAACGCATAAATCGGACATCCTTAAACATTCCCACTTACTTGGTATAACCGTGAGCCTGGTCCCAGATCCAAAGATCACCTTATCAGCAAAGTTCACACAGCCTGAAATGCTAATACTAAAACCTTTCCCAGCCAGCCATTCCCAGACAGAACATCACGTCACACTATTTGTTATTTCTTAAAATGCTGCACTTCACTGAGTAATGACAAATTCCTGGTCCAATTGACATCAAATCCTTTTGATTTAAATCACGTTTCATGGGAAAACAGCATTTAGTACAGCAATAATAGGTTTGGACCTAAATTCAACCGTCATCCCTAATACCTGCCATAAATATACTCTGTTCGCTGAAGATATAAAATGCTCAGAAATCTATGAATTATCTAAAATAATTTTTGTTCAACCCAGTCAATGGAATGACCAGACATTGTTATCGTATTTTTCGAATTAATCCAAATTACTCAATCAGCTTCAACACATTTTATTTACCTGGCTTAAGATAATTCTAAAGTTATAGGCCATAACATCACTAATTTAAGATAGCTTATTCTACTTACTAGGTTCCACAGTTAGCTTCGTTCCGCTTCCAAAAGTAAGTATGTTGTTGCCAGTATAAGCCACACAGTGCTATATTCCCTAACACAAAGTCTTAAGTTCATTCTGCAGCAATACTCAATGCAACTCACGACAGCTTCCAGATATAAATTCTAGCAGCAATGCTAGATTTTATTTCCTAATTGCAGCATTACTTTCGAATTCCCTTCCTGAATTTCATCTGACCTATCATTATATAACAAGAATACATCTCGCGAATACGAGTTTAAAGATTTTGTAACGGTCTTGATAAACAGTATAATACCTATTTGGCTGGACAGTAAGTTTGGTGCCAGATCTGAATAAGAGTTTGTAACCATTAATATCCTCCCACAATGGCAATTAGTTTGACAAGATCCATTTGTTTGTCAAACCATCCCTGTGAAAAGCATGGGAACGAATATAATTGAAAGATTGGGTGCCACTGTTGCCTCAATTCATTACAGAACTTGTCCAATTATAGAAACTGATCTAAATTCGCAAAATTTAGGCCCTTGTTCTTGTCTAAGTTTTGTCCCATTACGAAATGCCACCTCTTGACTTAAAAAGCAATGGACCCATTCTCACGAAAATTCAAATTCGCTGCATTATAATTGTCCGAGGCAAAGGTTCTTTCTTGGTTTGTTCCAGTTAATCATATTAGCACTCAGAAAGGGGAATGGGTGCAATTTTTTATTTGTTCATTGTTTGATGTAAAATACTAACCTATGCAAATGTTCATAAGTCTCATTAGACGTTAGATTTACATCCAGCGATGTGAATAATACCATGCCATTAACGACACTTACTTGGTTCCACAGTTAGTTTAGTCCCATTTCCAAAAATCAGTTTAGCAGCATTGCTATAATTCACACAATGACATACTTCATAACACAATCCCTGTAACTCTATTTGGCAGCATCGTATGTCACTACTTCTAAATTCAGGCAATCTGACGACATGTTCTGTTTGCAAAACATTCCAGTGGGACATTATGGTGTCATTTAAAATTTAATTTTGTTCTACCAAATAAATGAAACGTCCCAAATTTCATATGAACTAAATTTACATATTACATGAAATTCATTGTTGTTTCACATACACCTTAACACTTTCAATCCTAACAGATTAGCGACCACAATTCACATTTAATTTATTTTGCTGCAATTGAATTAAAAACAGATTTGTAAACTCTTCATGCTCAATTGTATCCCATATTCTGGTTAATGATATTGATCAGGCAAATGACAAATGCTGTGATGCAAAATACGAAGGTGTATTCACCAATAGTACGCCATTTTCCTTCTTAGCTACCCTTTGCAATGTTAAAACGATTGCATTCATGTTATTTTAGGAGGTTTTTCAACAATATTAGCAGTCATATTTGCACTTTCAAATTGCCCTGAGAAGTGTAAATTTGTATATCTCTAGCACCAATTAATCCAAATGTAAACAGTCCCATACTCACTTGGAATCACAGAGAGTTTGGTCCCGGTTCCGAATATGACGTTATAACCAGCTCCATCCCTCCCACAGTGAAAATTTGGTTCACAAAAACCCTCTTACTACCAAGTGAAGTATTATCACGATGCGCACTTATCAATATGTTCAGGGTGTAGAAAAATGTTAGGTTCTCATTGAGTTTACTTCATGGCAGTGATGGGTACCTCGATCACATTGTAAATTGAACAGATGGTACTGAGTTTTCTATGTTATAATCATTTTGCGAAACCTCACTGTACACAACTCACAACTGACAAATTAATGCGATTTAGCATCAATGAACGTCATGGAACAAGGTTCATTTGTAAACGCTAGCTAAAGTGATTGTCATTAAAGAAATCTTGCCCTTTACCTCGATGTTTTGCACTTTTGACAATATTTCAACAATCAAATATAATAAGGGCTGCAATATTTAAATACTAATGTTAGAAAAATACTAAGGATATATTTTTCTTTTGATTTATTCTCGATACTGCACTGTACATATTGTCCACTGTAAAGTTATAACAGCATTTCTCTGAGAATCAGCACAGATATTTTCATTTTACACAGAAATAATAGTATATACATTGGTATATTGATGCACCCTTCATTTACAGGCTCAAAGTCAATACCATACTGAATCAACGTTGGCGCTATTTAAAGAGAAACTTTTGGAGTAAGTTATCAATATTTTATTAAACCATGTACCTCCGACTACCACTTGAGCAATTGATTGCTGCTGATGCTTTCATTCATCAATGTGTTATATTACTTACTGAGTGCTATGGTCAGTCTGGTCCCACTTCCAAATACCAGGGGATCTGCTCCCCCTGTATTCACACAGCGCCTAACGCCTTTACAAAAACCTTTCCAGTCAACTGTTTAGATAATTACTCAATTATTTCTTTTTACTGTCCAACTAAAATGACAACACTTCATCAACTTTGCTTCTAACTACCACCGCTCCCATTCCTTCACATGGCCCACCTCCCACTCTTCCCTTCCCTTTCTCAACTCCTCTATCTCCATTTCTAAATATGGGATGTTCACCAATGGCTACTTCAAAATGGCACACCCTTTCCATGTCGCCCTCCATACTTCAACAGACCGATTTATTTATGTTTTCTTTGTTAATTATTTCAGGAAAATATAGATATGTCTTACTTCGCTAAATTTGAAATTTCTGAAATATTTGCAACAAAATAAACCCATCGACACAAGGAGAAGAATATTGATGAATTGGGATTTCAAAGACTTACTGGGCACCACGTTTAACTTCGTTCCTGGTCCAAATGTTAGCTTTCTTGTTGCATCATTCACACAGTACCAATCACCGTTACAAAAACTGCTTCGTGCTATTTTGATGTAGGGAGGAATTTTTTTTTTGTTGATAATTAGACAATATTTTAATCTCCAACAATTTCAGGACCAAACATTTCACGTGACTTCGTACTATGTATTTTTTCCAAACCTCTTTCTATCCTCAAATGTACTAGCGTCCTACTCAAAACCCACAATATGGACATTTTTGCAGTTTGCAACATTATTCCAAACCGGTGTAGTTGGACTGCCATTATCAACCCTACCACGGTTTAAAGACCACATTATTCCACGAATAACTGCATTTGCACAACTTGCTAATTCACTATTTATTTTGTGTGACAACAAATCATCAAAACAAACCAAAACCGCGAGCATTGTTTCATAGCGAGGGTATCTTATTTATTAATATAACAAACGGCAACATACTTACTGGGTTCTACAAGTAGGCTGGTTCCTTTTCCAAATATTAGCTTATCCAGCCCTCCTCCAGAATCGCACAGTGGTATATACCTGAACAAAAACCTGTTGTACTCAACTGCATTACCTTGTCCAGCCACCATGTCTTGCCTTCTCCATGCCCATCGCGAGCTGCTACTTTTAATTTACACTCAATGTCTCCCTCGTATTCTAATATAATGCCAAACGAACCATGCAAGATATTTGAG
Organism: Heptranchias perlo; assembly: GCF_035084215.1. NCBI lineage: Eukaryota > Metazoa > Chordata > Chondrichthyes > Hexanchiformes > Hexanchidae > Heptranchias > Heptranchias perlo. The sequence goes on from NW_027138407.1 coordinate 744,106, forward strand.
CACGGAATCATACGGAGAATAAACACATTAGGATTTTAGGATAATGTCAAAATATTTGTCGAGTTTACTAGCTACTGCCAAAACATAAGCAAAAAAAGGGTGACGCCCTGCAAAAATATTATTATGATATTTTCGATAGGAAAAAGTGTACCAGTTTTCAATGAAACCGGGAATCCAAACAACATTTCGATTTCAATGTTGTTGGGCCAGAGTTCCTGCTCACTATTTCCCCAGTCTTGGTTACTTATATTACCTTTCATGTAAAACACATGACAATAATTTATTACAAACCGTCTGCCAGTAATACGAGTCGTTGGAGATTATAGACTTAAAAAATCTTTCTGATACATTTCCCTGACAAAAATCGCCAAGATTCTAATATTGGTAGATTTTTCCGACATTTCCATTGTTCATTTTCTTGTTCCTTGAATGAACTTTCTGATTCATATTCTAACTAAAGCACAATATTTATTTTTGGCAAATATAACTACACCACAATACAATGCATATGGTTTTGTTAATGAAAAGCTAATCTTGAATAAACATGTAGACATATTGTCAGCCTTTAAAGAAAGTAACAAGGTTTATACATCTTGCAGTACCAGTCAGTAATTTAAATCTATTTTGGTAGCAACATTTTCAAAAGATATTGATCTCATTATCATCCGTTCTAGGTAATCATTCATTTAAAAAAAATTAATTGTATTGCATTTTTGGCTTTTAATATGTATGTTTTACAGGACACATGGTATTAAGATTAATCTGACTTGAACTCTGTTTGGTACAAGTTAGTGACTCACTGCAAATTCGAGGCTGTAGCATTTTTAAATGGCAGTTTATTTCGCCAAATTGTGGCTCTAAGTGAAATCCTCCCCAGATTTATAGATTCAAGTATTATTTTTTGTTAGATTAATGAACCGACTATTATAAGTTATTACAAATCACGTCATTTGTGCTCCCTTGAATATAGAAGATTAAGGGGTGATCTAGTTGAAGTGTTAAATTTGATTAAATGATTTGAAAGGGTAGATAGATAGAATCTATTTCCTCTGGTGGGAGAGTCCAGAACAAGGGGGCATAACCTTAAAATTATAGTTAGGTGTTCGGGGTAATGTCAGAAAGCACTTCTTTACACAAAGGGCAATGGGAATCTAGAAACTCTCTCTCCCAAAAAGCTGTTGAGGCTGGGGTGAAATGAAAGGTTCAAAACTGAGATTGATAGATTTTTGTTGGGCAAGGGTATTAAGGGTTACTGAACCAAGGTGGGTAGATGGAGTTAAGATATAATTCAGCCATGATCTAATTGAATGGCGGAATGGGCTCGAGGGGCTGAATGGCCTACTTTTCCCAGGATGTCCTTATGTTCCTATGACAGCTTTGGATCAATAATATTGCTTTAATTCAGATTCTTGTAATAAAACATTCTATGGCATTGTGGAGATTTCTAGGCACTTTGTTGGGGTGGGGGGAGGATAGGGAGGGAAAAGTGAGTACTCACTCGGTATCACAACGAGTTTAGTCCCAGTTCCAAATATGAGCTCCTTAGTCCCTCCAATATTCACACACCAATAAACATCCTAACAAAAACCAGCCTCTGTGGACGCAATTATACTTCACACACATTCTCAGTTGCTGTCTCTCTACTGTGAATTCTGCAGTCAGGGCAAGCATCAGAATATATTGTCCACATGAGTTATTACTTTATTCCTGAGCATCAGTGTTGTAACTGGAAGTCTTTGAAGATTTTTTTTTGCGTTGCTTCATTATATTATCACAGAAATAGACTGCAGACTTTCATATTATTTTACCTTGACCGATTGAATGCAACAATTAAAATATGTGAGATTATTGATTAGCACTCAAGAACTGTGCTGGATAAAGTCAAAAAGCCCACTGTACGTGTCGCATAGGGCTTATTAGAAACACTTTCGTACATGCTTGATAGATATACTAAATGCCAGGACCCCTGTAATTTCTCCTGAAATAATACAACCATTTATATATATTTCTATTTGATTCGATCCTCATATCAAAATTACACACATACAGTTCCTCTTCTCCACTGTTTGATGGACGACCTGTTTAAACATTAATCATTCAACCCCAAGTCAATTAAACATAAATTGGATTATTTTCTACTAAAAGCGATATTGTATTTTAGAGAAGATAAAAGCAACAGACTTACTTGGGACTACAGTTAGCCGAGTTCCATTTCCAAATATTAGCTTGCTCCCTGCTATATTATTCACACAGTGCAAAACGTCTCAACAAAAACTATGTGCACTCTACCGCTGTCTTCTGTTACATGCACGGTATGTCAAGAGGAATTCGATAGCAATGAGAGGGGGAAAATGGCTGCATTTTCTCCTCCCTAGACCAGGGGTGATGAGGTCAGCAATAGCACCTGTGGTGTCTCCCCATTTAAAATTGAGGAAGTTAACACCGACTACGGATATAATCTGGGACATTGCTCACTGACCCACATTGGCTCAGGGTCTGGCAACGCTGCGATTAAAAATTCTCACCCTTGTTTTCAAACCCCTCCATGGCCTCGCCCCCTCCCTATCTCTGTAAACTCCTCCAGCCCTACAACCCCCCGAGGTCTCTGCTCTCCTCCAATTCTGGCCTCTTGCCCATCCCCGATTTTCATCGCTCCATCATTGGCGGCCGTGCCTTCAGCTGCCAAGCTCTGGAATTCCCTCCCTTAACCTCCCCGCTCTCTACCTCTCTCTCTCCTTCTCCAGAACGCTCCTTAAAGCTGACATCCTTACCTGTCTTATTATCTCCTTAATTAGCTCGGAGCCAATTTTTGTTTGATAATCGCTCCTGTGAAGCGCCTTGGGACATTTTACGAGAATAAAGGCGCTACATAAATGCAAGTTGTTGTTGTAACAGTCACCGTTACAAACTGGACAACATCAAACCATTTGAGAGCTGCAGAATTGTCTCCTTCAGTTACTTAATGTAGAGATCCATAGAACCAAGGAATTGAACACATCTATTCCTTGCTTCTATTGATCTCTACAATGGGTTGGAATCCCCAGAGTTCCAGAGAATGTTTCAACAGGGAAGTAAGCAAACTGAGATGATTTTGACCGCTTTTACTATAGGTCAGATATTAAGCAGTAAATTGACATTTCAGTACTCACTGGGTCGCACGACTAACTTGGTGCCACTTCCAAATGTTAGTTTGTAACCTCCACCACCAGATGCCACACAGCGTTACACGCCATTGCAAAAATGCCGAGCCTGGGACCTTCCCCTTATCACTGATGCAGTCCATCGAGTCTTTTAACGGCATTGTGACACTTCAAATAATAATCCCGTTTTTTGGACTTATGCAAGGGGCGAAATTTGGATATGGGTTGGGACGCAAAACAGGCGGTATCACATCAGCCGTCCGGTATTCAGTTAAATTGCCTGAATGGAATAATGCGATTCCATCTGTTTTGCGTCCCCGCCTATAACCAATCTCACCCCATTCTGTTCTGCAATTAACACGGGTATTACATCAACCTGATCCTCTTAGCAGTGATAAATTCACAAGATAGCCTTCGAAATGAATCTTAAACTTTTCTATAAAATTTTAATTGAATAACGTTCTGCATAATGTGTTTGTCTATCATTTTTTTTCTGTCTATCAGGACCAATTTGACACCACTAAGGGGAATATTTTACGCATTTACATTAAAAAGAGACACTAAGGCTTCTAGTTTCTCCCTATGTAATTGGCAAAGACAGGTTGCTAATGTTTCGAGGCAATGCACTTACTCGGTTCAACAGTAAGTCTTGTCCCAGGCCCAAATATCTGTTTGAATCCTCCTGCATCTCTCACACAGCATTCAGTTTCATCACAAAAACGTCCACATTTGTAATACGTTTCTGGTGCCATTTCCGTGTTGTATCGATAGGCATTTCAATACGATCATAAACTCCAGGAAATATCTCCTTTGGAACGAAAACCCTTAAACCCATTCAAATTTCGTGATAATGCGAATCGTCATCGTATATGACCATTCAATTCTGTGTGGGTCTTGTGATCCATTTATCTATTTATCTGGCGTTTGCTTTTCTCTCCTTTCTCTATAGCGGTGAATAACAATAGATAACTGACTTATCTCCACCCTTAATTAATTTTTGTACATTCCTGTGTATTTCCTTCAATGTTAAATAGCCTATATCTGTGTGCAGGGAAAGCTGGATGTGCAAAAAAAACTATTCCCACTGTCAAATATATAATGCAAGCCTCGAGCTATTTGAGCCAAAATAAATCTTATCATTAAATGAATAAAATGCTGGTTACTCACTCGGCTCCACTCTCAGTTTTGTTCCTTTTCCAAAGGTTAGCTTGATAACCCCTGAACCTGCTCACAGCGTTACTCTCCCTAACAAAAACCTCAGTCCCAGATTGCATTAACTCACGCCCAGCAGTGCAACTGCATATGCACAACTTGCTAATTCACTATTTATTCTCATGTGACAACAAATCATCAAAACACACCAACACCGCCAGCATTGTTTCATAGTGAAGGTATCCAATTTATTAATGTAACAAACGGCAACATACTTACTGGGTTCTACAAGTAGGCTGGTTCCTTTTCCAAATATTAGCTTATTCAGCACTCCTCCAGAATCGCACAGTGGGATACACCTCAACAAAAACCTGTTGTACTCAACTGCATTACCTTGTCCAGCCACCATGTCTTGCCTTCTCCATGCCCATCGCGAGCTGCGACTTTTAATTTACACTCAATGTCTCCCTCGTATTCTAATATAATGCCAAACGAATCATGCAAGATATTTGAGCACGGAATTATAAGGAGGATAAACACATCAGCATTTTAGGATAATGTCAAAATATTTGTAGATGTTACCAGCTACTGCCAAAACATAAGCAAAAAAAAGGTGACGCCCTGCAAAAATATTATTATAATATTTTCGATAGGAAAAAGTGTACCAGTTTTCAATGAAATCGGGAATCCAAACAACATTTCGATTTCAATGTTGTTGGGCCAGAGTTCCTGCTCACTTTTCCCCAGTCTAGGTTAATTATATTACCTTTAATGTAAAACACATGACAATAATTTATAACAAACCCTCTGCCAGTAATACGAGTCGTTGGAGATTATAGACCTAAAAACATCTTTCTGATACATTTCCCTGACAAAAATCGCCAAGATTCTAATATTGGTAGATTTTTCCAGCATTTCTCTTGTTCATTTTGTTGTTCCTTATATGAAATTTCTGATTCATATTCTAACTAAAGCACAATATTTATTTCGGCAAATATAACTACACCACAATACAATGCATATGGTTGTGTTAATGAATAGCTAATCATGATTAAACATGTAGACATATTGTCAGCCTTTAAAGAAAGTAACAAGATTTATACATCTTGCAGAACCAGTCAGTAATTTAAATCTATTTTAGTAGCAACATTTTCAAAAGATATTGATCTCATTATCATCCGTTCTAGGTAATCATTAATTTAAAAAAATTAATTGTATTGCATTTTTGGCTTTTAACGTGTATGTTTTACAGGACACATGGTATTAAGATCAATCTGACTTGAACTCTTTTTGGTCCAAGTTAGTGACTCACTGCAAATTCGAGGCTGTAGCATTTTTAAATGGCAGTTTATTTCGCCAAATTGTGGCTCTAAGTGAAATCCTCCCCAGATTTATAAATTCAAGTGTTATTTTTTATTAGATTAATGAACCGACTATTATAAGTTATTACAAATCACGTCATTTGTGCTCCCTTGAATATAGAAGATTGAGGGGTGATCTAATTGAAGTGTTAAAATTGATTAAATGATTTGAAAGGGTAGATAGATAGAATCTATTTCCTCTTGTGGGAGAGTCAAGAACAAGGGGGCATAACCTTAAAATTATAGCACGGCTGTTCAGGGGTAATGTCAGAAAGTACTTCTTCACACAAAGGGTAATGGGAATCTGGAAACTCTCTCTCCCAAAAATCTGTTGAGGCTGGGGGTGAATTGAAAGGTTCAAAACTGAGATTGATAGATTTTTGTTCGGCAAGGGTATTAAGGGTTACTGAACCAAGGTGGGTAGATGGAGTTAAGATATAATTCAGCCATGATCTAATTGAATGGCGGAATGGGCTCGAGGGTCTGAATGGCGTACTTTTTCCAGCATGTCCTTATGTTCCTATGACAGCTTTGGATCAATAAAATTGCCTTAATTCAGATTCTTGTAATAAAACATTCCATGGCATTGTAGAGATGTCTAGGCACTTTGTTGGGGTGGTGTGGGGGTGCGGTGAGTAGGGAGGGAATGGTGAGTACTCACTCGGTATCACAACGAGTTTAGTTCCAGTTGCAAAGGTGAGCTTCTGAGTCCCCAATATTCACACACCATTAAACATCCTAACAAAAACTCAGCCTCTGTGGACGCACCGATACATGACACACATTCTCAGTTGCATTCACTCGACTGTGAATTCTGCAGTCAGGGCAAGCATCAGAATATATTGTCCACATGAGTTATTACTTTGTTCCTGAGCATCAGTGTTGCAACTGGAAGTCTTTGAAGATTTTTTTGGCGTTGCTTCATTATATTATCACAGAAATACACTGCGGACTTTCATATTATTTTACCTTGGCCGATTGAATGCAACAGTTAAAATATGTGAGATTATTGATTAGCACTCAAGAACTATACTGGCTAACGTCAAAAATCCCACTGTACGTGTAGCACAGGGCTTATTAGAAACACTTTCATAAATGCTTGATAGATATACAAAATGCCAGGACCCCTGTAATTTCTCCTGAAGTAATATAACCATTTATATATATTTCTATTTGATTCGATCCACATATCAAAATTACACACATACAGTTCCTATTCTGCACTGTTTGATGGGCGAACTGTTTACATTTTTATCATTCAACCCCAAATCAATTAAACATAAATTGGATTATTTTCTACTAAAAGCGATATTGTATTTTAGAGAAGATAAAAGCAACAGACTTACTTGGGACTACAGTTAGCCGAGTTCCATTTCCAAATATTAGCTTGTTCCCTGCTGCATTATTCACACAGTGCAAAACGTCTCAACAAAAACTATTTGCACTCTACCGCTGTCTTCTGTTACATGCACGGTTTGTCAAGAGGAATGAGATAGCAATGAGAGGGGGAAAATGGATGCATTTTCTCCTCCCGAGACCAGGGGTGATGAGGTCGGCAACAGCACCTGTGGTTTCTCCCCATTTAAATTGAGGAAGTCAACACCGACTACGGATATAATCTGGGACATTGCTCACTGACCTACATTGGCTCAGGGTCTGGCAACGCTGCGATTAAAAATTCTCACCCTTGTTTTCAAACCTCTCCATGGCCTCGCCCCCTCCCTATTTCTGTAACCTCCTCCAGCCCTACAACCCCCCGAGGTCTCTGCTCTCCTCCAATTCTGGCCTCTTGCCCATCCCCGATTTTCATCGCTCCATCATTGGCGGCCGTGCCTTCAGCTGCCCAGCTCTGGAATTCCCTCCCTTAAACTCCCCGGTCTCGACCTCTCTCTCTCCTTCTCCAGAACGCTCCTTAAAACTGACATCCTTACCTGTCTTATTATCTCCTTAAGTAGCTCGGAGCCAATTTTTGTTTGATAATCGCTCCTGTGAAGCGCCTTGGGACATTTTACGACATTAAAGGCGCTACAGAAATGCAAGTTGTTGTTGTAACAGTCACCGTTACAAACTGGACAACATCAAACCATTTGAGAGCTGCAGAATTGTCTCCTTCAGTTACTTAATGTAGAGATCCATAGAACCAAGGAATTGAACACATCTATTCCTTGCTTCTATTGATCTCTACAATGGGTTGGAATCCCCAGAGTTCCAGAGAATGTTTCAACAGGGAAATAAGCAAACTGAGATGATTTTGACCCCTTATACTATAGGTCAGATATTAAGCAGTAAATTGACATTTCAGTACTCACTGGGTCGCACGACTAAATTGGTGCCACTTCCAAATGTTAGTTTGTAACCTCCACCACCAGATGCCACACAGCGTTACACGCCATTGCAAAAATGCCGAGCCTGGGACCTTCCCCTTATCACTGATGCAGTCCATCGAGTCTTTTAACGGCATTGTGACACTTCAAATAATAATCCCGTTTTTTGGACTTATGCAAGGGGCGAAATTTGGATATGGGTTGGGACGCAAAACAGGCGGTATCACATCAGCCGTCCGGTATTCAGATCAACTGCCTGAATGGAATAATGCGATTCCGTCTGTTTTACGTCCCCGCCGATGACCAATCTCACCCCATTCTGTTCTGCAGTTAACACGGGTATTACATCAACCTCATCCTCTTGTCAGTTAGAAATTCACAAGATAACCCGAGAAATGACACTTTCCTATGAATTTTTCAATGAATAACGTTCTGCATAATGTGTTTGTCTATCATTTTTTTTCTGTCTATCAGGACCAATTTGACTCCACGAAGGGGAATATTTTTTTCGCATTTACATTAAAAAGAGACTCTAAGGCTTCTAGTTTCTCCCTATGTAATTGGCAAAGACAGATTGCTAATGTTTCGAGGCAATGCACTTACTCGGTTCAACAGTAAGTCTTGTCCCAGGCCCAAATATCTGTTTGAATCCTCCTGCATCTCTCACACAGCATTCGGTCTCATCACAAAAACGTCCACATTTGTAATATGTTTCTGGTGCCATTTCCGTGTTGTATCGATAGGCATTTCAATACGATCATAAACCCCTGGAAATATTTCCTCTGGAAATTAAACCCTTAAATCTATTCAAATTTCGTGATAATGCGAATCGTCATCGTATATAACCATTCAATTCTGTGTGGGTCTTGTGATCCATTTATCTATTTATCTGGCGTTTGCTTTTCTCTCCTTCTTTCTCGATAGGGATGCATAACAATTAATAACTGAATTATCTCCACCCTTTGTTAATTTTTGTACATTCCTGTGTATTTCCTTCAATGTTAAATAGCATATATCTGTGTGCAGGGAACGTTGGATGTGCAAAAAAAACTATTCCCACTGTCAAATATATAATGCAAGCCTCGAGCTATTTGAGCCAAAATAAATCTTATCATTAAATGAATAAAATGCTGGATACTCACTAGGCTCCACTCTAAGTTTTGTTCCTTTTCCAAAGGTTAGCATGCTAACCCCTGAATTTGCCCACAGCGTTACTCTCCCTAACAAAAACCTCACCCCCAGATTGCATTAACTCACGCCCAGCAGTTGTCGTTTTCAAGTTACCAATCACAGAATGAATCTACTCTCCTTCTCCATTTGAAAGAAAACTGAACTTTATGTTAATTAATTGATTTGCTTTCTGCTCTGGAAAATTCGGTTTGTCCATTTTTCCCACTTTTCTTATTGAAGGTCAGCATCATGTGAAACAGAGTAAAGCGCAAAGCACAGATTTTTTGTCTCTACATTGCAACGAAGGAACAGGATTAGGTACTCAACAAAAGAGACGGCCTCGGATCAATCGCCAAGTGCAACTATTAACACTTTCCCCTATCCCGTCTTCACACCTTATAGCCTACCCGGACCAATGGGCGCCAAATCGTCGGACAGTTTGACTAATTGTCCGATCTACTTTCACTTAAGATGCCCCGTCACCACCAAAATGAGTGATAGGGCGCTCATTTCAGCCTGGACTACATTCGGACGCGGATCCCCATTGTGAATTCAGTCTCCAACTTACTGTAACACCCCATCCCGTAAAGAAGGAATTGATTTGTCTCAATTAATTCACTTTTATTCTCTCAAAGTGAACCCAAACGCAACTTTGCTGTCCACGGATATAGTCCCAGTTCTGTAGATCGGAAATAGCCCATCCATCAATAAAGCCCGGGTTATTTATTCCGTTTATTGTGCACCATTGTGTAATACGTGTTATACCGAAATAAGGCCTAATCATTCTCTGTTTACTCTATTAGATTGTTCAGCGCGCCTCCTCCATAGTTAACACAGCCTTAGATACCTTCACAAAAAACTCATATAAGGCCAGTGATATTTTAACAGTTTGTTTTGTGAACCTCACCAAATCATGCGTGGCTTTAACCGAGTTACGTTCCAATCTCTGACACCCTTTCTCCCATATCCAGCTATCTATTTCTCTGCTTACCACCTTTTTCTCCCTGTCTCCCAGTTTCCAGCAAAAGCAAACTTGGGTGTAGTTTTAACCGAACCCGCCGATCGGAAAACTGGCGCAAACGTCAGTGTTTCGCCCGTTTTACGCTCCGCCCGATTTTACTCTCCGTTAAAGCATTTCTGCTCACTCAGTGTTACTCAAGATTGCACCGAAACTGCTCCAGCCATTAAAAGGACAGCACGAATTGCATCAGTATGGGCTGGTGCCGAACCCATTTCCCACAGGGAAAGGAACTTGTCCAAAACTACTGAAGCACCTAGTGTCCGATCACAGAGAGTATCATACCCTTTGTCCGTGGCTCGAATTGAACGCAGGTGCCATAGATGAAAGGGCAGTGTTTAACTCACTGCCCCACACAGGCCTCCAAGCAGAGGGAGGGGACCTTCACCACCTCTCTCTACAATGGATTTGAATCCAAGTAGGCGGTGCCTGATCCACTCCCCAGCCATTCCCGCATACAACGCGTGTCGATTTTACTTCGATGGCTTAACAATTGTTTTCAAATGTGAAATTGCTTGCATGTCCCTTTAATCCTACTTACTTGGTGCCACAGTCAATGTAGTCCCTGAGCCAAAGATGAGCTTTCCCATTGCACTTCCATACCACACACGTCGATAAACACCCGGACAATAACCTCAATCATACCACACCATCGCCTCTCACTGCTCATCTTGCTTTATGAAGGAGGAACACAATCTTATCATTCGTTTCACTGGCACAATCTATTGCACATTTCACATCTCCAACAATATGGCAATTGATTGTATCAGAAATAATAATTACTTTACCTGTAATATTCGGTTATTAATATATCAATGTTACTAACCACACAATAGATCTATCTCCAACTCTATCCCTAATTAGGATATTTTCCTTTGTCCTTTCTTCTGGGCCATACATTTATTTACATAACCTTCGCCTAATTAAATGCTAAATTTTGTCAATCAGTCTAAAACTGATTGGGGAAAATTCAGCTCACATTGTTATCCGGGTTCATCACCGTTTTAAATATTATGATTCCTGGAACATAATGTGCTCAATATTGCAATAGGTGGAACTTTTACAGGTAATATTTGGAGGTTGAATATTTGCCACACAGTGAATTTCCGATACTTACTGGGTCCTACTGATAGCTTCGTTCCAGTTCCAAATATTAACTTGTCAGCTACTCCACCATCATTCACACGTTGTTAAAGATACATACAAAAACCCCAAGCGGTGCACAGGAAATCTAATATAGAATCACACAGCACGGAAAGAAGGCATTTGGCCCATCGTGCCTGAGTCGGCCTTTTGAAATAACTATCCAGTTAGTTCAAATTCCCCGTGTCCTTCCCACACCTAGCCCTGCAAGTTTGCTCTTTAAATTCTTGGCCCGGTCGGAGATCGAACCCGCGATGTTGACGTTATTGCCAACCAAGCTAACCGGCTTGTACTAACTGGCTGTGCGGACGCATTTAAATTACTTTGTCCAATATGTATATTCGTCTTTTTGTTATTCTCCGTAAACATAAAGCAGTAAATTGTAATATCATGGAACTGGACTTGTGCAGGCAATCGATGAGAGACTATATCCTTTTGAATTCATTGTGTAATTTAGAACGATCGGTCCACTATAGTTTCTGAACTTGGCATCGATTTGAGATCTTTCATATCCAACACATCTCGCCGAAATAGTTTAATCGGTACAAATTTTTTATTTGGTTTCTTCCCAGTACTGTTTTATGGTGGAAGCCGATACAATAATAACTTTCAAAAGGAGAATTGGATAAAGACTTGAAGGAGAAACATTTGTGTGTCGATCGGGAAAGAGCAGGGGAGTGGGACTAATTGGATAGCTCTCTCAAAGTGCTGGCACAGGTACGATGGGCCGAATGGCCTCCTTCTATGCTGTATCATTTTAATGATTCTATGATTACAATTACGCTTGTATCATTGGGATCAATGCAAGTCTTTCTTTCAATCTGGTTTAAAAAGAAGGCTCACCGCCACCTTCTGAAGGGCAACTAGGGACGAACAATAAATACTAGCCTTGCCAGCGATGCACATAGCCCCAGAATGAATTTTAAAAAAAAGTTGTGTTGAGGGAGTGAAATGCTAAACAAATTGCAGATGCCAACTTACTCGGCTCAACAGTCAGTCTAGTTCCACTTCCAAATATGAGTTTCCGTGCTGTAGCATCATTCACACAATGCTAAATAGCTTGACAAAAACTATCCCACATGAGATATAAAGGCATTTGCATTAACATTCAGTCGAGTGCTCTCTTAACGACGCTACAGTTTTGTTAAGGTCCCATTTTTATAATCAGTCTATTATATCAGTATAATTCATATTTAATGGAACTTAACACACACAAACAATACGTTTGAAAGCAGCTTTCAAGGAGATACTTACTGGGTTCGATTGACACCTGAGTCCCGTTTCCAAATGTTAGCTTACTGTCTGCGTAATTCACACAGTGCCAAATGCAATAGCAAAAACTATATTGGTAGATAACCCCAAGAGCTTGTTTATATTCAGGAGCATCGGAACATATGAACGGGAGTGGGCCACTCAGCCCCTCGTACCTGTTCCACTAATCTATTAGGTGATGGCTGATCTGCCCCTCAACTCCATTGCTCCATCTCCCTTGATATCCTTACCTAACATAGGAATATAGGAACATAGAGACAGGCGTGGACCACTCAGCCCCTCGAGCCTAACCACAGCCTATCGATCTCAATCATCTGCTGAAGAGAGTTCACAATCTGGGGAAGAGAGTTCTAAATTTCCACCACCCGTTGTGTGAAAAAAGTACTTCCTGATTTCATTCCTATAAGGCCCAAATCTAAGTGTAAAATGGTAGCCCCTTGGTTTGGATTTCCCCACCAGAGGAAATAGATTTTTTTCTGCGTCTCCCCTTTCGAATGCCTTTATGGTTTTAAGCACCTCGATTAAATCATCCCTCAAACATCTGAATTCCAGGGAACTTTATGCCACCAGTCCTCGTAATTTAACTCCCTGAGCCCCGAAATCATTCTGCGGAATCTGCGCTGTAAAACAAATATAGCTTTCCTAAGGCACCGTGCCCAAAACTGAACGCAGTACTCCAGATGGGGTCTGACCAAGGCTCTGTACAATTGAAGCATAACTTCCTTACTTTTGCATTCTAGCCTTCGTGAGATTACCGCCAACATTGCATACGCCTTTTCGAATACTTTTTGTACCTGTGCACTAACGTTTGGTGATTTGTAAGGCGAAATCGCTTTGCTCCTTCACAGCTCCTTATCGCTCACCATTAAGACAATTATTCCAGTTTGTCTTTCTCAGAGAAAAAGTGGATGATCTCACACTTTTCGATGTTGAGCTCCATCTGCCACAGTTTTTTCTCCCCACAAGCTTAGTCCGTCTATGTCCCTTTGTAACTTCCTGCTCCCAACTACACAGCGTACAACCCCTCCTAACAGAGCGTTATCTCAACTCTTTCATCCAAGTCATTTTTATATATATGGTAAGATTTGAGGCATCGGGCATTCCTGGGGAGCAGCACTTGTCACATTCCACAAGTCAGGGAACATTCCCCTTTACCCCTACTCCTTGTTTCCTACCTCCCAACCAATTACCAACCCATGTCACAAGGTTAGATCCAATTCCATGCGCTTTGATTTTTGCCAATATTCTCTTTAAAATTAACACTTCCAAAATATCTTTTACACTGCACCTACGCCGTTGTGTCATCGTCCGGTTGGCACTACTGCTCAGGCGACTTCCTATCCCATTGGCTTTAAGAATGCTGGATGGAGATTCGCTTTTTATTATGTGCTATTGGTACGTAAGTAAAATCGTGAATAGGGACTAATTCCCCTTGTTTGTGATTCCTTTAGAAAGTTCATAAGGACAGCGATGCAGATCATGCTAATTGCGTTCAAGAAGATTTCCGCAGTTCCCTGCTTCTAGCAAACTCGCAAACACACTCCAACCGAGTCTTGTAGCAATAGGGTACAGAGAGAACTTTCTGGAATGCATTTCTCATATTCGTTATACATTCTTCCTTTTGCTTCCAGGATGGTGGTTTTTACGCATCTTTCTTAGAATGTACCAATATTTTTCTTGTCAAATCCTATTTCGATTAGTGGTCTAGGAGTGAGTCAAAGTAAAAGCAATTCAAAGTGAAGCTATATCAATAACTGGACAGCTGTAGGGACATAGGAAGAACAGAGGAACAGGGGTAGGCCACTCAACATTTCGAGCCTATTCCGCCGTTCAAGTAGACCATAGATGATTAGCCCCATGTACCCGCCTTGGTTCTGTATCCCTTGCCTAACAAAAATCTACCAATCTCAGTTTTGAAATTTTCAATTGACCCCCAGCCCTCAACAGCTTTTTAGGGGAGAGAGTTCCAGATTTCCACTCCTCTTTGTGCGAAGAAGTGATTCCTGACATCACCCCTGAACGACCTGGCTCTAATTTTAAGGTTATGCCCCCTTCTTCTGGACTCTCACACCAGAAGGAATAGTTTCTCTCTATCTACCCCATCGAATCCTTTAATCATCATGACCAATTCAATTGGATCTTCACTTAATCTTTTATACCAGAGGGAATTTATACTTTCTGTTGATCGCTCTCTTTATAATTAACAACATTTACGTACGCTTTTATCTATTTTTTTATTCAAACGAAAATAAAGCGTCTAAATATTCCCAAACATGAACGGTCTACTTACTGGGTGCCACAATCAGTTTGCTCCCGCCGCCAAACCTAAGCTTCCCAGTACCGGTTTCAAAGCTTTCACAGTATTTAACAAGGTGACACAAAGCTCCCCGCGTTACTCAGTGTCTAACAGCAGTTTTCATATGTCCTTCTGCATCGCTTACACGAGCAGATTTTTCGGTCACACAAAAAAATCCGTTTACCTTAATTAACAACGAAGAGGAAGAATTACTCTCTGCGCTATATGTAGCAGGTCGAACATGAATGCGTCATTCGGCTAAAGTTAGCCACCAGGCCAATCTCCAACAATACATTTCTGGTGTCGCTTTACATAGCGGTCTGAGATATTGCATAGAGTCTACAGCACAGAAACAGGCCCTTCGGCCCAACTGGTCCATGTCGGCATTTATGCCCCACAGGAGCCCCCCTACCACCCATCTTCATCTAACTATTGTTCCTTAGTTATGCTTTAAGCTGATTGGCAAGACATGTCGATAGAGTTAAATTGTGGTTTCGAAACGTGTAGTATCGCCTTTAAAGCATAATTGACATTGATTTATTGTCCTTCTTTTCATGATTAGCAAATATCGCATGTAACATAAAATCTAACCTTTGGACATTTGGATTAGTTGGTTGCAATAAGGTTAGGATATACTTACTGGGCAAGACCAAGAGTTTAGTTCCATTGCCGAAGAGAAGCTTGTAGCTTCCACCTTGATAATCGCACGGTATCACAATGCAGGACAAAAACCTCTCCGCCAGATAGCTACACATATGCATCCACCGATTCATCCATCTCCATCTCTTCATTACCTACTTTTCTCATTCCATTCACGTCTCATCTTATTTTTCGTTATTTTGGTTTCTAAGCTAAGCTCGATTCCATCAAGTCATTCCCTTACTCTTTATGAAATATATTACCTGATGTTTGATAAGAACTTTTCAAACTTAAAAACAAAACTCACATTCTGTACATGTCAAAATACAGTTCAGTGAAATCTGGTTTTAATTCGAGACAACACAGGTACAGTATGTTCAAATCACCTGTGTGTCAGGTTGCAGCGCATGTGTTTTGAACTATTTCACGTAGCATCGAACTGAGTGTACAGGTACCCCTTTATTAGAATTTCCCCCAATGCTGCCCTATGTGTTTTGTACACGATGAAGAAATGGTAAATAATATTATTACTAATATGATTATTATTTGAATTAAGCATAATAGTCAGACACCCTTCAGTCAAGAAAGTTCACGTTATATTTGAATGAATATACCACTGATTTTACACAATGTCTAACATCCTTCTATTTATTTGACAAAGTAATGGGGAGATCGTTCTCTCAACATCCGATTATAATAATCACTGGGCGTACACTCAGTTCGATGCTATATGAAATAGTTCAAAACACATGAGCTGCAACCTGACACACAGGCGATTTGCACATACTGTACCTTCTATTTGTTATTTTACATGTAGCAATCATGTTTCTATTCATCATTTTTCTGGTATTCTTTAACGCGCACTGAACGTTATCGTTTCTGATCCCCCCACCACCACACACACAAACAGAAATATTCTTTATCTTATCAACATTACTTCGAGAACTCGGAGTTCCTCCAACTCTGGCCTCTTGTGCATCCCCCACTGCCTTCGCCCCACCATTGGCGGCCGTCCCTACAGCCCTCTAAGCTCTGGAATTCCACCCCCCCCAACCTCTTTGCCTCCCGGCCTCGCTCTCTTCTCCTTTAAGATTTTGCTTACAAATTACCTCTTTGACCAAACTATTGGCCACCTGTCCTAATGCCTCCTTCTTTGGCTTGTTCGTCAGATTGCGCTCCTGTGAAGAGCCAGGAGGCGTTTTACTACATTATAGGTGCTACATAAATGCAAGCTGTTGTTGTACTTACTGGGTTCTACAGAGAGTTTGGTCCCTCTTCCAAATGTGAGCTTGTCACCTGCTCCTTGATTCACACAGTAACAAGCACCATAACAACAACATAACCAGTAGACAACCTCTTAATTGTTATAGGAATTACTGTCAATCATTGTGACGATGACGAGGATGATAATAATAAAGAAGGAAATTGACATTTTATAGCGTCTTGAAAGACCTCAGGGCGCCCATAGCGCTTCAAAGTCAACTGGGGTACTTTATTTCAAGTGTAGTCATAATAATAAGTCAATTTCCTCGATACAATCTTCATCATCTCCTTCATGCATTTTGGATTTAGCCCTCTTTATTATTTGTTTTCACTGTTATTGCTGTTCCATTGAATTTCAGCGTACATTTCGGACCAATCAATCCCAAGGGGGTAATTTTAACTTTGGGAGGTAGAATAAATTGGGCGATATCGAATTTGCCGCCCATTATACGCCCGCCTGGTTTTCTCCTTCATTGCCTTTAATGGCAAGGAAAATCAGGCGAGGTGTATAATGGACGGCAAGTCCTATATCGCCCATGTTACGCTGGAGCCCAAAGTTAATATTATCCCCATTGTGTGCACGACAATCGATAGATAAACGTGGGCAATGGCGCCGCCGTACGTTCTACGTAAAGGTTCGCAACTACCAACTGCACTTCAGAATGTTTCATCCTACTGTTTTACAACAACAACTACTTGCATTTATACAGCGGCCTGTAACATAGTAAAACGGCCGAAGGCTCGTCACAGGCGCTTATCAGACAATATTTGACATCGAGCCACATACAGAGATATTAGGGCAGGTCAAAGAGATAGGTTTTAAGGAGCGTCTTAAAGGAGGAGGGAGGTTTAGGGAGGGAATTCCAGAGCTTGGGGCCTGGGCAGCTGAAGGCAACGGTAGAGCGATGAAAAGGGACATGACCATGGAGGGATTTGAAAACAAGGATGAGGATTTTAAAATCGAGGTGCTGCCTGACCGGGAACCAATGTAGGCCAGAGGGCACAGGGGGGTGATGGCTGAACGGGGCATGATGCGAGTTAGGATACAGGGCAGGAGAGTTTTGAGATAAACTCAAGTTTACAGAAGGTAGCAGGTTTATCTCACTAGAGCATTCTG
This sequence comes from Heptranchias perlo, assembly GCF_035084215.1. NCBI lineage: Eukaryota > Metazoa > Chordata > Chondrichthyes > Hexanchiformes > Hexanchidae > Heptranchias > Heptranchias perlo. The sequence goes on from NW_027138407.1 coordinate 762,001, forward strand.
AATTGGGCCTTGTAAGGTCGCATAATTCGACGGAAATGTACAATTGTTGTGCGAGCTGGAGCCTCGGTACAGTCTCGGCATTGTTTCGAGTAAATAACTTCGAGGATGGACTGAACAAACGGATAATCTGGCAGTTAGCTTCACCGAAAGGACGCTTAAGTCTACTTACTGGTTTGCACTGTCAGTGTTGTCCCGCTCCCAAAGCTAGTCTTCCATCCTCCTGTACTTATAGTCACACAGCAGTACACGCCCTGACAAATAGCCCCTCCAGTTTTGAAGTGACACCTATCCCAAACTATCCCAGCTACACAAGAAAGACCATGGGATGGTACTCGCTGACCACATCTCCGCTACATTTATATCCTTATACGAAAGGGAACCGCTTAACTGTTGGACGGAAATCATTCAAGACCCGGTGCAATTACAAATCATGAAAGCATTGGCTCGCCATAGCCTTATTTTGGCCTGTGTAGGCACCCATTTGTGCTTCTCAGAGAGGTCTGAGGTGGAACTTTTGGTTTGCTCCAGAAAAGGGTCTTTGAACCATAGTTAAAAAAAAGAGACGACGCGACCGAAATGGGCATTTCAACTGACTAGAACAAGTTCGATTTAATACTATAACGGCTCTGATTAGAGCCAATACAGCGCTACTTTATAGTAGAACAACACTTACTTGGCTCCACCACCAGTTTGGTTCCACTTCCAAATATTAGTTTGAGACTAGCTGTTCCAGAAAGCACACGGTGCTGCAAACCTTAACAAAAACCCTGGGCACGAGACCAGATGGGTAATTTAAATAATAGATCATTGAAAATTCTGTAATTGTAGTTTTGTGAATTTCTTTCTTACTTTCATCCTTTCTTTGTTATCTTTCTTTCGAACCTTAGACGCTTTCAGCACAGAAAGAGTCCATTCGGCGCTCCTTGTCCGTGCAGGCGCTTAGCTACAGCAATCCAGAACTAATCCCACTTCCCCGTTCTCTTCCTACAGCTCCTGATTGTACCTCTGCTTCAAACTTCCGCCTATTTTCCAAGATACAGCGGCCTCTGCCTCAGCAACTCCCTGTGGCAAAACACTCCATGTTCTATCAACCTGCCGCTTATAGGCATTTCTCCCACCTTCTTCAACTTGAAATTGGTGCTCCCCACCCCCCTACTCCTTGTCATCGATTACCCAACCACAGGAAATAATTTGACCTAATTCAGTCTATTAAAGCACTTCATTTAGGGCAGGAAATTGGACATGAATTTAGCTTTGAGGTTAGGATCAGATCAGCCATGATCTTATTGAATGGCGGAGCAGGCTCGAAGGGCCGATTGGCCTACTCCTGCTCCTATTTCTTATGTTCTTATAATTTTATAAACGTCTATTAAATTTCCGCAGCCTTCTCCGATTCACTGGAAATTGACTCATTATCGTAGTTTCTCCTCATAACGAATCCTCGATGTCATCTATCTCTCTTCATCCTTTTCTCCCATCAGTTATGTCAATAGTTGGAATCCAATTATTTTATACGATGGTATTGGGATATACACCTTATGCATTATTTACACTAGAAGAAACAGAATAATACTCACTTGGTATCACTAACAGTTTGGTTCCATTTCCAAAATTAAGCTTATTAACTATTGTTCCATAACTGACAGTGTCACAGACCTTGACAAAAATCCAACAGTAGCGCAATTAAATCTGTTGCCTTTGGTGCAATAAGTTGCAAATTGCAGAGTTATTTCATTATTGATCAATTTGCGGTCACGTCTGCAAATTGAACTATGGATAGGTACAACAGCCATCGTGTTTTGAAAGGCTCATTCACTCGGACTTGATTAAGGCAATGATTTAGTTTTCATATTGCCGAATGAAAGATTTCAATTTATTTTACTTTGCTGTCTGATTTGAACGTAGCTGTTCGCTACATTAGAAACACATTTTTATTCGCCATAAATTACTTACAATGCCATATCACATTGCTTTTTGTTTCCAGCCTCAGCACAGCTGAGAAAGAATCCCATACAAATAAGGAAATTTGTGCTCTCGCATACAGCCGGCACGGACTCGATGGGCCGAATGGTCTTCCCTTCCGTGCTGTAACCTGTCTATGATTCTATGATTTAATCGACTGTCTGTTTTGAATTTTAATGGCGTTTTGATAAGGTGAGTAATGAAAGGTTATTTCCTCTGTTTGGCGAGTCAGTAAGGAGATGTCATCAATTTAAGACCTGTCACTAAGATAATTAGGAAGGAGGTTGGAATGCTTGTCAGAGGTAAGGTTGACAGCAGAGAGCATCGTAGGTTTTAAGGGGAAATTGAATAAACATTTGAGGCAAAGTGAGGTGCAGGGTTTTGGGAAGGCTACAGTGCGTGGCGGTTAATATTGCATTGTTTTAGAGAAGAATGCGGAGGGGATCGATGGGCCGAATGGACTCTCACTGTGCCTTAAAATGTCATGGTTCCATAGTTCCCTAGTTAATGTCTCCATTATTTCCAGCATAGATCCCCCCCCCCCCATAACATCACTATGCCGTTTATTGTTTGGGCAACAAAGATGACTAAAGTACTCACTCAGCTCCACTATCAGTTTGGTTCCACTTCCAAACATTAGTTTGCTCGTTACTGCTCCATACTCCACACACAGTGCTAGATGTCTAATCAAAAACCACGGCCTACTAAGTAAAAGCCAACGCGACTGTTGTGCCTGATTGGCTCGGTATAGATCTGTCTGCTCTGTGTATCAACGTATCCTTCCCTCTGCAATAAGTTTCAACTAATTGTGATTCTACCCTCACCGCTACTCAGTTACAACCGTTAGATTCTAGAACATAAATCATAGCAACACTTTAGTCTTGTGTAGTCCAGAGTTTTTGCTGCTTCCCATTCTGACTGAGGTTCCATCGTCAACAGGTAGCTTCATGAAACTCTTTCTATAACTGTCACAAGGCTAAGAATTTAGTTGACAGCTATGCTTAAAGAGATGGTGAATACTCGCGTGAAGTTTGCGACTGTTCTGCGCTTCTTAGCCAGACCTCAAAGATGTTACTTTATAACTTTCAGAACTTAGAGTTTCGCTAGACGCAGCAAAAAGACGAAATCTACAGCAACATTTCTGTCCCGTTGGAGCAAGCGAATTTTAACCGGACTGGCAGGGCGGGACTCCCGCCTGATCGGCTGGAACGCTGGTTTTACACCCCGCCCGATATTACTCACCATTGATTAAAATCGATTGGGGTGTAAAACCAGCGTCCCACCCTGATTCCATCAGTTTCCCGACGGGCTGGTTAGGTTAATATTGCCCACGGAGGTCAGAGGAATTCTTCCCGTGTAGCTACTGAGCACTGAATAGGCCCGGCATCTTTTGATTGGAATATGAATTATATTCCGTATGAGCTGGGTTTGCCCTCGCGGTGATGTTTGATCAGCGCATCCCATAATAAGTGAGATCCTTACCAGGAATTACGTGGAGTTCGGTTCCACTGCCAAAGATAAGAGTATAGCCGTCGTTCCCACGGCAGCAACACCCATGGCAAAAACCGTGCCTGGGCCCAGTTCATTTAACAAAACTCATGTCAAACGCAGGAAGATTTTGGGAGGTCGCTATTTGTTAGGACACCATAAACACAGCAGGAATATCTCCTTTATTTTCTGCTGGTTCGGAGCACCCTCGCTAGAAATAACGAACAAGTTCCCGCTAAGTTCACGATGTGCTTAAAGCGTAGAGATCCGAAAAAATCCCTCTCATATAACACACATGGTATTGTTGATTCATATTTATAGTAGTTGCAATCTTCTTCATTTATGCTATCTGACTTTACTTACTGCGTGGAGCAGTCCTGAACGTTAGCTTGGGGGATATTTTGCATCGACCTGAAAGGGCAGACGAGGCCTCGGTTTTATGTCTCATCCGAAAGACGGCGCTTTCCGACAGTGCAGTACTCCCTCAGTACTGCATTGGGGTATCATCTTAGAATTTTACACTCAAGCCTCTGGAATGGGACGACTAACCCATAACCCTTTGACCTAAAGGCGATTGTGCTACCAACTGAGCTGACCTTCAACTTTGGCCGACTTGTGCATTTTATCTGCACATCAGAAAGTTTTCAATGTTGCTAACTTTTACATATTAAGATGGCATTTGGTATTCCTATATTCAGAATCAAGGCGACCTGCAAATAAATTAACCCGCGTTCTGCACTATAATTTTATATATTTATTAATTGTGCCAGTCAAACAGCGAAGAAGTACTCACTGGGATTGACGATGAGCCGTGTCCCCTTGCCGAAAGTTAGCTTGTCGTTATTGTATGCACAATGATACATCTCCGCACAAATACATATAGTCACCTTCACCATTGACACTGGTTGCCTTAATGTGTTAGGACCAATTATATGTGTTGGAGGATACCTAGGTTGTCCTGCAACGTGAACACGTTCAGTCCACAGCGTGGCAATTAACGAAATGTTAAGGAAATTGCAAAAAAAAATTACCAGTCGAACAATGAGTCTAGTTAAAAATAAGACGTGCATTACTAGAGCGCTTTTCACCACCTCACGGCGCCCCAAAGCGCTTTACCGCCAATTAAGTGCTATTTGAAGTGTAGCCACTTTTATAATGTGGGAAATGTGGCAGCCGATCTGCGCACTGTAAAGTTCCACAAACAGCAATGCGATGAATGACCAGAGAGTCTGTTCTTATGCGTTGATCTAGGTATAAATATTGATCAGAGCACCGGAGAGAATTTCCCTGCTCTTCTTCAAAATAGTGCCATGGGATCTTTTGTACCCACCTGCGAGGGCAGGCGGGGCCTCGATTTAACGTTTTATCCCAAGGACGACACCCCCGCCAGAGCATCATTCCCCCAATAAGGCACCAGAGTGTCAGCCTAGATTTTGTGCTCAAGTCGCTAGAGTGGAATTTGAACCCATGACTTTCTGACTCAGAGGCGAGAGTACTACCACTGAGTCACGGCTAACACCATAGTCCCGTCACGCTGTTGTGTTACAGGAGTTTTCTAATATCGTTGAACCGCTCGCAGGAATGCGCTCAATGTCAGGGTAAATGACGTTACTCCTTCTACTTCTTCACTAGCGTTTTAAAATAACATCCCTTTTAGATATGACTAAGCAGGAAAGAAACAGAGTGTAATAACTTACTGTGTTCTACAGTCAGTCTGGTTCCTCCGCCGAAAAGAAGCTCCTTACCACCCGCTGTATTTACACAGTGTTACAGACTAGAACAAAATCACTTCTATATGGTGAGAGAGCCGGATGATACGATTATTTCTATTTTCCAGTTGAATGCATTCTATAATATTATTTTTTAAAAACACGGAACTATGACAAATGAAAGTTTCCAGCTTTCCCTTTTATACATCATTGGAATGCGAGTCCCATTCACATATCTGTACGTCCCTGCCTATCTATTTATCTTTCTGTCTATCCAAGTAGCAAGCGGGGAGCATAGCAAACTAATGTTTGATGCAATGTATGTATTGGTAGCAGATGCATACATTGACCTAGATGTACATGCATTCAAACAGATATGGAAACAATGCATAGATGCATCACTGCCTCGATCTTATGTAATGCATACCACAGAACCTAATCATTGACACCCCTCTGTCTTCGTGTCCAGCTATCCTTGTAGAAACTAACACAACTAACATTTATATTCGTGCTTTAAATAATAAAGTAATTGTAATAAAATATGGAACTTCGGTGAAAGTAGAGTCGTTAATTTAAATTGGCTTCGTGCGGAGGTGAAAAGAATATATTGTTTTTAAATGCTTCTTTGTTTTCGATTTCCCACCCTGTTACTCGTTGAAAATCCAATCTTCCTTCGCGGTGTGGTAACAGGTGAAATGTGCTAAACATCCACAAGGGGGCGCAAGCGCGCTATGCACGACATTAAAGAGAAGTTAGAATTGGAAAGCTTGTCCACCGGCTTCCCTGACGATAATAAAAAGTTCACTCTTCAGATCGATACTTGACATCAGAATTTCGTTTCCAAATAAAGAGCAGACCCAACACAATTAATTGTCGATCAATGGCCACCGATAAATACCTACCTCGCGTTACTTATTTTGCACATAAAACTTCATCTTCAAGTGCAGGAATACTTTATTGGCCTCTTGAAGTAAAAAGTCTATATATAATTTATAAATTACTCTTATTTTAGAGTATAACTGGGAGAAAGGAAAAGGAAAGAAACAAGAAAGGAAGGAAGAAATAATGGACGGTTGAACGCTATCTTTAAAGAGATAAATTTAACGCTATTTTAAACTCCAACGCCTTAAAGAAAAAACAGATGAGAAGCTTTAATTTGTGCAATCGCTTCTCAAGTCTCACAGAAATGGATCAGAGTTCTATGGAAATAATGGATTATTTCAGAATGTAGTATCGGAAAAATGTGAGATATGTAAGACGGTGCAGAGGAGATTTATCAGAATGGTACCAGGGATGAGGGACTTTAGTTGCGTGGAGAGACTGGGGAAACTGGGATTGTTCTCCTTAGAGCAGAGAAGGTTAAGGGGAGATTTAATAGAGGTGTTCAAAAATCATGAAGTGTATTGATAGAGTAGATGAGGAGAAACCGTTTCCACTGGAAGGAGGGTCAGTAACCAGAGGACACAAATTGAAGTTAATTGGCAAAAGATTCAACAACAATATCAACAACTTGCATTTATATAGCGTTTTCACTGTAGTAAAACGTCCCAAGGCGCTTCATAGAAGCGATTATCAAACAAAATTTGACACTGAGCCACATAGGGAGATATTAGAACAGGTGACGAAAAACTTGGTGAATGCAATAGGATTTAAGGGCCAGACTGGGAGCACAGGGGTGATGAGTGAACGGGACTTGGAGCGAGTTAGGATACAGACAGCAGAGTTTTGGATGACCTCACGTCTATGGAGGGTGAAGATGGGTGGATGGCCAGGAGAGCATTGGAATAGTCAACTCTAGAGGAAAGAAAGGCATGGGTGAGGGTTTCAGCAGCAGATGAGCTGAGGCAGGGGCGGAGACGGGCGATATTACCGAGGTGAAAGTAGGCGGTCTTGGTGATGGAGTGAATATGTGGTCAGCAGCTTATCTCAGGGTCAAAGGGGACGCCCAAGGTTGCGAACAGTCCGGTTCAGCCTCAGACACTGGCCAGGGAGAGGGATGGAGTTGGCGACTGGGGAACGGAGTTTGTGGCAGGGACTGAAGACAATGGCTTCGATCTTCCCAATATTTAGTTGGAGGTTATTTCTGCTCATCCAGTACTGGATGTTGGACAAGCAGTGTGACAAATCAGAGACAGTGGAGCGGTCGAGGGTGGTGATGGTGCGGTAGAGCTGGTTGTCGTTAATGGACATGTGGAACCTGATGTCATGTTTTCGGATGATATCACCGAGGGGCAGCATGTAGATGAGAAATAGGAGGGGGCCAAGGATAGATCCCTGGGGGTCTCCAGAGGTATCGGTGTGGCAGTGGGAAGGGAAACCATTGCAGGTGATTCTTTGGCTATGACTGGATAGATAAGATTGGAACCAGGCGAGGGCAGTCCCTTCCAGCTGGACGACGGAGGAGAGGCATTGGAGGAGGATGGTGTGGTCGACCGTGTTAAAGGCTGCAGTCACGGTCACATAGGATGTCATTTGTGAGTTTGATAAGGGTTGTTTCATTCAAGTGCGAGGGCCGGAAATCAGATTGGAGGGATTCAAACATGGAGTTGGGAGAAAGATGGACACGGATTTGAGAGGCAACAATCCGTTAAAGGACTTTGGAGAGGAAAGGGAGGTTGGAGATGGGGCGGTAGTTTGCAAGGACATAGGGGTGATGATGGCAGATTTGAAAGAGCAGAGAATAGTGCCTGAGAAGAGGGAATCGTTAACAATATCAGCTAACATGGGGGCCTGGAAGGGAAGTTGAGTGGTCAGCAGCTTGGTGGGAATAGGGTCGAGGGAGCAGGAGGTGGGTCTCATGGTCAAGATGAGCTCGGGGAGGGCATGAGGGGCGATAGGAGAGAAAGTAGAGAAAGATGTGAATTCAGGGCTCGGGCAATGGGAAGTTTGGCTCAGTGGGCTAGAGCAAGGCAGGGAAGTGGCAGAGGCAGCTGAATGGATGGTCTCAATCTTAGAGACAAAAAAGTGCATAAGCTCCTCGCACTTGTTGATGGAGGTGCGGGTGGAGGAGGCAGGGGAGAGGGGTTTAAGAAGATGGTTTGCGGTGAAGAGAAGCCGGGAGTTATCTTTGTATTCTAGACTGAGCCTGGAATAGTGATCAGTTTTGGCAGAGGACAGCAGGACCCGATAATACTTTATGTGGTCCAGCCAAATCTGGCGATAAATGGATAAACCAGTTGTCCGCCATACACTTTCAAGTGTGCGTCCTTTGGAGGTAAAGGATTGGAGATGATGGTCGTCCGAAGGGGAATGAAAAGGTTGAGAGAGAGTAATGGTTTTAATGGGGACAAGGGCATTAGTGGTGGCGGTGAGGGTGTGATTGAACTGACCGATGGCTGCAGAAATGTCAAAGCATCGATAGTTGGGAATTTGAAAGTGCCGTTGTAAGTTGCTTGGGGGAGAGTTTTTTCCAGGGGCGGACACAGAAGTAAGTGGGTTTGGGAGGGGGAAGGGAAATGTGGGTGGAGAGGGATACAAGGAAGTCCTCAGAGATGGCCTTATCTGCAATTGACATGATGGCAGCAGAGAGGCCACGTGAGATAACAAGATCGAGGGGGCGGCTGTGAAGATGGGTAATGGAGTTAAATGGAGGGAGATATTAAGGGAGGATAAGAGGGCAGTGAAATCACCAATAACCTGCTCACCGATGCTCAGTTTGGGTTCCGCCAGGACCACTCGGCTCCAGACCTCATTACAGCCTTGGTTCAAACATGGACAAAAGAGTTGAATTCCAGAGGTGAGGTGAGAGTGACTGCCCTTGACATCAAGGCAGCATTTGACCGAGTGTGGCACCAAGGAGCCCGAGTAAAATTGAAGTCAATGGGAATCAGGGGGAAAACTCTCCAGTGGCTGGAGTCATACCTCGCACAAAGGAAAATGGTAGTTGTTGGAGGCCAATCATCTCAGCCCCAGGGCATTACTGCAGGAGTTCCTCAGGGCAGTGTCCCAGCCCAACCATCTTCAGCTGCTTCATCAATGACCTTCCCTCCATCATAAGGTCAGAAATGGGGATGTTCGCGGATGATTGCACAGTGTTCAGTTCCATTCGCAACCCCTCAAATAATGAAGCAGTCCGAGCCCGCATGCAGCAAGACCTGGACAATATCCAGGATTGGGCTTATGAGTGGCAAGTAACATTCACGCCAGACAAGTGCCAGGCAATGACCATCTCCAACAAGAGAGAGTTTAACCACCTCCCCTTGACATTCAACGACATTACCATCGCCGAATCCCCCACCATCAACATCCTGGGGGTCACCATTGACCAGAAACTTAACTGGACCAGCCACATAAATACTGTGGCTACGAGAGCAGGTCAGAGGCTGGGTATTCTGCGGCGAGTGACTCACCTCCTGACTCCCAAAAGCCTTTCCACCATCTACAAAGCACAAGTCAGGAGTGTGATGGAATACTCTCCACTTGCCTGGATCAGTGCAGCTCCAACAACACTCAAGAAGCTCGACACCATCCAGGACAAAGCAGCCCGCTTGATTGGCACACCATCCACCACCCCAAACATTCACTCCCTTCACCACCGGCGCGCAGTGGCTGCAGTGTGGACCATCCACAGGATGGACTGCAGCAACTCGCCAAGGCTTCTTCAACAGCACCTCCCAAACCCGCGACCTCTACCACCTAGAAGGACAAGAGCAGCAGACACATGGAAACAACACCACCTGCACGTTCCCCTCCTGGTCACACACCATCCCGACTTGGAAATATATCGCCATTCCTTCATCGTCGCTGGGTCAAAATCCTGGAACTCCCTTCCTAACAGCACTGTGGGAGAACCGTCACCACACGGACTGCAGTGGTTCAAGAAGGCGGCTCACCACCACCTTCTTAAGGGCAATTAGGGATGGGCAATAAATGCCGGCCTTGCCAGCGACGCCCAAATCCCGTGAACGAATAAAGAAAATGTCGCTCGTTGCACAGGAGCTGAGGGAGGAAAGCAGCGAAGACACCTCGGTGATGAACATGGTGGTACTTGGGTGGCAGGTAAATAACGAGGATTTTTAAGGGATAGGTGAGAGGGATGGAACAAGGTGAGATGCTCAAATGTGGAGTAGGGGGACAGTCCAAGATGTGAGTTGGCCATAAGGGCCACGTCACCATTGTGTCGGTCTGGACGGAGCAAGTGGTGGAAGGTATAACCAAGCGTGGCGTGGAGACTTCATTAAGGGGGAAGGTGTCAACACCCGTCAGCTAGGTTTTCGTCCAGGCCATATCAATACAATCATCCACAATTAGCATATGGCTGTCAAGGGCATTGTTCACAAATGAACGGGCATTCTGGAGGGAGATGCGGAGAGGGCGTTGATCGCTGATCCACTGGCAGAGTCTACAGGGTCAGGGCTGGGAGGGGTGAGTCGAACGGGAAGGAGATTGGCAAGAATAGCCCCCATTGGGCGCATTGGGTGGCAGTTAGGGATGCTGCTGGTAATGAGCCAGCGATAAGTGCATCCATGAGCCCTTTGGAGGATGCCACGAGAGGCACAGATGGTTGCTGTGGGCTGAGCCACCAGAGTGGAGATGAGGAGATTTTTTTTTAACGCAGCGTGATATTATGATCTGAAATGGACTGGCTGAAAGGGTGATGGAAGCAGATTCAATCGTAACTTTCAGAAGGGAACTGGAGAAATACTTGAACTGGAGAAAATTGAGGGTATGGGGAAAGAGCTGAGGTGAGTGGGACTAATTGGATAACTCTTTCAAAGAGCCGGCATAGGCACGATGGGCCGAATGGCCTTCTTCCGTGCTGTATGATTCTATGATATTGGAGATGATGCAAATACAAGAATTTCAATCCTAAGTAGCGATTTGCTACAGAAATCTATCAAGTTCGCTGTCCCTAAATTGATAACACAGCAATTGTTTCATACAGCACTCATATATGAAGGGTTTTGATCTTTAAATAGGGAGAAACGGTTTTCACTGGCGGGAGGAGGCACAGATTCATGAATAGAGCCCCAGCCTATTCAGTCTTTCCTGATAGGTGTAACCTGATCGGTTAGTATCGAAGAGTAAAATCCGTGAAGATTCAATTATCCAAATGCAGAATGAAATATTGAACTTGAGGAGACGTTTCTCAAACACATATGCACAATCTTTCGTTCAAAATGCACATTGTCCATAGCAACGGGCAGCCAGTAGAGGGCGCCCATCACGCGTACCACCTTACAAAAGCAGAGAGGAAACGTGCAAGAAAAGTGGAGCCACCCAGAACTGGTCAAATTAAACAAAATCTGCTTGCTAGTTATTACTTATTGGTTAGTTGCCACATAACGGAAACAGAAATCCAAATGCTATTCAGCCATCCGTCATATACTGGATAGGGAAAGCAAGCTTTCAGAAAAAGTAATTAATTCTGGGTTGTTTTAAATATTTAGAAAGGAACTGTGTGAATATCTGCCGATAACGGGGGATTGAGCGTTCCAGAGATACTGGAATAACTGCTTGCTTCACATGGGGGTTATGATTCAAATGCATTTGGTGTTAAATTGGGTAATGCTAAACGTTTATAAATCACTGGCTAGGCCGCAGCTGGAGTATTGTGTTCAATTCTGGGCACCACACGTTCGGAAGGATGTCAAGGTCCTGGAGAAGGTAGCAGGGATGAGGGACATCAGGTATGTAGAGAGACTGGAGAAGCTGGGGTTGTTCTCCTTAGAGCAGAGAAGGTTACGGGGAAATTTAGTAGAGGTGGTCAAAATTATGAGGGGGTTTGTTCGAGTAGATAGGATGGGGATGAGAGGAGATATTTTTACACAGCGAGTTCTTATGATCTGGAATGCACTGCCTGAAAGAATGGTGGAAGCCGAGTCAATACTTGCTTTCAAAAGGAAGTTGGATTTATACTTGAAAATGAGTCGTGTGGAGCATAAAACCAGGCATGGATCTGTTGGGCCGAATAGCCTGTTTCTGTGCTGTGTATTCCATGTAAAAAGAACAAAATGAGAAATTACAGGGCTGTGGAGAAAGAGCAGTGGAAGTAGGACTAATTGTGTAGTTCTTTCAAAGAGACGACACAGGCACAATGGGCCGAATGGCCTCCTTCTTCGCTGTATGATTCTGTGATTCTAAGAATTGAGCTGTTTCCCTTTTCTGCTGAGGTGCGTCACTCTACGCATTGACTGCCAATCAATGATAATACAGATAGGGCACTGTTGCACTGCGCTACTTGCAGCAGCCGAGCTCACTGCACGTTTTGTTTTGGATTAACTCTGTAAGTGCTGGACCATCATATCCGCTTTTAAGTCAGACTCTCGTACTGATAAATGAACAAACTAGAGCATGAAGTTAGATTATTTTAATGTCCTGGAAGAAAGAGCACATTTCAAAATAATTTCTTTCCTTCTTTCTCTTTTTCTCTTTCTTTCTTTCTCCCTTTCGTTCTTTCTCTCTTTCTTTCTTCCTTTCTTTCTTGATGTTTTTTCTTCTATTTTTATTTTTTTCTTGTTTTTATTTGTAGCTTACCGTTTAATTCATAATGTTTTCTGGGTGTCTTGGTGTCCAGAAAAAAAACGAAGTCGTCATGACTTTTTCTGCTTCACGGTTAAAGTAAATAACTTTATGAGAAAAGAAAGATTGAAACCGGACCTGTTTTTATGACAATGAAGAAGATCAAAAGCAGACATTTATTAAAGGCTTTAACAAGATAAATATGGGACAAAATATTACCAATGCCCGATCAGTCGAAAACTGAAGGTAGTGAATTTAATGCCACTACCAAAAAAATTCAGAATAAAATTCTTGACCCAGAGAGTGTTGAGAATGTGGAACTTGCTATCACGTGGAATGATTGAAGGGAATAGCATAGATGCATTTAGGGGGAAGCTACATAAGTACATGAGGGAGAAAGGAGTAGAAAGCATGTTGAGAGAGTGAGATGAAGTAGGGTGGGAGAAGGCTCACGTGGAGCATAAACACCGGCGTAGACCAGTTGGGCCGAGTGGCCTGTTCCTGTGCTGTAAATGCTATAACAAAACGAAGGAAGAGAATAGAGGATATTTTGAATATTCTGGCAGAAACAGTGATGGAAATAGCGATAGACTTAGTATTCACAACAAAGGAAAGCCTGCAAAAATTTTAAGCTAAACAAATAGCAGGGGGAAAGTACATGAGAAATAGGACTGGGTGGGTAGCTCTTTTAAAATTCAGAGATGCATTTAGATGAAGTTAGACAAGTATACGGGAGAGAAAGGACTAGAAGGATATGATGATAGGGTGAGATGAAGTAGGGAGTGAGGACGCTCGTGTGGAGCATAAACGCCAGCACAGACCAGTTGGGCCGAATGGCCTGTTTCTGTGCTGTATATTCCATGTAAAAAAAAACGAGAGCGGACCGAATGACCATATTACGCATTGTAAAATGCGACGAGTTTATGAAAAATGAAGAGATTGTAACTCAGAGAAGTGCTATTTCTGAAAGGACCGTACCCTAAATGAGATTCTGCTAGTTGAAATGCAAGTGAAGGTATCACATGTCACAGTGTGTCTGCTCCATATCTTGATATTATTGAAATGTAGGTTAAGCTTTCACCTGCAATGAACCAAAATGTTGAATCAGAAGGTCATGGGTTCAAGACCCATTCAAGTGACTGGAGCAATCAGGCGCTCGCCGTATACTGGATACGGAAAGCAAGCTATCAGAAAAGGTAATTAATTCTGGGTTGTTTTATACATTTGGTGAGGAACTGAGTGAATATCTGCCGGTAAAGGGGGATTGAGTAATATTGGCATAACTGCTTGCTACACATGTGGGTTATGATTCAAATACATTTGGTGCTGCATGGGGTAACGCTTCGTCAACGGATTCTAAACCTTTATAAATCACAGGCTAGGCCGCAGCTGGAGTATTGTGTTCAACTCTGGCCACCACACTTTCGGAAGGATGTCAAGGCCCTGGAGAAGATACCAGGGATGAGGGACTTCAGTTATGTGGAGAGACTGGAGAAGCTGGGATTGTTCTCCTTAGAGCAGAGAAGGTTAAGGGGAGATTTATTATAGGTGGTCAAAATTATAAGGGGTTTTGATCGAGTAGATAGGGTGGGGGTGAGAGGAGATTTTTTTTGCACAGCGAATTCTTATGATCTGCAATGCACTACCTGAAAGAATGGTGGAATCCGAGTCAATACTTGCTTTCAAAAGGGAGTTGGATTTATACTTGATAATGGGTCGTGTGGAGCATAAAAACAGGCATGGACCTGTTGGGCCGAATAGCCTGTTCCTGTGCTGTTTTTCTAAGTAAAAAGAACAAAATGAGAAATTGCAGGGCCGTGGAGAAAGAGCAGGGGAAGTGGGACTAATTGTGTAGTTCTTTCAAAGAGCCGGCATCGGCACAATGGGCCGAATGGCCTCCTTCTTCGCTGTATGATTCCATGATTCCATGAAATGAGCTGTTTCTCTTTTCTGCTGAGGCGCGTCATTCTACGCATTGACTGCCGATCAATGATAATACAGATAGGGCACTGTTGCACTGCGCTACTTGCAGCAGCCGAGCTCACTGCACGTTTTGTTTTGGATTAACTCTCTAATTGCCGGTCGTTCATATCCGCTTTCAAGTCAGACTCTCGTACTGATATAAGAAAAAACTAGAGCATGAAGTTAGGTTATTTTATTGTCCTGGAAGAAATTGCTCAATACAAAATCATGTCTTTCCTTCTTTATCTTTCTCTCTTTCTTTCTTTCTCTCTTTCTTTCTTTCTTAATGTTTTTCTTCTATTTTTATTTTTCCTTTATTTTTATATGTATCTTACCGTTTAGTTAATTATGTTTTCTGGGTGTCTTGGTGTCCAGAAAAAAAAACGAAGTCGTCATGACTTTTTCTGCTTCACGGTTTATTAGAAAAGAAAGATTGAAACCGGAGCTGTTTTTATAACAATGAAGAAGATCAAAAGCAGACATTTATTAGAGGCTTTAACAAGATAAATATGGGACAAAATATTACCAATGTCCCATCAGTCGAAAACTAAAGGTGGTGAGTTTAATACCACTACCAAAAAAATTCAGGATAAACTTCTTGACCCAGACAGTGTTGAGAATGTGGAACTTGCTACCACGTGGAATGATTGAGGGGAATAGCATAGATGCATTTCGGGGGACGCTGCATAAATACACGAGGGAGAAAGGAATAGAAAGGATGTTGAGAGAGTGAGATTAAGTAGGGTGGGAGAAGACTCGTGTGGAGCATAAACCCCGGCATTGACCAGTTGGGCCGAGTGCCCTGTTCCTGTGCTCTAAATTCTATGTAATAAATTCGAAGGTAGAGAATAGTGGATATTTAGAATATTCTGGTAGAGACAGTGATGAAAATAGTGTTAGACATAGTATTCATAACGACTTTCAAAGGAAAGCCTGCAAATATTTTAAAGCGAAACAAAGAGCAGGGGGGAAAGTACATGAAAAATAGGAGTAGGTGGGTCGCTCTTTTAAAATTCATAGATGCATTTAGATGGAGTTAGATAAGTATACGAGAGAGAAAGGACTAGAAGGATATGATGATAGGGTGAGATGAAGTTGGGAGGGAGGAGACTCGTGTGGACCAAGAACACCAGCAGGAACCTGTAGGGCCGAATGGCCTGTTTCTGTGCTGTTCATTCCATGTAAAAAAAAAGCAAGGGAGCGGACCGAATGACCATATTATGTGTTGTAAAATGTGATGAGTTTATAAAAAATGAAGAGATTGTAACTCAGAGAAGTGCTATTTCTGAAAGGACCGTATCCTAAATGAGATTCTGCTAGGTGAAATGCAACTGAAGGTATCACATGTCACAGTGTGTCTGCTACATATCTTGATATTATTGTCACGTAGGTTATGCTTTCACCTGCAATGAACCAAAATATTAAGTCAGAAGACCGTGGGTTCAACTCCCACTCCAGAGACTGGAGCAGAAAACCAATGCCAGCACTCCCGGTGCAGTATTGAGGGAAATGTTGCACTGTCTTCCCGACGAGACGTTAAACTGAGGCCCTTTCTGCCCTCCGAGATGGACGTAAAAGATCCCATGGCACTGTTTCGAAGATAAGTTCTCCCCGGTCCAATATTCATCCAACAGCTTATCTGGTTATTATCACATTGCTGTTGGAGGGATCTTGCTGTGCACAAATTAACTTCTGCGTTTCCTACATTACAATAGTGATTCCACTCCAAAAAGGTACTTAATTGGCTGTACAGTTCTTTGGGGCGTGCTGAGGTCCTGAAATCCGCCATATAAATGGGAGTTCTTTCTTTCTCTTTTAGATTTAAGTCGAAGGCCCCAAAACCCTTACTAAGTGCCATTCCCCATCTTGAAAGGAGCCGGAGAGAAGCCCAGATAAGTCAACAATAGGTGGTAAGGAGTGGCAGCATGTTGGGCCTTACAAACTCATAGACCATCGGACGAAGGGAAGAGTGTGGAGAGGACTTCCGCAGCTCACCTGCTCCTGGGAAAGAATGAGATAGTATACCATGAATCGCAGACTATAGAACCATGGAATCCAGTGCAGGGAATGGTCATTAGGTTCAATATCTCAGTCCTTGTGTTGTTTCTACATGAATCAGGGCCTAGTCGATACTTGAGGGCGCGGGAAACAGATTGAAATCCACCCAGTTAAATTTCTGCACCTACATGCTTTGCTCACTGCATGCTGGCGTAGATTTTCGCCTTTGCCCTATGGGTTCGAATCATCGCTTGGAAGGGGCACAGCAAAGGAGATTGGCCGGATTGGTTGGAACGCCCCGAACAGAACGAGCCGGATTTTTGTTCTGTTAATTTCAATGGACATACAATCAGGCGGGTTCACTTCCTGATATGGCAGGAATTACTGCCCATCCCTCGTTCCCCGAGGACATTCACAGGCAACCACATACTGTGAGATTGAATTCAGGCGTAGGTCATACCCTTTGGTGTGGGGATACCCTATCGGACGGCGGGGTGGTCCGCACGGCTGGGCCCACAATCCAGGGCTATGGAAGCCTTCTCCTCGTTGGCAGACTTCCCATGCTTCCCTCGCCCTCTGCTATTCCATTGTAACCATTTACACTTCCTTTACTTGTCCCATTACCAACTCCCCTCACCTTTGCTTACATCATCATCCCTGCTGTCATTTCATCATCTCCTGCCCCTCCACCCTCTCACGGACCTGCCCTTTTGTTCTTTCCCTCCCTCCTTTTTCCCTGGCTCTGTGTTTGCTTAAGAACTGTTCATCTCTGATATCTTCCAGTTCTGATGAAAGGTCATCGAACCGAAACATTAATTTTGTTTCTCTCTCCACATATGCTGCCTGACCCGCTGAGTGTTTCCAGCAATTTCTGTTTTTATTTCAAGTCTCCAGCGTCTGCAATATTTTGCCAATGCAGTAGGGCTCCTGAAAGCCATTAGTGGCCCATTTCGGTTATTACCACAATCCCGCTGCATTCATTGTAAATTTATCTGGTACTCGATGGTAAATTAACAGATGTAAAAAAAACAATTTGACAAATTACCAATGGTGGGATTTGTACTTACCATGTCTATATGTATTTTAAGGGGAAGGGGAGACTAGAGGGGAGGGACGGGACAATCTCACCTAAATATCTTTCATGGAAGTAGATCAACATAGAAACATAGAAAATAGGAACAGGGGTAGGCCATTTGGCCCTTCGAGCCTGCTCCACCATTCAATATGACCGTGGCTGATCCTCTATCTCAATACCACATTCCTGCTCTCTCCCCATACCCCTTGATGCCTTTTGTGTCTAGAAATCTATCCAGCTCCTTATTAAATATATTCAGTGAATTGGCCTCCACAGCCTTCTGGGGTAGAGAATTCCACAGGTTCACCACCCTCTGAGTGAAGAAATTTCTCCTCATCTCAGTCCTAAATGTCCTACCCCGTATCCTGAGACTGTGACCCCTCGTTCTAGACCCCCCAGCCAGGGGAAACATCCCTCCTGCATCCAGTCTGTCTAGCCCTGTCAGAATTTTATATGTTTCAATGAGATCCCCTCTCATTCTTCTAAACTCGAGTGAATACAGGCCGAGTCGACCCAATCACTCCTCATACGACAGTCCTGCCATCCCAGGAATCAGTCTGGTGAAACTTCGCTGCACTCCCTCTATGGCAAGTATATCCTTTCTTAGGTAAGGAGACCAAAACTGCACACAATACTTCAGGTGTGGTATCTCCAAGGCCTTGTATAACTGCAGTACGACATCCTTGCTCCTGTACTCAAATCCTCTTGCAATGAAGGCCAACATACCATTTGCCTTCCTAACTGCTTGCTGCACCTGCATGTTTACTTTCAGTGACTGATGTACAAGGACACCCAGGTCCCTTTGTACATCAACATTTCCCAATCTGTCACCATTTAAATAATACTCTGCCTTTCTGTTTTTCCTTCCGAAGTGGATAACTTCACATCTATCCACAGTATACTGCATGTGACAATTCAAATACTGTTTAAGTTAGGTGAGGCCTTGTGTGAAGTTAATAAACAGTTTGATCCAACGTATGGCCGCATTCAGATCTTACATTTAAATGTTGCTTGAGGCAATAACTTCAAAGATTTTTGAGCGATTAGAGGAGCTGGGATTGTTCCCCTTACAGCAGGGAAGGTTCAGGGGAGATTTCTTATCGGAGTTCAAAATTCTGATAGGGACAAACTTTATCCATTGTTAGGAGGGTGAGACACAGGTTTAAGATAATTGGCACAAAAAATCCAGATGGGAAATTAGGAGTTTTTCTTTAACGCAGTGACTTGTTGTGATCTGGAATGCACTGCCTGACAGGGCGGTGGAAGCAGATTCAATAATAACTTACCAAAGGGAATTGGATATAAACTTGAAAAGGAGAAATTTGCAAGGCTATGAGGAAAGAGCTGCGGGGGTGTGGGACTAATTGGATAGCTCTTTCAAAGAGCAGGCACAGGCACGATGAGCCGAATGGCCTCCTTCTGTGCTATGTGATTCTTTGATTGTCAGTAACGAACAAGTGCAGTCACATAGCAACATAGCGACGTTTTTTGATTGACTTTGGTTGCATGTCTAAATAACAGATACAATTGAAGCTTTTAAAAAAGAAATTCTGTCCCAAATCTGTGTTGCTGAGAAAGTCACTCCTTAATGCTGCTATGTTTTTATATTCTTGCTGATTGCAACATCCGCCGTCCCCTCCCCCGCCTAACTGCCACCTCGCTGCTCGAGTTTCCAGCTCACCGATTAAACCGCACTCTCTCCGTGTGTGCAAACTGACACATTCCGCGACCGTGTTCACTGAAACCGCACCTTCAACCCCATTTCCTGCTGCCCTTGGTTGCCTTGTCAACGGGGCTCTGGTTCCCCCAATCAAGAGACAGTTCCTGCGTCGTTATCTCTTAACAGTTGCTGTCGAAACACGAAGCCTGAAGTCAATTAACCCTCCTGATGCCGGGGGGTTGATTTTAAAAAACCGAACGAAAAATTAGGCCATGAACCTTGAGGCTGATCCAGTGTCACGGTCTTTTGTGCTATTCAATGATTTTAGATTAGAGTGCCGAAAGATTCAAATATAAAATTCAAAGAGATAAGGTAGCTTATTCTGTATCTTAAGGCAGTTATGCTCAACCTTTATAAATCACTGGTTAGGCGTAGCTAGAGTATTGTGACCAATTCTGGGCAGCACACGTTAGGAAGGATGTCAAGGCCTTGGAGAGGGTGCAGGGGAAATTTATCAGAATGTTACCAGGCATGAGGGACTTCAGTTATCTGGAGAGACTAGAGAAGCTGGGATTGTTCTACTTAGAGCAGAGAAGATTGAGGGGAGATTTAACAGAGGCGTTCAAAATTATGAAGTGTTCCGATAGAATGAGAGGGTGAAATTGTTTCCACTGGATGAAGTGTCGGTAACCAGAGGGCATACAGATTTAAGCTAAGAATTTAAGCTAAGTGACTGGAAGCAGAGAGTAGTGGTGAACGGTTGTTTTGCGGACTGGAGGGAGGTGTACAGTGGTGTTCCCCAGGGGTCGGTGCTGGGACCACTGCTTTTCTTGATATATATTAATGACATGGACTTGGGTGTACAGGGCACAATTTCAATTTGCAGATGACACAAAACTTGGAAGAGTAGTGAACAACGAAGAAGATAATGATAGACTTCAAGAGGATATAGACAGGTTGGTGGCATGGGCGGACACGTGGCAGATGAAATTTAACGCAGAAAAATACGAGGTGATGCATTTCGGTAGGAAGAATGAGGAGAGGCAATATAAACTAGAGGGCACAATTCTAAAAGGGGTACAGGAACAGAGAGACCTGGGGGTATATGTGCATAAATGGTTGAAGATGGCAGGGCAGGTTGAGAAAGTGGTTAAAAAAGCATACGGGATCCTGGGCTTTATAAATAGAGTACAAAAGCAAGGAAGTTATGATGAACCTTTATAAAACACTGGTTCGGCCACAACCGGAGTATTTTTCCAGTTCTGGGCACCACACATTAGGAAAGATGTGAAGGCCTTAAAGAGGGTGCAAAAGAATGATTCCAGGGATGGGGGACTTTAGTTACGTGGATAGACTGGAGAAGCTGGGGTTGTTCTCCTTGGAACAGAGACGGTTGCGAGGAGATTTGATAGAGGTGTTCAAAATCATGAAGGTCCTAATCAGAGTAGATAGAGAGAAACTGTTCCCATTGGCGGAAGGGTCAAGGACCAGAGGGCATAGATTTAAGCTGCTTGGCAAAAGAAACAAAGCTGACATGAGGAAAAACTTTTTATACAGTGAGTGGTTATGATCTGGAATGTACTGCCCGAGGGGGTGGTGGAGGCAGATTCAATTATGACCTTCAAAAGGGAACTGGATAAGTTCTTGAAAGGAAGAAATTTGCAGGGATACTGGAATAGAGTGGGGGAGTGGGACTAGCTAGATTGCAATTGCATAGAGCCGGCACGAACTCGTTGGGCCGAATGGTCTCCTTCCACGCTGCAACCTTTCTATGATTCTATGATTCTATGCTAATTGGCAAAAGAACCAGAGGGGAGATGAGGACTTTTTTTTTGACTTAGCGAGTTGTTACGATCTGGAAAGCACTGTCTGAAAATATAGTGGAAGTAATTTCAATAGTAACTTTCAAAAGGGAATCGGATACATACTTGAAAAGGAATAATTTGCAGGGCTGTGGGGAAGGAGTAGAGGAGTGTTACAAATTGGATAGCTCTTTCAAAGACCCGGCACAGGCACGATGGGCCAAATGGCCTCCTCCTGTGTTGTATCATTCTATTTTGACTAAATGTCTTAATATGTTTATTCCCATTGCGTTATAAATGGGAAAATGGATCGAAACCACACATCATTCAAGTTATCAAATTTATTGAGAATTCATTGCGATACAGCCAAAAGATACATTGGTAGGTATATTAACTCAAAACAAATGTGATTAATCTACATGTTAACACCTATCTGCGAAATAACATGAATGCATTGAACACATCCTAGATTTTTGTTTAGCTAAGCTTCAGGCAAAATGTTCTAAAACACACGCTCCTTTTGGTAAAAAGGTATAATCGCAGAACAAAAATATATGTACAGCGTTCGTTGTGTTGCTGCTAACCATTTAGGCTCAGAAATTCAAAGCAGATTTTCGGCCTGGATGTAAAGCACAGCTTGGGCGCAGCACAAGAACGAAAATCTGGCGTCCAGGCGATGCCATGGGGGTAGAAAATCATCCTGGGCGGTAGAGTAAAACGGGCGGTATCGCATCGGCCGCCCATTGTATGATTCGCCTGATATTCAACTGCATTGCAGTCAATGGAACTGAATACCGCCCGTTTTACGCTACCGCCCAGGATGATTTTCGTAAAACGGGCGGTATTCAGTTCCATTGACTGCAATGCAGTTGAATATCAGGCGAGTCATACAATGGGCGGCCGATGCGGTACCGCCCGTTTTACGCTACCCGCGCAAGTCGAATTTCTTGTGTCTGAGTGCTAAAGACAAACATCGGTGTTACTATATACAAAAATAATGTAAGAAGTACAGGCCTTTAACCTGCGTGTCTCATCATTTCATAGAGTTATTTCTAACCTAATAACGCAGTTCTTGCCATGGCTGTTTGACAACCAAACTCCTCTCCCTCCTGCTCCTGCAGCATTGGAAAGATCAGTGGAATAGCCGGAAAATGACCTTTCTTTCAGGTACCTGAAGCCCCAGGGCAGGCCAGAAGCATCAATTCGCTGCTGCTCAGCTGATTTGCGCTCGGTTTATGTGACCACGTGTGCCTGAGAAACTGGGCACAATGTTATGAGCCACACTGCCCCGCTGAACAGGCGCAATTGGAGGAGACTCGCATTTCAGTACTGGAGGGAGGCCAATTTTCGTGGGGGGGGACTTGTTCGGACACAGGGTTCAATGGGGCGAACATAAACGATTGCGGATATTTGGGTGCATTGTAGTCACGAGCGTAACTCATTTACGACCAAATTTCAGCGATTTTAACATCTGTTTTAACTTGTTTGCACCCAGATTGTCTCGGGGCAAACCAGGAGGAAAATCTGGCCGATAAGCATCCTGGGAATTATTTCCTCTGATTGTTAATTTCGTAGGGCACATTAGCCAATAGCGAACAGACATTACCTTCTCTCCATGTTTACCATACCCCAAATGCAAGGCGAACAAAGACAATCTCTTCCTCTAAATGGTAAAGTCAGAGCGACATTAAAACCTGAACGAGAAAACAGCTCTGGGAAATGCACCTGGCGCTCTTAAATTATATAAAATATATAATCACATTTAAAATAACTTTCAGAGAAAAAGGAACATATTTGCAGGGCAATGGGGAAAGAACGAGGGTGTGACCAATTGGATAGCTCTTAAAATGAGCCGACACAGGGACGATGGGCCGAATGGCCTCATTCTGTGCTGTAAGATCCTAAGTAAAGCATATAAAATTATATATGTATTTCAATCTAAAATGCTATTTTAAAATAGTTCTTTTGACTCATCCAAGCTTAAAAACATAATTATGAGCTCTACCTATTTAAATCTATGATGTTCGTGCATGTCATTGATTTGTTTACCTAGTAAATGCAATATGGCTTCATCGAAACTATGACTATAGAATCAATGTGTCACAGAAAGTGGACAAAAGTTACCTAAAGGAGAAAGTCTTAACAGTGGCGACAGCAGAGAATTAGCCACTTAAAAGCAGCTATATTGAATTGAGCTAAGCTATGTCAGCAGAACTCGATGTCTCGGGCCTTGAATTCCCAGTGGGTTGTGTTCAGACTTGAATCCATTTCACCGGAGCAAATTCCTGTTTGAATAAAAATACCAGTAGTAATGACTGCAATATAAGAAGTGACATCGAATAGTGTGCCACTAAAGCGCAAGTTTAATCTTCATTCGGATTTTAGATGATGAATGTATTGCTGTCTCTAACTCTCTAGCTTGAAAAATTGTGCTGTGCCAATTCTAAAACACTCCATATCGCTTTCCTCTGTTCTTCTACCTAAATTTTAAGGGACCAGGTAATTAATTTCATGCTAGAGCCTGCAAACAGAGAGAGACCCGAATTTCGTGCCACAGGACAAAGCAGCCCGCTTGATTGGCACCCCATCCACCACCCTAAACATTCACTCCCTTCACCACCGGCGCACAGTGGCTGCAGTGTGTACCATCCACAGGATGCACTGCAGCAACTCGCCAAGGCTTCTTCGACAGCACCTCTCAAACCCGCGACCTCTACCACCTAGAAGGACAAGAGTAGCAGGTACATGGGAACAACACCACCTGCACGTTCCCCTCCAAGTCACACACCATCCCGACTTGGAAATATATCGCCGTTCTTTCATCGTCGCTGGGTCAAAATCCTGGAACTCCCTTCCTAACAGCACTGTGGGAGAACCTTCACCACACGGACTGCAGCGGTTCAAGAAGGTGGCTCACCACCACCTTCTCAAGGGTAATTAGGGATGGGCAATAAATGCTGGCCTCACCAGCGACGCCCACATCCCATGAACGAATAAAAACAAAACCTTGTGGGTAAGTATGGAACATAGGAGTAGTCTATTCTGCCCCTCAAGCCTGCTCCACCATTGAATGAGATCATGGCTGATCCGTACCTGAACTCCATTTTCCCGCCTTAGCTCCATATTAATTGCTAGCCTTACCTGACAGAAATCTATCTATCTCAGCCTTTAAAACTCTATTGACCCCCAGCATTCACAACCTTTTGTGCGAGAGACTTTCAGATTTCGACTGCCCTTTGTGTGAAATAAAGCTTCCTGATTTCACTCCTAAATGGCTTAGCTCTAATTTTAAAATTATTTCTTCTCGTTATTGATTCCCACACCAGAGGAAATAGTTTCTCTGCATCTAATCTATCGACTGCTTTTAACATTTGAAACCCCTCGATCAGATCATCCTCCCCCACAATCTGCAACCTGACCTCTTAACCTGTCGTCAGGAATGGGGAAAAGTTAGAAATTAACAGAGTGAAGTAAGTTTTTTAAAAATCAGATGAGCAAGATGTAGCTGGTGGGATGAATATGTTCGGTGTTGGGACTTCGTAGACGTGCGTGATTTGGGCATAGGCATGAAGGACATAGCACATTTGCTGACCATACGATTTGGGGAGTGGAGACTTGGTGGGAAAGAATGGAACAGATTGCATGAGGACCTATGTGAACTCGAACGTGTTTGGGGAAAAGGAATCTAAAATGGAATTATATTCCGAATTACAATAGAGCAGATAAACCGATAGGTGAGGTGAGAGTAACTACCCTTGACATCAAGGCAGCATTTGACCGAGTGTGGCACCAAGGATCCCTAGTTCAGTTCCATTCGCAACACCTCAGATAATGAAGCAGTCCGTGCCAGCATGCAGCAAGACCTGAACAACATCCAGGCTTGGGCTGATAAGTGGTAAGTAACATTTTTGCCAGACAAGTGCCAGGTATGACCATGTCCAACAAGAGAGAGTCTAACTACCTCCCCTTGACATTCAACGACATTACCATCGCCGAATCCTCCACCATCAACATCCTGGGGGTCACCATTGACCAGAAACTTAACTGGACCAGCCACATAAATACTGTGGCTACAAGAGCAGGTCAGAGGCTGGGCATTCTGCGGCGAGTGACTCACCTCCTGACTCCCCAAAGCCTTTCCACCATCTACAAGGCACAAGTTCAGGAGTGTGATGGAATACTCTCCACTTGCCTGGATCAGTGCAGCTCCAACAACACTCAAGAAGCTCGACACTATCCGGGACAAAGCAGCCCGCTTGATTGGCACACCATCCACCACCCTAAACATTCACTCCCTTCACCACCGGCGCAAGTTGGCTGCAGTGTGTACCATCCACAGGATGCACTGCAGCAATTCCCCAAGGCTTCTTCAACAGCACCTCCCAAACCCGCGACCTCTACCACCTAGAAGGACAAGGGCAGCAGGCACATGGGAACAACACCACCTGCACTTTCCCCTCCAAGTCAGACACTATCCCGACTTGGAAATATATCGCCGTTCCTTCATCGTCGCTGGGTCAAAACCCTGGGACTCCCTACCTAACAGCACTGTGGGAGAACCTTCACCACACGGACTGCAGCGGTTCAAGAAGGCGGCTCACCATCACTTTATCAAGGGCAATTAGGGATAGGCAATAAATGCCGGCCTTGCCAGCGACGCCCACATCCCATGTACTAATAAAAAACAAAGATCCAGGGACTGGAGGTCGACGGGTAGTAGGGATAGTGTCAGGAATCACCCAACAACAATATGGAGCTCTTTTAACGTAGTGAAAGGCGCTTCACCTGAGAGTTATCAAACAACATTTGACACTGAGATACATAAGGAGATATTAGATCAGGTGACCAAACGCTTGGCCAAAGGGGTAGGCTTTGGGGACCATCTTCACGGAGAAGGAGAGAGGTAGAAAGGCGGAGAGAATTATGAAGGGAATTACAGAGCTCACGGGCTAGACAGCTGAAGGCACGGCCGCCAATGGTGGGGCGAAGGGAGTGGGGGATAAACAAAAGGTCGGAATTGGAGGAACGCAGAGTTTTCGGAGGGTTGTCGGGCTTGGTGAGGTTACAGAGATCGGGAGGGGTGAGGCCAGAGAGGGATATGAACAAAATGATATGCTAAACAAGAGGGATCATCATACCAAGTGGCTGACGAATAACGTGTACAAAGCGTTAGTTGGTGCTCAGCTGGAGTGTTGTGTGCACCTGTGGGCATTTTGCTTTAAAGGGGGACATTCAAGCAATTAAGAGTTGCAATCGAAAATAAATGGACTGACAAAGGCATAAACGGCTTTACTGATGAGAGACTTGGGAAAATTGAGGCTTTACTCATTGGGCCACAGAAATGTTCCAAATCTGGACAGATTTCAGAAAACAAAAGGGTTAAAATGCAACTTCGATGGGGTGCAAAATGGGCAGTAGAGGGATCGGTTGATCATTATGCTACAAGGGAAAGGAAAATCGATTGGGTGCATAAGCGGAGGCCGATACCGGACCGGCCGTTTTGCACCACCGTCGAAGTTGAATTTTACACCCAAATAGTACAGGACTATTTTCACTGTCTGGTGTAAGAGTGACGTTGCGGATCGGCTGCCTGTTACAGCAATGGGAATCAAGAGGCTTTACTCTATTGGTTACCATGTTTATTATTGACAATATTGTTCATGACAATCTATATTTTTGCATGTGCATTGAGGTGATCAATCTTACCTTAAAATAACCACACTCTGGCCGTCAGCAGGACATTGAAGGCAACGCTCTTAAAAAAGAGAACTCTCAATCCCAACACCGTCAAAGACAGAAAATTTGCCCTCGGTAGATCTGTAATAATTATCAAATTAAAGCATTGATTTAGTTAAACAATCCCACTGTATTACACTAACAGAAATATATCTGTGCCACAAAATTGGAATATATTGTTGTATCTAGCTGGCTGGCTATTGTACATCCATCTATTTGTCTGTCTATATCTCTATCTATCTCGCTCTATCTCTCTATCTGTCTCTCGGCCTCTGTCTTTTACCTAAACACATATAACAGAAAGTACTGACCTTTTTGGGTGTCCTTTAATCCTACTGTGGAATCATTTGAACGTTTTTCACAGACAGGCTGTTCGACCGTAACTGTAAACAAACAAGTAAATGATGTATTGAGAATATTACGTTGTTGTTGTTATTGTTGTTATTATTGTTATTATTATTATTATTATTATTGTTATCATTATCGTTAGTAGTAGTAATGGAGGAAGCAATAATAAAGCAGTCCGATTGGCTCTTTAGCCTATTATTAATCACAGTCGGACTTCCACGATTGTGTCAGCCGATCAGTGGTCGCAAACTGGCGTCTGAAAATCGGTGAGGGGTTTGGTCCGTTGGGATTGTGTACATTTGGAGTAATTGGGAAGGGATTTTGTCTATTGGGATTCTGCACATTGGGAGGGATTGGGAAGGGATTTAGTCCATTGGGATTGTGTACATTGGGAGGGATTGGGAAGGGATTTCGTTCATTGGGATTCTGTACATTGGGAGGGATTGGGTAGGGACTTGGTCCATTGGGATTGTGTACGTTGGCAGGGATTGGGAAGGGATTTAGTCCATTGGGATTGTGTACATTGGGAGGGACTGGGGAGGGATTTAGTCCATTGGGATTGTGTACATTGGGAGGGATTGGGAAGGGATTTAGTCCATTGGGATTCTGTACATTGGGAGGGATTGGGTAGGGACTTGGTCCATTGGGATTGTGTACGTTGGCAGGGATTGGGAAGGGATTTAGTCCATTGGGATTGTGTACATTGGGAGGGATTGGGGAGGGATTTAGTCCATTGGGATTGTGTACATTGGGAGGGATTGGGAAGGGATTTAGTCCATTGAGATTCTGTACATTGGGAGGGATTGGGTAGGGACTTGGTCCATTGGGATTGTGTACATTGGGAGGGATTGGGAAGAGCTTTAGTCTATTCGGATTCTGTACATTGGAGTGATTGGGTAGGGACTTGGTCCATTGGGATTGTGTACATTGGGAGGGATTGGGAAGGGATTTAGTCCATTGGGATTGTGTACATTGGGAGGGATTGGGGAGGGATTTAGTCCATTGGGATTGTGTACATTGGGAGGGATTGGGAAGGGATTTAGTCCATTGGGATTCTGTACATTGGGAGGGATTGGGTAGGGACTTGGTCCATTGGGATTGTGTACGTTGGCAGGGATTGGAAAGGGATTTAGTCCATTGGGATTGTGTACATTGGGAGGGATTGGGGAGGGATTTAGTCCATTGGGATTGTGTACATTGGGAGGGATTGGGAAGGGATTTAGTCCATTGGGATTCTGTACATTGGGAGGGATTGGGTAGGGACTTGGTCCATTGGGATTGTGTACATTGGGAGGGATTGGGAAGGGCTTTAGTCTATTCGGATTCTGTACATTGGGAGTGATTGGGTAGGGACTTGGTCCATTGGGATTGTGTACATTGGGAGGGATTGGGAAGGGATTTCGTTCATTGGGATTCTGTACATTGGGAGGGATTGGGTAGAGACTTGGTCCATTGGGATTGTGTACATTGGGAGGGATTGGGAAGGGATTTATTCCATTGGGATTCTGTACATTGGGAGGGATTGGGTAGGGACTTGGTCCATTGGGATTGTGTACATTGGGGGGGATTGGGAAGGGATTTATTCCATTGGGATTCTGTACATTGTGAGGGATTGGGTAGGGATTTGTTCCATTGGGATTGTGTACATTGGGAGTAATTGGGAAGGGATTTAGTCCATTGGGATTGTGTAGATTGGGTGTAATTTCGACGGGATTTAGTCTATTCGGATTCTTTACAATGGGAGGGATTGGGAATTGATTTAGTACATTGGGATTGTGTACATTGGGACTGATTGGGAAGGAGTTTGGTCCATTGGGACTCTATACAATGTGACTGAATAGGAAGTGGTTTGGTCCATTGGAATTCTATAGAATGGGAGGGAATGGGAAGGGGTTTGGTCCATCGGAATTCTATACAATGGGAGTGAATAGGAAGAGGTTGGTGTAGTGCACTTTGATGCAAAGCTCCCTCTATACTGTCCCATCAACACTCCCAGGGCAGATACAGCATGTGTTAAATCCATAGTAAAGATCCCTCTACACTTAAATTGGTGAATATTGGCTACAATCCCCGTGTACCCCTTTCATTTCGCTCTGTGCCAAAAAGCCTTCTGGTTGTCCAAAGAATGGTTAATCCACTCAGGAGACTTGAGCCCACTCTCCAGGGCGACACTCCCAGTGTAGTAGTGAGGGAATGCTGCACTGTTGGCGGCGCCGTCTTTCGGGTGAGATATTAACCCGAGGGCCCGTTTGTCCCCTCATGTGAATGTAAAAGATCCCACGGCCACTATTGGATGAAGAGCAGGGGAGTTCTCCCTGGTGTCCTGGGCTAATATTTATCCTTCAACCAACATAACTATGAACAGATGACCTGGCCATTATCACATTGTCGTTTGTGGGAGCTCGCTGTGCGCAAATTGGCTGCCGCGTTTCCCTATGTAACAACAATGACTACCCTTCAAAAAGTAGTTCATTGGCTGTAAAGCGCTTTGGGACGTCGGGAGGTCGTGAAAGGCGCTGTAGGAGTGTAAGTCCTTCTTTTCATGAAACCTTATCACTCACCAGCTCCAGATTGTCGGGCGTCGCTTGCTACGGGAGAGTCTTTATTGTCTCTTGCCTCACATGTGACATTTACTGATTGTTCGTTTCGATTGAAAGAGAGGAATCCGGAGCTTCTATAGAGCCCGTTGTTTAACAAGTGACTGGATCCTGTGAAGTTGTTTTTTTCGTTAGTCGTCGTCTTCAAGAAGAACTCGAAATCTTTGGGGAAGAATTCCGACACCAGACACACCGCCGCCGTGTCGACGCTGCCTCCACCCCCAATTGGTATGGCGGGTGGGTAAAAGACCGACAAGGTGGGATTTTTCTGAGGTTGGTCCTCTGAAAATTAAAGAATAAAAATGGGAAATTTTATTCAGAATCGATCAACGTGAGCACAGAATGTTCGATCAATAAATGACCGATAAACAAATTCGATAAAAAAATGATAGTCCATATTTTTTTTAAAAAAAACAACTCCTCGAGTCTGCTCTGCCATTCAATTAGATCATGGCTGATCTGTATCTTAACAACATTTACCTGCTTTGGTCCGGCACCCTTAATACCCTTACCCAACAAAAATCTATCAATCTCAGGTTTGAAATTTTCAATTGACCCACAGCCTTCAACAGCTTTTTGGAGGAGAGGGTTCCAGATTTCCACTACCCTTTGTGTGAAGAAACGCTTCCTGACATTACCCCTGAACGGCCTAGCTCTAATTTTAAGGTTATGCCCTCTTGATCTGGATTCACCGACTAAAGGAAATAGTTTCTCTCAATCTACCATCTCAAATTCTCAACCCCTCATGCATTCCCCGTTGAGAAACATCCCATTTTCCAACAACACTCTGCGTAAAGACATTCCTCTCATCCCCCTCCCTTTCGTGGCAATTTTAAATTGGCGAATCCTCATAAAAATGTTAGTTTTTCAAATCCTTAAATAAAGAGTGAAATGCTATCTCTTAATCCACTGACTCCAATTCCCTCCTTTAAAAATGTGATTCCCTCCCAGCAAATATGGATTACTGGTTTAATTCCGTGAACCACCATAATTCTGGTGATCAAACAATTGGGATTTTACGCATAATTTCTGCTTGTGTAAGATAGGCTATTTGCGAAAAGAATGCACCCCATAACATCCAAACGTAAATAGTTTGCAAGTCATCAGCACACAATGCTTTGTGAATCCAGATTATTGTTCCTGTGCATTAATGTGTATGAGACATGGACTATTTGGACTTACTCAAATCTACATTGAGTGTTGTTCCATTTCCAAATGCAAGAACATCTGTATATCCACCGCCAAACACGGTGTTAAATTTCAAAACAAGGGCCTATCTGTGCACATCTGCAAATTTCTGCATATCCTTCACCAAATGAATAGGAACACAACAATCAATGCAATGATTTAACGGCCCCTATATTAATCCTGGAGTAATGATTCAACAAACAACATCTGGAATGATTCAGCAGACACTGAACCCACCGCTGGTTTCCTTTCCTTCGCGGATGGTGCGGATAGATTAAACCTCCCAAGTGCATCCAATTCAATATCTTTACATAAATAATTACTACTCTCGCATAATCGCTGGAAAATTGCGTCTGACGTCGAAGGGGAAAGTATCAAAATGTCAGCTTGCTACGTAGTGAACCTTTACATGGTTTAACTGTGAATAGGATGGTGCATTATAAGAAGGGATATAAAAAAAGCCACAGCGGCCAAAAAGTATGATTTGTTTGCTTGCACCTCGCACAAAAATGCTTAATTTCCCCCTTCACTTTCAGAGAGGAGTATTTAGCATTTGCGTCACACTAAACTATTTGCCTGAGCTATAGAAACTTCATTCTGTTTACCATTTTAATAGAATCATATAGAATGGTGCAGCACTGGGGGAGGCCATTCTGCCCGACTTGCCTGTGCCGGCTCTTTGAAAAAACTATCCAATTAGTCCCACTCCCGCTCTCTTTTCCCGTAGCCCTGCAAATTTTTCGCCATTCATGTATTTATCCAATTCCCTTTT
Source organism: Heptranchias perlo (assembly GCF_035084215.1). Lineage (NCBI taxonomy): Eukaryota > Metazoa > Chordata > Chondrichthyes > Hexanchiformes > Hexanchidae > Heptranchias > Heptranchias perlo. Next base: position 793,759 of record NW_027138407.1, read on the forward strand.
TGAAAGTTACTATTCAATCTGCTTCCACCGCCCTTTCAGGCAGCGCATTCCAGGTCATCACAAATCGCTGCTCCTCGTGTCGCCTCTGGTTCTTTTGCCAATTAACTTAAATCTGTGTCCTCTGGTTACCGACCCTTCTGCCACTGGAAACAGTTTCTCCTTATTTACTCTATCAAATCCCTTCATGATTTTGAACGCCTCTATCAAATATTCCCTGAACGTTTCCTTCTCTATCTTGCCTGGGATTATTCCAGAATCTTCGAAATGTTTTTTTTTTACTTACTTGGTTCCACTATGAGTTCCGTTCCAGCTCCGAACGTCAGTGGGTCTCTGTAACTATAGCTCCACCGTGACTCGCCTTCATACAAATTCCTCACTCCCTTCAATAAAGCGCCCTTCATACAGTATCAACTTTAAACCTTTTTTACACGCGTCTCATGACAGTTACGCCGATTTTTTTGAAAAGCGACCTCAAAGAGAGGAGCAGCAAACACCCTGATTTCTGTCCATCCGACAGTATGTTCAGGCCGTTTTAGTTAGACACCTAGTCAAATAATTTCAAGAATATTGCTTTTCGCCAATTCTTGGTGTGTATAATTTAAAAAAAAAACACTCGTGAGGCAGGAATAGAACCATGCAATCATTGAAATTTACAGCATAGACGGAGGCCATTTGGCCCATCGCGCCTGTGCTGGCTCTTTCCAAGTGAAATCGGAAATTAATATCGTCGTCTCTTTTAATGGCCCTGTTTCTTGTTCTGATTCAAATATATATCCAACTTTTCATTAAAAGATGCAATGGTCACTGCCTCGACTATTCTGTGTTCTGAGAATGCTCCGTGCATAAATAATTTGGGCATAATCTCTTTTTTTCGTTCGCAGTGAAAAATTCAAATGTACGATGAGTAGCAAGTTGGTTTTTACTTACTTGTTTCCACAGTTACTTTGGTACCAGCTCCAAATATGAGCTTGTCGATATTCAAGTTCACACATCAGCATATCTCTCAACAAAAGCTGACTCCCTGCAACATGCTTGATTGAAATTATGATAGTCCATTCAAAAATTATGATAAAGTATAAGATAGATAGATAGAAAGATAAATAGAAATATTGATAGATAGATACATAGATAGATAGGGGCCGGTATTAGGACCACTGCTCTTTTTGATATATATTAATGACCTGGACTTGGGTATACAGAGTATAATTTCAAAGTTCGCAGATGAAACAAGACTCAGGAATGTAGGAAACAGTGTGGAGGATAGTAACAGACTCCAGGAGGACATAGACAGACTGGTAAAATGGGCATACACTTGGTAGATGAAATTTAATGCAGAGAAGTGTGAAGTGATTCATTTTGGTAGGGAGAATGAGGAGAGGCAATGTAAACTAAATGGTACAATCTTAAAGGGGATACAAGAATAGAGAGACCTGAGGAGGGGTGGCGGGTTGGGGGGGGGGGGTGTACACAAATCTTTGAAGGTGGTAGGACAAGTTGAGAAGGCTGTTAAATAAAGTATATGGGAACCGGGGCTTTATAAATCGAGGCATAGAGTACAAAAGTAAGGAAGTTATGCTAAACCTTTATAAAACACTGGTTAGGCCCCGGCTGGAGTATCGTGTCCAATTCTGGGCACCACATTTTAGGAAGGATGTCAAGGCCTTGGAGAGGGCGAGGAGGAGATTTACTAGAATGGTACCAGGGATGAGGGACTTCAGTTCTGTGGAGGGATTCGAGAAGCTGGGATTGTTCTCTCTAGTGCAAAGAGCTTCTACAAATACATAAAGGGCAAAAGAGTAACTAGGGAGAGAGTAGGGCCTCTTAAGGATCAACAAGGTCATCTATGTGCGGAACCACAAGAGATGGGAGAGATCCTAAATGAATATTTCGCATCGGCATTTACGGTTGAGAAAGGCATGGATGTTAGGGAACTTGGGAAAATAAATAGTGATGTCTTGAGGAGTGTACATATTACAGAAAGGGAGGTGCTGGAAGTCTTAACACGCAACAAGGTAGATAAATCTCCGGGACGTGATAAAATGTCTCCCAGGACGTTATGGGAGGTTAGGGAGGAAATTGCGGGTCCCCTAGCAGAGATATTTGAATCATCGACAGCTACAGGTGAGGTGCCTGAAGATTGGAGGGTAGCAAATGTTGTGCCTTTGTTTAAGAAGGGCGGCAGGGGAAAGCCTGGGAACTACAGACCGGTGAGCCTGACATCTGTAGTGGGTAAGTTGTTAGAGGGTATTCTGAGAGACAGGATCTACAGGCATTTGGAGAGGCAGGGACTGATTAGGAACAGTCAGCATGGTTTTGTGAGAGGAAAATCATGTCTCACGAATTTGATTGAGTTTTTTGAAGGGGTAACCAAGAAGATAGATGAGGGCTGTGCAGTAGACGTGGTCTACATGGACTTTAGCAAAGCCTTTGACAAGGTACCGCATGGTAGGTTGTTATATAAGGTTAAATCTCACGGGATCCAAGGTGAGGTAGCCAATTGGATACAAAATTGGATTGACGACAGAAGACAGAGGGTGGTTGTAGAGGGTTGTTTTTCAAACTGGAGGCCTGTGACCAGCGGTGTGCCTCAGGGATCGGTGCTGGGTCCGCTGTTATTTGTTATTTATATTAATGATTTGGATGAGAATTTAGGAGGCATGGTTAGTAAGTTTGCAGATGACACCAAGATTGGTGGCATTGTGGACAGTGAAGAAGGTTATCTAGGATTGGAACGGGATCTTGATAAATTGGGCCAGTGGGCCGATGAATGGCAGATGGAGTTTAATTTAGATAAATGTGAGGTGATGCATTTTGATAGATCGAATCGGGCCAGGACCTACTCTGTTAATGGTAGGGCGTTGGGGAGAGTTATAGAACAAAGAGATCTAGGAGTACAGGTTCATAGCTCCTTGAAAGTGGAGTCACAGGTGGATAGGGTGGTGAAGAAGGCATTCAGCATGCTTGGTTTCATTGGTCAGAACATTGAATACAGGAGTTGGGATGTCTTGTTGAAGTTGTACAAGACATTAGTAAGGCCACACTTGGAATACTGTGTACAGTTCTGGTCACCCTATTATAGAAAGGATATTATTAAACTAGAAAGAGTGCAGAAAAGATTTACTAGGTTGCTACCGGGACTTGATGGTTTGACTTATAGGGAGAGGTTGGATAGACTGAGACTTTTTTCCCTGGAGAGTAGGAGGTTTAGGGGTGACCTTAAAGAAGTCTATAAAATAATGAGGGGCATAGATAAGGTAGATAGTCAAAATCTTTTCCCAAAGGTAGGGGAGTCTATAACTAGGGGGCATAAATTTAAGGTGAGAGGGGAGAGATACAAAAGGGTCCAGAGGGGCAATTTTTTCACTCAAAGGGTGGTGAGTGTCTGGAACGAGCTGCCAGAGGCAGTAGTAGAGACGGGTACAATTTTGTCTTTTAAAAAGCATTTGGACAGTTACATGGGTAAGATGGGTATAGAGGGATATGGGCCAAGTGCAGGCAATTGGGACTAGCTTAGTGGTATAAACTGGGCGACATGGACATGTTGGGCCGAAGGGCCTGTTTCCATGTTGTAAACTTCTATGATTCTAGTGCAGAGAAGGTTCAGGGGAGATTTGATAGAGGTGTTCAAAATTATGAAGGGTTTTGACAGAATAAATAAGGAGAAACTGTTTCCACTGTCAGGAGGGACGGTAACCAGAAGAAACACATTTAAGATAATTGCCAAAAAGAGCCAGGAGGGGAGATGAGCATATTGTTTTTTACTCAGTGACTTTTAGGTCCTGGAATGCATTGTCTGAAAGGGCGTTGGAAGCAAATTCAATATTAACTTTCAGAAGGGAATTGGATATATACTTGAAAGGGCACTATTTTGCACGGCTATGGGGAAAGAGCAGAGTGGCGTGCGCCTAATTGTACAACACTTTCATAGAGCCAGCACAGGCACGATGGGCCAAAATGTCTCCTTCTGTGCTGCATCATTCTATGAAAAGCGCTGGATTAATGCTATCGCTAAAATGGTGTTCGTAGTTCGTACGAGACAATGCAATGTCACCGTCCCTTATTTCCAACGTAAATGTTATTATTAAGACAAACATTCTTTTGGGATGATGCAACGTTTTGTTCAGGAACCATCTTGTCTTTTCATGACATAAACATTTTTTATCAGAAAATAATTAATGAGAGGGTGACTGAACACCTCGAGAATTTTCAGTTAATCAGAGTGAGCCAGCATGGATTTGTGAAAGGTAGGTCATGCCTGACAAACCTGATTGAATTTTTTGAAGAGGTGACTAAAGTAGTGGACAGGGGAATGTCAATGGATGTTATTTATATGGACTTCCAGAAGGCATTTGATAAGGTCCCACATAAGAGACTGTTAGCTAAGATAGAAGCCCATGGAATCGTGGGAAAATTACGGACTTGGTTAGGAAATTGGCTGAGCGAAAGGCGACAGAGAGTAGGGATAATGGGTGTGAACTTACATTGGCAGGATGTGACTAGTGGAGTCCCGCAGGGATCTGTCTTGAGGCCTCAATTATTCACAATATTTATTGATGACTTAGATGAAGGCATAGAAAGTCTCATATCTAAGTTTGCCGATGCCACAAAGATTGGTGGCATTGTAAGCAGTGTAGATGAAAACATAAAATTACAAAGCGATATTGATAGATTAGGTGAATGGGCAAAACTGTGGCAAATGGAATTCAATGTAGACAAATGTGAGGTCATCCACTTTGGATCAAAAAAGGATCGAACAGGGTACTTTCTAAATGGTAAAAAGTTAAAAACAGTGGATGTTCAAAGGGACTTAAGGGTTCAGGTACATAGATCATTGAAGTGTTATGAACAGGTGCAGAAAATAATCAAGAAGGCTAATGGAATGCTGGCCTTTATATCTGGAAGACTGGAGTACAAGGTGGCAGAAGTTATGCTGCAGCTATACAAAACCCTGGTGAGACCGCACCTGGAGTACTGAGAGCAGTTCTGGGCCACGCACCTTCGGAAGGACATATTGGCCTTGGAGGGAGTGCAGCGAGGGTTTACTAGAATGATACCTGGACTTCAAGGGTTAAGTTACAAGGAGAGATTACACAAATTGGGGTTGTATTCTCTTGAGTTTCGAAGGTTAAGGGGTGATCTGATCGAAGTTTATAAGATATTAAGGGGAACAGATAGGGTGGATAGAGAGAAACTATTTCCGCTGGTTGGGGATTCTAGGAGTAAGGGGCACAGTCTAAAATTTAGGCCCAGACCTTTCAGGAGTGAGATTAGAAAACATTTCTACACACAAAGGGTGGTAGAAGTTTGGAACTCTCTTCCACAAACGGCAATTGATACGAGCTCAATTGCTAAATTTAAATGTGAGATAGATAGTTTTTTGGCAACCAAAGGTATTCAGGGATATGGGTCAAAGGCGGGTATATGGAGCTAGATCACAGATCAGTCATGACCTTATCAAATGGCGGAGCAGGCACGAGGGGCTGAATGGCCTACTCCTGTTCCTATGTTCCTATATCAATACTATATTTTCTGCAAATTCCCTTTGGAAAGGGGCGAAGAGACAATTTAACGTAAGCAACCCAGAAACCATTAAATTGGTTTTCAACCGTTTGAACTCACTCGGTTCCACAGTTACCTTAGTCCCACCATCGAATCTTAACCCCTTAGCGTTACAAACGACAGCCACTTCTTTCAACAAAAACTTTCCACTATATTCATAGTCCCGGGTTCTTGCCATTGACATATATTGTCAACGCACATATATTGTGAGCTAGGTCGAGTAGTACCCGCTCACATTGTCCCACATCTTGAACTCACACTGCCTATGTAATGCCCCACATTTAGTTTAATATCGTTTTCCATTTAGTACCCGACCTGAAGGGGTAGTGCAAGCAAATTCAATACTGACTTTCCAAGCCCCAAATTCGCGAGGAAGTGGGGTGAATTGGATCGCTCTTTCAAAGTGCGGACATGGACACGGTGGGCCGAATGGCCTCCTCCTATGATATATGATTCTGTAATTCTATAATATAATTGTGAATGCGCATAATTTCTGACCTCAATTTGTAGTGGTCATTTTATCCCTCCCCAAATTTTATACTGCAGAAGTGTTTTGCACATACTTCAGAATGCGAAAGCTCAGTTATTTTTACTAAAGCAAGATCAAAATAAGAGACGTTAGAAGACTTACTGGGTTCTACAATGAGTTTGGTGCCACTTCCAAAGATAAGCTTTTCAGTTCTGTAGTCAGCACAGTTGTACCAGATGTGACAAAAACAGGTCCAACCAAATGAACAGTATTGTAAGGGTTTTTTTTAAAAAAACAATCCTGACTTGACTAGCTTTGAGTTTCAAGTATACTTTGCGATTATACTTGCTTCCATTTCCTCCCGAAACAAATATAACGGTTTTCCCCACCATCAAACTGAATTTCCTTTGCACTATTTTAAAAGCACAAGGAATGGATACCAGTTCACCTTTCCTTCCTGACATTTTTCCATTAGCATCTTTCTGTAGCCAACTCCTGAGGGAATTGTTTGACATCAGAATGATTTTGATATCAGTAGATTCGATCAGTATATATTGATTTCAAATACGCATGCCTTAGTTCTGCGTTAGCGGTTGAAAACAAACAAAGCAATGTGTTGAGAAGGAAAAATGAGGTTCCATTCATTCCATTCCACAGTTATTTGGGTCCTCTTTCCAAATGGGAGTTTCCTATCACTGTAGCAATACACAATTCTGTATTTCAGGGCAATATCCTATTACAGAGACCTGGAGTTTCAACTCCTGGCCACTGCACGTTTAATTAATGGGTGAGCTGAGTTGGACTGCTATCTTCTTAAAGTTTCTTTTCTCAATGAAAGTTTCTTTTCTCAATGGCTCTTTGCCAACAGTCGCCAGATAAATTTCAGCCGAAAATTACATCAAGATGAAAGTAACAAAACTCAGTTAGCACTTACTTGGCACAACTGTCAGTTGGGTCCCGCTGCCGAAGGTTAGTTTCTCAGTATAGTCATAATTACACAGTAACAATTGCCCTGACAGAAACCTTCACTTGGACCAACTGATCCAGTTTCCAGCTTTACACTAGAAAGAAGCACTTTGGTCCCATCTCCAAATGTCAGTGATAACTAGCCTGTAATCAACCTCCCATTGTCCGAGAAATTCTCGCCCTAGGAATTAAACTACCAACAGGTGCATTCTGTGTTTATCAAGCTTGGTGCCCTGTTTAGTCATAGCCCAATACAAACATATGGGACACGGTATCCTTCACTTTAGGCTCAGTGGGTAGCAATCTTGTCTCTGCGTCAGAAGGTTGTGGGCGCAAACTAGCAAAAGAACCGGAGGGGAAATGAAGGGAATCTTTTTACTCCGTTTTTTACTCAGTTTTACTCATAACTTTGTTACGACCTGGAATACACTGCCTGAAAGGATGGTGGAAGCAGATTCAATAGTAAATTTCACAAGGAAATTGAATACATACTTGGAAAGGAAAACATTGCAGGCAATGGGGAAAGAGCAAGGGAAGTGGGATTAATTTGATTGCTCTTTCAAAGAGCTGGCGCAGGCACAATGGGCCGAATGGCCTCCTTCTGTGCTGTATGATTCTATGATTTTATGATTGAAAGGACACAAAATCGCTCATGTGCATTTAACAGTTCATACTTACTTGGTTCCACTATGAGTTTCGTCCCTTTACCGAAGATAAGCTTATCAGTGAACACGGTGCTAAATCTTTGTGCAGAAACCGCCTGTCACACAACGTATCTGCCACCATGAGTACCTTAGCGTTCCTAACTATCTGTGTTTTTCACGACACAACATTATCTGGTCTCCATATTACAAAAAGGATACAGAGGATCTGTCGACGGTGCAAAAAAGATTTACAACGATGATACCAGAATTCAGAGGTTATATCTGTCAGGAAAGGCTGAACAGGCTGGCGCTCTTTTCTCTAGAGAAGAGGAGGCTGAGGGGTTACCTGAAAGAGGGCTTTAAGATTATGAACGGTTTCGATAGGGTAGACGTGGAGAAGATGTTTTTTTTTTCACTTGTGGGGGAATTCAAAACTAGAGGTCATAAATTTAAGATAGTCACTAATAAATGCAATAAGGAATTCAGGAGCAACTTCTTTACCCAGAGAATGGTTAGAACGTGGAACTCGCTACCACAAGGAGTAGTTGAGGCGAATAGTATAGCTACATTTAGGGTAAAGCTAGATAAACACATGAGGGAGAAAGGAATAGAAGGTTATGCTGATATGGTGAGATGAAGTAGGTTGAGAGGAGGCTCGTGTGGACCATAAACACCGGCATAGACCTGTTGAGCCTAATGGCCTGTTTCTGTGCTGTAAACTCTATGCAATTTTATGTATCAAATATTTTCTCCTTACAAGACGTGTGCCTGCGGCCCAATAGTTAGACAAAGTTAAAAAAAAATCAGCATTGAAAGGAGCAAAACCAGAGAATTTGTGGGGCCCACTATAAAATGGAGTCTTGAGGAGCATAAGGAAGCGTGTTGGTCTCACTCACATCGACCTCATTCTAAATGATTTCGTATTGGGGCTTTCAATGGGGAAAAGTAATTTTCAAAAGGTGATCAAGTTTCTTTTGGATCATTCTGGTACCCGGATCACCTGATAACCCTCAGTGCACCTGAGATAATTAGTCTTGAGAAGAACCGATTGTGTACAAATATAGAAAGCACATTTCCCCCTCACTGGAGAATTTCTTATGCTCACTTTCCTGGATGCCAACTAACAATTTTGCTCCCCTCTTTTGAAGAGAGCAGCAACTTCTGCATGTAAAATGAATCTCGCCAAATCGATAACAATAGTTTATACTCACTTGGCTCCACAGTCAGCTTGGTCCCAGTTCCGAATATTAGCGGGGCACAGTGATACATCTACAGTAGGTTATACTCACTCGGCTCCACAGTTAACCTGGTCCCGCTACCGAAGGTTAGTTTCTGAAGGCTGCTTGTTCAAGCATTGATTGTAAAATCCAATTCACTTTCCTTCATTAATTTCAACCTCTACACAAATCATGAACTGCATTGATGGTAAGTATAAAAACTGCGAAATCTTAGAACTAGAACCAGAGGAAATCTCCACCTGCCACCCCCCACCCCCTATAAGCGTAACTCAAATTTGAGGTTTTGGAAAGGCTGTAGGGCTCCCTAAATTGTCCTTGTTGTAGTTTTTGCATCTGAAACATGGCTTATCATTTCAAACTGATTCCTTAGCATTAGAACTAAGGCACGCAGAAAAAAAATTAGATTCATTTGCAGACTTGAAATCGTATCGCAAATATTCTGGTGGAATACACTTACTGGGTTCCACTATCAACGTGTTCCCATTTCCAAATGTCGCCTTCGCACTCTTACCGATAACTTTTAAGCTCCAAACATTCCTCAACCTGACAATTTGCAACATTTGTAAACTGTACCTTAACACTCTATGTCAAAGTGCAGTGAAGCCTAATCTATACCACGGTTCTTAGAAGTAAATTTGTACATGGAGGGAGGATGAGAAGGTGGTAGTGGTGGTTGGGGCGGTGGATTAAGGATTTGCCTGGGTCCCTATCTGTAATGCACTGCCTGAAATGATGGTAGAAGCAGATTCAATAAAAACTTAATAAAAGTTAAATTCAATAAAAGGGAATTGGGTAATTATTTGAAAGGGAAATATTTGCAAGGCTATAGAGACAGAGCAGCCGAGTGGGACTAACTAGTTTGCTCTTTCTGGCCCCTCTACCAAGATTCACCAGAAGACAAACACCGGGCGATTGTTTCCATCTACAAGGGAAGAGAACGGGACACTTTCCTTACGTTTTACTTACCCGCTTCTATAATTACTCTGGTCCCACTTCCGAATATTAGTGTAGTCGTACGATCCCAATAATCTGCACAGTGACAACTGAACAGCCAGAAACTTCCAGGAACACATTTAGTGTTTCAGGGCGGTGAGGGGCTAGGGGGTGCATGTAACTGTCTGGGCTGGAGCTTAAAAGAAGCACCAGGAATTTAGATTGCGGCCGAAACTGGCTGAAATTACGAACTGGACAACTTTAGAATTGTTGCTTAATTGTACTACGCCGTTACACATGTAGGTCAGTGAAACAACGCCCGCTGGTACATACACGTATTTGTTCGTGCTAAGGACTGGATATCGGGTTAAGGAAAAGACCCCGACTTTGCATCATCCGCTAAAGCGCCCCGAATATGAGAGAGAGAGAAGGCTCAAATCCACTTACTCGGTTGCACAATCAATCTGCTCCCCGGTTCCAAATGTCAGCTTAACCCCCCAGCCAATACTGTTGTGTACAAAAAAAACTGTGCGAACTATTAATTAAGTCTCCAAATAGTAAAAGGAGAAAAAGTTGAGAGACCAAATTGAGGTGTTGGTACTTACTGGGTTCCACAATCAGCCTGGTTCCATTCCCAAACGTTAACTTTTCATCCTGCCCAAATATAACACACCGTTTAATCCTACAACAAGATCCCTTGGCATCTCCTCCACATCTCCCGGTGACTGGTGTTCTTGTTCCAGAAGGGTAATACTAATAAGTAAACTAGACATGTCCTTATTCTAAGGTCGTCTTGCAGTAGTTCCCGCAGTTGGACCCGGCAATAAGTATCCCGGAGAAATCAAGCTGAAAAGAATCGAAAATGGGAACGGTCCGGGGGGTAATCGTTGCTTGATTCTAACCGGGCCATCCCGGGGGAGGGGGTGTTGAGCGTGGTGTTGTACTGTTCTGTGTAGGTAGAAGGTTATTGTACGAGCGCATAAGGAAATTCAATTACTGTGCGTATACCCCAGTCCCACAGTGATACAGCTCAGCACAAAAACTGTTCACTTGCTGCTGCCGCCAACTGGGTCACGTGACGTAGCGACGTCAGAACCTCTCTGAGAGCTGCAAAATCACCCACGTGCATTTAAACAGCGCCTTTAACTTAGTGAAACGTCCCAAGGCGGATTATCAAACAAAATTTGGAAACCGAGCCACATAAGGAGACATTGGAACATTTGGTCAAAGAGATAGGTTTTAAGGAGCGTCTTACAGGAGGAGAGAGAGGTGGAGAGGCGGAGAGATTTAGGGAGGGGATTCCAGAACTTAGGACATAGGCAGCTGAAGGCACGGCCGCTAATGGTGGGATGAAGGAAGTGAAGGATGCGCAAGAGACCAGAGTTGGAAGAACGCAGAGCTCTCGGAGGCTTGTCGAGTTGGAAGAGGTTACAGAGATAGGGAAGGGTGAGGCCATGGAGGCATTTGAAAACAAGGACGAGAATTTGAAAATGGAGGTGCTGTTAGACTGGGAGCCAATGTAGGTCAGGGAGCACAGGGGTGATAGGTGAGAGGGACTTGGTGCAAGTTAGGATTGGGGCAGCAGAGTTTTGGATAAGATCAAGTTTACGGAAGGTGCAACTTGGGAGGCCGGCCAGGAAAGCATTAAAATTGTCGAGTCTGGAGGTAACAAAGGCACTGATAAGGGTTTAAGTAGCAGGTGAGTTTATAATGTAAATATGATAGTCACCAGGGTCTAATAGTTCATTTTTTAAAAATGTAAGGCGACGAACAGACGTAGCAGTAGTCCCCTCTTTCGACAATGCAACATACATTTAGACCTTTAAGATCTACATGCACTTTCTGGCAATTCCTGTTCACCTTCCAGCTTTAAATTCCCATTGCAACATTTAATGGAAACTTCCTATGTAAACATGTCACGCTGGTCTTACACTCAACTCCTGGTAGAGGTGCTACGGAGTCCCACTGCAGGAGGGTGTAATTGCGGCACTCAAATATTTTACATTGTACATGTGGACAGAGAATTATGTAGAATGTGCAGCATGCAAACAGGACATTCGGCCCAACTGGTCCGTGCCAGTGTTTATGCTGCCCTCGAGCCTCCTCCTACCCCTGTTCATCTAACCGTATCAGCATGACCTTTTATTCCTTTCTACCTCATGTGTTTATTTAGCATCCCCTTAAATGCATCTATGCTATTCGCCTCATTTGCTCCAGGTGGTAGCGAGTTCCACATTCTCACCACTCTCTGGGTAAATAAATTTCACCTGAATTCACTATTGGATTTATTAGTGACTATCTTATATTTATAACCTCAATTTTGGACTCACCCACAAGTACAAACATTTTCTCTACGTCTTCCCTATCGAACTCCTTCATAATCTTAAAGACCTCTATCAGGTCACCCCTCAGCCTTCTCTTTTCTAGAGAAAAATGCGCCAGCCTGTTTAGTCTTTCCTGGTATCATCCTTGTAAACAGGAATTTATAGTGGGAAAAATAACAATAGCGACAGAATGTAAGGACTGAATTACCCCCGCGCATCCTGATACTGTATCATCCGGCTTCTAACCTCACTTGATCTGAACACTAACGTGATCTCGACTTGGGAGATCAATAAATGCTGCTTTAATTGCTGTGCATTTGGCAACTTTCAGCAAGCTCCAGTCTCAGAAATGCAGCGTTTTGGGACTTTATCAACCGTGGCTCGGTGGGTAGCACTCTTGCTTCGGGGTCAGACGATTGTAGGTTCAGCTCTTACTCCAGGAACTTCAGCACAAAATTTAACCTGCCAGTACTGAGGGAGTGGTGCTCTCTTTGGGGTGAGGTATTAACACGAGGGCCTAGCAGCCCCCTCAGGTGAACGTGAAAAACCCTGTGGCACTATTTGAAGAGGAGCAGGGGAGTTCTCCCCGGTGTCCTGGCCTATATTTATCCTTCAACCAACATCCAAAAACAGATGGTCTGGTCATTATCACGTTGCTTTTTTTGTGGGACCTTGCTGTGCGCAATTTGGCTGCCGCGTTTCCTACATTACAAGAGTGACCACACTTCAAACGTTCTCCATTGAATATAAAGCGCTTTGGGACGACCTGTGGTCGTGAAAGGCGCTATATAAATGCAAGTCTTTCTCTCTTTTTGGAAAATATTTGATAAACAGTGAAGAGTGTTGTTGTAAGAAATCCCCGCTTTCAAATCCACTATTGAACAATGCTACAAATGCTTTTACTGAATCCATAATGAATAACTAAATGCACATTGTACTTCGAGACTGAATGACCCGGAGAAGCAACATGTGTTCATTTGATCAGCTTGCTCGAAATAACTTGCATTGTAACATTGGGCTTACGTGCATCGGCAAATGTCCCAGTGGCGCGCTGTTCTTTTCCTGAATTCTGATTGGTTAGGTCACTCAGCGGTCGCGGCCGTTCCGTTTCCTGTGCGAAACCACTATCTCTGGTTTTTAATTGTGATTGGCCATATCACAGGAAGGTGTCAGAAATGCTGCATCGTGTGTCAAAAGACCGTTCTGTCCATTCCATATTTGTTTATAAAGCTTGCTACAGGGAATTTGAGTGTGAGAGTTGAGAGCGAACCCAGAAATGCTGCATATAATAATATAGAAATGATGACGACAAGAATATGATGGTGACGGTGAAGAAGAAATTGACAATTCATAGAATGATAAAATGGTTACAGCACAGCAGGAGGCCATTCGGTCCGTCGAGCTCTCTGCAAGAACAATCCAGCTAGTCCCACTCCCCCGCCCTTGCCCCCTACCGCTGCAACATTTTTCCCTTCAAATACTTATCCAATTCCCTTTTCAAAGCCACAATTGAATCTGCCTCCGCCAACCTTTCAGGCAGTGCAGTCCAGATCATAACTGCTCGCTGCGTCAAAAAGTTTTTCCTCATGTCGCCTTTGATTCCTTTGCCAATTACCTTAAAGCAATCTCCTTTTGTTCTCGACCCTTCTGCCAATGGGAACAGTTTCTCCCTATCGACTCTGTCTTGAACCCTCGTGATTTTGAACACCTCTATCAAATCTCCTCTCAACCTTCTCTGCACTAAGGAGAACAACCCCAGTTTCTCCACTCTAGCTGCATAACTGAAGTCCCTGCTTCATCTTACTCTCTATCTCTTTCATCAACCAGGGAGCTCTGGCTTTGTTTGCCGTTTGTTTCCCGAATCAACTCCTCTTTAAAGGCTGCCCATTGTTCGATTACAATTTTGCCTGCCAATCTTTGATTCCAATCTCATTGAAACATATAAAATTCTGACAGGGCGAGATAGACTGGATGCAGGGAAGATGTTTTCGCAGGCTGAGAGGTCCAGAACGAGGGATTACAGCCTCAGGATACGGGGTAGGACATTTGGGACTGAGATGAGGAGATATTTCTTCACTCAGGGGGTCGAGAACCTGTGGAATTATCTACACAGAGGCTGTGGAGGCCAAGTGACTGAAAAATTTAAGAAGGAGCTAGATAGATTTCTAGACACAAAAGGCATCAAGGGGTATGGGGAGAGAGCGGGAATAAGGTATTGAGATAGAGGATCAGCCGTGAACATATTGAATGGCGGAGCAGGCTCGAAGGGACGAATGCCCTACTCCTGCTCCTATTTTCTATGTTTCTAATTTACCCAGGCCAGATCTGTTCTCAACCTACTGAAATTGGCCCTCCTCCAATTAAGCATTTTTACTCTAGAGTGTTGTTTGTCCTTTTCCATAGCTGATATAAAACTTATGATGCTTTGATCAGTTGGGGGAGGGTGGTAGGTAGTAATCAGCCGGAAGTTTCCTTTCCCATGTTTGACCTGATGCCATGAGATTTCATGGGGTCCAGAGTCAATGTTGAGCACTCCCAAGGCCACTCCCTCCTGACTGTATATTACCGTACCGCCACCTCTGGTGGGTCTGTCCTGCCGGTGGGACAGGACATACCCAGGGATGGTGATGGAAGAGTCTGGGACGTTGGCTGAAAAGTATGATTCTGTGAGTATGGCTATGTCAGGCTGTTGCTTGACTAGTCTGTGGGGCAGCTCTCCTAATTTTGGCACAAGTCCCCAGATGTTAGTGAGGAGGACTTTGCAGGGTCGACTGGGCTTGGTTTGCCTTTGTTGTGTCCGGTGCCTAGTGGTCCGATGCCGGGTGGTCCGCCCGGTTTTATTATTATTATGACTTTTTTTTTAGCGAGATTTTATAACTGAGTGACTTGCTAGGCCATTTCAGAGGGCAATTTAGAATCAACCACTTTGCTGTGGGTCTGGATTCACATATAGGCCAGACTGGGTAAGGACGGAAGGTTTCCTTTCCCTAAAGGACATTAGTGAACCAGATGGGTTTTTACGACAATCCGATAGTTTCATGGCCACCATTACTGATACTAATATTTTAATTCCGGATTTATTTAATTCATTGAATTTAATTAATTGAATTTAAATTCCCAAGCTGCCGTGGCGGGATTTAAACTCATGACTCCGGATTATTAGTCCAGACCTCTGGATTACTAGTCCGGTTACATAACCACTCTGCTACTGTACCCTGTAACGTCCTGCTGATTACCACCTACTGCCCTCCCTCAGCTGATGAATCAGTCCTCCTCCATATTGAACACCACTTGGAGGAAGCACTGAGGGTAGCAAGGGCACAGAATGTACTCTGGGTGGGGGACTTGAATGTCCATCACCAAGAGTGGCTCGGTAGCACCACTACTGACAAAGCTGGCGGAGTCCTGAAGGACATAGCTGCCAGACTGGGCCTGCGGCGGGTGGTGAGCGAACCAACACGAGAGAAAAACTTACTTGACCTCGTCCTCACCAATCTACCTGTCGCAAATGCATCTGTCCATGACAGTATTGGTAGGCGTGACCACCGCACAGTCCTCGTGGAGATGAAGTCCCGTCTTTGCACTGAGGGTACCATCCAACGTGTTGTGTGGCATTACCACCGTGCGAAATGGGATAGGTTCAGAACAGATCTAGCAGCTCAAAACTGGGCATCCATGAGACGCTGTGTGCCATCAGCAGCAGCAGAATTGTATTCCAGCACAATCTATAGCCTCATGGCCTGGCATATTCCTTACTCTACCTTTACCAACAAGCCAGGGGATCAATCCGGGTTCAATGAGGAATGTAGAAAAGCATGCCAGGAGCAGCACCAGGCGTAGCTAAAAATGAGGTGCCAAACTGGTGAAGCTACAACTCAGGACTACATGCATGCTAAACAGCAGAATCAACATGCTATAGACAGAGCTAAGCGATTCCATAACCAACGGATCAGATCAAAGCTCTGCAGTCCTGCCACATCCAGTCGTGAATGGTGGTGGACAATTAAACAACTAACGGGAGGAGGAGGCTCTGCAAACAACCCCACCCTCAATGATGGCGGAGTCCAGCACGTGAGTGCAAAAGATAAGGCTGAAGCGTTTGCAACCATCTTCAGCCAGAAGTGCCGAGTGGATGATCCATCTCGGCCTCCTCCCGATATCCCCACCATCACAGAAGCCAGTCTTCAGCCAATTCGATTGACTCCATGTGATATCAAGAAACGGCTGAGTGCACTGGATACAGCAAAGGCTATGGGCCCCGACAACATCCCGGCTGTAGTGCTGAAGTCTTGTGCTCCAGAATTAGCTGCGCCTCCTGCCAAGCTGTTCCAGTACAGCTACAACACTGGCATCTACCCGACAATGTGGAAAATTGCCCAGATATGTCCTGTCCACAAAAAGCAGGACAAATCCAATCCGGCCAATTACTGCCCCATCAGCCTACTCTCAATCATCAGCAAAGTGATGGAAGGTGTTGTCGACAGTGCTATCAAGCGGCACTTACTCACCAATAACCTGCTCACAGATGCTCAGTTTGGGTTCCGCCAGGACCATTCGGCTCCAGACCTCATTACAGCCTTGGACCAAACATTGACAAAAGAGCTGAATTCCAGAGGTGAGGTGAGAGTGACTGCCCTTGACATCAAGGCAGCATTTGACCAAGTGTGACTCCAAGGAGCCCGAGTAAAATTGAAGTCAATGGGAATCAGGGGGAAAACTATCCAGTGGCTGGAGGCATACCTCGCACAAAGGAAGATGGTAGTGGTTGTTGGAGGCCAATCATCTCAGCCCCAGAACATTGCTGCAGGAGTTCCTCAGGGCAGTGTCCCAGGCCCAACCATCTTCAGCTGCTTCATCAATGAACTTCCCTCCATCATAAGGTCAGAAATGGGGATGTTCGTTGATGATTGCACAGTGTGTTCAGTTCCGTTCGCAACCCCTCAAATAATGAAGCATTCCGAGCCCGCATGCAGCAAGACCTGGACAACATCCAGGCTTGGGCTCATAAGTGGCAAGTAACATTCGCGCCAGATAAGTGCCAGGCAATGACCGTCTCCAACAAGAGAGAGTCTAACCACCTCCCCTTGACATTCAACGGCATTACCAAATTCCTCCTCCCCACCCCCCGCCCCCCCACCCCCCACCCCGTGCAGCATAGCCGACCGTGGTGCCGTCGACTTGGATCTGGCTGTATTACCCAGAGGAACCACCGCTTTTCACCCCAATACTGTTTGGAGAGTGAGATGCACTCAGGGGACTCCTTCACTACCTGCCTGGTCGTCCTTGTCTGTCTGGCGGCCACCCAGTCCCTCTCTGTCTGCACTCTCTCAAGCTGCGGGGTGACCACCTCGTGAAACGTGTTATCCACGTAGCTCTCAGCCTCGCGGATGGACTGCAGTGATGCCAGCTATTGCTCAAGCTACAAAACCCAGAGTTCGAGCTCCATCTCGCTGACGACAATTCCTGCACCTGTGGTTGTCCAGGACACGGGAAGCATCCTGGAGTTCCCACATGGCACAAAGTGCGTATTCCACGTGACTGAGGTGCCCTGCCATGCCTCTATTTATTAGAATACTAACTCAACTTAACAGAAATAAACTAAAGACTTTAAATTAAAAACAAACTCACCAGCTATTCACCAATCTGTTCCTCCCATTGTTATGACGTCACTTTAGGTTTTATCTACCTCCCTGCCTGACTCCAGCCAATCACAGCCAATGTCCTGTGATCCGCTGCTCCAGATGAGTTTAGGCTCTGGAGCCTCGACCTATATTTGCTTCCCTCTGCCGCTCAGGTTCCCCATTAGGCCCGCTCCCGCCACCGATGCGGCTCCAGATGAGTTTAGGCCGTCGTGCCTCGACCTTTATTTGCTTCCCTCTGCCGCTCAGGTTCTCCACTAGGTCCGCTCCCACCGCTTCCGCTGCTCCAAGGACCACGACAAATAAAGACAAAGAAGACAGTGAAGAGGAAAATGATGAAGAGGAGAAGAAATCAGAAGGTGGCGTTCACGATGAAGAATAATTAAAATTCTTAAAGCCTTTACTCGCTTCTGCGTCAAGAGGCTTTTTTTGGATTCCCATCTACTTGGAACCATTTCGTTTTGGAGCTGAAAGTGTTGTATTTCATCACTCCGCCTATGAACATCACCCTCCACGCTTCAGGTCTCAACTGCGGTTCAATGGGTAGCACTCTGGCCTGTGAGTCATAAGGTCGTTGTTTCCAGTCCACTCCAGAGACTTGAGCACATAATACAGGCTGAGAGTGCTGTACTGTCAGAGGTGCCGTCTTTCGGATGAGACGTTAAATCGAGGCCCTGTCGGCCCTCTCAGGTGGATGTAAAAGATCCCATGGCCACTATTCGAAGAAGATCAGGGCAATTATCCCCGGTGCCAATATTTATCCTTCAATCAGCATCACGAACAGATGACGTGGTCATAAGCACATTTCAGTTTGAGGGATCTAGCTGTCGCTAATTTGGCTGCCGCGTTTCCCCTCTTTACAACAGTATCTACACCTCTAAAGTACTTCATTTGCAGTAAAGCGCTTTGGGACGTTCTGAGGTGGTAAAAGGCGCCATATTAATGCAAGTTCTTTCTTTCTTTCAATTAGTTGTCAATCAGCAAGTTGTCCAGCAACACGGTTTACTATAATGCGAATATATATTACAGTGAAGAGCAAGGTTTGATTAAATCATAATTAATGCATGATATAGGAAACTGGGTGTTCCTTTCCAAAAACAATGAATTCAGCCGTTAAGCGTGTACTGCTAAAAAACACGTACCAATGCCAAAGGTGGATATTTGTTCCATTAACTAACAACTAACAAGGATTCATAAACATATTTAGCAGACCGTCCTTTTAGAAAGGGATCACTCGCAGGGAAGACCAGAACAAGGGGTCATAAATATAAGATAGTCACTAATAAATCCAATAAGGATTTCAGGAGCAACTTCTTTACTCGGAGAGTGGTGAGAATGAGGAACTCGCTACCACATGGAGTGTTTGAGGCGTATAGCATAGATGCATTTAAGGAGAAGCTAGATAAGTACATGACCCCAGGGGGTCACAGTCTCAGGATACCGGGTATGCCATTTAGAACCGAGATGAGGAGAAATTTCTTCACTCAGAGGATGGTGAACCTGTGGAATTCTCTACCACAGAAGGCAGTGGAGGCCAAGTCATTAGATGTATTCAAGAAGGAGATAGATATATTTCTTAATACCAAAGGGATCAAGGGATATGGGGAAAAAGCGGGAACAGGATACTGAGTTAGATGATCAGCCATGATCATTTTGAATGGTGGAGCAAGCCCGAAGGGCCGAATGGCCTACTCATGCTCCTATTTTCTATGTTTCTATGTTTCTATGAGGGAGAAAGGGATAAAAGATTATGTTAGGGTGAGATGAAGTAAGGTGCGGAGGAGGCTCATATGGAGCATAAATATCGGCATAGTCCTGTTGGATCGAATGTTGTTTCTATGCTGTAAAGTTTATGTACGTTAATGTAATCTTCTACAGTTGTATGGGTCGAGGCTCAGAAATGAATAAAACCCGCTTGAGCGAAGTATGGAGAGGATAGCAGCGCCGGTTCTACCACCGCGAGAGGGTGAAGTTAAAACTGAAGCCGTGTGTCACTGAACCCATTTTTCTAGCCATGGCTTTTCATGCGTATTTGCACAAGATAACTGAATACTAATAATCTAAGGAGACATCGCGCTTGAAATCGGAAATTCATGCTCTCCCTTTTCTGCTACTTATGATATGTCAGTGTGTGCCAATCGAAAGTACAATTTCTTATTATGGAGGAGAGATTGAGTAAACGGGCCGATATCCTCTGGAGTTTCGTAGAATGCGAGGTGATCTCATTGACAGGGTAGATGCTGTTTTCCCCTGGCTGGAGAGTCTAGAACATAAGAACATAAGAACATAAGAAATTGGAGCAGGAGTAGGCCAATCGGCCCCTCGAGCCTGCTCCGCCATTCAATAAGATCATGGCTGATCTGATCCCAACCACAAATCTAAAGAACACAAGAAGTTGGAGCAGGACCCGGCCACATAGCCCCTGGGCCCTCTCCGCCACCCACAGGGCATTGACCGATCCGAACTCAGCTTCATGTCCAATTTCCTGCCCGCTCCCCATAACCCCGAATTCCCTTTACTTCTAGGAAACTGTCTATTTCTGTTTTAAATTTATCTAATGATGTAGCTTCCACAGCTTCCTGGGGCAGCAAATTCCACAGACCTACCACCCTCTGAGTGAAGAAGTTTCTCCTCATCTCAGTTTTGAAAGAGCAGCCCCTTATTCTAAGATTATGCCCCCTAGTTCTAGTTTCACCCATCTTTGGGAACATCCTTACTGCATCCACCCGATCAAGACCCTTCACAATCTTATATGTTTCAATAAGATCGCCTCTCATTCTTCTGAACTCCAATGAGTAGAGTCCCAATCTACTCAACCTCTCCTCATATGTCCGCCCCCTCATCCCCGGGATTAACCGAGTGAACCTTCTTTGTACTGCCTCGAGAGCAAGTATGTCTTTTCTTAAGTATGGAGACCAAAACTGTATGCAGTATTCCAGGTGCGGTCTCACCAATACCTTATATAACTGCAGCAATACCTCCTTGTTTTTATATTCTATCCCCCTAGCAATAAAAGCCAACATTCCGTTGGCTTTCTTGATCACCTGCTGCACCTGCATACCAACTTTTTGATTTTCTTGCACTAGGACCCCCAGATCCCTTTGTACTGCAGTACTTTCCAGTCTCTCGCCATTAAGAAAATAACTTGCTCTCTGATTTTTCCTGCCAAAGTGCATAACCTCACATTTTCCAATATTATATTGCATCTGCCAAATCTCCGCCCACTCACCCAGCCTGTCTATATCCCCTTGCAGGTTTTTTATGTCCTCCTCACTCTCTACTTTCCCTCCCATCTTTGTATCATCTGCAAATTTTGATATGTTGCACTCGGTCCCCTCCTCCAAATCGTTAATATAGATTGTAAAGAGTTGGGGACCCAGCACCGACCCCTGTGGAACACCATTGGTTACTGGTTGCCAGTCCGAAAATGAACCATTTATCCCAACTCTCTGCTTCCTGTTAGATAACCAATCCTCCACCCATGCCAGAATATTACCCCCAATCCCGTGATTTTTTATCTTAAGTAATAATCTTTTATGTGGCACCTTGTCGAATGCCTTCTGGAAGTCTAAATACACTATGTCCACTGGTTCCCCTTTATCCACCCTATACGTTATATCCTCGAAGAACTCAAGCAAATTTGTCAGACATGACTTCCCCTTCATAAAGCCATGCTGACTTTGTCCTATTAAATTATGCTTATCTAAATGTTCCGTTACTGTCTCCTTAATAATAGACTCCAAAATTTTACCCACCACAGATGTTAAGCTAACTGGCCTATAATTTCCAGCCTTCTGCCTACTACCCTTTTTAAATAACGGTGTTACATTAGCAGTTTTCCAATCTGCCGGGACCTCTCCTGAGTCCAGGGAATTTTGGAAAACTATCACCAAAGCATCCACAATCCCTACTGCCACTTCCCTCAAGACCCTAGGATGGAAGCCATCAGGTCCAGGGGATTTATCCGCCTTGAGTCCCATTATTTTACTGAGTACCATCTCCTGAGTGATTTTAATCGTATTTAGCTCCTCCCCCCCGAGAGTCCCCTGTTTGTCCAGTGTTGGGATATTCTTAGTGTCCTCTACTGTAAAGACTGAAACAAAATATTTGTTCAGCATTTTTGCCATCTCCATGTTTCCCACCATTAATTTCCCGGTCTCATCCTCTAAGGGACCTATGTTTGCCTTAGCCACCCTTTTTCTTTTTATATAACTATAGAAACTCTTGCTATCTGTTTTTATATTTTTTGCTAATTTCTTTTCATAATCTAACTTCCCTTTCTTAATCAATCCTTTAGTTACTTTTTGCTGGATGAGGGATCGGCCATTTAGGACTTGGGATAAGGAGGTATTTCTTCACTCAGAAGGTTGTGAATCTTCGGAATTCTCTACCCCAGAGGCCCGTGGATGCTCAGCCGTTGAGTATATTCACAGCTGAAATCGGTAGATTTTTGACTCTAACGGAATCAAGGGATATGGGGATCAGGCTGGAAAGTGGAGTTCAGGTCGAAGATCAGCCATGATCTTATTGAATGGTGGAGCAGGCTCGAGGGGCCGTATGGCCTACTCCTGCTCCCATTTCTTATGTTCTTATGTTCTGCTGTTAATCTTAAACATGGTTGGACTGAAAATGTCATCACTACTAGTTTCCTTTCACAATGTAACTGGTCGGAAATAACGAATGCATTTCTAATTTATGTCAATAGTTCAATCGTTGTAGCGGTTAACTCAGCCACACAGATATAATCTTTCTGATTGATAATCTAACCCGAAAGGCGGCAACTACACACGTGGGGCGAACGTCTGCGCCAAATTGATTATCTAGGCTAATATTCCGACACGAGATTGAACCGATGCTGGATCGTTGCCGGCTATGCTCTGACGTTGAATGTACCAGCTGCCCGCCTGCTCCAGCCGTTCGGAAGGACACTCAAAGATCCAATGATAGGATCATAGCGCAATATTGCCTTAAGCAGCTGTGCCATCAAATATTAAGTACGTTTAAACTGTAAGCAAATGGTTTGGGGTGGGATGGGGAGTGTGTTATAGTGTGATACACACAAGGTAGCACAATTGTGTGGGTCAGGCTGAATGGACCAGATGACCTGTTCCTGCCCGTCATTGTTCGTATCAGGCCATTACTATTTGTGGCATGTTACTGTCGCAGAGCCCATGAACCCAACAACAACAACCTGCATTTATACAGCACCTGCAGGTGGAAAAATGCTTCAAAACATGTGCTCGCTGACCTACATTGGCTCCTCGGTCCGGGAACGCCTCGATTTTAAAATTTTCATCCTTGTTTTCAAATCGCTCCACGGCCTCGAACCTCACCATCTCTGTAACCTCCTCCAGCCCGAGAACCCTCCGAGATCTCTGATCTCCTCCAATTCCGGCCCCTTGCGCATCCCCCACTACCTTCGCTCCACCACTGGAGGCCGTGCCTTCAGCCGCCCAGGCCCTAAGATCTGGGATTCCCTCCCTAAACCCGTCAGACTCCCTCTCTTCATTTAAGACGCTCCGCAATACCGACCTCTCAACTGTTCTAATATCTCCTTACGTGGCTCGGCGTTAAATTTCGTAATCGCTCCTGTGAAGCGACTCGGGACATCTTATTATGTTAAAGGCGCTATATAAATGCAAGTTGTTGTTGTATCACCTCGTAAGGAAACGTGCATAAATGACGTCGTATATTTTCCACATGGCGAAACCTGCAAATCAGATGACTGGCCAATTCAGCTGTGTTTTCTATCTGGTGTAAATAGTTGGCAAAAGCACCAGAGGGGGAGATGAAGAGAATTTATTTTAAGCAGCGAGTTGTGATGATCTGGAATTCACTGCCTGATGGGGCGGTGGAAGCAGATTCAATAATCAGTTTCAAAAGGGAATTGGATAATTGGATAAATACTTGAAAACGAAAAATTTGCAGGCCTATGGGGATAGAGAATGGGATTAGGACCAATTGGATAGCTCTGTCAAAGAGCCGGCACAGGCACGATGGGCCGAATGACCTCCTTCTATGCAGTAGCATTCTATGATTTTATGAACTGCTGTCAACAGTGGATTTATTGGTGTTTGATAATGGCGGAAACTGCTGTATTTCCTCTTGTTCTATTTTTGTACAGGTCTGGGGCTGATCCGTCTCACTGTGATTCCCGAGCGCAGTAATAAGTGGCGCTCTCTTTCATTGTCAATTTGCTGATATCCAAAGCAAAGATATTGTTTGGAATGTCTTTGGAAGCAGTAACTCGGTCAATAACCTCTGGATTGTAGTTCTTGTTGCTTTCTTCATAGTACCGAACTAGCCAATCCAGCCTATTCCCTGGAACTTGTCGGTACCAGTGCATGACATAGCTTCGCAGATCGAAGCCGCTGGTTATACAGGTTAGTCTCAGGGACTGTCCGGCACTCCTGGTCTCTGCCTCTGGTTGTCTTAACACAACATCCGACTAGACACCTATAAAAGTAAAGAAGCATTAATTATGGTGAAATGATTCCTGGCTCTGTAAAACCACCGAGAGGGACTAAAAGTGACAGAGAAACATTGGGACGCTTGGCGCAGAATAAGAGCTACTCACTCGATAGGAAACCAAGCAATAGACCGAGGGAAATTGCCGACATCATGCTTGTTGGCACTTGGCTACATTCGGCGCCCGTTCCTCCAGTCACTCACTGGGCAAACCAGCTCCCGGATTGATGGATCCCGATTCTCAGTTACGGGGGTTTATGTAACCGGCAGAAGGGGGCGGGTTGGAAGACGCGACCTATTGGTTACATAGAACCCACGTCCACTGGAAGCACGTGACGTCATCCACCTAAACACAAACTGCGCGTTCACAATTGGTCATTATTAAAGTAGGCCAGTTGAACATTATTCCTTAAGATTTAATCGTTAACAGAGGGTTGAGCGCAAAAATGTTATTCATAATTTTATGTTGACATTGCCCCTGGGAACATATTGATTAAGATAGAATCATAGAATCAAACAGCGCAGACGGTGTCCATTCGGCCCATCATGCCTGCGCCTGCTCTTTGAAAGAGCTATCAGATTAGTCCCACTCCCCTGCTGTTTCTCAATAGCACCACATGTTTTTCCTTTTCAAGTATCTCCAGTTCCCTTTTTAAAAGTTACTGTTGAATCTGCTTCCACCTCCCTTTCAAGCAGTACATTCGAGATCATTGCTGCGTAAATGAAATTTCCTCATTTCACCTCTAGTTCTTTTGCCAATTTTCAGAAATCTGTTCTTACCTCTGGCTACCGACCCCCTGCCAGTGGAAACAGTTTCTCCCTATATTCTCAAACAAAACCGCTCATAATATTTATCACCTCGATTAAATCTCGCTTAATCCTTTTCTGCTCTGAGGAGAACAATCCCAGCTTCACCAGTCTCTCCACATAACTAAAGTCCCACATCCCTGGCACCATTCTAGTAAATCTCCTCTGCACCCTCTCCAATATATATAAACGAAGCTGTAATTTCAATGCATTCTCATTATCCCTGGATGGTTGGAACCTGATTCACACTGGGCTGTCCCTCATAGTTCTACTCTCTAATTTCCATGTAATCCCCAATAATCCATCACTGGAATGCCTTTTCCCCCTTAATACACTTTTCTGGATGACACACCCAACGATAGTAAAGTTAAGACGAGCATAACATTTGTTGATCAATAAAGCTATTTTCAGTGTTATACTGAACTTTCATGGGTATGTCAAATGATTTTTTATGCACATGTATCGAGGTACAAGAGCTGATGCGTGTCCATTCTCCAAAACAAAAACGAGCTCATGTTACAGCACACAGAGTGGACGTTCAGATCAGCGATCCAGATTGAATGGGAACCCAAATCCGAAGGGTAACAAGCTGAAGTTGTTCGTCCCTGCAACAATTAGGC
The DNA here is from genome assembly GCF_035084215.1 of Heptranchias perlo. Lineage (NCBI taxonomy): Eukaryota > Metazoa > Chordata > Chondrichthyes > Hexanchiformes > Hexanchidae > Heptranchias > Heptranchias perlo. Next base: position 819,426 of record NW_027138407.1, read on the forward strand.
CCCAATTTTATTTAATTTGGTTAGGTTTTTGAGTGAGGGAAGGCAGGCGTAGAGCACGGTGGTCTGAGCGCACTGCAATGAATGGATAAGAATGACCATTATAGCGTGGTGACGCTGTTTACCTTACTTTGCAATGCAACAAGAATATTGCAGATCACCATCGACAAATTGAACAAGACTGCATACGAGGCAACTCGCTTTGTTTAAACTGCATTCAGTGCTCAGCACAAACCATTTAGACAAGCTGAGAAGGGCTAAAGGGTATTTCAACATTAGCGAGGTGTTATTTGCTTGTGTTTATTCTTGCATTCAGTGCACCATAACGAGGTGCGAACTAATGAATAAACACAACTGTTTCTATCCCAAATAAACAGAACATTTGAGACGCTATAACCGCAACATTGAAATCGAGATTATTGCAAATGTATAATGGTTAGCTGTTTTTGGATGATATAACGATTACTGTCGTGTCATGGTTAACTATGAGCTCATGGAACGTGCCTGGTTGTTTTATGAACGTTCGGAAGGAAGTTCTGGCAGTTGTTCCTGAAACTGGCTGGAGGGACTTTCTTTTTGATCCTCGCCGGAGTTAATGGTGTTTCCCTTGTCTGGGGTTTTTGCACCAGTTCAGCCGGGGTTCCGCTGGCTGTGTCTCGGCTGCGCAGTAATACACGGCCGAATCCTCGGCAGCGGTGTTACTGATTTTTAAATAGAACGTCGAGCTGTCGGCTAAAGCAGATAATCCGTCTCGGATTCCAGAAGCATATTTGATATTGGAGCGATCGTAATATCTGGCTATCCATTCCAGGCCCTTCCCTGGAAACTGCCGATACCAGTACATAACGTAATCATCAACGTCACCGTCAGTCATTTTACACGAGAGTTGGTTGGACCCCCGAATCTTCGTGATACCTGCATCTGGCTGGGTCAACACAAGGTCAGAGCTGGAATCTGTTAAAGGAAGAACAAAAAAACAAGTAAATCCAGGTTAAAGTGGAAATAATTTAGTTCATAATTTTCGTAAAGAAGTTACAGGACAGGACAGAATCAGGCCATTCGGCCCAGCCAGTCTATGGCGGTGTTTATAGCCCATACGATCCTCCTCCCACTCTACTTAATTCATCGCATTATATCGACATACCATTCTATTCCTTTCTCCCTCATGTACTTATCTAGTTTCCCCTTAAGTAGCGCGTTTCACATTGTAATCACTCTCTGCTTCATGCAGTTTCTCCTGAATTCCCCTATTGGATTTATGAATGACTATCTTATATTTATGACCCACTAGTTTTTGCCCCCATCCCCATAATTGGAAACGTCTTCTCTTACATCTACCCGATCGAAAACTTTCATAATTTTAAAGACCTCTATCAGGTGACCTGCATTCTCTTCATTATTAGTGAAAGTCTTCTCTTTTTTTGGAGAAAAGAGCCCCAGCTTGTTCAGTCGTTCCACATAGTTTTATCTCACAACGTCGTATTGGAGTTAAAAATTGCAGCAAAACTCACGTGTAACTTGAGCCAGAATCAGAGCGAGAAAGGTGGCGATTTCCATGACATGGGTCTTCAGAGACTTGTCGGCTGACGTGACTGCCTCTGGACTCCTGGTCGGTTCTGGGGCACCGAATTATAATTGTCAGTCGAACTAGGTTCCTACAGAGTGATCGAGGAAGCGAAGGTGTGGCCCAGATCGAGTCTCCCGCCTACATCACTCACTGCTCTTTCTGTCTTGAACTGTGTACTTATATAATCAAGGACAGCACAGAATCCGTATAACGACCAAGAAGAAGATGGGTTAACAGCAATTACAGTTTTCCTGTTGAAACAAATAACACATGTTTGAACTGCCAGCATCAATGCAAGCCCAAATAAATATATTTTCGCTTAAATATAATTAATGCCTTGGATAGGGTGGTGGGGAGATTTACCAGAATGGTACCAGGGATGAGGGACTTCAGTTATGTGGAGAGACTGGAGAAGCTGGAATTGTTCTCCTTAAAGCAGGGGATGTTAAGCGGTGATTTGAAAGAGTAGAGAGGGAGAAACTGTTTCCACTGACAGGAAGGTCGGTAACCAATGGACAAATTTTTGAGATAATTGACAAAAGGACGGGGAAGCAGATTCAATAATAACTTTCAAAATGGAATTGGATAAATATTTGTAAAGGAAAAATTGCAGGAATACAGGGACAGAGCAGGGGAGGAATGGGATTTTTTGGATAGCTGATTCAAATAGTTGGCAGAGGCATGATGGGCCGAATGGCCTCCTCCTGTGCTGTATCATTTGATGAAATTACGCACACAGTTAAAGATATCAGCGCCAAAACGCTCATAGGTTCGCATCTCCCTGGATGGATCAGGAAGTAAATTCACATCCACTTTTTACAACTCAGGCACGGAAGCGAGACAGATTGCCGAGTTAACTCTCCTGGATTGTCCCGAGTTAGCAGAGGAGAGGAAAAAGTACCATGTCGCAACGCGGCTATTTCCCATCATTTCTGCAGTTTGTTATCCAGGGCTATAGATCGCACTCGTTACTTTGCCTCAATCTATTGAGTCGGAGCAGTGTCTGTCCCTCTCTCTCTCTCTCTCACTCCATGTCTGTCTCTGCTTCCCTCCGTTAACCTCTCCATGCTTCTCTCTCACTTCATGTTTATCTCTGTTTCTGTCTGTTTACGTCTCCACGCCTCTCTCTCTTTCTCTCCACGTCTGTCTCTGCTTCTCTCTGTTTACCTCTCCAGGCCTCTCTCTCTCACTCCATGTTTGTCTCTGCTTCTCCCTGTTTACCTCTCCACGTCTCTCTCTCTTTCACTCCATGTCTGTCTTCTCCTTCTCTCTCTTTACCTCTCCATGCCTCTCTCTCTCACTCCATGTTTGTCTCTGTTTCTGTCTGTTTACCTCTCCACGCCTCTCTCTCTTTCGCTCCATGTCTGTCTTCTCCTTCTCTCTCTTTACCTCTCCAGGCCTCTCTCTCTCACTCCATGTTTGTCTCTGCTTCTCCCTGTTTACCTTTGCAAGCCTTTGTATCTCTCTCTCACTCCATGTTTGTCTCTGCATCTCTCTGTTGACCTCTCCATGCCTCGCTCTCTCGATCCATGTCGGTCCATTGTGTCTCTCAAGTTGTTGTTGTATCACCTCCTAATATTACGTGCTTAAATGACGCCGTATATTTTCCACATAGCGACATCCTACAAATAAGATTACTGGCCAATTCAGCTGGGTTTTCTATCTCGAGTAAGTACTTCGCAAAAGCACCAGAGGAGAAGATGAAGATAATTTATTTTATGCTGCGAGTTGCTATGGCCTGGAATGCATTGCCTGATTGGGCGGTGGAAGCAGATTCAACAATAACTTTCAAAACGGAATTGGATAAATACTTGAAAACGAAAAATTTGCAGGCCTATGGGGAAAGAGAAAGGGATTGGGACCAATTGGCTGGCTCTGTCAAAGAGCAGGCACAGGCACGATGGGCCGAATGGCCTCCTTCTATGCAGTAGCATTCTATGCTTCTATGAACTGCTGTCAACAGTGCATTTATTGGTGTTTGATAATGGCGGAAACTGCTGCATTTCCTCTTGTTCTATTTTTGTACAGGTCTGGGGCTGAACCGTTTCACTGTGATTCTCCGAGCGCAATAATAAGTGGCGCTGTCTTTGATTGTCAATGTTTTGATACCCAAAACAAACATATTGTTTGGAATGTCTTTGGAAGCAGTAACTCGTCCTTTAAACTCTGGATTGTACTCATTGTTGCTTCCCCCATAGTACCGAACGAGCCAATCCAGCCTATTCCCGGGACCTTGTCGATACCAGTACATGTGGTATTTGCTAAGATCGAAACCGCTGGTTTCACAGGTTAGTTTCAGGGATTGTCCGGCACTCCTGGTCTCTGCCTCTGGTTGTCTTAACACAACATCCGACTGGACACCTATAAAAGTAAAGAAGCATTAATTATGGTGAAATGATTCCTGGCTGTGTAAAACCCCCGAGAGGGACTAACAGTGATACAGAAACATTTGGACGCTTGGTGCAGAACAAGATCTACTCACTGGATAGGAAACCAAGCAATAGACCGAGAGAAATCTCCGACCTCATGCTTCTTGGCATTTGGCGACGTTGGGCGCCCGTTCCTCCAGTCACTCACTGGGCAAACCAGCTCCCGGATTGATGGATCCCGATTCTCAGTCACCGGGGTTTATGTAACCGGCAGAAGGGGGCGGGTTGGAAGACGCGACCTATTGGTTACATACAACCGACGTCGACTGGAAGCACGTGACGTCATCCACCTAAACACAAACTGCGCGTTCACAATTGGTCATTATTAAAGTAGGCCAGTTGAAAATGATTCCTTATGATTTAATCCATAACAGTGTTGAGCGCAAAAATGTGATTTAGCTTTTTATGTTAACGTTGTGTCTGGGCATATAATGATTAAGATAGAATCATAGAATCACACAGGGCAGACGGAGGACATTCGGCCCATCACGCCTGCGCCGGCTCTTTGAAAGCGTTTTTGACAGAGTGAAGACGGGTGTAGAGCACGGTGGTCTGACCGCACCGCACTGCATGGCGAAGGATGACTATTATAGCGTGGTGACCCTGTTTACCTTACTCCACAATGCACAAGAATGTTGCAGATCACCATTGACAAATTAAACAAGACTGCATACGAGGCAACTCGTTTTATTTAAACTGTATTCAGTGTTCAGCACAAACCAGTTAGACAAGCTTAGAAGGGCTAAAGTACAAAAAAGGTAGTTAAACATTAGCGAGGTGTTATTTGCTTGTCTTTGTTCTTGCATTCAGTGCACCATAACGAGGTGCGAACTAGTGAATAAACACAACTGTTTCTACTCCAAATAAACAGAACATTTGAGACGCTATAACCGCAACATTGAAATCGTGTCATGGGTAATTACGAGCTCATGGAACGTGCCTGGTTGTTTTATGAACGTTCGGAAGGAAGTTCTGGCAGTTGTTCCTGAAACTGGCTGGAGGGACTTTCTTTTTGATCCTCCCCGGAGTTAACGGTGTCTCCCCTGTCAGGGGCTTTTGCACCAGTTCAGTCGCGGTTCCTCAGGACTGTGTGGAGGCTGCGCAGTAATACACGGCGTAATCCTCGGCTGCGGTGTTACTGATTTTTAAATGGAACGTCGAGCTGTCGGCTGAAGCAGATAATCCGTCTCGGAGTCCAGAAGCACATTTGATATCGGAGCGATCGTAATATCTGGCCATCCATTCCAGGCCCTTCCCTGGAAACTGCCGATACCAGTACATAAGGTAATCATCAATGTCACCGCCAGTCATTTTACATGAGAGTTGGTGGGACCCCCCAATCTTCGTGACACCTGCATCTGGCTGGGTCAACACAAGGTCAGAGCTGACTTCTGATAAAGGAAGAACAAAAAACAGGTAAATCCAGGTTAAAGTGAAAATAATTTAGTTCATAATTTTCGTATAGAAGTTACAGGACAGAATCAGGCCATTCGGCCCAACCAGTCTATGGCGGTTTTTATAGCCATACGATCCTCCTCCCACTATAATTAATTCACCGCATTCTATCGACATACCATTCTATTCCTTTCTCCCTCATGTACTTTTCTAGTTTCCCGTTAAGTTTCGCGTTTCACATTGTAACCACTCTGCTTAATGTAGTTTCTCCTGAATTCCCCTCTTGGATTTATGAATGACTATCTTATATTTATGACCCATTAGTTTTTGCCCCCACCCCCATAATTGGAAACGTCTTCTCTTACGTCTACCCTATCGAATATTTTCATAATTTTAAAGACCTCCATCAGGTCACCCTTACTCTCTTCTTTTTTAGAGAAAGTCTTCTCTTTTTTTTAGGGAAAAGAGCCCCAGCCTGTTCCATCTTTCCTGATAGTTTTATCTCACAACGTCTTAGTGGAGTGAAAAAGTGTTGCAAAACTCACGTGTAACTTAAGCTAGAATCACAGCGAGACACGTGGCGATTTCCATGACATGGATCTTCAGAGACTTGTCGGCTGACGTGACTGCCTCTGGACTCCTGGTCGGTTCTGGAGCACCGAATCATAATTGTCAGTCGAACTAAGTTCCTACAGAGTGATCGAGGAAGCGAAGGTGTGGCCCAGATAGAGTCCCCTGCCTACATCACTCACTGCTCTTCCTGTCTTGAACTCTGTCCTTATATAATCAAGCACAGCACAGAATCTCACTCCATATCTGTCCCTGCTTCTTTCTGTTTACCTCTCCATGCCTTTCTCTCTCTCTCACACCATGACTCTCTCTGCTTCTCTCTGTTTACCCCTCCATGCCTCTCCCTCGATCAATGTCGGTCCATTTGTCTCTCTTTCCCTTTCTATATCTGTCTGTCTTTCACTTTCGTTCTCAATGTCTTTCCGTCTTACTCGCTTTCCCTCTCCATGCCTGTCTCTCTGACTCCCTCTCCATTTCTGTCCCTCTGTTTGTCTCTCTCTCCTTACCTCGCTCTCTCCCTCTCTCTTTCCATGTCTGTCACTTTGTTGTTCTCCCTCTCCATGCCTGTCTCTCTGTTTCTCTCCCTCTCCCTTTCAGTGTCTGTTTCTCTGCTTCGCACTCTCTCTCGCCCCCTCCAGGGAGCAGTTTCTGTACTATCGCCTGTTTTAGAGTTGCTTTCGGCGTTGTATGCAGGGCTGTGTCAAGCGAGGCGCAGAAATAGATGGCGCTGTCCTCAAAACGAGAGCTGGCGATCTGCAAAGCCAACACATTTTGATCACGGTACAGCAATCCTTTAAACCTCTTCTGAAAACCTTCCCCATAATAATCTCCCGCGCTGTAAATCCATTCGGGGTTGTGGTGATGCCTCCGCCGGTACCAGTGCAAGATACGCCGCCTACTCGTGTCCTGGTCCAGCATCTTGCAAATCAGGAGAACTTCTGCTCCCTCCTTCACCCATTCCCTGGCTGGCGATTGCTCCAGTACTGGCTCGCATTCGGTACAATCTACAGGGGGCAAATCAGGAAAACGAAGATTGGATTAAATAGACCGAGAGAAGATGTTTCCACTTGTGGGGAGAATCCGAAACTAAGGGCCCAAAATACAAGATAGTCACTAATAAATCCAATAAGGAATTCAGGAGAAAACTTCTTTAACCAGAGAGGTTAGAATGTGGAACTCGCTACCACAAGGCAAATAGCATTTCAGGGGAAGTTACATAAGTACATGAGGGAGAAAGGAATAGAAGGATATGTTGATAGGGTTGGATGAAGTAGGGTGGAAGGAGGCTCATGTGCAGCATAAACAGCAGCATAGACTTGGGTCGAATGGCCTGTTATTGTGTCGTGCAGTCCATGTAAATAATCAACAAATAAACTCAATTACAATATTGAAGCACGACTCACAGAGAAATGATAAGAAAATTAGTGCCAGCGTTTCGTCTAGAATCACTTTGAAGAACATTTAGAAAATGTTATATAGCTGCTGGTGTGGGTCGTACTACAGCAATGCTCTGTGAGAATGTACAGGCAGATCCCGCTCTGAACCACAGTCCCCAATTACTGTTATATATACCACATATATCCGGTTTGGATCTCCAGTTTGAACCCAGCCTTTGCAACAAGACACACAGAATTTCCAACAAGATAACCGAACTTGTTGCAAGAAGTTACAAAGACTTTGCAACAAGTTACTGAGAATTTGCAACGAGATACCCAGACTTTGCAACGCGTTGAGAAAATATGATTGTATCCTTTTTGAGAATGAATGCTTGCATTAAACCCGCCTGAAATTTACATTCAATACATTACACGAGCTGATGGAAAGATATTACATTGGGTTAGGGAACGGAAAAGAGTGGCAACACTCTCACCTCTGATACAAATGGTGCAGGTTCCCTTTAAGAGGCCCCAGGATAACTCCCCGGGGTCACAGCCCTGGGTCAGTGGGCACAGCCTGCTCAATCTGTGGCTTTTCAGCGCTGAGTTGGGGGGTTGGGGGGAAACATGCACAAACATGCACAAACTGGGGTTCATCAGCCCTTAGCCAGTGGCACAGCCTACGCAAACTAGGGCTCTTAAGCGCTGAGTCAGGGGTCATTTCCTGCACAAACTGTGGCTCATCAGCGCTGGGGGGGTTGGGGAGTTGGATACGGCACGTGACCCCATGCCGTTGAATCAATGTGATGAACAGGCAATCATGGTGCTGCGACGTGCGAAAGAGATTGTGGCGTCATCCACTTCAGGGCAAATCGGCAACCAAATTTGTGTGACGTGCAATTGGCCACGTTTGAGTGGCGTGCAGTCGGCAATGTTTGTGTGACGTGCTGTCGGCAAAGTTCGAGCGACGCACAGTCGGCCATGTTGGTGTGACGTGCTGTGGGTCAGGCTCGTGTGACGTAACGCGATGCGCGTGCGTGCCTTTTTTGTAATTACAACAGCTCAATTGAAAGGAAAAGAGGCTTCAGTTTCTACCACACTAAACGGCCGGCCTTATAATCGATAAAAGTGAAAGTTTGGTGAAGTGCTCATGTAGCAACAGATCTCCCAGAGTGCAGCGCGGCCTTGTCATCAATACTGGCCTTTCTGTGCGGCCCCTCCATGGTGGACACGGGTCATTGTTGGACCTGCGGCCCCTCCTTGGTGGACAAGGGTCTTTGTCGGAGCTGTGGCCCCTCCATGGTGGTCACGGGCCATCGACTTTATTTGAACACGGGTGAAGCTCGCTGGGTTTTTGGTCCCGGTAGAGTGCGGGCGGCCTGTTGATCGAGAGCATGACTCAGAACAATGAGTGCTACAGAGAGAAACACCATCAGAGGGAGATAGCTGAAGGTGAGGCTGAGTACAGTGATACACCAATAGAGGGAGATAGATAAAGGTGAGACTGAGTACAGTGATAGAGAGAGACACCAACAGAGGGAGATTGATAAAGGTGAGGCTGAGTACAGTGATAGAGAGAGACACCAACAGAGGGAGATAGGTAAAGGTGAGACTGAGTACAGAGAGTGATGTTGAGAGACACCAGCAGAGGGAGGCAGATAAAGGTGAGACTGAGTCCACTGATCCAGCGGTAGCTTGTTGGCTGCAAAGCGCTTTGGGACGTCCTGAGGTCATGAAAGGCGCTGTAAAATGCAAGTCTTTCTTTCTTGCTAAAGCTGCTGATTGCCCCTTAAAAGAGTGAGGAAGATTGCGAACCCTGAAAGTTCTTAAACGATATTAAAATGAAATACATTGAATTATTTTTGTGGTGCATTGCATATTGATTAATACTGGTTTACATCTGAGAGCGGTGCAATGTAACCGAATCAAGCAGTCGACGGTAGTTGCAACAAATCAGTAGAATGTTGTTACTCATAGAATCATAGAATGGTTACGGCACAGAAGGAGGCTATTCGGCCCATTGAGCCTGCTCCGGCTTTCTGCAAGAGCAATCCAGCTAGTCCCACACCCACGCTCTTTCCCCGTAGCTCTGCAATTTATTCTCCTCCAGGTATCTACCTAATTCCTTTTTGAAAGCCACAATTGAACCTGCTTCCACCACCCTTTCAGGAAGTGCATTCCAGATGCCAACTACTCGCTGCTTAAAAACGATTTCTCCTCATGTCACCTTTGGTTCTTTTGCCAATCGCCTTAAACCTGTGTCCTCTGGTTCGCGAACCTTCCGCCAGTGGGAACAGTTTTTCTTTATTTACTTTGTCTAGTCCTTTCATGATTTAGAACACCTCTATCAAATCTCCTCCCAACCTTCTGTGCTCTAAGGAGAAAAATCCCAGCTTTTCCAGTCTATCCACGTAACTCTTGTCCCTCATCCCTGGAACCATTCTAGTTAATCTTTTCTGCACCCTCTTTAAGGCCTTCACATCTTTCCTAAAGTGCCGTGCCCAGATTTGGACACAATACTCCAACTGTGGCCGAACCAGGTTCAACATAACATCTTCACTTTATGCATCTATTTATAAAGCCCAGGATCCCGTATACTTTTTAACACTTTCTTAACCTGTCCTGCCATCTTCAATCACATGTGTACATTTACCTCCCAGGACTATCTGTTCCTGCACCCCCTATAGAATTGTACAATTTAGTTTATACTGCCTCTCCTCGTTCTCAGCGTTAAATTTTATCTGCCGCGTGTCCGCCCATTCCACCAGCCTGCCTATGTCCTCTTGAAATCTATCAATATCCTCCTCATTGTTTATTACAAGTTTTGTGTCATCTGCAAATTTTGAAATTGTGCTCTGTACACCCAAGTCCAAGTCATTAATATATATCAAGAAAAGCAATAGTCCCAGTACCGACCCCTGGAGAACACCACTGTATACCTTCCTCCAGTCTGAAAAAGCAATGTTTATTAAGCAATGTTTGGTCAGAAAAAAAGGCAATCGAGTTTCTGGAATGACAGTTTATCATTAACGTGCTACTAAATAAAAATGAATTTACATCCAACATTTTACTTCTCCGTCCCTGCGCAGATTAACAACATTTTCTACTGAACTGATAATGTGGTGATTATATTAAGGCGGCTGTCTGTTTCCTCACCCGCATTAATGTGGTGATAGCGCCACCTGGTGGATCGAGTGCTGCGGATTAATTTTTTTTTTATTCGCTCACGGGATGTGGGCGTCGCTGGCAAGGTCGGCATTTATTGCCCATCCCTAATTGCCCTTGAGAAGGTGGTGGTGAGCCACCTTCTTGAGTGAGATTTTACAACTGAGTGGCTTGCTAGGCCATTTCAGAGAGCAATTAAGAATCAACCACATTGCTGTGGGTCTGGAGTCACATATAGGCCAGACGGCTTCCTTCCCTAAAGGACATTAGTGAACCAGATGTTTTTTTACGACAATCCGGTAGTTTCATGGCCATCATTACTGATACTAGTATTTTTAATTCCAGATTTTTATTTAATTAATTGAATTTAAATTCGCCAGCTGCTGTCGTGGGATTTGAACTCATGCCTCTGGATTACTAGCCCAGTAACATAACCACTATGCTACCGTACCCTTATGGTAGCCTGCTATTCTGATCGCGCACCGATGATTTGTTAAAACCTGCTAACAAATAACGAGAAGAGTTCATCCGTTATCGGAATCATGAACGCGTACATCGAAGATACGTTTCAAAGTTTCATGAACAATGTGGAAACAATTTTGCAAACGAACTGGCTCAACCGGGCGGAATATATACGTTTAAAATCCGAACCATGAACCAAATATCCTCCAGTGATAGTTTATCCGCTGACCACTGCGTTCCCTGATCGTCAAACTTGTTATTGGATCTCCCTACCTTCAATTCTATCTATCTGCCTACCTATTCATGTATGATTCGATGTGCCTCTATATTCATCCATCTATCTACCGACCAATAGCGACTATATACTGCAGAGAAGTGTAGACTTAGGGGTTATCTGATCGAGTTGACAGTTTGTTCCAATTAAATAGGTTAGGGAGGACCAGGGGGTCACAATTTTAAGTTGCATAAGGCCAGATTGAGGTTAGATGTCAGGAGGTGGTTCTTTCACCAGAGAATAGTGGACTTCTGGGCCAAACTGGCCGCTTGTGCGGTGGACGCCAATTCGCTGAATTCCTTCAAGTAAGAGCTGGACCTGTTTTCGGCTGGGGCAAAGATCAACTCCTTCAAAATGTAGGTACTGTACGATGTTAATCAGGACCAGGTGGCCTGTTGGGCTAGTTTTAATCGCCTAAGAAGGCTGGAGAGGAATTTCCAAGATTTAATTTTGCCAAATTGGCCTGTGCTTTTATCAGATATTTTGCCTCTCCTGGGAGGTTACATGGTTTCGGGTATGGAGGGGAGCGTATATATTGTGATACACAAGGCTCGCAGTTATGTGGGACAGACTGGACGGACCAGAGGTGATTTCCTGTCTGTCATTGTTCGTCTGTTCGATTTTCTTTCTATCTCTCGACCATCGTTATATCTATCTGGCTTCGAGGAACATAGGAACATTGGAACAGGAGTAGGCCATTCAGCTCTTCGTGCCTGCTCCGCCATTTGATAAGATCATGGCTGATCTGTGATCTAACTCTATATACCTGCCTTTGGCCCATATCCCTGAATACCTTTGATTGCCAAAAAGCTATCTATCTCACATTTAAATTTAGCAATTGAGCTAGTATCAATTGCAGCTTGCGGAAGAGAGTTCCAAACTTCTACCACCCTTTGTGTGTAGAAATGTTTTCTAATCTCACTCCTGAAAGGTCTGGCTCTAATATTTAGACTGTGCCCCCTACTCCTAGAATCCCCAACCAGCGGAAATAGTTTCTCTCTATCCACCCTATCTGTTCCCCTTAATATCTTATAAACTTCGATCAGATCACCACTTAACCTTCGAAACTCTAGAGAATACAACCCCAATTTGTGTAATCTCTCCTCGTAACTTAACCCTTGAAGTCCGGGTATCATTCTAGTAAACCTACGCTGCGCTCCCTCCAAGGCCAATATGTCCTTCCGAAGGTGCGGTGCCCAGAACTGCTCTCAGTACTCCAGGTGCGGTCTAACCAGGGTTTTGTAGAGCTGCAGCATAACTTCTGCCCTTTGTACTCTAGTCCTCTATCTGCCTGTCTATCTATGAATCTGTCTATATCAATCTGTTTTGCTCTCTGTTTATCCAATGACGATTAAAGAAATGACGGCACACAATTGGAAAATGCCAGCTTAATTCAATTCAAGTATGATCCCGGTGACACAAATTACCTAAAGTTGTTGCATCAAACTGCATTGAGTCCATTGTATCTAGGAACATAGGAACAGGAGTCGGTCATCTCACTGCAGTTGAAAGAAATGCAGTAAGCAGTTCAATGTATCACACTTTACGTGACTTTAAAGAGGAGGGAGGTTTTTGTACGGTGACTGGCGCGTTTCCTCTCATTGTGAGGCTTATTGCACACCAATACACCGCGGTATCCGCATATTCCGTGCTCGTGACGGTAAATCGGCCACGTTTGTCCGCAGTGTAAAGATCCCATTCAAAGCGGCCTATGCTCTCTTTGCCACCCGACGTCTGCCTTTTTATCATCTCCGGTCCCTGGCTGGATTTCTGCCTGTACCACAGCATAGCATAGAAATTGGAGGCGTCATAGCTGCAGTCCATCTGCACCGAATCTCCAACGTAGACTGTCTTCGAAGCGGGGGACTGGCGTACCTGATCGGCGAGGCATCGACCTGCGGAAAACATTCAGATGTTCAAACCTCAGGGGCAACCCGAATTGGAAACACTCCCCATGTTATTTTACTACAGTGTCAAGACCTACATGCTAACAGCAGCACAATGATGGGTAACACGTTCATCTGCAGGTTGTAATGGATCCTTATAGTTCAAGTTATACCGAGGAAAAGATACGCAGTTCGCACCAGACGAACGCGAATTGATAGCACCAAGTTTACAAAGGCAGCAATAAAGCCTCGGAGCGAAAAAAAAGTGTCGGTCACGTGTGTACGCTGCTTTTGGATTGGTCCGAAATGCATAAGTTCATAAAGTTTTGTTCATAGAATGCAATGTTATATCACACGCATCAAGTCTCATTCTCCCATCATCCAAAACTCTGCTGCCCCCGTATCCTAACTCACACCAAGTCCCGTTCTCCCATCACCCCCTGTGTTCGCTGACCTACATTGGCGCCCAGTCCGGCAACGCCTTGAATTTAAAATTCTCATCCTTGTTTTCAAATCCCCCCATCGACCCTCGCCCCCCTCCCTATCTCTGTAACATCCTCCAGCCCGACAACCCTCCGAGATCTCTGCGCTCCTCCAATTCTGGCCTCCTTCTCATCCCCGATTTTAATCGCTCCACCATTGGCGGCCGTGCCTTCAGCTGCCTAGGCTCTCGAATTCCCTCACTAAACCTCTCCGCCTCTCTACACCTTTCTCCTCCTTCACGACGCTCCATAACGCCTACCTCTTTGACCAAGCTTTCGGTCACCTGTTCTAATATCTCCTTACGTGGCTCGGTGTCAAATTTTATTTGATAATCGCTCATGTGAAGCGCCTTGGGATGTTTTACTGCGTTAAATGCGCTACATAATTGCAAGTTGTCGTTGAATAATTGAGGCAGAAGTCATTGCATCTCTTAAATTTAACGTGGTTAAAGATTGGAAGCAGAGGAATATAAAGAATTATGGTGAAGGAGAAGGGCTCTTGGGATTAATTTTGGGATTGCTCTAGGTAAGCATCGGCAGGGATACAATGGGGCCGAATGGCCCTGGGCTCTGCTGCAGGCAGAATCGTGCAGAATACCAGCGAGGAGCAGGGGTCAGATTCCCTGCTGCTTGTTCAGCAAGGGCCACTGTAGTCCTTAATGCGTTGCCTTGCGAGTCTACGTGAAACAGGGAGACATTGTAAGCAGCGCAGATGGGAGCACCAAGTTACAAAAGGGACATAGACAGATTAAGTGAGTGGGCAAGACTGCGGAAAATGGAATTCAACGTGGGAAAATGTGAGGTCGTCCAGTTTGGATCCAAGATAAACAAATCGAAATATTTTCTAAACAACGAGAAACTAGGAAACTGTGGAGGAGCAAAGAGGTTTGGGAGTCCAAGTATACAAATGACTGCAAGCTAGTGGACAGGTACAAATAAGCAATCAAAAACACGAATAGAATGTTCTTTAGTGGGATGGAATACGAAGGGGAGAAAGTTATATTATAGTTGTACAGAACCTTCGTCAGGAGTAGTGCGTTCTAATGGAGCTGAGGTCGAAGATCAGCCATGATCTTATTGAATGGCGGAGCAGGCCGGAATATGGCCGACTCCTGCTCCTATTTCTTATCTTCTTATGTTCTAATGTATCTGGACAGGTTTTCCTGTCAGTGCAGTCCAGCATTTCTCCCATCTTACTCCACATGCCAACACACTACCGGACTACGGTGGTATTAGCTGCACAAGTAGTGGGAAGGTTACCCTTGCTGTGTGCTGCCATGATTGTACGATTTTGACCGATCAAGCCCCAGTAGTACCCGCTGCGCAGGCTTACCATAGAACTGTAGCGGTTTTCAGCTAACCCGAAAGCCATGAAGCACATTGTATCTCGGAACACGGGAACCGGAGTGGGCCATGATGCACACTGTATCTAGGAACACAGGAACAGGAGTCGGCCATGAAGCACATTGTATCTAGGAACACAGGAACAGGAGTCGGCCATGAAGCACACTGTATCTAGGAACACAGGAACAGGAGTCGGCCATTCATCCCAATGTGTCTGTGCCGACTCTCTGCTGCGGTAATCCGAAACTAATCCCGCTTCAAAGCGGTTCCCGTACTGACGTAGAGTGAAACCCATTTAGTGCGCTGCTGACTTGCGTCGCTAGAACTGTCATTTGTTTATTTGTCACGTTATTCGTTACCTCCACGTACAGCGAGCTGCCTTTCACCTTAAGTCTCGACTATTTGTAGTCCATGGTTTAGTAAACGAACGGAGTGAGGAATGCCGAGGGTCAGGGCAGGGCTGCGTGTTGCTGTTGTGCAAGTAGAGCACGACGCAATAAATATTGATATGGATAGGCACATATATATATAAAAATGTAAATGGATTAACATATAAATATAACTTTTTGTCTGTTGAATAGAGCAAGGTGTCACCAGGAAAATTTATTTAGGCAGATCATTCTTACAGCATGGGATGCTGTGCTGGAGGGTGCGGTTGAAGGGAACAGTGATCAATATTTCATGCAGAGGTAGCTAAGGGGCTACGGCGAGACAGTGGGACATTGGAATTTTGTTCCATCAACAAAGAGCGGCGCAGAAACCATCGGCAGGATGCTCTCCTTCTTTGCTTGCAAACTGCTATGGTCCGAGTACAAGAAAAGGAAGGGTTTTTGTACAGCGATTCCGCCGCTTCCTATCAGTGTGAGGATCCATTGCACAGTAATACACGGCGGCTTCAGCCAACTCAACGCTATTGATGGTGAACTTGCCGCCCTTGTCAGCTGTGACAAGCTCCAATTCAAATCGGCCACTGGTCTTTCGGCCGGTCGATGTTCTTTGAATTATCAACTCCGGACGTTCATTATATTGTTGCTTGTACCAGTTCATGCGATAGTAGGTCGAGGACTGATAGCTGCAATCCATCTGCACAGAACCTCCGACCCAAACAATTTCTGCAGTGGGAGGCTGTCGCACTTGCTGTGCTTCGCACCGGCCTGTGAACACATTAAAACACTGAAACACGGGCATCACTCAATCACACAGTCCCTATCACCTTCCGTTGTAAATACCTACATGTCAAGATTAGCAAAATCGCTGATAATAGGTTCATTTTACCGCCTGATGTATCTTGGCGATTATAATTCAGTAGGCCAGAGGCAGACCACTGACAACGCGACTCGATTAACCTTTTCTATTTATGCCCAGGACAACATCCGACACATGAGTCATCTACCACAGCTGCCATCAAATCAAACGCTCCCCCATATAATGATGGTCGAAACGTCACGTTTAAGTTTCCTCCCAGCTCGCTATCCATTGGCCACGTCTTAAACATAGCCGGAAGATGCCTTCTGATATTTACTCGCTCCGTTCCTTTGGGCATCTCTTATGCTGTCATGTTACTCGGTGTCTATGATGTCCCTAATACAAAGCTAACGGTGTCATTCTTAGCCTAATCGAATTTACAAATGTAACAATACAAAGTGTAGACAGGGAACTTTGTCAAATCAGCAAGGTCTATTCAATAATTGTATCATAACAGGAGCAATAAGCACGTGATAACCCGATTACAAATTTAATACTGGGAACCAAAGTTTCAATTGTAACAAAGGGATGGGATGGGAGGGGAGGGATGGAGAGAGTTGGGGAGGGAGGGGAGGGGAGTGGTTTATGTTTTCCATACCCAGATTGAAAGTGAAGTCTTTTGCAATGTTGCCACCTGGCGTTATTGGCAGTTCCACTCACGTGTTGGCTGTCTTAGAAATGAAAGAATGTTTAAAACGGAGGAAGAAATTCTTTGGTCGCTATGAGTAACGACATATTAAAAGGTTTGGCAAGATTTCTTGTTTCCGGATTTTTATGGAAACAGTCAGCAAGTACAACTTGAGAAAAAAAAACACGAAATACCTTATATTGCCAACCTGGTGAAGCTACAACTCAGGACTACATGCATGCTAAACAGCGGAAGCAACATGCTATAGACAGAGCTAAGAGATTCCACAACCAACGGATCAGATCAAAGCTCTGCAGTCCTGCCACATCCAGTCGTGAATGGTGGTGGACAATTAAACAACCAACGAGAGGAGGAGGCTCTGTAAATATCCCCATCCTCAATGATGGCGGAGTCCAGCAAGTGAGCGCAAAAGACAAGGCCGAAGCGTTTGTAACCATCTTCAGCCAGAAGTGCCGAGTGGATGATCCATCTCGGCCTCCTCCCGATATCCCCACCATCACAGAAGCCAGTCTTCAGCCAATTCGATTCACTCCACGTGATATCAAGAAACGGCTGAGTGCACTGGATACAGCAAAGGCCATGGGCCCCGACAACATCCCGGCTGTAGTGCTGAAGATTTGTGCTCCAGAACTAGCTGCGCCTCTAGCCAAGCTGTTCCAGTACAGCTACAATACTGGCATCTACCCGACAATGTTGAAAATTGCCCAGGTATGTCCTGTCCACAAAAAGCAGGACAAATCCATTCCTGCCAATTACCGCCCCATCAGTCTACTCTCAATCATCAGCAAAGTGATGGAAGGTGTCGTCGACAGTGCTATCAAGTGGCACTTACTCACCAATAACCTGCTCACCGATGCTCAGTTTGGGTTGCGCCTCTATTCAAAAAGGGGAGAGGAATAAACATGATAACTACAGGTCTAATTCGCCAAGTGTGTTACATTCCGTGTCGGTTAAATTCTGCATTGACAAGGTAGAGTAAAGGGGATGTAAGTGTCTAAGATTAAGAGTATCAGGGTTGTATTTACGGTGCGGCCCCAAGGGAATATAAGTTTATTCATGGCTACAGGTCATAAAAATAACAATAACAATAAAAATAACAATACCAATGCCAATAACAAAACCATTACCAATTACAATAACAACAAATACCAAAACTAAAACCAATATCGATGCTAATACCAATAACAATAACAATATCAATAGCAATAATAATAACATTAATAATAACAATAATAATTATTATTACTATGGGAAAACAACAACAAGAAGAAATTGAAGAAGATGTTACAATTTGATGCCTTATATAGGTTTATAGTACAAACCCATTGGAAGATGACTCGGTAATCGACACATGGCCCTGCTCCCTTTAAGTGTTTGTTAAAGCTGAATAAATCCTTGGACAACAGCGCCATCTGCAGGTCGCAAATTGTGCATTGCAATAGTGTGTCAATTCAATTGTGCATACATCTTATACACGTTAGTGATCGGGAAACTTTTTCGCAAAATAATATCACACCAGCCCTTCATCTAATCATACTCTGATATCCCAGACATGGTGTTTCACATTAATTCAATTTGGCGATAATTGAGTGAAATTTCCTCTGGTCCCTGTCAACTCTTACCGCTATCATAAGCACAGCCAGAACATTTTTAATTAATATTGATTCACAGGGAAATCTGAAATCCGTTTTTTTCTCACTAAAATATTGATCATGGCAAATCACCAGCGCTGCTCAATGGTCGTGCAGGCGCATGTACCAGAGAAGATCATAGGACAATATTTCTACTTTTGGTCTGTATAACTAATAACAGGCGAGATTCCCTCTATGTGCTTTGTATATCTAAAGGACCAATTTATAAGGAACCGATAGGTAGATGATGCCAGAGAGGGAGAGGGCAAGGCAGGAGACCCAGCGGGACTGGAGTTCCAAATAAACGGGGCAAGATATATGAAGGGAAAACTTGGTGGAAGTGAGGGAGCGAGGAAAGAACAGTAGGCCGGTGCTGGAGTACCGGGAGTGGAACCGTGCAGACCAGACTGAACAGATAACGGAGTTAGGCAGAGGCGAGGCAGTGAGTGAATTGGAAGACGAGGACGAACATATCCTGGAACAATTGTTTTCAGTCTTGTCATTCACATCCCCTTTAAAGTCCCACTACTTGTTTGGATCGAGGATTAATTACAGTTCACTCACGGTTCCAAATGGGGCCACACAATTGAGTTATATTGGGCCAAAATAATTCCCGTCCAGTCATAACCAACGTACTTTGAAATGGATTAATCTGGTTTATCACCCTGATATTTTCGAGGTACATTCAATTTGTGGTCAACAAGAACAATATCATTCGGTCACACAACGGTCGACACATCTATCTGTCTGTCTGTCTGTCTAACTATCTATCTGTCTATCTATCTGTCTATCTATCTATCTATCTATCTATCTATCTATCTATCTATCTATCTATCTATCTATCTATCTATCTATCTATCTATCTATCTATCTATCTATCTATCCATCCAACTATAGATTCATCTCTTTATCTATTTCTATCTATTCCTATTTCTATCCGTCTCTCTCTATCATCTATCTATCCATCTATCTATCTATGTGACACTTCTTCTTCGGAGTACACAGTTACAATGGATAATGAAACACAATGATACCGAGAGTCCCTTGTCACAGTCCCTCCCGTGCCATACAACCTGCAGTTTTTGTATAGGCTCTTGCCCTCAGTACACCACCGTGTGCGGTGTTAAGACACAAAAGTATTTCCTGGAATCCGCAGCTGTCACCTCTGAAACCGTTAAACTGACGGCTTTGTATGTTTTGGCCAAAGATGAGATGAAGCGCCCTTCGGCAAAGTTCGCATTGTCACTGAACCCATCGGTGCAGCGGATGAGAATAAACTCCAGGCCCACAGACCGACCCTCCCGGTACCAGTACAGGCAAACACTCGTTTCCTCTGTATAGGAGCAGGTTATGGTGGCGATCCCTCCCTCCTGAGCGGTCACCTCTTCCATTGGCTGATGAGTGATCCATCCATAGGCGCTGTCTAAAGGACGGAGAGGGAAACGTTTAGATAAAGTGCAGAAACTGTGAATAATAAATCCCAACAGGCGGGGAGAGAATCGCTCACGCAACAAAAGCGGGATAGCATTTTAAAAATTGATTTTTGGGACATAGGCGTCGCTGGCAAGGCCGGCATTTATTGCCATTTTCAAGTTGCCCCTTGAGAAGGCGGTGATGGGCCGTCTTCGTGAATTACTGCAGTCCTTGCGGTCAAGGCAACCCCACGGTGCTGTTGGTAGGATTTTGACCAAGATATATCACCGATATACGGCCGATATATCACCAAGCCTGAATGGTCTGTAACTTGGAGTGGAACTTGAACTTGGAGGTTTCCATGCTCCCGCTGCCGTCGTCGTTCTAAGTGGTGGAGGTCTCGGGTTTGGGGTGGGGGTGGGGGAGGGGGGATGCTGCCGAAGAAGTCTTGGCCAATTGCTGCAATGCATCCTGCAGATAGCACACTCGGTGCGCCGGTGGAGGAGGGAGTGGATGTTCGAGGTGGAGGGAGTGGATGTTTAAGGCGGAGGGAGTGGATGCTTAAGCATAGGTGTTCTCTGAATGACATTATCCAAACACAAATATGTGAGGAGCTTTAAATAAATAAACTGTTTCCACTGACAGGAGGGACGGTATCCAGAGCACACAGATTTAAGGTAATTGGCAAAAGAATCAGAGGGAAGATGAGGAGAAATTGTTTTTACCCAGAGAGTTTTTATGATCGGTAATCCATTACCTGAAAGGGTGGCGGAAGCAGATTCAATAGTAACTTTCAAAAAGTAATTGGATAAATACGTGAAATGGAAAAAATGCAGGGCTATGGGGAAAGAGTGGGGGGGGGGGGGGGGGGGTCGCTGAGGGGTGGGACTAAACGGATAGCTCATTGGAGGAATTCAAAACGGGAGATGTAGGAGAGATGGGCACGGATTGGGGAGGTTAGGGTTAGGGTTAATGCAGGTTGAAAGATTCTGTGCAACAGAAAGAGATTGTGGTTGGACGGTTATTAACGGGCCTGAGGTTTTGCAATTAGAAAACAAAGGCAGTTATCTCCTTGTGTTTGCTGGATCATCGGGTAAATTTTAATCTATATTTGCAACAAATAAATTAAATAGCTCTCTTCGCCCTTGTCATCCCTCTTCATGATTTTCTTTCAGATTAACGATAGTCCGGCATTAGAAACATTGGAACAGGCAACGGCCATTCAGCCCCTCGAGTCTGTTCCGCCATTCATTTCGATAATAGCTGATCTGCAACATAACTCCATCTACGCGCCTTGATTCTGTAAGCCCTAAATACCCCCCAACTATAATCTATCAATCTCAGTTTGCAATTTTCTGTTGACCTCCAGCCTCAACAGCTATTTGGGGGAGTGAGTTCCAGATTTCCACTATCCTTTATGTGAAGAAGTGTTTCCTGGCATTAGGTCTGAACGGCCCGGCTCTAATTTTAAGGTTAGGCCACTTTGCACTGGAATCGCCCACCAGATGAAATAATTTCTCTTTATCTACCCTATCAAATCCTTTAATCATCTTTAAACACTTCAATTTGATCACCCCTTAATCTTCTATACTCAAGGGACTACAAAGCAAGTATATGAAACCTGTCCTCATAACTTAACCCCAGCACCAATCTGGTGAATTGATGTTGATATTAAAACAAAAAAAATACATGAAATGTATACAAAAAGGCAGATTATCCTACATCAGAGTCATATTGTTATCAGGCCAGTTGTCGCTATAGGTAGGGGGAGAATTACTCTGGTCGCTGTGGGTATCGCCATGGTGAAATAATCACACAATAATCGCTTAACAATGTGGCTACACACAGAAACTCGAGCAATCCTTCATCCATTTGCCGATAGGGCGTTTATCAGAAAGGACATAATTGTGGTTCTGACATTGTTTGAGTTGGGAGCGGTGAGCAGTTGGTATTTGCTCTTGTCTCCCCAGTTTTTGTAGCGGCTCCCCATTGGGTTGTAACACGGTGCTATCACCGCACAGAAGTAGGTGGCTGCATCTGTTGCCGCGATGTCTTTAACGGTCAGAGCGCTGTACTTCTGGGCTCGATTGAGAGTAGCCCAAATCCTTTCTGGTTTAAAGGCGCTGTCCTGCGCCGTCGCTACCAGTTGCGGTTCCCGATCGGGATAGCGCCGGTACCACTGCATAAAGCTGAGCAGGATGGTTGTGCTGCAGTTTATTGTTGTCGAAGTCCCTTCCACAGCGATCATTGTCGGCGGAGATTGGAATATCTCCTCTTTGGCCTGTATGGCTGCGAAATTTAATCAAGCCCGTGGGCCAATGGATGGGAATAAAAATAAACAATTCATGCATTCAGCGACATAGAATTACATAGAATTCGGCCCAACTGGTCTATCCCGGTGTTTGTGCTCCACGACCTTTCCCCCACCCTACTTCATCTCACTCTAACAGCATATCCTTCTATTCCTTTCTCCCTCATCTGTTTATCGAGCTTCCCCTTAAATGCATCTTTGCTATTCGCCTCAACCAATCCATGTGGTAGCGAGTTCCACATTCTAACCATTCTGCGGGTAAAAAAAGTTTCTCATGAATTCCTTTATAATCTTTTATTTTTGGCCTTTAGTTGCTGAAGGTACTAACTTTTTTAAAAAGTCGAGTAAATGAATAAGGACATGCGGAGAGATTACTTGAAAGATGGCGTGAGAATCTGAAATGTAACTTACCTAAAAGGAATATTGCTATATTGAAGATAATTAAGATTATTCGGATCTCCATTTTCATGTTCTACTTAAAGGGGCGCCGACCGTGAAATAAGCGGCGGGACTTCTCTTTATAGTGAAGAGTCAACCAGAAGAGGAAGTTCAGTCCACTAGTTCCGCCCAAACACTAACTTAAAGGCATCGCCTCGAGCCATGTAATATAAAATGTTACTTATACTTAGCTAATTTAAGTGAAATGAATAAAGAAAGCAATAACAATCAGCAACATTCTGAACATTGGAGTTTAAAACGTTGCATTTAGCGGTAGCGCCGACCGCAGTTTCCCATTGCGGTTTATTTAATGTTCTCAGATCGTCACTACAGTCCCAATATTATCTGATTCATTGAACTCAATGTTTTAACTTGAAAAAATTGTAATCAAACTCAGTAGATCTGGGTTGCTACTCGAAAGCCACAACCACTATACTATTGTGCCTGCGCAGGTCCTATCGTTCTGCTGCTTGGACCTGATGGCTTAAATGACGCGGAGCTGGAGAATGCATCCCTGGGCAGCTCTGGACGACTGTGCCTCAGACCTGAAGTTAAACAATTTAGGAGATCGATTTTTTTGCATGGGGCAATGACCCGGAGATCATTGATGGGCCGCACGGTTCCCGGATCTCTGGCTGTGTGGTGTGTAAACAATAGACAGGATTAAAGAGGGACCTGAAGTTTTATGGCGCTTCATTCCGTCTCTGAGCCCGATCCGAAAGCCCCTCCCATAATAGTCTGATGAAGGGGTCAACATGCAAACAAATAATGAACATGCGCAGTTCCGCCGAGTAGAATCACCTGCCCGAGAAACAAACTTCAAACAATCGATCGGTTGCAGTGAAAAATCAAACACGGTGATGGAGCGCCATCTATTGGCGTCAAGAGGTAAATGGAGGCCTGTTCGTGAAACCGTTCGATTCGCATCTTATGAGCGAATATTGTTGGATGATTATGCTAGATTATTATTTTTGTTATTTTTCTTATTATTGCTGTAACTGGTGCAATTGTATTGTTTGGCTTTAGGTGCCGTTGCGATTTTATATTCGTTCTGAGATTTCTTTACTCGTATCACTTGTTTACAGGGTAAAGCTCACTCTACACTGTAACATCAAGCACTCCAAGGGCAGGTACAGGACGGGTTAGATACAGATTAAAACTCGCTCTACACTGTCCCATCAAACACTCCCAGAGCAGGTAAAACACGGGTTAGATATAGACACAAGCACCCGCTACATTGTCCCATCAAACACTCCCAGGGCAGGTACAGCATGGTTTTGATACAAAACAAAGCTCCCTCTGCACTGACCCAACAAACACTGCCAGGGCAGGTACAGCACGGGACAGATACAGAGTAAAGGTCGCTTTACACTGTGGCATCAAACACTTACAAGGCAGGTGCAGGGCGAGTTAGATACAAAGTAAAGCCCCATCAACACTGTACCATCAAAAAGTCCAATGGCAGGTACGCCATTGGTTACATACAAAATATATTTCCGTCTACACTGTCCCAACTAACACTCCGAGGGCTGCTACAACACGAGTTAGATGCAGAGTAAAGATCCATCGAGACAAATAAACTCCCAGAAATGTTAGGGAACCAAGGGACTAGTGAGAGTGAGGAACTGAAGGAAACTAGTATTGGTTAAAAAATAGTGCTTGCGAAATTAACGGGGCTAAAGGCTGACAAATCCCCAGGGCCTGATAATCTACATCGCAGAGTACTAAAAGAAGTGGCCCTGGAAATAGTGGCTGCATTGGTGATCATCTTCCAAAATTCTATAGACCCTGGAACAGTTCCGACAGATTGGAGGGTGGCAAATGTAACCCCACTATTTAAAAAAGGAGGGAGAGAAATAACAGGGGACTACAGACCAGTTAGCCTAACTTCAGTAGTGGGGATAATGCTAGAGTCGATTATAAAAGATGTGATAACAGAACACTACGAAGGCATTAACGGGATTGGACAAAGTCAGCTTGGGTTTATGAAAGGGAAATCATGCTTAACAAATCTACTGGAGATTTTTGAGGATGTAACCAATAGAATAGAAAGGTAGAACTGGTGGATGTGGTGTATTTGGATTTTCAGAAGGCTGTTGATAAGGTCCCACACAAGAGGTTAGTGCGCAAAATTAAAGCAGATGGGATTAGGGGGAATATACTGGCATGGATTGAGAATTGGTTGACAGACATGAAACAGAGAGTAGGAATAAACGGGTCTTTTTCCGGGTGGCAGGCAGTGACTAGTGGGGTACCGCAGGGATCAGTGCTTGGGCCCCAGCTATTCACAATATATATATATATCAATGATTTGGATGAGGGAACTAAATGTAACATTTCCAAGTTTGCAGAGGACACAAAGCTAGGGTGCAATGTGAGCTGTGAGGAGGATGCAAAGAGGATCCAATGTGATTTAGACAAGTTGGTTGAGTGGGCAAGAACATGGCAGGTGCAGTATAACGTGGATACATGTGAGGTTACCCACTTTGATTGTAAAAACAGAAAGGCAGATTATTATCTGAATGGTGATAGATTGGAAAAAGGGGAGGTGCAACAAGACCTGGGTGTCCTTGTACACCAGTCGCTGAAAGCGAGCATTCAGGTGCAGCAAGCAGTTAGGAAGGCGAATGGTATGTTGGCCTTCATTGCAAGAGGATTTGAGTACAGGAGCAGGGATGTCTTACTGCAGTTGTACGGGGCCTTGGTGAGACCACATCTGGAGTATTGTGTGCAGTTTTGGTCTCCTAATCTGAGGAAGGATATTCTTGCCATGGAAGGAGTGCAACGAAGGTTTACCAGACTGATTCCTGGGATGGCAGGACTGACGTATGAGGAGAGATTGGGTCGACTAGGCCTATATTCACTAGAGTTTAGAAGAATGCGAGGTGATCTCATCGAAACATACAAAATTCTAACAGGACTAGACAGACTAGATGCAGGGAGGATGTTCCCGATGGCTGGGGACTCCAGAACCAGGGGTCACAGTCTCAGGATACGGGGTATGCCATTCAGAACCGAGATGAGGAGAAATTTCTTCACTCAGAGGGTGGTGAACCTGTAGAATTCTCTACCACAGAAGGCAGTGGAGGCCAAGTCATTAAATATATTCAAGAAGGAGATAGATATATTTCTTAATGCTCAAGAGATCAAGGGATATGGGGAAAAAGCGGAAACAATGTACTTCGTTAGACGATCAGCCATGATCATTTTGAATGTCGGAGCAGCCCAGAAGGCCGAATGGCCTATTCTTGCTCCTATTTTCTACGTATTCTATGTTTTCTGTGTTTACATTGTCCCATCAAGCACTCCAAGGGCAGCTACAGCACGAATCAGATACGGAGTACAGATGCACTGATTCATCAAACATTCCCATTCCCAGGCCAGGTACAGCGGGATAAAATGAGGTTCTGGCTGGGTCAGGTCCGATTATGGGTGAAATTGTGAAACTGTGAAAAACATAAACTTGTTTTTCCAAATCAAGAGTAAATGTTATTTTTATTCTGATAAAATGATCACTCTGATAATGTACTTTACTCATTTTAATTTACTTCACACTGATGTGGGAATCTTAATGCACCGCACTCGCTTCTGAAGCAGCTGAGTTCTTGTACATTCTCCTCTCGTTGTTTCACCATGTCTCGCCGCACTGTAATGCACCGCAGCGTCTGACAGTCGGCCCTTGTTCATGGTGAGACTGGTGTAACTTTTCTCACCGTCCACGGATATTTTAAACCTTCCCTGCGCTCTATCTTCTCTGAATGTGGACACTAGATGCTGGGGAGCTTGATCGGAGAACTGCGAATACCAGAATACAAAATCATTTGTAGCGAAAGCAGCGTTGTGATGAAGCGAAATGGTTTGTCCTTCGATTCCCCGATACTCCGATATTTGGAATGTCTCCGAGTTACAAGAAACAGCTGTCAATGTAAGAAAACAAATGATTAATATAATAATATATGCAAGGAGAGTGAAATAAATATGGTAGATATAGACAGAATGAACTCTATCTATCTATCTATCGATCTATCTTTCATATACCTATCCTTGTCTCTCGGTCTATTTGCTCTGTATGTTGTACAATCAAACACTGGAAATCTCAGTTAATAAGTTTCCTTGCACTGTAATCGTAGTTATAAACTTAGTATCTTGTCACTTTATCAGGGTGGGAATTGAAACACTGGAACATAGCATTTCTGAATATCACTGGCTCTTCTAAAGGACTTGATTGGGGAAAGGTTAACGGTGCAGCGGAGACACGTTAGCAAACAAGATATTATGCAGCTGGAGCCGCTCTTTGCCTCACTGTGTTCCCTTCGCACAGTAATACACTCCAGCGTCTCTGGGCGCGATGCCGTCTATAAAGATCGTGTTGGACTTCGATGTTCCGTCAAAGGACAGTTTGTAACGTCCTGTAGTCTTATTCCCCTGGTATATGGAGCCGATAAATGTCGGTGGCCCTGTCAGTGCTTGTCTGTACCAGGCTACTTTATCTCTACTAGCAATGAAGAGCCGGCAGTTCAGTTCAGCCCGTTCCCCTTCCCGAAACACTACCTGCTCCGGGTCTGAGCTCCGATCTTCACACCTAACGGCTGTGAACAAAGCAAAGTCACTCAACGACCACAAGGTATTAAAGAGACTGATAAAACAAGACGTCTAACCAGTTACATAAACTCACAGAACATCAGCAGCACCAGGGCTCCAACTGGAAACAAGACTTTGCGATGCTTCGTCTTCATGACGATGAAGACGGACAAAAGGCGGATCAATAAGGGCCTGATTTCCAGACTAGAACTTGCTGCCGAGTCCAATATTTCAAAGATGGGGAGGAGGAGGAAAGGGGTACAGTTTGAGACTGATGGGCGACAGTCTCACCAATCCGCCGAGTATGGGACCTTGTCACCTGACATTCTGCACATTCCAACTCAGGGATTGGCTTTCTCTCAAACCAAAGAACTCTTTGACCCGTCACTGGGAACGAATGTCTTTGGTCGCTGTGTGTAGGGACAGATTAAATAGTTCAGGAAGATTAGGTCTTTGTTGCATTTCTAACTTAAATGTTCATCGCGGTCTTAGAATCATAGGATTTTCAGCACAGATAGAGGCCCTTCACCCCACCACCCCTGTGCTGGCTCACCGAAAGAGCTCTCCACTTAGTCCCAATCCCCTGCCCTTTTCCCATATCATTCTTACTTAATTTATCATTTTAAAATGTCTATTCGCTTGGCTCTTAAACGCGATCATAGATTCTGTTGTCATCGATTATTCTTGTGGGGAATCGCATCTCCTAACAATAATCTGACCAAAAATCCAAAAACATTCCAACCTCTCCCTCCATTATGTTAGTAATGTCCTGAAATGATACCATCTAGTTACCAGCCGGATTAACTGTATCTCTTTTTTAACCTTTGCCAAACTTTTCCTAATTGTGATCCCCTCTGTCAGATCACTTGTTATCCTTCCCTGTTCTGGTGAAAAGATCCCCAATTGCTCAAGTCTCCTCCAGAACTGGTCCCTCACCACTGGTTCATCTTTCCCACTCTCCCATGCATTCTGTCCTCGAATTAACATCGATTTGGCAATTTCTGATTGTCCTTTAGGTCCCGTAACGGGGTAAAAGCTCCTGACAGGTCAGGCTCGCCACCTCGTGGCGGATTCGTGTAAATGTTTGCCTGTCGAATTTGTCGCTGAATTGCTTGTAATTTTTTTTTCTATTTGTTTTACTCTGGAGAGAATGTTAATTGCGGGGAGAAATTACCGCACCACGGATGCAGATGTTCTGGAAATTTCTTTCTGTATTTATTTGATTTGAAGTGACACTAAATCATACAAATGAAAACGCCATTAAACGTTCTACAACGCTATTTTTTATTCATTCTGGAGACGCGGGCTTCGCTGGAAAGGCCGGCAGTTATTGCCCATCCCTAGTTGCCCTGATGACTGTCTGCACTTCCCGAAGTGAGTTTTTAATAATATGAACTTATCATGTTTTGTGCATCCCAGTGAAATCACGTTTACTGCGTAACCCCAGCCCCATTGGGATTCCGACAAGTTGGTTCCCCACTATTTCTGGTATGATCTTTGTGTCTTCTAATGTAAAGACAGATACTAAATATTTGTTTGACGTCTCTGCCATTTCCTTATTCCCTATTGTAATTTCCCCTGTCTCAGCCTCTAAGAGACCAACATTTACTTTTGCTACTCTCTTCCCTCTTACATACTTGTAGAAGCTCTTACAATCCGTCTTTATATTTCTTGCTAGTTTACTTTCATATTCTATTTTCACCGTTTTTATCAACTTTTTGTTCATCGTTTTCTGATTTTGAAAACTCTCCAAATCCCCAGGCTTATTACTCTTCTTCTTACTACTCGTCTTCGCAACATTATAGACCTCTTCTTTTAATCTAATACTATCCTTAACTTCTACAGTTAGCCATGGATGAATAACTTTTTCCGTGTAATTTTTATTTCTCTATGGAATGCATATTTGTTGAGAATGTTGAAATGTTTCTTTAAATGTTTGCTATTGCTTATCTACCATCATACCCTTTAATCTAATTTCCCAATCTACCTTTGCCAACTTGCCCCTCATAGCTATGTAATTGGCTTTATTTAAGTTTAAGGCTCTTGCTTCTGACTTAATTATGTCACTCTCAAAGACAATGTGAAATTCTATCATATTATGCTCACTCTTCCCTAGGGGAACCTTTACTGTGAGATTACTGATAAACCTTGTCTTATTACACAGTACAAGATGTAAAATAGCCTGTTCCCTGATTGGTTCCATGAAGTATTATTCTCGGAAACTGTCTCGAAAGCATTCCATGAACTCGTCCTCCAGACTACCTTTGCCAATTTGATTTGTCCAGTCTATATGTAGATTGAAGTCCCCCATATTATTGCATTACCTTTGTTACAAGCTCCTTTTATTTCTTGATTAAGTCCAATGGAATAGCTACAATAAGGGGGCCTAAATACTACTCCAAGCACTGTTTTCTGCCCCTTGTTCTTTCTTATTTCCACCTAGACTGATTCTAATTCCTGATCTTCCAAGCCAAGATCCTTTCTCATCATTGTCCTAAAGTCATCTTTTATTATTAGGGTTACACCTCCCCGCCCCCCCCCACTCTTTTCCACTCTGCCTGTCTTTTCGGAAAATCACAGGAAAAGGGGAGGTGGTTGAGATATTGGATGGGGTGGAAATTGATAAAGAAGAGGTACTAGAAATGCTGTCTGTTCTTAAAGTAGATCATTCACCCGGTCTGAATCGGATTCATCCTAGGTTGCTGAGGGATGTAAGGGTGAAAATTGCAGAGGTGTTGGCCATAATCTTCCAATCCTCCTTAGATACGTTGGATATGCCAGAGGACTGGAGAATTGCAAATGTTACATTCTTGTTCAAAAAAGGCTGTAAGGATAAACCTGGCAGATACACTCTAGTCAGTTTAACCTCGGTGGTGGGGAAGCTTATAGAAACGATAATCCGGGACAAAATTAATGGTCACTTGGACTAGTGTGGATTAATAAAGGAAAACCAGCTTGGATTTGTTAAAGGCAAATCAATTTTAACTAACTTGATTGAGTTTTTTGATGGGGTGACAGAGAGGGCTGATGAGGGCAATGTGGTTGATGTTGTGTATATGGCCTTTCAAAAGGCGTTTGATAAAATGCCACATAATAGGCTTGTCAGCAAAATCGAAACCAATGGAATAAAAGGATTTGTGGGTGCATGGATACGAAATTGCCTAAGTGACAGGAAACAGAGAGCAGCGGTGAACAGTTGTTTTTCGGACTGAAGGAAGGTAAAAAGTGGTATTCCCCAGCGGTCGGTACTCGGACGACGGCCGTTTATTCATATATATTAATGACTTGGACTTGGGTGTACAGGGCACAATTTCAAAAATTGCAAATCACAAAAAAATTGGAAGCGTAGTGAACAGTTAGGAGGATAGTGATATACTTCAATAGAACATAGACAGGCTGGTGGAACGGACGGGCACGTGGCAGATGAAATTTAATGTAGAGAAGTGCGAAGTGATATATTTTGGCAGGAAGAACGAGGAGAGTCAATATAAACTACATGGTACAGTTCTGACAGGGGTGCAGTAACAGAGAGACCAGGGGGTATATTTTCACAAATCTTTGAAGGTGGCAGGACAGGTTGGGAAAGCAGTTAAAAAAGCATAAGGGACCCTGGGCTTTATAAATAGGTGCATAGAGTACAAAAGCAAGGAGGTTGTGTTTTAAAGTTACCTTTATAAAACACTGGTTCGGCCACAACTGGAGTATTGTGTCCAATTCTGGGAACCACACTTTAGGAAGGATGTGAAGGCCTTAGAGAGGGTGCAGAAAAGATTTACGAGAATGGTTCCATGGATGAGGGATTTCAGTTACTTGGATAGACTGGAGAAGTTGGGCCTGCTTTCCTGACAGCAGAGAAGTGTGAGAAGAGATTTCATAGAATTATTCAAAATCATGAAGGGTTTAGATAAAGTAAATGTAGATAAACTGTTCTCATTGGCGGAAGACCCGAGAACCAGAGGACATACATTTAAGGTGATTGGCAAAAGAACCAAATGCGACGTGAGGACATTTATTTTCACGCAGCGAGTAATTCTGATCTGGAATGCGCTGCGTGAAAGGGTGGTGAAAGAACATTAAATCGTGGCTTTCAAAAAGGAATTGGATAAATACTTGAAGGGAGAACATTTGCAGGGCAATCGGGAATGAGCGGGGGAATTGGATTCACTGGATTGCTCTTACAAAGAGCTGGCAGGACCTGGATGGGCCGAATGGCCTCCTTCTGTGCTCTAACGATTCTATGAATCAGAAGAACACTTAATGAAGCGGTAATCATTCGCTAAGGTTTTAGTACGAGGCCTTTGCTTTTATCTGACGTTGTGCCTCACTGCACAGTAATAGGCCGCCCCGTCCTCCACGCTCAGGCCGCTTATATTGAGATAACCGGACTTTTTAGCCTTGTCAATAGCCGCCAGGTATTGTCCTGAGATTTCGTCTTCCTTCAGTCCTGCTTGCTTGCTAATTATCCAGCTTAGAGGCTGTGCCGCTTTCTGCCGATATCATTGCATAGTGTAAATATCTGGATGTGTATATTCGCAATGTAACTGCACCGAAGCCCCTTCTGACACATCTATTGTCACCGGAGATGAGTGACCAGATCTGCACATCGTCCGCCTTTGAACATAGGGAACAAAAGAGCAGAAGGTTAAACAGGATTGATCTAAACTTGTGTCTATCTGTGTGTGTGTCAACTTCCTTCTTCCCAACTATCAATCAGATAGATATTTCTGACCGGGAATTACACCGAGTCACTGCACAAGCTGTTTGCATCAATCGTTGCGTTGTTTGCTTACTGTCCAACACAGCCGCGAGTAATATTAGAAACATGACTGACTAAATCCTTCACCGCGACTGGGAATTGAATGAGACGGAGAGGGAGGAGAGTGGTCACCCGAGGACTGTTCAGCTCTTTGTTCCACCCACACACTGCAAGGGGCGGGGCCGATTGTGACGTCACTCAGGCTACCATCGTTATTGGCTTTGGTGTTTGCACACGTAACTTTCTAATTACCAAACTTGAGTGTGGCGCCCTCTGCTGGCGGATTCTGTTATCTCCGTTTAAGAATAAGTTCATTCAGGGGATTTAGTATCAATGGATCATATATAAAATCTAGAGTGTCTAGATTGTTTCTCAAAGATCTAGATTAGAACTGATTAACCCAGCTCATTATTTCTGATGCTCTGTAATCCTTTCATTTCCCTCCCACTCAATTTGTTTCCAGTCACTTGATCAGTGAATAGAATCATTTTGGCCATTAATTCTCCATGCTCAACCATCACACTTTCCGTTCCATCAGCTCCGAGCGCAGCTGAGCGGTGCCGCGCACTTTCTGCTGATGCACAGAGACTTGAATTCGCGTAATTGTGAGTCTGCGACAGTCCCGCCCACACCTTCCGTTTGCTGCTCTCGCTCTATCCTATCTTGGCTGCCTGGTGTTCCTGGAAAGATTGCTGTAAATGTTTCCTGTTTGCCATTGGTTGGATCGGCAGAGCAGTGGGGCGGGGATTTATATTTCAGCTCGGACAGAGGATTTCTTGGACTGCAGAGTTACAGAGTCTGGGAGCATCATGCGGAACCGTCTCCCACTGCTCCTCATCGTTATATCACTTCTCAGTAAGTATTTCATCCCCAGTAAAAATCTATTCACAGCCTGACTGCTGTAACCCAGATGTAATTATTGGTACAATGATAATGACGATGATGACTATTACTATTATTACATTTCAGAATGGAGCCACCAAGACTCAGTGGAGCAGTCGGTTCCTGCAGTAACGGTTGAAGAGGAACGTACTGTCACATTAACTTGCACCTTGAAAACAACTGACAATAGTCCTTATGTGTACTGGTACAGTCAGCACCCCGGGCAGCCTCCACAGTATGTGCTTTATATTGTTGCAGGGATAGTAAATCAGAACCCCGACTTCACCAAACGTTTCTCGTCTACCTTTAATAAAACTACCAAGATTACCGAGCTAACGATCAGCAATACACTGATCTCCGACGCCGCCGTTTATTTCTGTGCCATGGACCCACACTGCTGCAGAGATACAGCGGATCCCGTACAAAAACCCACACTGAGAGTCCAGTTGGTGCTCACCAGAGGGCGCTCTCACACGGATAAACAGAAGCAATAATTCAAGCTCCACAGAGGCCCAGCGCACATTTTTAAAAGGGCAACAAAATATAACACTCAACAAGAACAGGCGTAGTTCACTTACGGAATTATATTAGTTTCAGTTCAACTCGCATTCATAATAAAAATGTCACAAATCCATCATGTTGCAATTTAATTCACCATCTGCCTTTTTGGTGCCTTTTCTGCGCCTTCCTGCAATATTGTTCAGCCCTTTATACATTTCCTCTGTCAGTTTTCCAGACCATTTGGTCGCGATCTTTATACAGGTTTTATTAGATCAAAGTATGTTCCCGGGTCAGAGACAGTTTATACACAATGAACAGCTTTCACAATTGTATTTTTTAAAAATAAGCTCCAAACCCACAAATGTCCCTTGTCTCTCCCAATGTCCACTGCCTTTCATGATTTCTCTTCAGTGCTGCAATGTTTTCTGTGACCATTAACAATCGCGAGCTTCCCGGTTACAATAACCAGACCCGCATGGGGACACCGCCACCTATACTTTCCCCGCTGAGTCACACACCATCCTGACTTGGAAATATATCGCCGTTCCTTCAACGTCGCTGGGTCAAAATCCTGGAACTCCTTACCTAACAGCAATGTGGGAGAACCTTCACCACACGGATTGCAGCGGTTCAAGGTGGCGGCTCACCACCACCTTCTCAAGGGAAATTAGTGATGGGCAATAAATGCTGGCTTTGCCAGTGACGCCCACATCCCATGAGTGAATGTAAAAAAGGTTTTATTCCCACCTCTGGTCTCTAAAATCGGATCAATTCCCCATATAAGGACACTGACTGTCGCCCAGCTCTGGGTGTTTCCATTCACTGGCAGCCAACATCATCACTGATCGGTCTCACAGAACTACTGGGGACACAAGGAAGTGGTATGAGCGCATCCTGAGACTCGACAGGAGATTCTTTAGTCTGGGGATTAAAACGGGTGTCTTCAAAGCTCTATCCCACCTTTACGGACCGGACAGCGACAATGCGGCTACTCATCATATGGGTTGTGTGGCGAGCATTTTTGACAGGTAATTGTGGACCAAACACATTTCATCTTTTCTCTCATTGACAACATGATTTGCGTCTGAATTTTAAACTGATCATTTCCTGTTTGAACATGTTTTTCAGATCTGTCCTCGGGAGTTAAGACTGAAGGAGAAGCAGTGACTTTAAACTTTACCTATGATACCCCGCAACACGCAGATAATCAACCCCAGTTTATTTTGATGAAATACACGAGCGATTATGAAGAGAAAGCAGATTTTGCTAAAACCCGTTTCTCCCCAGAGCTCCAGACCTTGTCTAAATTCACCACTCTAACCATCTCGGAACTGCAACTGATCAACACTGCAGTTTATTCCTCTGCCCTGAGACTGACAGTGATGGATACGAGTTTCACCCTCATACAAAAACTTCCGCCGTTTTATAGATCAGAGTCCTGATATAAAGATGAGGAGCGGTGCGAGACGGTTCCACAACCCGAGTTACACAATATGTAACTCTGCAGCCCGGCAAATCCTCTGTCGGAGAAGGACTGCAGATCCCCGCCCAACTGCACTGCTGATACAACCAAACCAAATAAGGAAAAGCAGGAATCTCCACAATAACACAGAGCAGGCAACGTAGGTCAGAGCGAAGGCAGCAAACGGAAGCTGTGGGTGGGGCTGCCGCAGAATCAAAAATGAACGAATTCAAAGCTCTTTGTAACGGCGGAATGTTCGCGGCGCCACTCAGCTGCACCCGGAGCTGATGGAACGGAAAGTGCAATGGTTGGGTCTTGAGAAGTCTGTGGCCAATCTGCTCCTGCTCACTGTTCAAGTGACTGGGAACAAATCGAGTGGGAGGGTGATGAAGAGTTTCGTGACAGCCATAAAAGGAGCTGATTTCATCAACCGCGCCTGTGGTGGCTCATTGAAAGAGCTATCCTATTATTCCCACTCCCCTGCTCTATCACTAAATTTTCCTTTGCAGGTATATTTCGAAATCCCTTTTGAAGCTTGCCATTGAATCTGCTTCCACCAGCCTTTAACGCAATGCATTCCAGATCAGAACAACTCTCTACATAAAAATAATTCACCTAATCTCCCCCCGGCTTTTTTGCCAATTATCTTAAATCTGTACCCTTTGGTTACCGACACTTCTGGCAGTGCAAATGGTTTCTCCCTATCTACTCCACCAAAACCCTCATAATTTTGAACGCTTCTATCAAATCTCTCCTTAGACTTCTCTGCTCTATGGAGAAAAATCCGAGTTTCTCTCGTCTCTCCACATAACTGAAATCCATCAATCCTGGTACCATTCTGATAAATATCCTATGCACTCTCTCCAAGGTCTTGACGTCCTTTCTAAAGTGTAGTGCCAGTATTGGGCACTATACACTAGCTGATCACTGACCAGTGATTTGTATATGTTTTCTAGAACTTCCTTGCTTATACAACATCAAAAATGACGACCAGGTTTAGTCAACTCTAATTTTGATTTTTGAGGGACTATATCTGGCTCTCGTGTTTTTATACATGATGCATGAACACCAAACACACTCATTGACGTCGTCCTAAAGCAGATTTAACAGAATCCGCCGGCAGGTGGCGTCAAACGCAAGCATGGTAATTAGAAAGTCGTGTGGTGCAAAAACCAGAGCGAAAAGCGATCGTAACCTCTGTGACGTCACCATCCGGCACGCCCCTGCAGTGTGTGGGTGGAACAACGAGCTGAACAGGGTTGCCTCTCTCCTTCTCAACGTCTGGCTCATTTAATTCCCAGTCACTCTGAGGGATTCAGTCAGACATGTTTCTAATAATACTGGCGGCCGTGTTGAACAGTAAGTACTGGATTGTATTAAAGAACACGGGTTAGCAGATTGATGCAAAGAGCTTGTGCGGGGATTTAGTGCAATTACCGATCAGAAATATCCATATGATGGACAGCTGGGTAGATTTACACGAAACAGCTGCCAATGTAAGAAAACAAATGATTAATATAATAATATATGCAAGGAGAATGAAATAAGAAGGGTGGATATACACAGAATGAAAACTATCTATCTATCTATCCATCCATCTATCTATCTATCTCTCTATCGATCAACTATCTATCCTTGTCTCTCCGTCTATTTACTCTGGATGTTGTACTGACAAATGCTGGAAATTCC
Organism: Heptranchias perlo; assembly: GCF_035084215.1. Taxonomy (NCBI): domain Eukaryota; kingdom Metazoa; phylum Chordata; class Chondrichthyes; order Hexanchiformes; family Hexanchidae; genus Heptranchias; species Heptranchias perlo. The sequence continues at coordinate 855,931 of NW_027138407.1, forward strand.
AGTTGATGTTTCTTTGGACTGTAATCGTGTCACTTTATCAGGGTCGTGTCACTTTATCAGGGTGTGAATTGAAACACTGGAACGTAGCATTTCTGTATATCACTGGCTCTTTTGAAGGACTTGATTGGGGAAAGGTTAACGGTGCAGCGGAGACACGTTAGCAAACAAGATATTGTGCAGCTGGAGCCGCTCTTTGCCTCACTGTGTTCCCTTCGCACAGTAATACACTCCGGCGTCTCTGGGCGCGATGCCGTCTATAGAGATCGTGTTGGACTTCGATGTTCGGTCAAAGGACAGTTTGTACCGTCCTGCATTCATATCCCCCTGGTATATGGCGCCGATAAATGTCGGTGGCCCTGTCAGTGCTTGTCTGTACCAGGCTACTTTCTCACCACTAGCAATCGGGAGCCGGCAGTCCATTTCAGCCCGTTCCCCTTCCCGAAACACCACCTGCTCCGGGTGTGAGCGCCGATCTTCACACCTAACGGCTGTGAACAAAGCAAAGTCACTCAACAAGGTATTAAAAAGATTGATAAAACAAGACGTCTAACCAGTTACATAAACTCACAGAACATCAGCAGCACCAGGGCTCCAACTGGAAACAAGACTTTGCGATGCTTCGTCTTCATGACGATGGAAACGGACAAAAGGCGGATCAATAAGGGCCTGATTTCCAGACTAGAACTTGCTGCCGAATCCAATATTTCAAAGATGGGGAGGAGGAGAGAGGTGAGCTTTACATTCTCCCCTTACAATTTGAGACTGATGGGCGACAGTCTCACCAATCCGCCTCATATGGGATGTTGTCACCTTACGTCATTCACAGTCTCACTCAGTGATTGGCTTTCTCTCGAACCAAAGAACTCTTTGACCCGTCACTGGGAACGAATGTCTTTGGTCGCTGTGTGTAGCGACAGATGAAATAGTCCAGGAGGATTTGGTCTTTGTTGCATTTCTAACTTAAATGTTCATCGCGGTCTTAGAATCATAGAATTCTACAGCACAGAGAGAGGCCCTTCGCCCCACTACCCCTGTGCGGCGCTCCGAAAGAGCTCTCCACTTAGTCCCAGTCCCCTGCCCTTTTCCCATATCATTCTGACTTGATTTCTCATTTTCAAATGTCTATTCGCTTGGCTCTCAAACGCGATCCTAGATTATGTTGTCACCGCTGATTCTAGTGGGGAATCCCATCTCCTAACAATACTTTGTGGAAAAATCCTAAAACATCCGTTAAGTTAGTAATGTCCTGGAATTATGCCGTCTAGTTCCCAGTAGGATTAACTGTGTCTCTTTTTCACCTTTGCCAAACCTTTCGTAATTGTGATCCCCTCTGTCAGATCACTTGTTAACCTTCTCTGTTCTCGTGAAAAGATCCCCAGTTGCTCAAGTCTCCCACCCAGAACTGGTTCATCTTTCCCACTCTCTCCTTCATCCTGTCCTCGAATTAACATCATCCGAGAAAAGGACCCCCAAAAGTGGGCCAAATATTCTAATTGTGGCATCACCAACGATTTATGCAGGTTAGCATTAATTTTTATTGTTTTGCAATCCGTTCCCTTATTTATAATGGACGGATTCTTTAACCCTTTTTCAGCATCATCATCTCGTTCCCCACTTTCTGTACCTGAACCCCGAAATCTTTGTCCTCCTTTACTCCTTTAAATGAATATTTACTTTACATTTCCTTTCGTTATTTGTCTAAATTATATTTACCGTGACATCCGTATGGCCTCTGTTCTATATTCTTCAGTTATATAAGACAAACAGAGTCGGTGATTTCTGATTTCCTTTTAGACCCTGTATCTGTGTGGTACTTTTGCCAATTTCTGATTGTCCTTTCGGTCTCGTAACAGGGTAAAAACTCCTGACTGGTCAGGCCCGCCACCTAGAGGCGGATTCGGGTAAATGTCTGCCTGTCGAATATGTCAAACTGAGTATTCAGTCCCTGAATTACCTGTAATTTTTTTCTCTATTTGTTTTACTTTGGAGAGGATGTTAATTGCGGGGAGAAATTAACGCACCCCGGATGCAGATGTTGTGGAATCTTCTGTTTGTATTGATTTGATTTGAAGTGACAGTAAATCATACAAATAAAAACGTCATTAAACGCTATATAACGCTATTTTTAATTCATTCTGGAGACGTGGGCTTCGCTGGAAAGGTCGGCATTTATTGCCCATCCCTAGTTGCCCTGATGACTGTCTGCACTTCCCGAAGTGAACTTTTAATAATATGAAATGATCATGTTTGGTGCATGCCGGAGAAATCACGTTTACTGCGTAACCCCAGCCACACTGGAATTCCTTCAAGTGTGTCCACGGAAAGTGACTACACCATTAACCTTTCTTTGACTCCTTATATGTTTGTCAGACGTCGCTAAATGACAATACTGCAATTACGATTTTTTTTAAAAGGAACCTCAAGATGGTGAGGATGAACGTCCTGAACTCGATGATGGAGAAGGACGATAGTAATTGTACAGCAACCATGTTTGTTTGGATTAAAGTTGGCCATGTATGTGTGACGTGCGGTCGGCCATGTTCGTGTGACGTAACACGCTGCGAGTGCCTGCCGTTTATGTAAATAAAACAGCTCAATTGAAATGAAAAGAGACTTTAGTTTCTAACACACTAAACGCCCGATCTTATAATCGGTAAGAGTGAAAGTTTGGTTCGAGGGCCAAAACTTTGTGGCCGTTAAAATGTTTGGTGTCAGGTGTCGACAGATCTCCCAGAGTGCAGCGCGGCCATGTTGTCAATACGTGCAATACTGCGCTGCATTGTTGGAGTTGCAGCTCTCCACGATGGCCACGGGTCATTGAGTTTATTTGAACACAGGTGAAGCACTCTGGGTTGTTTGTCTCGGTGGACTGCAGGTGTCCTGTTGAGTGAGTGAATGACTCAGAACAATGAGTGATACAGAGAAAAACCATCAGAGGGAGATGGATCATGGTGAGATTGAGTACAGTGAGTGATGCAGAGAGAAACTAACAGAGCGAGAGAGAGAGATAAAGATGAAGACTCGTTTGGCAGAGAGAAACCAACATAGAGATAGATAAAGGTGATACAGAGACAACAGCAGAAGGAGATCGAGAAAGGTGAGACAGAGTACAATGAGTTATACGGAGAGACGCCAACAGAGGGAGAGAGATAAATGTGAGACGGAATTTAATGATGTAGAGAGACACCAGAAGAGGGAGATAGATAAAGGTGAGACTGAATACAGTGATACAGAGAAACAACAACAGAGGGAGATTTTTAAGTTGTGACTGAGTACAGTGAGTGACACAGAGAGACACCAACAGAGGGAGGTAGATAAATGTGATACTGAGTTTAGTGATGTGGAAATGCACCAGCGGAGAGAGATAGATAAAGGAGACTGAGTATAGTGATACAGCGGTAGCTCATTGGCTGCAAAGTACTTTGGGACTTCCTGACAACATAAGGTCATAAGAAATAGGAGCAGGAGTAGGCCATACGACCACTCGAGCCTGCTCCACTTTTCAATAAGATCATGGCTGGTCTTTGAGTTCAACTCCACTTTCCAGCCAGATGCCCATATCCCTTGATTCCCCTTGAGTCAACAAATCTATCTATCTCATCGTTGAATATTCTCAGCGAATCGGCAGGCACAGCCCTCTGGGGTAGAGAATTCCAAAGTTTCACAGCCATCTGAGTGAAGAAATTCCTCCTCATCTCAGTCTTAAATGGCTGACCCCTTATCTTGAGTCTATGCCCCCTAGTTCAAGACTCTCCAGCCAGCAGAAACAACCTCTCAGCTTCTACACTGTCAAGCCCATCAAAATCTTATGTGATTTAATGAAATCTCCTCTCATTCTTCTAAACTCCAGAGAGTACAGGCCCATTCTACTCAATCTCTCCTCATTGGACAACCCTCTCATCCCAGGAATCAATCTAGTGAACCTTCGTTGCACCGCTTCTAAGGCATGCAAGGAGACCAAAACTGCGCACAGTACTCCAGGTGACGTCTCACCAAAGCCATTTACAATTATAGTAAAGACTTCCTTACTCTTGTACTCCGACTTCCTGGCAATAAAGGCCAACATGCCATTTGCCTTCCTAATTGCTTGCTGTACCTGCATGCTAACTGTTCGTGTTTCTTGTACGAGGCCACCCATGGCCTATTAAACACCATCACTTAATAGTTTCTCATCATTTAAAAAATATTCTGTTTTTCTATTCTTCCTACCGAAGTGAATACCTCACATTTCCCTAGATTATGTTCTATCTGCCACCTTCTTGAACACTCATTAACCTGTCCATATCCCTTTGCAGACTCACAGCTTACTTTCCCACTTAGCTTTGTGTCGTCGGCAAACTTGGATACATTACACTCGGTCCCTTCATCTAAGTCATTAATATAGATTGTAAATAGCTGAGGCCCAAGCACCGATCCTTGTGGCATCCTATTAGTTACAGCCTGCCAACCTGAAGATGACCCGTTTATCCGTACTCTCTGTTTTGTATCTGTTAACCAATCCTGTATCCATGCCAATACATTACCCCCAACCCCACGAGCCCTTATCTTGTGTACCACTTTTATGTGGCACTCTATCGAATTCCTTTTGAAAATGCAAATATATTACATCCTCTATTTCCCCCTTATCAACCCTGCTAGTTACATCCTCAAAAAACTCTAATAAATTTCTCAAACACGTTTTCCCTTCCATCAAATCATGTTGACGCTGCCGAATCATATTATGATTTTCTAAGTGCCCTGTTACCACGTCCTTAATAATGGATTCCAGCATTTTCCCGACGACTGATGCCAGGCTAACTTCTCTGTAGTTCCCTGTATTCTCTCTCTCTTCCTGAATACCGGGGTTACATTTGCTACCTTCCAATCTGCTTGGACCGTTTTAGAATGTCGGGAATTTTGGAAGGTCACAACCAATGCATCCATTACTTTCATAACCCTCGGATGTCGGCCATCAGATCCAGGAGGTTTATCGGCTTTTAGTCCCATTAGTTTTTCCAATACTTTTTCTCTACTGATATTAATTACTATAAGTTCCTCACTCTCATTGATCCTTTCGTTTCCCATGACTTCTGGTACGGTTTTTGTGTCCTCTACTGTCAAAACAGATACAAAATATTTGTTTGACGTCTCTGCCATTCACTTATTCCCCATTATAATTTCTCCTGTCTTGGCCTCTAAGGGACCAACATTTACTTTGCTACTCTCTTCCTTCTTACATACTTGTAGAAGCTCGTACAATCCGCTTTTATATTTCTTGCTAGTTTACTTTCATATTCTATTTTCACCGTTTTATCAACTTTGTTTTCATCCTTTTCTAGTTTCGAAAACTCTCCCAATCCTCAGGCTTACTCCTCTTCTTCTTTGCAACATTTTAGACCTCTTCTTTTAATCTAATACTATCCTTAACTTCTCTAGCGAGCCACGGATTCATAAATTTTGCCGTGGACTTTTTATTTCTCTATGGAATGCATATTTGTTGAGAATGTTGAAATATTTCTTTAAATGTTTGCTATTCCTCATCTACAATCATATCCTTTGATCAAATTTCCCAATCTACCTTTGCCAACTTGCCTCTCATACATTGGCTTTATTTAAGTTTAAGACCCTCGCTTCTGACTTAAGTATGTCGCTCTCAAACACAAAGTGAAATTCTATCATATTATGATCACTCGTCCCTAGGGAACCTTTACTGTGAGATTACTAATTAACCTTGTCTCATTACACAGTACAAGATCTAAAATAGCCTGTTCCCTGGTTGGTTCCATGACGTTTTGTTCTAGGAAACTGTCTCGAATGCATTCCATGAACTCGTCCTCCAGGCTACCTTTGCCAATTTGATTTATCCTGTCTATATGCAGATTGAAGTCCCCCACGATTATTGCATTACCTTTGTTACAAGCTCTTCTTATTTCTTGATTAATACTCTGTCCAACGCAATAGCTACTATTTGGGGGCGTATAAACTACTCAAAGCAATGTTTTCTGCCCTTGTTCTTTCTTATTTCGACCCAGACTGATTCTACTTCCTGATCATATGAGCCAAGATCCTTTCTCACCACTGTCCTTATGTCATCTTTTATTATCAGGGTTACAACCCCGCCCACACATTTTCACTCTGCCTGTGTTTTCGGAAAGTCGCAGTGAAAGGGTAGTGGCTGTGGTACTATAAAATGTTGCAGTACAGAGGGATCTGGGTGTCCTCGTACATGAAACACAAAAATTCAACATACAGGTGCAGCAGGTAATCCGAAAGGCAAACGGAATATTGGCCATTATTTCCAGGGGGATGGAATATAAAAGCCGGGAAGTCATGCTGCAACTGTACAGGGTGCGGGTGAGACCACACCTGGAGTATTGCGTACAGTTCTGCTCCCCTTATTTAAGGAAGGACATACTTGCATTGGAGGCAGTTCAGTGAAGTTTCACCAGGTTGATCCCGGGTATGGAAGGGTTGTCTTATGAGGAAAGATTGAACGGGTTGGGTCTATACTCATTGGAGTTTAGAAGAATGAGAGGAGATGTTATTGAAACATACAAGATTCTGAGGGGACTCAATAGAGTCGATGCTGAGAGGATGTTATCTCTCATGGGGGAATCTAATCCGAGGGGACATAATCTAAGAATAAGAGGTAGTCCGTTTAAGACGGAAATGAGGAGGAATTTCTTCTCCCAGAGGGTCGTGAATCTTTGGAATTCTTTACCCCAAAAAGCTGTGGAGGATGAGTCATTAAATACATACAAGACTGAGTTAGGCACATTTTTGTTATCAGCAAGGGAGTCAAAGGATATGGAGAAAGGGCGGGAAAGTGGAGTTGTGGTCAAATCATATCAGCCATGATCTCATTAAATGGCGGAGCAGGCTCGAGGGGTCGAATGACCTACTCCTGCTCCGATCTCTTACAGTCTTATGGTCTTGGAGATATTGGATGGGGTGAAAATTGATAAAGAAGAGGTACTAGAAAGGCATTCTGGACTTAAACTAGATAAGTCACCCGGTCTGAATGGGATTCATCCTAGGTTGCTGAGGGAAGTAAGGGTGAAAATTGCAGAGGTGCTGGCCATAATCTTCCAATCCTCCTTAGATATGGGGGACATGCCAGAGGACTGGAGAATTGCAAATGTTATACTCTTCCTCAAAGAAGGCTGTAAGGGTAAATCAGGTAGGCACAGTCTAGTTAGTTTAACCTCGGTGGTGGGGAAGCTTTTATGAATGATAACCTGGGACAAAATTAATAGTCACTTAGTCTAGCGTGCATTAATAAAGGAAAGCCAGCTTGGATTTGTTAAAGGCAACTAGTGTTTAACTAACTTGATTGAGTTTTTTGACGTGGTGACAGAGGGGATTGATGAGGGCAATGTGGTTGATGTTGCGTATATGGGCTTTCAAGAGGCCTTTGATAAAGTGCCACATAATAGGCTTGTCAGCAAAATTGAAGCCCATGGAATAAAATGGTTTGTGGGTGCATGGATACGAAATTGGCTAAGTGACTGGAAAGAGAGAGTGGTGGTGAACAGTTGTTTTTCGGACTCGAGGAAGGTATACAGTGGTATTCCCCAGGGGTCGGTACTAGGACCATGGCTTTTTTATATATATTAATGACTTGGACTTGGGTGTACACGGCACAATTTCAAGACTTGCAGATGATACAAAACTTGAAAGTGTAGTGAACAGTTGGGAGGTTAGTGATAGACTTCAAGAGGAAATAGAGAGGCTGGTGGAATGGGCGGACACATGGCAGATTAAATTTAATGTAGAGAAGTGCGAAGTGATATATTTTGGCAGGAAGAACGAGGAGAGGCCATATAAAGTACATGGTACAGTTCTGACAGGGGTGAAGAAACAGAGAGACCAGGGGGTATATTTTCACCAAACTTTGAATGTGGCAGGACTAGTTGAGAAAGCAATTAAAAAAGCATAAGGGACTCTGTGCTTTATAAATAGGTGCACAGAGTACAAAAGCAAGGAAGTTATGTCATAAAGTTACCTTTATAAAACACCGGTTCGGCCACAAACTGGAGTATTGTGTCCAATTCTGGGCACCACATTTTAGGAAGGATGTGAAGGTCTTAGAGAGGGTGCAGAAAAGGTTTACGAGATTGGTTCCATGGATGAGGGATATCTGTTACGTGGATAGACTGGAGAAACTGGGCTTGTTCTCCTCGCAGCAGAGAAGGTCGAGAAGAAATTTGATAGAATTATTCAAAATCCTGAAGGGTTTAGATAAAGTAAATGTAGAAAAACTCTTCTCATTGGCGGAAAAGCAGCGAACCAGAGGACACATTTTTAAGGTGATTGGCAAAAGAACCAAATGCGATGTGAGGACATTTTTTTTCTCGCAGCGAGCAGTTATGATCTGGAATGTGCTGTGTAAAAAGGTGGTGGAAGCAGATTAAATCGTGGCTTTCATAAAGAAATTGGATAAATACTTGAAGGGAATACGTTTGCAGGGTTACGTGGAATGAGCGGGGGAATGGGAATAACTGGATTGCTCTTACAAAGAGCTGGCAGGACCTGGATGGGCCGAATGGCCTCCTTCTGTGCTCTAACGATTCTATGATTCTAAAGAATACTTAATGAAGCTGTAAATACTCGCTAAGGTTTTTGTACGATGCCTTTGCTTTTATCTGACGCTATGCCTCATTGCACAGTAATAGACCGCCCCGTCCTCCACGCTCAGGCGGCTTATATTGAGATCGCCGTAGTTTTTAGACTGGTCAACAGCCGCCAGGTATTGTCCTGAGATTTCGTCTTCCTTCAGTCCTGCTTGTTTGCTAATTATCCAGCTTGGAGGCTGTGCCGGTTTCTGCCGATACCATTGCATGGTATAAATATCTGGATCTGTATATTTGCAATGTAACTGCACCGAACCCCCTTCTGACACGTCTGTTGTCACGGGAGACTGAGTGACCAGATCTGCACATCGTCCGCCTTTGAACATAGGGAACAAAAGAACAGAAGGTTAAACAGGATTGGTCTAAACTTGTGTCTATCTGTGTGTGTGTGTGTGTGTAAACTTCCATCTTCCCAGTTGTCCATCATATAGATATTTTTGATTGGGAAATATACCGAGTCACTGCACAAGCTCTTTGCATCAATCGGATGACCTGTGTTGTTTAATATATTCCAGTACTTACTGTCCAACACAGCCGCCAGTATTATTAGGAACATGTCTGACTGAATCCCTCATAGCAACTGGGAATTGAATGAGCCTGAGATGGAGGAGAGAGCCAACCCGGGGCCTGTTCAGCTCATTATTTCGCCCACACACTGCAAGGGGCAGGGACGGTTGTGATGTCACTCAGGCTACCATCGCTATTGGCTTTGGTGTTTGCCTCAAGTAACTTTCTAATTACCATTCTTGAGTTTGGCGCCCTCTGCTGGCGGATTCTTTTAGCACCGTTTAAGAATAAGTTCATTCAGGGGATTTCGTGTCAATGGATCAAATATTAAATCTAGAATGTCGAGATTGTTTCTAAAAGATCTAGATTAGAACTGATTAAACCTGCTCATTATTTCTGATGCTCTGTAATCCTTTCATTTCCCTCCCACTCAATTTGTTTCCAGTCACTTGATCAGTGAATAGAATCATTTTGGCCAGTAAATCTCAAGGCCCAACCATCGCCCTTTCCGTTCCATCAGCTCCGAGCGCAGCTGAGCGGCGCCGCGCACTTTCTGCTGATGCACAGAGACTTGAATTCGCTCAATTGTGAGTCTGCGACAGTCCCGCCCACACCTTCCGTTTGCTGCTCTCGCTCTATCCCATCTTGGCTGCCTGGTGTTACTGGAAAGATTGCTGTAAATGTTTCCTGTTTGGCATTGGTTGGATCAGCAGAGCAGTGGGGCGGGGATTTATATTTCAGGTCGGACAGAGGATTTCTTGGACTGCAGAGTTACAGAGTCTGGGAGCATCATGCGGAACCGTCTCCCACTCCTCCTCATCGTTATATCACTTCTCAGTAAGTATTTCATCCCCAGTAAAAATCTATTCACAGCCTGACTGCTGTAACCCAGATGTAATTATTGATACAATGATAATGACGATGATGATGACTATTACTATTATTACATTTCAGAATGGAGCCACCAAGACTCAGTGGAGCAGTCGGTTCCTGCAGTAACGGTTGAAGAGGAACGTACTGTCACACTAACCTGCACCTTGAAAACAAGCAACAATAGTCCTTATGTGTACTGGTACAGTCAGCACCCCGGGCAGCCTCCACAGTATGTGCTTTATATTGTTGCAGGGATAGTAAATCAGAACCCCGACTTCACCAAACGTTTCTCGTCTACCTTTAATAAAACTACCAAGATTACCGAGCTAACGATCAGCAATACCCTGATCTCCGACGCCGCCGTTTATTTTTGTGCCATGGACCCACACTGCTGCAGAGATATCGCGGATCCTGTACAAAAACCCACACTGAGAGTCCAGTTGGTGCTCACCAGAGGGCGCTCTCACACGGATAAACAGAAGCAATCATTCAAGCTCCACAGAGGCCCAGCGCACCTTTTTAAAAGGGCAACAAAATATAACACTCAACAAGAACAGGCGTAGTTCACTTGCGGAATTATATTAGTTTCAGTTCAACTCGCATTCATAATAAAAATTGTATGTCAGAAATCCATCATGTTGCACCTTAATTCAGCTTCTGTCTTTTGGTGCCATTTCTGCGCCTTCCTGCAATATTGTTCAGCCCTTTATACATTTCCTCTGTCAGTTTTCCAGACCATTTGGTTGCGATCTTTATCCAGGTTTTATTAGAGCAAAGTATGTTCCCAGGTCAGAGACAGTTTATACACAATGATCAGGTTTCACAATTTTGTTTTTTAAAATAAGCTCCAAACCCAGAAATGTCTCTTGTCTCTCCCAATGTCCACTGCCCTTCATAATGTCTCTTCAGTACTGGAATGTTTTCTGTGACCATTCACAATCGCGAGCTTCCCGGTTACAATAACCAGACCCGCATGGGAATACCGCCACCTGCACTTTTCCCTCCAAGTCACACACCATCCTGACTTGGAAATATATCGCCGTTCCTTCAACGTCGCTGGGTCCAAATCCTGGAACTCCTTACCTCACAGCACTGTGGGAGGACCTTCACGACACTGACTGCAGCGGTTGAAGATGGCGGCTCACCTCCACCTTCTCAAGAGCAATTAGTGATGGGCATAAATGCTGGCCTTGCCAGTGACGCCCACATCCGATGAGTGAATGAAACAATGGTTTTATTCCCACCTCTGGTTTCTGAAAGCGGAATAATTCCCCATATAAGGACATTGACTGTAGCCCAGCTCGGGGTGTTTCCATTCACTGGCAGCCAACATCATCACTGACCGGTCTCACAGCACTACTCGGGACACAAGGAAGTGGGGTGAGCGCATCCTGAGAATCGACAGCAGATTCTTTAGTCTGGGGATTAAAGCGGGTGTCTTCAAAGCTCCATCCTACCTGTACGGAGCGGACAGCGACAATGTGGCTACTCATCATCTGAGTTGTGTGGGGAGCATTTTTGACAGGTAATTGTGGACCAAGCACATTTCATCTTTTCTCTCATTGACCACATGGTTTGCGTCTGAATTTTAAACTGATCATTTCCTGTTTGAACATGTTTATCAGGTCTGCCCGCATGAATTCAGACCGAAGGAGAAGCAGTGACATTAAACTTTACCTATGATACCACTCAATACCCAAACAATCAACCCCAGTTTATTTTGATGAAATAAACGAGCGGTTATGAAGACAAAGCAGATTTTGCTAAAACCCGTTTCTCCACAGAGCTCCAGACCTTGTCTAAATTCACCAATCTAACCATCTCGGAACTGCAACTGATAGACGCTGCAGTTTATTCCTCTGCCCGGAGACTGACAGTGATGGATACGAGTTTCATCCTCATACAGAAACTTCCGCCGCTTTGTAGATCAGAGTCCCGATATAATGATGAGGAGCGGTGCGAGACGGTTCCACAACCCGAGTTACAGAGTGTATAACTCTGCAGCCCGCGATATCCTTTGACATAGCAGGAATACAGATCACCGCCCAACTGCACTGCTGATCCAACCAAACCAAACATAGAATAGCAGCAATCTGTACAATAACACAGAGCAGGCAAAGTGGGTCAGAGCGAAAGCAGCAAACGGAAGCTGTGGGCGGGGCTGCCGCAGACTCAAAAATGAGCGAACTCAAAACTCTTTGTACTGGCAGAAAGTCCGTGGCGCCACTCAGCTGCACTTGGAGCTGATGGAACGGAAAGTGCAATGGTTGGGTCTTAAGAAGTCTGTGGCCAAACTGCTCCTGCTCACTGTTCAAGTGACTGGGTGCAAATCGAGTGGGAGGGTGATGAAGAGTTTCGTGACAGCCATAAAAGGAGCTGATTTCATCAACCGCGCCTGTGCTGGCTCATTGAATGACCTATCCGATTATTCCCACTCCCCTGCTCTATCACTAAATTTTCTTTTACAGGTATATTTCGAATTCCCTTGTGAAGCTTGCCATTGAATCTGCTTCCACCAGCCTTTAACGCAATGCATTCCAGATCATAACAACTCTCTGCATAAAAATATTTCACCTCATCTCCCCCCGGCTTTTTTGCCAATTATCTTAAATCCGTGACCTTTGCTTACCGACACTTCTGGCAGTGCAAATGGTTTCTCCCTTTCTACTCCACCAAAACCCTCATAATTTTTAACGCTTCTATCAAATCTCTCCTTAGACTTCTCTGCTCTATTGAGAAAAATCCGAGTTTCTCTAGTCTCTCCATATAACTGAAATCCCTCAATCCTGGTACCATTCTGATAAATATCCTATGCACTCTCCCCAAGGTCTTGACGTCCTTTCTAAAGTGTAGTGCCAGTATTGGGCACTATAAGCTAGCTGTTCACTAACCAGTGATTTGTATATGTTTACCAGAACTTCCTTGCTTATACAACATCAAAAATGACGACCAGATTTAGTCAACTCTAATTTAGATTTTTGAGAGACTATATCTGGCTCTCGTATTTTTATATATGATGCATAAACACCAAACACACTCATTGACCTCGTCCTAAAGCAGATATAACAGAATCCGCCGGCAGGTGGCGCCAAACGCAAGCATGGTAATTAGAAAGTCGTGTGGTGCAAAAACCAGAGCGAAAAGCGATCGTAACCTCTGTGACGTCACCATCCGGCACGCCCCTGCAGTGTGTGGATGGAACAATGAGCTGAACAGGGTTGCCTCTCTCCTTCTCAACGTCTGGCTTATTTAATTCCCAGTCACTCTGAGGGATTCAGTCAGACATGTTTCTAATAATACTGGCGGCCGTGTTGAACAGTAAGTACTGGATTGTATTAAAGAACACGGGTTAGCAGATTGATGCAAAGAGCTTGTGCGGGGATTTAGTGCAATTACCGATCAGAGATGTCCATATGATGGACAGCTGGGTGGATGGAAGGTTACGCACACTCTCACAGATAGACAGAAGTTAAGATCGATCCTGTCTAACCTCCTGTTCTTTTGTTCCCCTATATTCACAGGCGGACAATGTGCAGATCTAGTCACACAGTCTCCGGTGACAATAGACGTGTCAGAAGGGGGTTCGGTACAGTTACATTGCGAATATATGGATCCAGGTATTTACTCCATGCAATGGTATCGGCAGAACCCGACACAGCCTCCAAGCTGGTTAATTAGCAAAGTAGTAGCACTGAAGGGAGACGAAATCTCAGGACCACATCTGGCTGCTGCTGATGAGTCTAAAAAGTACGGGTATCTCAATATAAGCGGCCTGAGTATGGAGGACGGGGCGGTCTATTACTGTGCAGTGAGGCACAGCGTCAGATAAAAGCAAAGGCCCCGTACAAAATCCTCAGCGAGTATTTACAGCTTCATTAACTGTTACTTGGTGCTTTTATCTGTGGGGTTAGTTTAATCCCAAACCCACGAATCCCAAAGGCTGTCAGGTTTCTAAATCAAAGAGTTTTATTCTTTTCTTTGACCAAATCAGCAGAGGAACAGTTTTTGAAATCTGGACAATTGTCTCCTCAGTAAATATGTCGGAGCTCCCCTAGGATACTGGACGTATCAGAAGACAGTCGATTAACTATGGTTCAGTATTATGGTCTATGCTTCCTGAACTGGTAATTCAAACGGATCCTGGGCAATTGAGACTTTGCCATTTGTTCCTCTTACAAAATACAGAATGTGCCAAAAGACTGGGAGTAAATATAATCCATGAAACACACACTGACCATTTAAAAATAGACTCATCGGGCAGCACGACCATTATTATCAACAAGGAACATTGTGTTTGGTTTAGAATTCGACATAAAATAGCAGAATGTTTGAATATGTTGACCATGCTTGTCTGATATTAAAGAGTAAACTCAGACCAGGGGCAGATATTACTAATTGGGAGACTGAGGTGTGTTTCCCAAGGGCGGTGTTGTAAAACACCCAGCACTTTGATAACGGCGCAGAACACAAGCGGGCAACCCCTCCACTCCCGCACCCCGACAAATCTTTGCACGGTCTCCATCAGTTTTCCACTGATCTTTGCCGCATTTTGTCTCCATCGCACAGAAATAGGTGGCAGTGTCTGTCACTCGAGCGCCGCTAAATTTCGAGCACTGCTGTTCTCTGCTAACCCGAACCGAGCCGGGATCCAGTGCTGATCGCTTGTACCGGTCGCTAGGTTCTGCACGGTTCGGTCCGGGTTTTGTCTGTACCATTGCAGGAGCTCTCCTCCGACTGTTGTGGAACAATTCAACGATGCAGTCTCTCCCTCATTGAATCGAGAAACTGCGACACCTCTTCACTGCCAGTGGCATCTGAGAAGCAATAATATAATAATATATAATATAAATAATGTACGGTAATATAATATAATATAATATTAAATAATATACTTTAAATAATGTAACACACCTGGGGATGCAATATAAACGGAATAGTCCAATTTTAAAGTGGGTGCAGGAAAAGAGAGACCTGGGGGTGTGTGTACACAAATCTTTGAAGGTAGCAGGACAACTTGAGAAGGCTGTTAAAAATGCATATGAAATCCTGAGCTTTATTATTAGAGGCATAGATTGCAAAAATATTGAAGTTATGCTAAACCTTTATAAAACACTTGTTGGGCCTCAGTTGGAGTATTGTGTTCAATTCTGGGCAGCACACGTTTGGTGCCGCTGACAGGCCGCTGTTTCCCGCTGTCACGTTACACCAATAAATACTGACTGACACTTTCTCAATATAATTTAACGTGACATTGTTTATTGTGCAATAATTTCATTAGTTAGTTAAGTGTAAATGAGCTGAGCACCTCAAGAACCTTCGGATCGGCTGCAGTTTTGTTCTATTTCCCAGCGCTACTTTCAGTCCCTGGTTTCAACCCACTTCAATGACGACGATTTTGCTAACTATCGAATAACATAATAATTCTGCAATTCCTTTCGCGAGCCTGGTTGCCCCGAATTTGTAACGGTTGTGAAAGTAACGCAGCACCTTACAGAGATACAATGCTCTATAATTTCCGAAGGGGACATTATTATTGAATTCAGTTCCTTGCAGATGGATCCTACGTCTGCCATTCAATCCTTTTGACCCTGTCAATGTGACCATCCTCTGTAAAGTGAATCCAATCGCTGGCGGGCATCCCACGTGTTCTCCACTGCATTCCATGCACATGTTGTTGGACTCCCAGTATTCTTTCAAATTCATCTGTAACTATTCCAACACTATTCATGAATATGTACAATACTTTACAATATTCGATTAAATTTCATGAGCCATAATCGTCTTTTATATTTTTCTCTCTCGGGCCGGGGAGTGTACTCACCAGGACAGTTAGTGTTGATTTTCTCCACATTTGGTAGCCTCAGGTGCCTTATAAGGTAACCTGTCTGACACACTGCGCATCCTATTTCCCAAACAGAAAAGGAGGGGCCTCCATCCCTTTCGCCTGGGGCTGAATTTGAACACAGAATCCCAGAGGGTGAAACGATCGTTTCGGACCCATTGCAAGGACCCGATTCTCCACCAGAATGAACAGACACCAATCGCTTTTGCCGTTTACAAAGTCAAACGAGGCCGAATATTCTTCATGTCAGCGAGAAGCACGTCAGTCCTCTGATTATTGGATGCTGGAGAACAAAGATGGCTGCCTTTGCCAGTCGCTGGCAAATTAAATCATCGATTACCGAATCAAACAAAGTTATATACAGATTTTCAGTCAATCCCTGTCGCAGGCATTTCAAAACCAATATCCTGAAATGCGATGCATCGAATTGGGAAATTGACCATTTTATTTTCATGTAACTCTTCTGACTTAAGAAGACAGGATTAGAAAGCATACCTATTGACGGTGTTGCATGTCTCTCTTTTATTAACAGGGGCCAGAGGTGATGATGGGATATCACGAACCGAGCAGTTGAGGGCGGTGGAGGGACAATTGGTTGAAATCCGGTGCGACCACCTTTAACACTGAAAGGATTATGTGATAATGGAAATTACTGGGCTGGGCACCGGAATTTAAAATCTTCGCCTTCCAGGATAATACAACCGACGGAAGCGGACTGTTCGAGGCATTTGTTGACAGAAAGAAAGGTTGTAACATTTGTACGAGCAGCTCCAGACTCCAGCATAAATTACCGTGGGATGCAATACATTGGAACAAATGTGGAGACATCATGTACAATAGTTCTCGTCCTTCTCAATCATCGAGTTCAGGACATTCAGCCTTACCGCCTTGAGTGTCCCTTTACAAAAAAACGTTCAGAATTGCAGCATTGTCATTTAGTGACATTGGACTAAGATCTAAAGGACTGAAGAAAGGTTAATTGTGTCGCCACTTTAAGTGGACACACTTGTAGAAATCACAGAGGGGCTGGGGCTACTCAGTAACCGTGATTTCACTGGGATACATCAAATATGATCGTTTCATATCATTACAAAACTCACTTAGGGAGGTCCAGAGGGTCGTCAAGGCAACAAGGGATGTGGAATAAATTCAGGCCTTGACACCGACGTCCTCATCCACAGAATGAATCTTAACAATGTGTATAACGTTTTATGGCATTTTCATTTTTATTATTTAATGTCACTTCAAATGAAATAAATACAAATGGAAGTTGTCACAACATTTACATCCGTGATGGGTTAATTTCTCCCCGCAGTTAACATCCACTCCACAGTATAATAAATAGAAAAGAAATTACAAATATTTCAAGGTCTGAAAACTCAGTTTGACAAATTCGACGGGCAAACATTTACTAGGATCCGCCACAAGGTGGCGCGCCGACCCGCCAGGTATTTTCACCCTGACACACGACTTAAAGGACAATCAGAAATTGCCAAGTGGAGAATACGGATACAGGGTCTAAAGGGAAATCATAAATTACCGTTTCTGATCTTCTTATACAACGGAAGCAGAGAGACCACAGACCATACGGACTTCACAGTAAATATAATGTAGACGAAACCGAAATGAAATATAAAGTAAATATTCATTTAAAGGAGCAAAGGAGGAAAATGTTTAGGGGTTCAGATCCAGGAAGTAGGGAACAAGCTGATGATGCTACAAAAGGCATTAAAGGATCCGAGGTTTATAAACGGGGCACGGTTTGCAATATACACAAAGATTTAATGCTGAACCTCCACACATCATTGGTGAGGCCACAGTTAGAATATATGGGTCAGTTTTGGGTTCTCTTCATTAGGATGATATTAGAGCCAGGGGCAGGGTGCAGGAAAGATTGGGAAAGATGAACAGGGATGAGAGACCAGTTCTGAACGTAGATTTGAGCAACGGGAGATCAGAACAGAGAAGTTCAAGAAGTGGTCTGACAGAGGGGCTCGTAATTAGGAAAGGTTATAAAAAGACGTAGTTAATCTGACTGGTCATAGAGTGCGTAACTAGATGGCATCATTTCAGAACAACACTAACTTAACGGAGAGAGAGGTTAGAAGATTCTATTACTTTTCCGCCGAGGATTGTTAGGGGATGGGATGGCCGAAGAGCAGCGATGGAAGCAGAATCTGTAATCAAGTTTAAGAGCCAAGTGGATAAATGTTCGAAAAAGAGAAATGAAACAAAAAAAGTTATTGGAAAAAGGCAGGGGATTGGGATAAGTGGTTACATATTTGAAAAAGAGAAATTAGATATGAATTATATGGGAAAACGTGAGAGGATTCAGACTAAGTGGAGAGCTCTTTTGGTGAGTCAGCACAGAGGTGGTGGGCCGAATGGCCTCTCCCTCTGCTGTATAATTCTTCGGTTCTAAGAGCGCGATGACTATTTCGCTTAGAAATGCAACAGAAAGCAAATCTTCCTGACCCATTTAATCTGACCTTACATACAGCGACCAGACAACTCCGTTCACAGCGACGGTTCAAGAATTCCTTGGTTTGAGAATCAGCCAATCCCTGGGCGGGACTCTGAATGACGTCAGGCGCATCATCCCATATTAGGCCGCTTGGTGAGACTGTCGCCCATCAGACTTAATCTGCACGGGAGAATGTAAAGCTCTCCCCTCTCCTCCTCCTCCCCACCATTGCAAGTCTTGGCAGCAAGTTCTACTCTGGAAATCAGGCCCTTATTGATCCGCCTTTTGTCGAACTTCCTCGTCATGAACAGAACTCTCCGCAAAGTCCTATTTCCAGTTGGAGCCCTGGTGCTACTGATGTTGTGTGAGTTTATGTAACTGGTTCGTCGCCTTGTTTTACCAATCTCTTAATGCCTTGTTTGTTGAGTGACTTTGTTTTGTTCACAGCCATTCGGTGCGAGGATCGGAGCTCAAACCCGGAGCAGGTGATGTTTCGGGAAGGGGAACGGGCTGAACTGGACTGCCTGCTCTCCGTTGGTACTGGTGATAGGGTATTCTGGTACAGACAACCGCTGACAGGGGCGCCGACATTTATCGGTTCCATATATCAGGGGAGTGAAACTACAGGACGTTACAAACTGTCCTTTGACCGAACAAGTCAGTCCAACACCATCTCTATAGATGGCATCGCGGCCAGAGACGCCGGGGTGTATTACTGTGCGATGGGGACACACTGAGGCAAATAGCGGATGCAGCTGCACAATATCTTGCTTGCTGGCGTGTCTCCACTGCACCGTTAAACGCTCCTCAAATCAAGACATTTAGAAGTGCTAGTGATATTAAAAAGGCTACTGACAGAGGGATAAAGCTCGAACATCCTATGGCTAAAATCATAATTACAGTGCAACGAAACATATTAACTGAGATTTTCTATGTTTGGTTGTAGTACATAGAGAGTAAATAGGCGAACAGTCTTTGATCTGTGCCTCACACACTTGATAGATGGATATATATATATATAGATGTATAGATAGACAGACAGACAGATGTTCATTCTGCCTGTATCCGCCACTTTATTTAATTCTCCTTGCACATATCAGTCTGTTAATTTTTTGTTCTTACATTGGCTGCTGATCCTGGTCTTTCGGAAACATTCCAAATATTGAGTATCGAAGAACCAACTCTAGTTTCGCTATAAATGAACTTGGAACCTGGTACCGGCAGTTCTCCCATCAAGCTCCCCGGCATCTCATCACACTCAGAGAAGGAGTTCAGAGAAGGTTCAGAGTATCTGTGGACCGTGAGAAAAGCTGTTAACAAGGCCCAACTGTCAGACGCTGCGGTGAATTACAGTGCCGTGAGACGCGGTGAAGCAAAAGAGCGAGGATCCGAAACACGATCTCACTCAGCCCATGTATTTCAGAAGCGAGTGCCGTGCAAGCGACATACTCGCATTCGTATAAAGTAAAAAAAAAGAAGTTTAAAACAAAGTATGTTTGAGCTGTTCTAGTTACAAATACACACCAGAGAAACTGTGGCTCTTATTGGAACAAATTAGGTTCAGAGGAGATCTGATAGATATGGTCAACATTGTAACAGTTTGCGAGAAAGGAATTTGTGGAAAACCTGCCATTGGGCGTTGCGTCGGTCACAAAAGTGAGTAAAACTCAGATCATCACAGTAATAGTTTTCACATTGGAAGTGGATAAGTATATATATGAAGAAACAAATAACAGAATGTGCTGAAAAGGCGGGGCAATGAGACTGAGTGGATGGGTACTTCAGCCGCGAGGGGCTGATGCTCCCAATGGTCCAAGGACAGGGGAAGGGAGCGAGTATGTGGCTCATTCAGAGAGAAGCCGCTGAACCGATGCAGCCAATAGCCTTCTGCAATGTGCTCCCTGTATTGTGTGCCTGCATATTAAATGATGTTGATTTGCAGGTTGTTTGAGCGATTAGATCCAATCTATTGGTTTTCACTCTCTATCAATAACCATTAAGCCATTATTGACCATATTTACCATGTTTTCTCAGACGGTTGCCGTGCAGATGAAGTGCTGCAGTCGCCGGTTTCCAAAACGGTCCGGCCGGGAGATCCGGCGCAGTTCGATTGCAGCTACACATCCTCGGAGATATTTGCCTTCCACTGGTACAAGGACAGCCTGAGTGGACGACTGGAGCGTGTCATGTCCAGCACAAGGAGCGGCAAAGATGTGGTTGGACGATTGGAGATCATGCTTGAAACTACCGAACGGCGAGGCTATTTCGCTTTCAGAAGGGTGGAGACGCCGGACTCCGCGGTGTATTACTGTGTAATCCAGGCACTCACTGTGACAGCAATTAGCAACACTGCTGTACAAAAACCTGGCCTCGGGAGGACTCGCCCTGCTTTACAAATACTCTAAAAAGATCTTCTGTGTCATTTTTCTTTGGGAAACACCTGCCCATTCCTAAGAGAAAAGAACATGCCCGTTAGGTTAGATGCTAAGAATTTACTTATATTGCTGCCTCTGACTGCTCATTGTTTTAACGATATTACATAGAATTACATAGGTTGTACAACACAGATACAGGCTAATCGCCCCATCTGGTCTGTGCCGGTGTTTATGCTCCACACGAACATCCTCCCACCTTGCTTCATCTCACCCGATCAACATATCCTTCGACTCCGTTCTCCCTCACGTGTTTAATTAGCTCCCCCTTAAATGTATCTATGCTATTCACGTCAACTACTCCATATGGTAGCGAGTTCCACATTCTCACCACTCGCTGGGTAAAGAAGTTCCTCCTGAATTCCATATTGGATTTATTAGTGAATACCTTACTTTAATGGCCCCTAGTTTTGGACTCCCCCACATGTAGAAGCATCTTCTCTACGTCTACCCTGTCAAATCCCTTCATAATTTTATAGGCCTCTATTAGGTCACCTCTCTGCCGTCTCTTTTCCAGAGTAAAGAATCCCAACCTGTTCAGTCTTTCCTGTTATTTATAACTTCTCAGGTATGTAACATCCTTGTCATTTTTTTGCACCTTCTCCAGTGGTGGCGCCATATTGATGGTGATCCGATGGGAAACAATATCAATGAGACATTTTTCTTAGTAATTTATCCCGTTGTTATCCAGCGGGTCTCCCTCTGGACAAGTTTTGTGTGCTTTGTTACCACCTATACCGCCGCTGGCGTGTGTGTCCATTGCTTTGAAATTTCTTCTACGTTTTATTATGATTGAGCCAGTTGGCTCAGTTGGTTGCATTCCTGCATGTGAGTCAGAAAGTCGTGGGTTTAAATCCTGCTCCAGAGACTTGAGCACAAAGATCTAGGGTCGCCACTCCCAGTGAAGTACTGATGGAGTGCTGCACTGTCGGAGGTGTGGTCTTTAGGATGAGACATTAAACGGAGCCCTCTCAAGTGAATGTACAGGATCTCACGGCCATTATTTCCAAAAAGCGCAGGGGAGACCTGCTCGGTAGCTTGGCCAATATTTATGCCTCATTCAACATCACCAAAACACATTATCAGATCATTATCACGTTGCTGTTTGTGGGATCTTGCTGTGCGCAAATTGGCTGCAAAGTTTGCTAGATTACAACAGTGACTACACTTCAAAAGTGCACAATTGGCTGTAAAGCGTTTTGGGACTTCCTGAGGTGAAAGGCGCGAATTAAATCCAAGTCTTTCTTTGATTATTATGATTATTGCTATTATTTATAATTATTTTATTATTATCCTTGTTAGAATCTTGTGCTTTGCTGGTGCAGACTTTTCCCCCTTGCCGACCCTTCCACTGACAGCCGTTGGACGGTGGTTGGAAACTCACTCCTGGTACTGTATATAGGCTGTATTTCGGGGCCGTGCAGCTGTGCACAGAGCAGAAAAGCGAAGGCCGCGCCTGTTACACTGCACATCCGCGGGCTCACGCTGTGTCTGCTCCGCTCGCGTAGCCCGAGTACAGCTAAGGGGTTCCTGGAAGCATCTGCACTGTTACACCGAGTGAACTCAATGACAGCAACAAGTTAAAGTTTGAGTACAGCCGCGATATATGTTTGCCTACACTTATTAACGTGAACAAAAACCATGAGTCTGTTATGTGTCCTTAGTGCAAAGATTAATGTATATTATTCCCACGGTGGTTCTCCCAATCTCCCGTCGTAACGTCGTTGGAAGGTCGGCGTAAACCCCGCGTTAATTCTACCCCGTAAAGCTCCAATATTTCTTGGTGTTCCAATGGAATGTTTGTCTTTTGAATTAACCTTCAAGTTACTCCGAGTGCCACTGAATGTTCTTTTGTGCGGACTCTAATCTAGGAACATAGGAACAAGAGTAGGCCATTCAGCCCCTCGAGCCTGTTCCTACAAGGCAAACGTGTTCCTTTGCTCCCCACCCCAAGGAACACTTTTATTCTCAAATGAAACTTATTTTGTCTCAATATTCTTCTACAAATCCTGAAATACTTCACTGAAACGCACTACCAATTCTGTCTCTTTGTATATCCCGGTGCATTAAGGCTACAAAGCATTTCACCATCATACCTGAAATTAAACGATTAATTACATAAGAATGTACAGTACAGAAACAGGCCATTCGACCCAACTTGTCTATGCCGGTGTTTCTGCTCCATATGAGCTTCTTCCCTCCCTACTTCATCTAACTCCATCAACATAATCTTCCATTCCTTTCTCTCCCATGTGTTTATCTAGATTCCTCTTAAATGCATATATGCTATTCGCCTAAACTACTCCATGCGGTAGCGAGTTCCACATTTATCTGGGCCTCTTGTTAGAAAATGTTGGGCTGCATGTGACGACTGGTGGGAATACATTGCAAGCCAAGAAATCGTCCGGTACCTGTATGGGGAATCGCTGAAGCAACAAAGACCATAAGACCATAAGAGATAGGAGCAGGAGTAGGCCATTCGGCCCCTCGATACTGCTCCGCCATTTAATGAGATCAAGGCTGAACTGATTTATACCTCAACTCCACTTTCCTGCCCTTTCCCCATATCCTTTGACTCCCTTGCTGATCAAAAATGTGTCTAACTCAGCATTGAGTGTATTCAATGACTTAGTCTCCACAGCTTTTTGGGGTAAAGAATTCCAAAAATTCACGAAACTCTGGGAGAAGAAATTCCTCCTCATTTCCGTCTTAAACGGGCGACCCCTTATTCTGAGACTATGCCCCCTAGTTTTAGATTCCCCCATGAGGATAACATCCCCTCAGCATCTAACCTATCGAGTTCCCTCAGAATCTTGTATGTTTCAATAAGATCCCTTCTCATTCTTCTAAACTCCAATGAGTATGGACACAACCTGTTCAATCTTTCCTCATAAGACAACCCTTCCATACCCGGAATCAACCTAATGAACCTTCTCTGAACTGCCTCCAATGCAAGTATGTCCTTCCTTAAATAAGGGCACCAGAACTGTACGCAGTACTCCAGGTGTGGTCTCACCAGCACCCTGTACAGTCGTAGCACGACTTCCCTGCTTTTATACTACATCCCCCGAGAAATAAATGTCAATATTCCGTTTGCCTTCCGGATTACCTGCTGCACCTTTATGTTGACTTATTGTGTTTCTTGTACGAGGACACCCAGATCCCCCTATACCGCAGCATTTTGTAGAATTTCTCCATTCAAATAATATTTTGCTTTTTTATTTTTCCTCTCAAAGTGGAAGCTTAACTACCGTGGGGAAAGTGTTATGGGGAAATTAACACAGATGTTGTGAATTATTGGTTCTGGAAATGCTTGTGCACAAAAATAGATTTGTGTTCAATTTGTTCACCGGATATGGGCATCGCCGGCAAGGCGACAGTTATTGCCCAATGCCTCGTTTTCCTGAGGAGAAGGTGGTGGGCCTTCTTCTTGAATCGATTCAGTTCTTGTATGATGGCGCTCCACGATAGTTATGTGGAATTCCAGGGTTTTGATCCAGAGTTGGTGAAAGAACCATGGCAAATGTCCACATCAGGATAGTGCGTGACTTGCCGACTGACTTGGAAGTGATGATGCTCCAATGATACTGCAGCTCTAGTCAAATAACGGTGATTAAAATAAGTTGTAAACTCCGTTAATACTAATATTTATCAAACGAATCCTAGACAACTTTAGCTCCTAGGTTAAATGGTAGTTCAACAATAAAATTCATTACTGACTTTCAGAACAAAGATCAACAAAAACAGTTTTCATTTAAACTGTTAAATCTCTAACTCCTTCCAGATCTGAAACGTTAATTCTTGTTCCTCCTTCCACAGATACTGCCTGACCTGCTGAGAATTTCCAGCATTCTCTGTTTTCATTTCAGGTTTCCAGTATTTTGCTTTTTAAAAAAATGCCCTTTGTGTTTTCGAGATTGAAGATTACAGGGTCAGAATTGAGAAGAAGTAACGTGGATATTTGAATATCATAGCTTGCTAGTCATCTAAAAATGAAATCAGAACGTCAATGACAGGAATATGTTTTGAGATCACGCACCAAAATGTCAAAGGAAAATCGAGCGCTTTTATTCTAATTGTGGTTCAAAGTACATTGGATGCAATTTTTAGATTATTTGTAGTGAAATGAAGCAGTTCCCACATCCGTAACCATAAACAAGCATGTGCATATACACTCGAATCAATGTAAATTCTTACACTTGACTGGCAATAATTCAACCTCATATGTTTCCATACTTAAAATCCCACCATGGCCTCGCTCGCCCCTATCTCTGTAACCTCCTCCAACCCTACAACCCTTCGTGTTGCGCAACAGAATTTGTGTCGATTTTTGTTTAAATTATTCCATCATCCCTTACCAACCTGAATCACTCAAATTTAATTTTGCTATAACGTTTTTCTAAGCTGGAAAGCTTATATTTTTCATTTGTGCAACACAAACGATAAAATCTGAAATGAATCTCTTTCCAGCCAATGTCCCTCAATATGTATGTCTGTTTATTACGTTAAACGGACTGAAAATGATCACTGTCATAAAATTAATACATCTGATTAAAAGTTACATTGGAAGCTGCGCAACATGCATCAGTGAAAAAACAAATACAACCCTGTTAAAACCCTGTTAAATTCGTAATGGTCCCGAAGAACAGGGGAACGAAAAATAGGTCAGCTTAAGTGATTGACAAGGGTAACCAGAAAAAACATGGTCTCAAAATACAAATTCATTATATTAATGAGGTGCATAAGGTGCAGCAAGCAGTTAGGAAAGCAAATGTTATGTTGGCTTTCTTGTAAGAGGATTTGAGTACAGGAGCAAGGATGTGTTACTGCAGTTATACGGGGCCTTGGTGAGACCACACCTGGAGGATTATATGCAGTTCTGGTCTCCTTAATTAAAACTGGGTCTACTTGCCATAGAAGGAATGCAGCGAAGGTTCACCAGACTGATTCCTGGGATAGCAAGACTGTCGTATGAGGAGAGCTTGGGTCGACTCGGACTGTATTCACTTGAGTTTAGAAGAATGAGAGCGGATCTCATTGAAACATATAAAATTCTGACAGGGCTAGACAGATTGGATGCAGGGAGGATGTTTCCCCTGGCTTGGGGGTCCAGAACGACGGGTCATAGTCTCACGATACTGGGTAAGATATTTAGGACTGAAATGAGGAGAAATCTCTTCACTCAGAGGGTGGTGAACCTGTGGAATTCTCCACCACAGAAGGCTGTGGAGGCCAAGTCACTGAATATATTTAAGAAGGAGCTGGATAGATTTCTAGAAACAAAAGGCATCAAGGGGTATGGGGAGAGAGAGGGAATATGGTATTGCGATAGAGGATCAGCCATGATCATATTTAACGGCAGAGCAGGCTCGAAGGGCCGAATGGCCTAATCCTGCTCCTATTTTCTATGTTTCTATTAATGGGATTGGGTGTAATATATTAGCACAGATTGAGTATCGGTTAACGGGCAGAAAACAGGGAGTAGGAATAAACGGGTCATTTTCGGGTTGGCAGGTTGTAACTAGTGGGGTGCCGCAAGGATCAGTGGTTGGTCCTCAGCTGCTAACAATACATATATCAATGACTTAGATGAAGGGACCGAGTGTCAAGTATCCAAGTTTGCTGAAGATACGAAGCTAGGTGGGAAAATAAGCTGTGAGGAGTATGCAAAGATGCTGCAAAGGGATATAGACAGGTTAATTGAATGGGCGAGAAGGTGGCAGATGGAGTATAATGTGGGGAAATGTGGAATTATCCACTTTGATTAGAAGAATAGAAAAGCCGAATATTTTTTGAAAGGTGAGAGACTGAGACATTTTGGTATTCAGAGTAAATTGGGTGTCCTTGTACACGAATCACAGAAAGTTAACCTGCAGGTACAACAAACAATTAGGAAGGTAAATGGTATGTTGGACTTTATGACAAGCGGGTTGGAGTATACGAGTAAGGAAGTCTCGCTGCAATTATATAGGGTTCTGATGAGACATACCTGGAGTGCTGTGTACATTTTTGCTCTCCTTACCAAAGGAAGGATGTACTTGCCGTCCAACGAAGATTCACTAGATTGATTCCTGGGATGAGAGGGTTATCTGTTGAGGAGAGGTTGAGCAGAATGGGCCTATATTCTCCGGAGTTCTGAAGAATGAAAGGTGACCATATTGAAACGTATAAAATTCTTACAGGGCTCGACAGGGTAGATACTGAGATGTTTCCTCTGGCTGGACAGTCTCGAACTAAGAGTCATAGTTTCAAGATAAGGGGTCGGCTATTTCGAACCGAGATCAGGACCATTTCTTCACTCAGACGGTTGTGAATCTTTGGAATTCTACACCACAGAGGTCTGTGGATGCTCAGTCGTTGAGTATATTCAAGGCAGAGATCGATCGATTTTTGAACCCTAAGGGAATCAAGGAATACGGGGATATGGCAGTAAAGTGGAATTGATTTAGAAGAACTGCCATGATCTTAATGAATGGCGGAGCAGGCTCGATGGGCCATATTTCTTATGTTCTTGTGTTCTTAATCAAACAAAGGAGCAGGCAGATATTATAGAACGATTACATTTTCCCAAGGGTGGCAGTGTAAAATTTATAATATCGATTTTAAAATACTTACTTTGTTTTCAAATCCCTCTATGTCTTTGCCCGTCCCTATCTCTGTAACCTCCTCCAGACCTACAACCCTCTCTGCGCTCTTCCAATTCAGGCCTCTTGCGCACCCCCGAATTGAATCGCCCCACCATTGACGGCCGTGTGTTCAGCTGCCTTGTCCCTAAGTTCTTGAATACCCTCCCTAAACCTCTTCGCCGCTCCACCTCACTCTCTTGTTCTAACATCTCTTTATGTGTTACATTGTCTATTTGTTTGCTAATCGCTCTTGTGAAGCGCCTTGGGGCATTTTACGACATTAAAGGCGCTTTATAAACGTTGTTCTGGTTGTCATATGGTGTTTAAATGAACAGTTAGTACCTGCAACATCATGCTTCAAAACTTGATTCAAACGATGAGGTTTTAGAGAAGCAACTGACACTGAATTGGGGTTTGTGCTTTTTCAAGTTGCAACCCGCCTCCTTGCGGTGTAACTGAATTGCGGTTATGTCGTGCAGCTTATGAGTGATCTTAGTGTTTGAAACTCAGTGAATATATAGACGAGATACTATCTTGGAGGTGGACGCATTTTAAAACTTTCCATTTCCCCCTGGGTGTCAATAACACCTGTAACTCCACCTTCTATCTGACTGACCTAGTTTTACTGTCGGCACAAAACACAATTGCACCTGAGTTTCCATTGTTACCACCCCACGCTTCCCCCCGCCCCCATCCCCTCCACTCCCCACTTCTTGGAAACATGTGTTTATGTGGGTCGAAGTGAAATCAATCCCAAAAGCAAGTTACAAATTGTGTGTCCAATTTGAAATAAATGAAGTGTTCATGAACATCATTAGAAGCAATAGAAATTAATGGACTTTTGGAAGTTTGCAGTGGACCCATTTCGTCCTCGGGAAATAGTTAATAATCGTGCGATTTATAATCGATTAGATTTATAACACTATTTTTCTAACAATTGGTGAAATGGGCAGGCACATAAGGCAGATGAAATTTAACGCAGAGAAATGTGCAGTGATTCATTTTGGTAGGAAGAATAACGAGAGGCAATACAAACCAAATGGTATAATTTTAAAGGTGGTACAGGAACAGTGGGACCCGGTGGTGTACGTACAGAAGTCTTTGAAGGTGGCAGGATAAGTTGAGAGGGTATACAGGATCCTTGGTTTTACTAATTGAGGTATACAGTACAAAGGAACGGAAGTTATGCTCAACATTTATAAAACACTGGTTAGGCTCCAGCTGGAGAATTGTCCCAATTCTGGCACTATTCTTTCGGAAGGATGTCAAATCCTTCGAGAGGGTGCAGATGAGATTTACTGGAATGGTACCAGGAAGGCGGGACTTTAGTTACGTGGAGAGACTGGAGAAATTGGGGTTGTTCTCCTTAGAGCAGAGAATGTTAAGGGGAGATTTGACAAAGCTGTTAAAAATCATGAAGGGTTTTGATAGAGTAAATAAGGAGAAATTGTTTACAGTGGCAGAAGGGTCAGTAACCAAAGGTCACAGTCTGAAGGTTTTTTGGCTCTGGCGAGTTGTTATGATCTGGAATGCAGTATAGGTAGTGGAAGCAGATTAAATAGTAACTTTCCAAAGGCAATTGGATAAATACTTGAGAGGACACATTTGCAGGGCTATGCGGCAGGAGCAGGGGAGTGGGGCTAATTGCATTGATCTTACAAAGAGAGGGCACTGTCACGATGGGCCGAATTGCCACCTTCTGTGCTGTATCATTCCATGATTCTATGATATGAAAATAAAACATTACATAATTAATAACAGTAGTAATAATGATATCCACCCCAATACCTCTTAGTCTGTAGGATGGCATTGATTTACCCCGTGATGTAATCGAACAACCAAATGTCAATTAGTGAACATTTTCCATGGTGTGATTGGGACTAAACGTGGCTTGAGAGGTTTGTGGATTTTTCAGTTTTGTCCCATTATTGATTCGTTATGTAATACCTGGAATATCATCGTATTTATTTGATGCTGATGATGGTGGTGATGAAGATGGTGACGATAATAATGATGATGGTGGTGGCAATGATGATGATGGTGATGACGATGGTGGTGATGATAAAGATGATGGCGATGATGTTGATAACGGTAATGATGATGATAATGGTGTTGATGACATTGATAATGATGATGAAGATGGTGATGATGATGATAATGATGATGATTGGTATAATAATGATGATGATGGGGAAGAAGATGTGATGATGATGGTGATGATGATGATGCAATGATGATGATGGGGAAGAAGATGATATGATGATGGTGATGCTGATGTTGTTAATGATTATGATGGGCATTTTGATAATGATGATGATGATGATTATGATGTGGTGATGATGATGGGGATGATGGTGATGATCGCGATGATGACAATGGCGATGATGATGATGGAGATGATGATGATGAAGATGGGGATGATGATTGCGATGGTGATGACAGTGACGATGGCGACGATGACGATCGCGATGATGACGATGGGGTGATGAAGATGATGGTGATGATGATAATGATGATGATGAGCCGCTCACTCACTCCCTTCCCCCGACCTTAGACCATAGTGACCATCAGTCCCTCGTGGCCAGCTGAAAGACCTTACTCTCATTCCCCCGTCTTTGCAGCACAATCGGTTATTAGTTTCTTCTTTTACGTCTATATGTATCCTTTTCCATTTCGGAAACGAGTAAGAAAATAAAGCGAGAAAGAAAGAGTGAAATAAAGAGAGAAAAAAGAGACAACGAACGAAAGAGAAAGAAGGAAAGAAAGACAGAAAGAATAAGCGGCGGTAATTTGCAGTAATTTGATCCTATGTTTTTTTCTTTCTTGTGTTGTTTTCGGGGTAGCAGTTTGATTGTAATGGAATCTACCAAGGTGTTGCTCAGAGAGGAGATATTGTACGAGAGCTGCGCCTTTCCCCCACACCGTGGCTCAAGGCACAGTAATAGATTCCTTTATCCGACAACTCTGCCTGGTCGATGCCGAGTGTGCTCAGTCTTTGATCCCTGTCGGTGTAGATCTTAAACCGGCCTTGCTGGTCCTCTCCTTTGAATCCACAATGAATGAATCCCGGGGCCACGCTCAACAGTCGGCTGTACCAACAGATGCTATTGGTCGTGTTGAACTCGCACGGAATCCTGACGGGATTTCCTTCCACTGCGAACTCTTCGGCAGGCTGAGAAATCTGGGCGAAACTCGGAGCATCTTTGAACACAATTTGAGAATTGTTAGATTCAGAATATTTATAAAGTACGGTGATTGGAATCATATGTGAAATACTCACAGGACACAAACAGCAGGAACACTTTTATTACGCCCATGGCTGTCTTTCTTTTCTCCGATCGGTGATGACAGGTTTATAATTCTCGAGTTCAGCTGATTGTGGTTATTTTGGAGACTGCAACTCGTCAATGCGCATGCGCAGAATCATGCCGCAGACTCCGCCTCTTTACAGCTTCAATGGGTCCGAAGCATCTCTTTCGCCCGCTGGGATTCTCTGTTCAAATAGGGGCAATGGTTCCTGCTTTTGGAGACCGGGGGTGGGAATGAAACCCGTATCTGGTTATTATAACCGGGAAGCACAGGATTGTTAATGGTGACAGAAAACTTCCCAGCATTAAAGAGTATTTCTGATGGATGGATATTGGGGGAACTCTGTACTCGGAGATTATTTTAAAGAGCACGGTCACCGCGTTGTGAAATCTGTTCATTGTGTCAACACTTTTTATGACACGGCAAAATACTCTGATCAAATTAACCTTGTGTACAGGCCGCGATCAAACATTCCTTAAAACTGACAGGGTTTACCCATCTCGGGGCCTCAGCGGACCGACACAGCAGTTTATTACTGTGCCCGGAGAAATACAGTGCGGGAATGCAGTTAAACCCTCGTACAGCAACTGCCGCCCTTGTGCAGATTAAAGGTAGTCCGAGTCCAAAGGGAGCAGCGAGAAACATGTGACTGTGGGAATTTTGAGACTGTTCGGATACTGGATGAAAACAACCAGTTAGTGTATCTATGGAACAGTTTCCACCGCTCATTCATGTGTTGCAGCGATACTGATCGCAGATGTTGCTGAACATAAGACCAACTTCATGTTAAATCCTGCTTATTCCGTTTTATTTAATTGCTCAACCAAAACTGTTGAATGAAGCTAGTGGTTATTAGTATAATATAAACCACAGAGATGCCGATGAGATGCCGACTATTAATTACTATGTCACATGGAGAAGATGCAGATCTGTCTCATGATTCCCACATATCTGATATAGAATGTGAATTAAATCAACTGCTGATATTCTAAACTTGTCTCTGAGCTCCCGTTATTTTCTTTTATCTATAATAAATGCGAGTTCAAATCACCAACTAATATAATTCCGCAAGTGGACCTCGCCTGATCTTGAAGAGTGTTATGTTTTGTTTTCCCTTTTAAGAACGTCCCCTGTGACTCTCACTGTGGATGCGGAATTATTGCTTTTGTTTATCGGTGTGCGAGCGCCCTCTAGTGAGCACGAATTTGAACTCCTTTTTTTTGGCACGGCATGCGCAATATTGCTGCATCAGTGTGGTGTTCATGACACAGAAATACACGGCGGTTTCGGAGATCGTGTCATTGCCGATGATTAGCTCGGAAATCTTATTAGTTTTATTAAACATGGAAGAGAACCGATTAGTTATGCTGGTGTTCCTGTATCCGTTCAGCCGATAATATGAAGCATGTTCTGTGGAGGCAGCCCGGGGTGCTGACTATACCAGTACACATAAGGGGTACTGACTCCTGTTCACAAGGTGCAGGTTAGTGTGACGTTACTTCTTTCTTCAATCATCATTTCAGGCACCGATTTCATTGTGTCTTTGGTGGCTCTACTCTAACATAAAATGAAAATAAAGGCAACTTCAACAACATCTTCATTATCACCGTCACCAGCAGCAGCAGCATCACCATCATCATTATCATCATCGGCGTCATCACCATCATCATTATTATCACCATGGCAATTGTCACCATCATCATCAGTATCACGATCATCATCATTATCATCATCATCATTACCACCTTCACCATCCGCACCGTCATTATCGTCATCACCATTACCCACATCATCACCATCATCATTATTATCATCCTCATCGTCATCAACATGATCACCACCAACACCATCATAACCAACATCACCATCATCATCATTATCGCCATGATTATCATCATCAGCATCACGATCATCACCATTATTAACACCATCATCACAATCATAATCATCACCATCAACAGCGGCATCATCATCATCACCAACATCATGATCATTTTACCAATAATAACATCTGGGTCACACCAGTCAGGTGTCGAATGGATTTTTACAGGGAAGGAAGTCCTTACTCAGAAGTGATACCATCATGAGGAGCCGGGCCAGACAGTTCCGCATCATGTTCCCGGAGTCTATAATTATGCACTCCGGGAAATCCTCTGTCGGAGGAGAAATACAGACACCGCCCCACTACACAGCTGATCCAACCAATGCCAAACACGGAGAGCAACAGCAATCTCTCTAATAACATAGAGCAGGCAAGGCGGGTAAGAGCGAGAGCATCAAATGGAAGGTAAATGGAGGGATTCAACTGACTCAAATTGGAACGAATTCAAGACTCTGTGTAACCGCAGAAAGTGCGCGGCGCTGATCAGTTGCGCTCGGAGCTGATGGAGCGGAACTGACGCTGCTTGGGTCTTACGAAGTTAGTGTCCAAACTGCCTCTGCTGACCGATCAAGAGACTGGGAGTGAAATGAAGGGAAGAGACAGATCAGAAATAATGAGCGGGTTTAATCAGTTCTAATTTAGATCGTTGACAGACAATATCCGGGCACACGTCCTTTTATACATGATCCAAAGACGCTCAATCCCCTCAATTACCTCATTCCAAACCGGTTTAAAAAGAATGCACAGCAGAGGGCGCCAACCGCACACATGCTAATTAAGAGTCACGTAGTGCAATCACTAAACCAATTGCGGTCGTAGCCGGAGTTACGTCACAATCAGGCCGGCCCCCTGCAGTGTGTGGGTGGAACAATGAGCTGAAGAGCCACCAGGTTTCCTCTCTCCATCTCAATCTCCGGCTCATTCAATTCCCAGTCACTGTGAGGGATTCAGCCAGACATGTTTCTAATAATACTGGCGGCAGTGTTGGACAGTAAGTACCGGATTAAAGAACACATGTTTGCAGATTGATTCACAGAGCTTGTCGGAGTTAGTGCAATTACCGATCAGAAATATCTCTATGATAGACAGCTGGGTAGATGGAAGGTTACACACTCACACAGATAGACACACATTTAGTTCGATTCTGTTTAAACTTTACTGTTTTTTGCCCTATCTTCATAGACGGACTATGTGCAGATCGAGTAACTCAGTCTCCGTGGGCAAGAGAAGTGTCGGAAGGAGGATCGGTGCAGTTAGATTGCGAATATACAATCTCGGCTATTAACGCCATGCAATGGTATCGGCAAAAACCGACACAGCCTCCAAGATGGATAATTAGCAAAGTAGCAGGACTGAAGGAAGACGAAATCTCAGGACGATATCTGGCGGCTCTTAACGAGTCTAAAAAGTACGGTTACCTCAATATAAGCAGCCTGAGTGTGGAGGACGGGGCGGTCTATTACTGTGCAGTAAGGCACAGCGTCCGATAAAAGCAAAGGCCCCGTACAAAAACTTCAGCGAGTATTTACAGCTCCATTAGGGTCTGGATGGTAACAGATAACCGGTGTTTGGTGAGCTGTGATCAGGTTCGCGAGGTACTTGTGTCCGCCTCTTTACCAGTAATCATCTGATGGTTTTTAGCACGAAAACTTCAAAACGGATCTCAAACGGAATTATTAATTCTGTTTAAAACAGCCCGCGTGAGGCGAGGTTACCGGGAGCGCCTTCAACCGCTCAATGCTAATAGCTATTTTCAGGTATTAAAAGATTAACTTTGCATCCTCCTTCTTTCTTTCTTTTATTAATTTTCTATGTAATGATCTCTCCTACATATGATTAAGAGATAGATAGGCAACCACACCGAGGCGCGCACATACATGCAGAATACTCTGAGCCATTTCCGAGGACCAGGGAGCTGTTTTATCTATGTTATCACCAATATTGTGTGGAGCGCACGCTCCCTGTCTGACAAGGGATTCCCAGAAGGGAATTGGATACATACCAGAAGAGGAAAAAGTTGCACGGCAATGTGGTTGTGGAACTAATTGGTAGCTCTTTCAAAGAGCCGGCATAGGCATGATTGGCCGAATGACCTCATTCTGTGCTGCACGATTCTCCGATTGCATCGAAAGAGGACAGAAGAAAAATCAAAGAGACACTAGGGGGCGACATTGGCCCAGGAGAACGATCACCATGTCGTTTCAGGTTGTGGCCATTTGTTGGCTCCGTGGAACGAATTTCCGTAGTCTCTCGGTCGCTGTTTGCTACATGTAAAATATCACCAACTGTTCCCCGGTAACACTAAAAACAGCTCAGTACGGTCTATATAAAATGGCACTGCTACTTGCAGTGAACGAAAACATGAGGGGTGGGAATAATTCCTCTGTTCACAGAGTGCAGCGAATCGTAAATCCTTCCGCGGAGATTTCCTCAGGTCTCCATCTCTAAATGAACCCAAAATACGTTCTTTGTGAAATTAAGTTTTACACACACGCAGCGAACAAAGCAATCTCCCCCACGCCTACCCCGCCCCTCCCTGACGGCGTGACATCGTCACAAACGAATGTGACGTGGTTATGCCAGTCATAGGTTTAATAGTTCAGTCTGGCACTGGTGGCAGTGTTTGCGACTGCAGAGAAGTGGTAAATGCTCACATTGTGAACCCCTGAGAGTGATGTGTTTCCCTGTTTATTTCAGTGGGGTTTTGGCCTTGTTTACGTTGTGTAAGTACACGAGGGATCCGAGTACAAAAAACATCAATAGGTCCGGTTAGTGGGTCGGATATCTGTAAATGTTCAATTTCTCTTGCAGCCGACAGCGTTGGTGGCGATTCCGTTCATCAAGACTATTCGGCCAGGACGGTGCGGGAAGGAGATATGGTGACGCTGAATTGTAGTTTTACAACAACAAATACCGACCCTAATATTTTCTGGTACCGGCAGTTTCCCGGTCGGGCGCCGGTAAATGTGTTGCTTATTACCAAATATGACACGTTCCCAGCCGACTTCGCCAGGGAACGTTTCACGGCAAAGCTGAACGCAGAGGAGAGCGCGGTTTGGCTGAGAATTTCCGTGGTGGAGCGGTCAGACAGTGCTGTGTATTACTGCGCTCTGAGACCCACAGCTGCACAGCTCCGAGCCCGTCCTGTACAAAAACTGCAGCACTGTGTGTAAACCAAACAGTGTGTATGGCCGGACTACGCGTCTGTAATGGTCCGAATAGGACAGTTACTTTCAGCACACAATATCCCCACAGGGCAGCTCCCATCGGGTCTGAATAGAGGAGTCCGAATTTAGATTTAATTTATTCTTCAGTGAGGGACGAACAGGAGAAACCTCGCACACGTTTAATAGACCAACCGACCGTGTAATGTGTTCAAGTTTCCCCGCTTCACTGCATTTTTCATCTTTTTCACACCACATAAACCAACACAAAATATGCAGCTTTGCTGAGATTTGGGGTTTAATCAGCGGGCTCTAACCCATCACATTGCTGAGTGTTTGTTTCATTTCT
The DNA here is from genome assembly GCF_035084215.1 of Heptranchias perlo. Classification (NCBI taxonomy): domain Eukaryota; kingdom Metazoa; phylum Chordata; class Chondrichthyes; order Hexanchiformes; family Hexanchidae; genus Heptranchias; species Heptranchias perlo. Next base: position 891,991 of record NW_027138407.1, read on the forward strand.
GCCGGTGTGTGACGGCTCGCCGAGAGCATTAAGTTCATTGTCCTCCAACATTTGCGTTTACACCGAGGAGTCCGCTCTCTGGGGTGGATTTCCTCTGGTCGCTATTTCTAGCGACGCAGTGAACGCATTCTAAAAGAAGGAGTAACGATTCCACTAACCGAGCGATCACAGGAGATCTCCCGCTCTGTTTGCGATGTCGCTAACACACCGAGACCAGAGGGAATCATCCCCTTGTGAGTCCACAGCAGAAGGCTAAACAAACCCGACCCCTGTCAACCTCCTCAGTCTGATTAGTGACAACGAATGAAATAAACTGAACATCTTCATCTGCATTCAAACAATATTTTTTCTCACTTTGGGTCGACTATCCTCACATCAGAGATCAGCTTTCTCTCTGATCATACTCTCTCTCAGGTCAATTCGAGATTAAACTGTCTCTCTGGTCAATTAGAGATCAAGCTGTCTCTTTTTATTCGTGTTGCTCCCTCTGCTCTGCAGGATGTGACGTTATAATCCCAATTCTCTGAAATCAACACATGCTTGTGGTTAAGGAAGTGACATCAGTCCAGCCCCAGCCGGCGCTCTCAGCTCCTTCCGTTTGATTTTCTGCAGGTTTCTGAGGCACAAAAAGCCCCTCGAATCCGAAGCAGCAGCAATGCGGCTCCCTGTTCTCAGTGTGGTGTGTGTGACATTCATTTTCGGTAAGAAGGTTGAAACTTTTAAAAGGGGTTAATTGCTGGAGGAAAAGAATTGAAAAGCATAGAAGTTAGGTTAAACTTGTATAGAACCTTGCTTCGACCTCACTTGGTGTACCGTGCATAGTTCTGGTCTCCATTTTACACAAAAACAATAGATGCACTGGAGAAGGTGAAAAAACTTACTCGGCTGATGCCAGAACTGAATGGTTACAACTATCAGCAAAGATAGAACTGGCTGGGCTTCATTTCTTTAAAAGGGGAAGGCTGAGGGGTGACCTGAAAGAGGGCTTTAAAAATGATGAAGGAAATTGTTAGGGTAGACAAAGAGAAAATGTTTCCGCTGGTGGGAGAATTCAAAATTAGTGGTGATAAATATCAGATAATCACTAATACATCCAGTAAGGAATTCAGAAGGAATTTCTTTCCCCAAAGAGTGGTTAGAATGTGGAACTCGCCGCCACATTGAGTGGTTGAGGCGAATAGCGCAGATGCATTTAAGCGGACGCTAGATAAGTACGTGAGGGACAAAGGAATAGAAGGTAAAATGAAGTGGGATGGGAGGAGGCTTGTCTGGAGCACAAACATCGGCATGGACCATTTGGGCCGAATGGCCTGTTTCTGTGCTCTAAAGTCTATGTAATTCTATGTAAAACTCACTCCGCATTTAGATACATTTTCACCGTCAGTTCAGTTTGAACTTTTAATCGATGATTTCCGCTTTCTTTTACCGTGTGTTCCAGATTTGAGCGATGGCGTTTCTGTTACTCAGCGGGAGTCCTCGGTCACACAGACAGAGGGTGAGGCTGCCACTTTAAACTGCACCTATACCAACGATGGTGATTACTTATTCTGGTACCGCCAATACCCAGGCAGAGAACCCGAGTTTGCAGTCCGGAGGCACACGAACGGCGGTAATGAATATCAGGCAGATTTCGCCAAAAGCCGTTTTTCTGATACAGTCCTGAAGTCGGACAAGTTGTACCGTTTGAGGATCTCGGACCTGCAGCTGTCTGACACCGCGGTGTATTACTGTGCACTGAGTCTCACAGTGATGGGAACGAACGAAAGCCTCGTACAATAACTGTCGCAGGTTTCTGGGTCACAGACTCTGTCTGTTGCGGGCTATTTATGACTGCGTGTCATTCACTTACTCGTGAATGTATTCCTGTGCGTGGAGACCCCGAGCAGAAACCTCACTTAAACCGTTCACATCGAATACCAATTCCTTCGGATTATTGTGTTAAATGTGTGAGGGCAGAATGTGGTTCTGTTTATTTGTGTGGATCAGGGAACTCGCCAGTCCCATTGAGAATACCGACACCCACAGGTGGATTGGAATTGGTTATAACGGTGCACTCTTGCTTCGGATGTAACACATGGCAACGGCCAAAAAATGATTGGTTTAAAATATCAATCTGCAGTGTAGGCAGAGGTCGGCCAGGTGGAGAAAACCCCAATAATTCCAATCACTTCATTAAACGTTTCTCAATATTAAAGACACTTACATATTAAAACTAAGAAGCTCCAATATATGCAGTTTCTTAGTGGTCATATTCAGGGGAAGATTATAAGCTGATGAACAAGCAATAATGGACTAATAATCTATAAGAACAGACATGGCATGTTCTCGGCACTGGGCCACATAGTCAGAGGACGGACTGAATGCAAGAGACTAATAGAGAACGCATCAGAAAAGATGCAGTAGCGAGATAAAAACCGTGAAAAGAACAATGTACAAAGACGAGAGAGCGTCGCGCAAGATGACTTAATGGATTGAAGTGTTAGGTATTAATTAAAACTAACCAGAGCATGTTGACATGTTACGATCACGGCAGCAAGACGTTACTAAAACTATGGAAGGTAAAACACAACAAAGTTGAGGGGACTTAAAGGATAGGAGCTTGAGGCAGTCAAGGAAGGACATGAAATCAATACTGCTCTTCATTGGAACGGGCAATATCGCTTCTGTTATATCTATTGCCTTAGCTGGTAAGATTGTTAGCAATCTGACGTATTAACTGTGCTTTGTCTTGAAATAAAAACAACTATTTAATGACCTCAACAGTTGGGTATAGTCTCCTTCTGAATTTCTGACAACAGCAGCGCGGAAACAGTCGTTCACCGAAATGAAGACAAAATTCTCAGGCAGAAATTCTAAATTATTCCACTGGATGGCACCAAATCCATAGGAAACACACGGGTGCGTCTGCATGCAAACCCCAATCTGTGCCCGTGTCACAAAGGAGTTCGCTCACACGCAGAGTCGGCCATTAACTGCTGAACTGCTGAACTTAGGTTGCTTCATATAACGTCACCCTTTGGTTGGTCTGGGACTTGTCTGCCAGCAACTCCATGTTTTTAAATCTTTTTGTGATCCCAGAAAGCACTCGGGTTAAATTGGTGAGTTCACCTGCCCTCAGAGGAGTGGATTCGCCATCCTGCCTCTATCACACTCGATGAACCCTGCGTAAAAAATACAGAGTCCGGTCACTTCTACAAGGTCGAAAACCCATTCGGTAAATAACTTCACAATCGGGTTTAAGATGATCTGATGAGAAATGTGCAAATCCATTGGTAAAAATGGTCCTTGTATCTGATTGGAGCAGCTTAGTCTGACTGACGAACTCCTCGAGTGAGGAAGCTTCACCGGTGAAGAAGCAGACTTGGAGACCATTGAAAATCCGAGTAAACCATGGAAGGGCCCAGGAATGGCTCAGGAATCGTGTGTCACGAGGAATGACTCACAGAAAGTATTAAAAAAAATATTCTCGGGATGTGGATGTCACTGGCAAGGCCGGCATTTATTGACCATTCCTATTTGCCCTGAGAAGGTGATGGTGGGACTTTTTCTTGACGCGCTGCAGTCTTACGGTTTGATACACTGATTCACTTCAGGAGGCAGTTAAGGGTCACCCAGGTTTATTGTGAGACTGGAGTCGCAAGAGATAAGGCCGGATAAGGACGGCAGGTTTCCTTCCCCGAAAGGGACATTAGAGAACAAGTTGGATTTTTTAGAACACTCTGACAGTTTCACGGCCACTTTTACTGATACCAGTTTTTTATGTCCAGATATTTATACGCTGAACTCACGTTCTCTGGATTACGCGTCTCGGAACACACCCACTGCACTGACATACTCTGTGAGAAAGTTACAAGCAACTCACATTGGAACAGGAAAGGAAAATCGCGTCTGTTTTAATCACATTCCATTACATTTCGATTGATTTGTTTGTTAGTCGATTGTGGCTTTCGTCTTATGTCCATGTAAACTTTCTGTGCAATGAATATAGCGTGGGTTTGTCGGCCAGGACACCGGGAGAATTAATTTGCGACGTTTTTACGCTTTTGCAAAATATGCAGGATAAAAGACATTCTTCACAAATTCATTCTCAATGATCCTTCGTACCTTAGAATACAAAAAAGGTGATTCAGCCGCTCAAATCTGCACTTTCGTTCTCGCTCCTCACACCCTTCAACAAACCTCTAAATCCCCAATGTGCTTCATTTTTGATACAATTCACGCATAGTGAGTCACTTAACACGTTCTGGCAAAATATTCGACATTCTTACCTCCTCTGTAAATAATGTTTTCTGACCATTAAAATGTCTCTTTCTCGGAGTGATATTTCCCTCTGGAGTTAATTTTATTCGTCCGTCTGTTTCCACAGGGACCAGTAAAGTTTCTTCTTTCCTTTACTTTGATTCAATCTGCGATTCACCGGTTGGGTTGATGACCGGTCACCTCCTGCTGTGATTTCCTGGATTAGGTGTCCAATCTGCTCAGAGATTCTCTCCGCTCAAAACGACGCCCTCAGTCTGTCGGCAACGACAATAGCGGCAGCTCTGGGCTGGAAAGAGGTTGGGAATTTGACTCAGTTAATGACTCGGCAATGGAGGACCGCGGCTCCCACAATCCACAGCGGCAGAGAAAAGTCAATATCTGTGACACCAGGCGCGCGGCACTCTGGGGAACTGTTCGCACATGCGCACCTCACCAATTTTTTTTAACCCAACGCTTTTTTTAATTCTCTCGCATGTGAGACTTTCACTTTTATCGAACAAGATGGGGCAGTTATTTTGATGGAAACTGAAGGCACTTTTCGTTTCTATCGACCCGTTTTATGTAAATTAACGGCAGACATGCGCAGTGTATTACAACATACAAACATGGTCGACTGCACGTGGAGAAAACATGGCCCACTGCACGTCACACAAAGAAGGCCGACGGTTGGTCAAATAAACATTAACGATTATTCATGTAGCTGTGCAGGTGAATGATTTATTCCTGCGGGATAATTAGCAAAGTAGCAACACTGAAAGGAGACGAAATTTCAGGAGAATATCTGAAGACTGTAGACGTGCCTAAATTTTATGGTTACCTCAATATAAACGACCTTCGTGTGGAGGAGGGGAGTTGGTTGAGAGGGTGGAGGTGGGTTGGTGTCTATTATTGTGCAGTGAGGTACAGCGTCAGCTCAAAGAAAAAACGTCAGCGAGTATTTACAGCTTGATTGGGTTCTGGATGGGAACAGTTAACTGGTCCCTGGTTAGCTGTCTTCAGGTTAGCGAACCAGTGGTGTCCGTCTCTTTACCTGCAACCGACTGATGGTCTGTAGCACACACAATTCACAACAGCACTCAAAAGGCAATTTTAGTTCTATTTTAAACAGCCCGCGTGAGGCCAGGTTGCAAGGAACAACCACAACGGGGCAATTTATAATTATTTTCAAATATTTCAGCGTAACTTTACATCCTCCTGCTCGCTCTCTTTTATTCATCTTTTCTATATAGTTAACTCTCATATATATGTATTATTGAGAGGTAGAGACGATCAAACTGAGGCGCACAATCACAAGCAGAACACGCCGAGCCACTTCCGAGGACCAGACAGCTGCATTGTCTCTCTTCACAATATTCCAAATCTTTTATGGAATGCAGCCTTCCTATCAAGTAAGTAATTCCCAAAGTGAAATTAGATACATACCAGAAAAGGAAAAAGAAGTGCAGGGCTGTGGGTAAAGAGCGGAGGAGTGGGAATAATTAGGTAGCTCATTTAAAAAGTCGACGAAGGCAAGATGGACTGCACCACGTCCTTCTGCGCTGTAGAACTCTACGATTCTATGGAATGATCGCAGAAGAAAAGTTAAATCGACGAGTGGTAACATTGACTCAGCAGAAAAGTCACCGCATCATTCTAAGCTTTGCCCATTTGGAGGCTGAGAGTTTGCGTGGCGGAGCTGTCAGACAGCGCCGTGTATTACTGCGCTCTGGGACCATCAGCTGCACACCTCCGTGCCCGTCCTGTACAAAAATTGTAGCATTGTGTGTAAATAAAAGTGTGTGGCCGGACACCTCAGTCTCATTCGTGACAGTGAGATAAATCAACTGAATACCTTCATCTATGTTCAAGCAATAGTTTTGTCATTTTCCTTCCCTCACATCAATTAGAGATTAAACTGTCCCTCAGATCAATTGGAGAGCAAATTGTCTCTCATATTAATTAGAGATCAAAATGTCTCTCAGGTCAATTAGAGATCAAACTGTCTCTCAGATCAATTAGAGATCAAACTGTCGCTCAATTGAATTTGAAATGGAGCAGTCTGTCAGATCAAATACAGATGAAATTGTCGCTCCATCAAATATCGATTAAACTTTCTCTAAGATCAATTAGATTTCAAACTCTCTCTCAGGTAAATTAGACATCATGCTTCCTTTCAGGTCAATTAGAGATCAAGCTGTGCTTTTATGACGCTCGCTCCCCCTGCTCAACAGGATGTGACGTTCTAATCTCAGTTCTCTGAAATCAACACAGACTTCCGGTTAAGGAAGTGACATCAGACCAGCACGAGGTGGCGCTTGTCCCCCCTTCCGTTTGATGTTCCGCAGTTTTACCGCGACACAAGCAGTGCCTCGAATTCCGGAGCAGCAGCAATGCGGCTCTCCGTTCTCGGTGTGGTGTGTGTGACATTAACTTTCGGTAACTAGGTTAAAACTTTTAAAAGGGGTTCATTTTTGATGGGATATCATTAAAAAGCAGAAGAATTCTATTGTACTTGTTTCGAACCTTGGTTCGACCTTCTTGGAGTAATGTGCACAGTTCTGGTCTCCATATTATAGAAAGGCAATAGAGTCACCGGGGAATGTGCAAAAAAGATTTACAGTAATGATACCAGAAGTGAAAGGATATATCTATCAACAAAGATTGAACAGGCTTGGTTTATTTTCTCTCGAAAAGAGGAGGCTGAGGGGGGACCTCATGGAGGGCTTGAACATTATGAATGGATTTGATAGGGTAGATGTAGAGAAAAGGATTCCGCTCATGGGAGCACCTATAACGAGGCGTGATGAATAAAGTAGTCGCTAATAGAACCAGTACGGAATTGAGAAGAAACTTCTTTGTTCAGAAAGTGGCTAGAATGTGGAACTCGCTACAACACGGAGTGTTTGAGTGGACGAGCATCGGTGTATTTAAGAGGAAGCAAGATAATACACGAGGGAGAAAGGAACAGAAGGATATACTGACATGGCGAAATGAAGTAGGAAGGGGGGAGGCTCGTTTGGAGCATAAAAACCGGCATAGAGCAGTTGGGCAGAATGGAATTGTGTCTCTGCAGAAAATTCGATGTAAAACTCACTCCGCATTTAGGTAGATTTACACTTCCATTTCAGTCTAGCTTGAACGTTTAATGATCGATTTTCGTCTGTTTTAACCGTGTGTTCCAGATCTGAGCGATGGAGTTTCTGTTACTCAGCGGGAGCCCTCGGTCACAAAATCAGAGGGAGAAGCTGCCACTTTAACCTGCACCTATTCCACCGATGGTTATTACTTATACTGGTACCGTCAATACCCAGGCAAACAGCTCGAGTTTGCCGTCCGGAGGCACACGAACGGCCGTGATGAATATCAGGCGGATTTTGCTAAAAGCCGATTTTCTGATACAGTCCGGCAGTCAGACAAGATGTACCGATTGACCATCTCGGAGCTGCTGCTGTCTGACACGGCGGTTTATTACTGTGCAGTGAGTCTCACAGTGATGGGAACGAACTAAAGCCTCGTACAAAAACTGCCGCAGGTTTCTGGGTCACAGACTCTCTCTGGTGCAGACTTATTTTTTTTACAGCGGGCCAGACACTGTCACGTGAATGCATTCCTGTGCGCGCACAGCCCGAGCAGACACCACATCACCCTCATATGAAACGTTTCACATCGAATATTGAATCCATCTTATTATTACATTAACTGTGTCAGGGCAGAATTTTCTGCTGCTTATTTGTGATTCTCAGGAAAGCCGCTAATCCTTTTGGGAATAAAGGCACCTGCAGCTGGTGTGGGGCTGGTTATCATAAAATCTTACAGCACATAACATAGGGACAGGAAGAGGCCATTCAGCCCCTCGAGCGTCTTCCGCCATTCAATGAGATCATGGCTGATTTGTATCCTCACTCCATCCAACCACCTTGGCTCCATATCCTCATGCACTTGGCGAAAGAAATCTAAGGATCTCAGATTTAAATGTATCATTTGGGATAGAATCTACTGCATTTTGTGGGAGAGAGTTCCACATTTCCACCATCCGTTGTGTGAAGAAGTGTTTGCTAACTTGCTTCCCGAATGGCAAGGCTCTGATTTTAAGGTTATTTCCCCTTCTAGGCTCACCCATCATCGGAAAAAATCTCCCTATCTACCCTATCAATTCATTCAAATTCCTAAAAACTTCAATCAAATCGCCTCTTAACCTTCTATATTCCAGGGCATAAAAGCCGAGCCAATGTAATCGCAGACGGAGGCCTGTGCCAGCACTCAGCAAGAGCTAACAATTAGTCCCATTCCCCCTGCTCTTTCCCCAGAGCCCTGCACATTTTTTTCTATTTGAGTAGAAATTCAATTTTCTTCTGAAAGTTACAATTGAATCTAATTCCAATGCCCTTTCATACAATGCATTCCAGATTATAAGAACGTACATAATATTCTCCTCTTCTCCCCCCAGTTTGTTTGCCAATTATTTTAAATCTCTATCATCTATTTACCGACTCCCTTGCCATTGGAAACAGTTTCTCCCTAACAAATCTATCAAACCCCCATATAATTTGAAAATCTTTATTAAATATCCCTTTAACCTTCTCTGCTCTGAGGATCAAAATCCCAGCTTCTCCAGCCGCGACACATAATTGAAGTCCCTCATCCCTGTTACCATTCATGTAAATATCCTCTGTACTCCTTCTAAGGCCTTGACATCCTTCCTAAAGTGTGAAGCACATCCACAGGATGCACTGCAGCTACTCGCCAAGGCTTCTTCGACAGCACTTCCCAAACCCGCGACGTCTACCACCTAGAAGGAAAAGAGCAGCAGGCTCATGGGAACAACACCACCTGCACGTTCCCCTTCAAGTCACACACCATCCCGACTTGGAAATATATCGCCGTTCCTTCATCATCGCTGGGTCAAAATCCTGGAACTCCCTTCCGAACAGTACTGTGGGAGAACCTTCACCACACGGACTGCAGCGGTTCAAGAAGGTGGTTCACCACCACCTTCTCAAAGGCAATTGGGGATGGGCAATGAATGCCGGCATCGCCAGCGACGCCCACATCCCATGAACGAATGAAAAAAAAAGCCCAGAATTGGACACAATACTCCAGCTGAAGCCTCATCAGTGGTTAATAACAGTTTACCATAACTTCCTTGCGCTTGGACTCTGTGCCTCGAGTTATGAAGCCAATGACTGCTTGGGATTTTTTCAACAGCTTTATCAACATGCCGGTATAATGCTGCTTCAGATGTACGACAACCAGACAAATGATGATTGGTTTAAAATATTATTGTACAGTAACTCATAAACAGGCGTTCACCGAGTTTTGGACTGAATGCAAATTTCTCGTTGAAAAATTCGAACCTATTCCATTAGATGGCAGCAAACCCTCAAGAATCACACCGCACCATCTGCCTGGAACGCCGATCTCTGCCCGTGGAAAAGAATCATCGAATCTGACAGCTCAGAAAGAGGCTAATCGGCCCATCGCATCTGTACCGACTCCTTGAAGGAGCTATAAAATTAGTCCCACTCGCCTGCTCTTTCCACATAACATTGTAAATATTCCACCTTCAAGTTTTTATACAATTTCCTTTTCAAAGGCTACGATTGAGTTTGATTCCAACACCCTTTCAGGCAGTGCATTCCACACTTAAGGAAGGATGTCAAGGCCTTAGAGAGGGTGCAGAGAAGATTTGCTAGAGTGGTATCAGGAATGAGGGATTTATGTGGAGGTACTAGAGAAGCGATGAATGTTCTCCTTAGAACAAAGAAGGTTGAGAAAAGATTTAATCTCGATGTTCAAAATTATGAGAGTGTTTGATAGAGTGGTTGGGGAGAAACTATTTCCAGTAGCAGAAGAGTCGACACCCAAGAGGACACCGATGTTAGATAACTGGCAAAAACCGAGAGGGGAGACGAGGAGAAATTTGTTTACGCAGCGAGTTGTGATGATCTGGAATGAATTGCCTGAAAGGGTGTTGGAAGCAGATTCAACAGCAACTTGCAAAAGGGAATTGGATATATACTGGAAAAGGAAAAAAAAAGCATGTCTATGCGGAATGAGCAGTTGAGTGGGACTAATTGGATAGAACATAAGAACATGAGAAACAGGAGCAAGAGTAGGCCTTCCGGCCCTGCAAGCCTGCTCCGCCATTCAATAAGATCATGGCTGATTTCCTTGCTCAACTCCACTTTCCGGCCCTATCCCCATATCCCTTCATTCCCTCTTTCACGGAGTCAGCAGAGGCATGATGAGCCGATTGGGCTTCTTCTGTGCTGTATGATTCAGCCCACAGGAATTGCACTCTGCGCTGCAGCTGCATCTGACCCTGTTGAAACTGATACGCGCCAAAACAGACCGCAGGCAGTTTTTGTACGAGAGGAGAACTGGATTATAACACTGTGTCGCACTGAAAGAGCGAATGCACAGATATACACCGCCGTGTCACTCAGCTGGAGATCAGTGACGCTTAAAATAGACACTTTTGCCGATGTGCTTAACTCAGAAGTGAAGCGATTCCCAATATTTTTCGCTTTTCCCCGACTGCTGCGGGCACTGCTCCACAAGATCATCTCCGGGGAAGTATCAGGATACTTTCGGTACCAGTACAGATCATACCAGCTTGCTGTCGTCGAATAGCTACATTGCGTTCTGAACGTCTGGCCCATTTTCAGGACTACAGCCGACCAATTCTGAGACACAGAATCTTCCTGACTCAGATCTGGTGGAAAGATTGAAAGTATTAATTGGAGCTTATTCGTTGGTTTAACAAGAACCTTTGTTTAACGAAGCTTTCTGCTGTAACATCCTTTAAGTATTTACAAAATGCTAAGCAGCTGAGGGTAGTCAGTACGGCGAATTTGAAATGCATGATGTCTGACAATCCCAACCAGCGTGGGTCTCTCGGTGTCGAGCTGACTTCCAATACTCTCCACTTTGCTGGGAAGTTGATTCGGTGTGAGCATTGAGCAGCTCGCGGCATTATTGTGCAATCACAAATCACGTGCTCCAGGTTGAGCCATTTGCGAACGTACGCTAAACAGCTCTTGAGATGATTGGGTATATGAGCGAGAGACCTAGTCTGATTGGATAAGCAGCAGTGGCATGTTAATTCATTCTTGGACTGTAGGTGTCGCTGGCGAGACCGTATTTAGTGTCCATCTCCAGTTGCACTGAGGGAGTGGCTCTCGTTCCATACCATGTGGTTGAATCTTAACTGCCTTGTGAAGTGGCGCAGCAAGAAACTCAGTTGTATCGGGGCAACTTGAGATGGGCAATAAATGCTTGTCTTGCCAGCGAAACCCACATCCAGAGAATGAATTTAAAATAGTTCCTGACACAACTCAGCATGTGACTGACCTCACCTCACACTGCTCATTGCATCCCCTCTCCTTCCTTCAGCGTCAGTGGTCGGTTTAATCAGTTATATAATATTCTCGGTGTCATCATCTTGCTTTATAAACAATTATTGTGCCAATTTGGTGACTTGACGCCTCCTCTATTGTTTCCGATCTTCACATCAGGTCTTTGTCTTTCATTTTCGCCCATTTCCACGGCAGGAACGCCCGGCAGACAACTGGTTTCCCCATATTCAGTTGTCTTATGTGCAATGACTTGATGCAGCAAACGAAGCCTGATCAGACAGGAACTTCACTGAGGAGAAAGGATGGTGTCCATCGCCCCCTGGCAGGCGGTTCAGACATTTTGCGCAGTGCTCAGGGACAGAGTCTTCTCAAGAAAACGCCAGATCAAAATAAGAAAGGTGAATTTCTTCGTATGTTTGCGATGAGAGGTTAAATAGACTATTCCAAACTTGATGCCAGCAATCCTGAAAGACTTCTTTCGGTAACCAAGAAAGGTAAGACGTTAATGATGGCTTTTATTGTGTCTGGGAAACCTACTGGGAAGGACACCGAGGAGTCTTTGGCAGGGCGATCTGCACAATGCAAAGGATAATGTAGAAAGATTTGTTGTTGGTTCTGATCGTGCTCGATTCATGCTGCATGATCGAAGCGACGCTTGGGAGATTGAAGACTTCCTGATAGATCAGGAACGCTGTGCAGATGTTACTGTGGAAGGGCAGGCATATCTTTGAAAAGGAACAGGGAAAAAAATGAAACCAAGACTGATAAGAAGAAAAAAGATGCAGCAGCTTCACAAAAAGCAAACAAAAACGAACTGTGATCCAATTGAGTTAGGTGGTGGTCAAGTGGCTACATGAATTGAATTCTTCTTTTGTATTAGATAGCTTGCTTTTCGATGTTGAGATTTTCTATTTTGGAACGAGTACTGAATCCGTGATGCTGATTTAAAGAGCTCATTTTAAAAGTTTTGGAGTTGAAACTGCTGTGTAAACTCTCAACGTGCATTCCTAATAAGAAGGTACTGCATCGTGTTTTCTAGTGACTTGCCAGCGTTTAAAAAAGTGATTAAAATGGAAGCCACTAAAGGGGCAGTTAGTAGACTTTATAAATCATGTTTACTGCCTGTACCTTGCACCTCCACACTGAATGGGATTTCTCTTCATTTGTTCTATTTTAGACTTCAATATAAATGCAAATTCCTTTGTGATTTAAGTACTATTTTGATACACAAAAAACATTATTTTCTATTGATGCTTTTTGTGAGCAGTGACTAACTCAACAGACATACGGTTTCTAACTTCAACGTGAAATGATTGAAAATGCAACGATTTTATTGTTCATTCAGCAGTGTTATGTATTAAATTGATTATAAAATGTTTGAGGACTCTGCTACATTCGGTACTGCATTCATGTCGGCAATTCTAATGTCTTCACTCTTCTTCAGCCTTCGTATTGAATTAGCCGAATCTGTTATGGTCTGATCAGCACTGTAGCCATGATACATTTGTCAGTCTAGCTGTTGTGTATTTTTCATGTATGAAAAAAAAACAATTCAGTTGTCAGTAACTGCAGATTTTTCAAAGAAAATTGCTCCAAAAATGTGCACACAGTTTTCCTGAGCTGTTAAAATATGTAGTTAATAATCTCTGGTTTTTATACAATGAAGGAAGATTGGGAACTCCTGTATGTTAAATATACAATCGGAACAAGCTGACGTCATGCACTTGCTGCTGAAGGTTCCCCAGCACTCTCGCTGTCGTAACCGCGATGATGCTTTTAAAATTGCTGGAAGTATCACTGTACTGAAATTTACTGATAAAACCTCATTCATTCAAACGAGGCAGTATTGATGCGGGTATTTTATTGTGGTGCAGCAATTAGATAAAAGTATCCTGATATGTTTTCAGATTTCTATGTTGTAAGCATAGGGCCGAATGGCCTCCTCCTGTACTGTACCTACTGTGGTACAATCGCAGGACAATAGAACCAAATAGATGGCTATTTCAAAGAGCCGGTACAGGCACGATGGGTCGAATGGCCTCTTCCTGTGCTCTACCTACTATGATACAAAAGTGCAATAAACGGCGATTGATAGAAAGGATAATTCTAGTTTCACGAAATCAACAAGTTGCAAAATTTAAGTGAATCCATATTAGCATGATAGGTCCTTTGTTCATATACAAATTCAGTCTAAATGTGCAACTGATTTACTTAACTAGATTCCAGCAACGCTTTGAGGAAATCTGAATAAACTGGACAAGGCTTTATGTAAACACACGGTTTATGTTCCTGGTTCCTGCACACAATAAGCGCGTTCGATTACTGTGATATACGAGCTGCTGCCTTTGTCTGGTGTGTGCAGCTCCTTGAACGGCTGGAACTCAATGTCAAACTCGGGCAAAATTTCTGCCGCATTATTTTGCAGTTGCAAACTGGTCTAAATGACTTAAACACATCTTTGCACTCTGTTGAGGAAGTATCCATCCCAAACGGACCAGAGGAAACCTTCCCCCGACGCCCTATCTGTTGCTATCGGCTTGTTGTATCTTTGGATGTATTTTAATTCAACACCTTCTGGTGACATGTTTAGAAGGTTCCTATTTCTCGCCACACTGCCCGCTATCCCGTTGACCATGTCACATTCCAGCATTGTTTTTTGTACGAGGCTCCCTCCGGTTGCTGTTACCGTGGATATCAGCCCGCAGTAATACACACGCTGTCAGACAGCCACAGGACGCGGACCGTGCATTTCCCCTAACTTTTCAAAGTGTCGAGAGAGGCTGAAAATCGAGTCCCTGCGTCCACTGTTCGGAAAACATCTCCGAAGGACGTGCAGTTGACGAGGAATGTGGGGAATTTGCCCCAGCCCTGATGGTACAGTTGTAAGTATTATGAAGCATCTGTGATCGAATAGCTGCAACTAATGGTCCCCGTGTCTCTTTCAAAGTGCAGCGCTGCCACCGACCTTTGTGAGACCGAGTCTGCACAACTAACACCTGAGAAATTTTGCTGTACATAACGTTAAGCTTTCATCATCATTTTATTATAATTAACATCACAAGGATAGTGGAGTAAATTGCAAATAGGGAGAAAACTTCAGTGAAAGGAAGATTATCTGTGTCAATAACACGCGCAAGAGGGAGATTGTGGAACGGTTAACTTTACCAGTTAAGAGAGCCACAGCTCTGACCAATACATAAAAAGTAACATCCTACATGTTTGCAGCGAGTTGATGGCAGATTTGAACAGAACGGGTTGAACGTGGAATTCTTTTGAGTCAAGAGTTGGGAAGATGTTGAGCAATATCCGGCCTCTCTGCCAATTGGCTTGTTCCTGACAGAGTCAGCAGGGAAACATCCAATCAGCTCACAGGGTTTTTTTCTCCAATTCATCCAATCAGCTGATAGCTCCTTTGTTCTCCTATGCAGCCAATCAGCTTACCCGCCGTTTGTTCACCAATTCATGACGGGCAGATGTGAGGAAGACGTGGGCGGGGCATTGTTACCGCAAGGTTTGTCTCGAGAATGTGCTGTCGATAACGGGTTTGATCAGAGACACCGTCAGTCAGGATGCAGTCAGCCGCCGAATGAGCGCAATTTACGGTTCATAAAGTCCTACATCACAGAAGGAGCCCATTCGGCCCATCTTGAATGTTCCCGAACTATCCATTTAGTTCCCACTTCCCTGCTCTTTCCCCATATCCCTGCAAATGTTACCTTTGAAGGAAAGTTTCAAAAATAGTTAGGTTCTAGACATGTTCAATGAACCTTTATCGGTCACGTTCATGAATGTTTGTTTAATTTATGGCAGTGAAGAGGGTGATAGATCACCGAGAACATTCAGTTCATTCTCGAGAAACAATTGTGTTTACACGGCGATGGCAGCTCTGTTGGGTAGATTTCATCTGGTCTTCATTTTTCGTGTAATCGGTAAAGCATTCAAAAAGAATCTGTTTACCATTTGGCTGGAATCGTTTTGAGAGGAGATTTCCCTTCTGTTTGCGATGTCGCTAACACAAAGAGACCAGAGCACATCTTCCCCACGTATGCTCCTGTCCATCTTGTCGTTATTTTCGATAAGGATTATAGACGATGACATTTAACCTCTGCCCAGATCAACGTCGTCGAGACAGAGAACTGGAAAATGTTCTCCTTAACCATTGCAAAACAACCGCCGACATAAATTACTTCAAGCTGCTTTATTAAACGCTATATCGTTGATAAAAGTGCAATGAATTGGAAAGTGACATCTTTAAATCAGCGTAAAGAAAACGGGTTACACAAATTACCTAAATTTGTTCTATTAAACTGAGCCCATCTGTAAATGAGGGAACTGCAGTAAGTAGTTTCGTGTGACGCGACCTGAAAGGCGAGGGAGGTTTTTATACAGCGGCTGCCGCGTTTCCACTCAGCGTGCGGCTCTATCGCACAGTAATAGACTGCGGTATCTGCAAACTCCGTGCTGTTAATGACCAATTGGCCGCGTTTGTCCGCAGTGGAAAGGTACAATTCAAAACGGCCTCCGCTCTCTTTGCCAGACGAGATTCGCCTTATTAGCCACTCCAGTCCCTGACTGGTTTTCTGCTTGTACCAATGCATGGCGTTAAAGCTGGATATGTCATAACTACAGTTTATCTGCACCGAATCCCCGATCCGGACTGTTTTCGAAGCGGGAGATTGCAGCACTCGGTCCGCGAGACATCCACCTGTGAAAACATTCAGACAATGAAACACTGGAACACAGTGAATAAAACATATTCCCGGTTATTGAGTCCAAATCCTGAACCTACTTGTTAGCAGCACCACAATGGCGGGTAATACATTCGCTTGTATCGAGTAGCACATCCTCGCAATTAAGATGTAAATAAGAAAACGGCACACAGCTCACATCAGATGATCTCGAACCGAGTGAACACAGTGAACAGTCGGAGAAACAAAGTCAGCGCCGCTCAGTTAAAGTCTCAGTCACGTGTGTCTGCTGCTTTTCGATTGGCTGGTAATAGCTATTATTCACACAAGATGTGCGTAGGCAGTTTGTTGATCTGCTCTCACTTCTCCTGGGTTCACATCTGGACCTATCAATTGTCCAATGGGCAACTCACTCGTCTTGAGGTGGGACGTGAGTTGAGTCCCATCCCTTTGTGTTAGTCTCTCTCTAAAGAGAGATGCCTGGCGCTGAATGATTGGAAACAAGTCAAACTCTTTCACCGGACTCGACCGTCCAATAGATGAGCCGGGGTGATTGTAACGGAATCTACCAAAGTGTTGCTCAGAGAGGAGATATTGTACGAGAGCTGCGCCATTTCCCTCACCGTGGCTCAAGGCACAGTAATAGATTGCGGTATCCGCCAACTCTGCCTGGTCGATGCCGAGAGTGCTCAGTCTTTGATCCCTGTCGGTGTAGATCTTAAACCGGCCTTGCTGGTCCTCTCCTTTGAATCCACAATGAATGAATACCGGGGCCTCGCTCACCAGTCGGCTGTACCAACAGATGCTATTGGTCGTGTTGAACTCGCACGGAATCCTGACGGGATTTCCTTCCACTGCGAACTCTTCGGCAGGCTGAGAAATCTGGGCGAAACTCGGAGCATCTTTGGACACAATTTGAGAATTGTTAGATTCAAACAGTTTTATAAAGTACGGTGATTGGAATGATATGTGAAATACTCACAGGTCACGAACAACAGGAACACTTTTATTACGCCCATGGCTGTCTTTCTTTTCTCCGATCGTTGACGACAGGTTTATAATTCTCGAGTTCAGCTGATTGTGGTTATTTTGGAGACTGCAACTCATCAATGCGCACGCGCAGAATCATGCCGCAGACTCCGCCTCTTCACAGCTGCAATGGGTCCGAAGCATCTCTTTCGCCTTCTGGGATTCCATGTTCAAATCGGGGCAATGATTCCCGCCTTTGGAGACCGGGGGTGGGAATGAATCCCGTATCTGGTTATTATAACCGGGAAGCACAGGATTGTTAATGGTGACAGAAAACTTCCCAGCATTAAAGGGTATTTCTGATGGACAATGGACATTGGGGGAACTCTGTGCTCGGAAGTTTTTTTTAAAGAGCACAGTCACCGCGTTGTGAAATCTGTTCATTGTGTATAAACTTTTTCTAACACGGCAAAATACTGTGATCAAATTAACCTTGTGTACAGGCCGCGATCAAACATTCCTAAAAACTGACATGGTTTACCCATCTCGGGGCGTCAGCTGACCGACGCAGCAGTTTATTACTGTGCGCGGAGACTTACAGTGCGGGAAAGCAGTTGTACCCTCGTAAAACAACTGCCGCCCTTGTGCAGATTAAAGGTAGAGTGAGTCCAGAGGGAGCAGCAAGAAACATGTGACTGTGGGAATTTTGACACTGTTCGGATACTGGATGAAAACAACCAGTTAGTGTATCTATGGGACAGTTTCCACCGCTCATTCATGTGTTGCAGCGATACTGATCGCAGATGTTGCTGAACATAAGACCAACTTCATGTTAAATCCTGCTTATTCCGTTTTATTTAATCGCTCAACCAAAACTGTTGAATGAAGTTAGTGGTTATTAGTATAATATAAACCACAGAGATGCCGATGAGATGCCGACTATTAATTACTATGTCACATGGAGAAGATGCAGATCTGTCTCATGATTCCCACATATCCGATATGGGATGTGAATTAAATCAACTGCTGATATTCTAAACTTGTCTCTGAGCTCCCGTTATTATCTTTTATCTATAATAAATGCGAGTTCAACTCACCGACGAATATAATTCCGCAAGTGGACCTCACCTGTTCTCCTTGAGTGTTATGTTTTATTTCCATTTGCAGAACGTCCCCTGTGACTCTCACTGTGGATGCGGAATTATTCGTTTTGTTTATCTGTGTGCGAGCGCCCTCTAGTGAGCACTAATTTGAACTTTCAGTGTTGTTTTTTTTTGCACGGGATGCGCAAAATTGCTGCATCAGTGTGGTGTTCATGAAACAGAAATACACGGCGGTTTTGGAGATCGTGGCATTGCCGATGATTAGCTCGGAAATCTTATTCGTTTTATTAAACATGGAAGAGAACCGATTAGTTATGCTGGTGTTCCTGTATCCGTTCAACCGATAATATGAAGCATGTACTGTGGAGGAAGCCCGGGGTGCTGACTGTACCAGTAAATGTAAGGGGTACTGTCTCCTGTTCACAAGGTGCACGTTAGTGTGACGTTACTTCCATCTTCAACCATCATTTCAGGAACCGGTTTCATTGTGTCTTTGGCGGCGCTGATCAGTTGCGCTCGGAGCTGATGGAGCGGAAATGACGATGCTTGGGTCTTACGAAGTAAGCACGCAAACTGCCTCTGCTGACCGATCAAGAGACTGGGAGTGAAATGAAGGGAATCGACAGATCAGAAATAATGAGCGGGTTTCATCAGTTCTAATTTAGATCGTTGACAGACAATATCCGGGCACACGTGCTTTTATATATGATCCAAAGACCCTCAATCCCCTCAATTACCTCATTCCAAACCGGATTAAAAAGAATGCACAGCAGAGGGCGCCAACCGCACGCATGCTAATTAAGAGTCACATCGTGCAAACACTAAACCAATTGCGGTCGTAGCAGGAGTTACGTCACAATCAGGCCGGCCCCCTGCAGTGTGTGGGTGGAACAATGAGCTGAAGAGGCACCAGGTTTCCTCTCTCCATCTCAATCTCCGGCTCATTCAATTCCCAGTCACTGTGAGACATGTTTCTAATAATACTGGCGGCAGTGTTGGACAGTAAGTACCGGATTGTATTAAAGAACACATGTTTGCAGATTGATTCACAGAGCTTGTCGGAGTTAGTTCAATTACCGATCAGAAATATCTCTATGATAGACAGCTGGGTAGATGGAAGGTTACACACTCACACAGATAGACACACATTTAGTTCGATTCTGTTTAAACTTGACTGTTTTTTGCCCTATCTTCATAGACGGACTATGTGCAGATCGAGTAACTCAGTCTCCGTGGGCAAGAGAAGTGTCGGAAGGAGGATCGGTGCAGTTAGATTGCGAATATACAATCTCGGCTATTAACGCCATGCAATGGTATCGGCAAAAACCGACACAGACTCCAAGATGGATAATTAGCAAAGTAGCAGGACTGAAGGAAGACGAAATCTCAGGACGATATCTGGCGGCTCTTAACGAGTCCAAAAAGTACGGTTACCTCAATATAAGCAGCCTGAGTGTGGAGGACGGGGCGGTCTATTACTGTGCAGTAAGGCACAGCGTCCGATAAAAGCAAAGGCCCCGTACAAAAACTTCAGCGAGTATTTACAGCTCCATTAGGGTCTGGATGGTAACAGATAACCGGTGTTTGGTGAGCTGTGATCAGGTTCGCGAGGTACTTGTGTCCGCCTCTTTACCAGTAATCATCTGATGGTTTGTAGCACGAAAACTTCAAACGGATCTCAAACGGAATTATTAATTCTGTTTAAAACAGCCCGCGTGAGGCGAGGTTACCGTGAGCGCCTTCAACCGCTCAATGCTAATAGCTATTTTCAGGTATTAAAAGATTAACTTTGCATCCTCCTTCTTTCTTTCTTTTATTAATTTTCTATGTAATGATCTCTCCTACATATGATTAAGAGAGAGATAGGCAACCACACCGAGGCGCGCACATACATGCAGAATACTCTGAGCCATTTCCGAGGACCAGGGAGCTGTTTTATCTATGTTATCACCAATATTGTGTGGAGCGCACGCTCCCTGTCTGACAAGGGATTCCCAGAAGGGAATTGGATACATACCAGAAGAGGAAAAAGTTGCACGGCAATGTGGTTGTGGAACTAATTGGTAGCTCTTTCAAAGAGCCGGCATAGGCATGATTGGCCGAATGACCTCATTCTGTGCTGCACGATTCTCCGATTCCATCGAAAGAGGACAGAAGAAAAATCAAAGAGACACTAGGGGGCGACATTGGCCCAGGCGAACGATCACCATGTCGTTCCAGGTTGTGGCCATTTGTTGGCTCCGTGGAACGAATTTCCTTAGTCTCTCGGTCGCTGTTTGCTACATGTAAAATATCACCAACTGTTCCCCGGTAACACTAAAAACAGCTCAGTACGGTCTATATAAAATGGCACTGCTACTTGCAGTGAACGAAAACATGAGGGGTGGGAATAATTCCTCTGTTCACAGAGTGCAGCGAATCGTAAATCCTTCCGCGGAGATTTCCTCAGGTCTCCATCTCTAAATGAACCCAAAATACGTTCTTTGTGAAATTAAGTTTTACACACACGCAGAGACCAAAGCAATCTCCCCCACGCCTACCCCGCCCCTCCCTGACGGCGTGACATCGTCACAAACGAATGTGACGAGGTTATGCCAGTCACAGGTTTAATAGTTCAGTCTGGCACTGGTGGCAGTGTTTGCGACTGCAGAGAAGTGGTAAATGCTCACATTGTGAACCCCTGAGAGTGCTGTGTTTCCCTGTTTATTTCAGTGGGGTTTTGGCCTTGTTTACGTTGTGTAAGTACACGTGGAATCCGAGTACAAAAAACACCAAAAGGTCCGGTTAGTGGGGCGGATATCTGTAAATGTTCAATTTCTCTTGCAGCCGACAGCGTTGGTGGCGATTCCGTTCATCAAGACTATTCGGCCAGGACGGTGCGGGAAGGAGATATGGTGACGCTGAATTGTAGTTTTACAACAACAAATACCGACCCTAATATTTTCTGGTACCGGCAGTTTCCCGGTCGGGCGCCGGTAAATGTGTTGCTTATTACCAAATATGACACGTTCCCAACCGACTTCGCCAAGGAACGTTTTACGGCAAAGCTGAACGCAGAGGAGAGCGCGGTTTGGCTGAGAATTTCCGAGGTGGAGCAGTCAGACAGTGCTGTGTATTACTGCGCTCTGAGACCCACAGCTGCAGAGCTCCGAGCTCGTCCTGTACAAAAACTGCAGCACTGTGTGTAAACCAAGCAGTGTGTAAGGCCGGACTACGCGTCTGTAATGGTCCGAATAGGACAGTTACTATCAGCACACAATATCCCCACAGGGCAGCTCCCATCGGGTCTGAATAGAGGAGTCCGAATTTAGATTTAATTTATTCTTCAGTGAGGGACGAACAGGAGAAACCTCGCACACGTTTAATAGACCAACCGACCGTGTAATGTGTTCAAGTTTCCCCGCTTCACTGCATTTTTCATCTTTTTCACACCACATAAACCAACACAAAATATGCAGCTTTGCTGAGATTTGGGGTTTAATCAGCGGGCTCTAACCCATCACATTGCTGAGTGTTTGTTTAATTTCTGCCGGTGTGTGACGGCTCACCGCGAGCATAAAGTTCATTGTCCTCCAACATTTGCGTTTACACCGAGGTGTCCGCTCTCTGGGGGAGATTTCCTCTGGTCGCTATTTCTAGCGACACAGTGAACGCATTCGAAAAGAACGCGTAACGATTCCACCAACCTCGCTCTGTTTGCGATGTCGCTAACACACAGAGACCAGAGGGAATCATCCTCTTGTGAGTCCACAGGAGAAGGCTCAACAAACCCGACCCCTGTCAACCTCCTCAGTCTGATTAGTGACAGCGAATGAAATAAACTGAACATCTTCATCTGCATTCAAACAATATTTTTGTCACTTTGGGGCGGCTATCCTTGCATCAGAGATCAGCTTTCTCTCTGAGCAAACTCTCTCTCAGATCAATTAGAGATTGAACTGTCTCTCGAGTCAATTAGAGATCAAGCTGTCTCTTTTTATTCGTGTTGCAGGATGTGACGTCATTATCTCAATTCTCTGAAATCAACACATGCTTGTGGTTCAAGCAGTGACATCAGACCAGCCCCAGCCGGCGCTCTCAGCTCCT
The DNA here is from genome assembly GCF_035084215.1 of Heptranchias perlo. Classification (NCBI taxonomy): domain Eukaryota; kingdom Metazoa; phylum Chordata; class Chondrichthyes; order Hexanchiformes; family Hexanchidae; genus Heptranchias; species Heptranchias perlo. Next base: position 914,434 of record NW_027138407.1, read on the forward strand.
TCCGTTTGATTTTCTGCAGGCTTCTGAGGCACAAAAAGCCCCTCGAATTCCGAAGCAGCAGCAATGCGGCTCCCTGTTCTCAGTGTGGTGTGTGTGACATTCATTTTCGGTAAGAAGGTTGAATCTTTTAAAAGGGGTTCATTGCTGGAGGAAAAGAGTTGAAAAGCATAGAAGTTAGGTTAAACTTGTATAGAACCTTGCTTCGACCTCACTTGGTATATCGTGCATAGTTCTGGTCTCCATTTTACAAAAAGGCAATAGATGGACTGGAGAAGGTGAAAAAACTTACTCGGCTGATGCCAGAACTGAATGGTTACAACTATCAGCAAAGATTGAACTGGCTGGGCTTCATTTCTTTAAAAGGGGAAGGCTGAGGGGTGACCGAACAGAGGGCTTTAAAAAGTATGAAGGAAATGGATAGGGTAGACATGGAGAAAATGTTTCCGCTGGTGGGAGTATTCAAAATTAGTGGTGATAAATATCAGATAGTCACTAATATATACAGTAAGGAATTCAGAAGGAACTTCTTTCCCCAAAGAGTGGTTAGAATGTGGAACTCGCCGCCACATTGAGTGGTTGAGGCGAATAGCGCAGATGCATTTAAGCGGACGCTGGATAAGTACGTGAGGGAGACAGGAATAGAAGGTTAGATGAAGTGGGACGGGAGGAGGCTTGTCTGGAGCACAAACATCGGCATAGACCAGTTGGGCCGAATGGCCTGTTTCTGTGCTCTAAAGTCTATGTAATTCTATGTAAAACTCACTCCGCATTTAGATACATTTTCACCGTCAGTTCAGTTTGAACTTTTAATCGATGATTTCCGCTTTCTTTTACCGTGTGTTCCAGATTTGAGCGATGGCGTTTCTGTTACTCAGCGGGAGTCCTCGGTCACACAGACAGAGGGTGAGGCTGCCACTTTAAACTGCACCTATACCAACGATGGTGATTACTTATTCTGGTACCGCCAATACCCAGGCAGAGAACCCGAGTTTGCAGTCCGGAGGCACACGAACGGCGGTAATGAATATCAGGCAGATTTCGCCAAAAGCCGTTTTTCTGATACAGTCCTGAAGTCGGACAAGTTGTACCGTTTGAGGATCTCGGAGCTGCAGCTGTCTGACACCGCGGTGTATTATGTGCACTGAGTCTCACAGTGATGGGAACGAACGAAAGCCTCGTACAATAACTGTCGCAGGTTTCTGGGTCACAGACTCTGTCTGTTGCGGGCTATTTATGACTGCGTGTCAGGCACTTACACGTGAATGTATTCCTGTGCGCGGAGTCCCCGAGCAGACAGCTCACTTAAACCGTTCACATCGAAACAAATTCCTTCGGATTATTGTGTTAACTGTGTGAGGGCAGAATGTGGTTCCGTTTATTGGTGTATACCAGGGAACTCGCCATTCCCATTGAGAATACCCACACCCACAGGTGGATTTGAATTGGTTATAACGGTGCACTCTTGCTTCGGATGTAACACATGGCAACGGCCAAAAAATGATTGGTTTAAAATATCAATCTGCAGTGTCGGCAGAGGTCGGCCAGGTGGAGAAAACCCCAATAATTCCAATCACTTCATTAAACGTTTCTCAATATTAAAGACACTTACATATTAAAACTAAGAAGCTCCAATATATGCAGTTTCTTAGTGGTCATATTCAGGGGAAGATTAGAAGCTGATGAACAAACAATAATGGACTAATAATCTATAAGAACAGACATGGCATGTTCTCGGCACTGGGCCACATAGTCAGAGGACGGACTGAATGCAAAAGACTAATAGAGAACGCATCAGAAAAGATGCGGTAGCGAGATAAAAACCGTGAAAAGAACAATGTACAAAGACGAGAGAGCGTCGCGCAAGATGACTTAATGGATTGAAGTGTTAGGTATTAATTAAAACTAACCAGAGCATGTTGGCATGTTACGATCACGTTAGCAAGACGTTACTAAAACTATGGAAGGTACAACACACCAAAGTTGAGGGGACTTAAAGGATAGGAGCTTGAGGCAGTCAAGGAAGAACATGAAATCAACGCTGCTCTTCATAGGAAACGGGTAATATCGCTTCGATTATATCTATTGCCTCAGCTGGTAAGATTGTTAGCAATCTGACGTATTAACTGTGCTCTGTCTTGTAATAAAAAAATACAACTATTTAATTTCCACAACAGTTTGGTATAGTCTCCTTCTGAATATCTTACAACAGTTGCGCGGAAACAGTCGTTCGCCGAATTGAAGCCAAAATTCTAAGGGAGAAATTCTAAATTATTCCACTGGATGGCACCAAATCCATAGGAAACACACGGGTGCATCTGCATGCTCACTCCGATCTGTGCCCGTGGCACGCAGGAGCTCGCTCACATGCAGAGTCGGCCATTAACTGCTGAACTAAGGTTGCTGCAGATAACGTCACCCTTTGGTTGGTCTGGAACTTGTCTACCAGTAACTCCATGTTTTTAAATCTTTTTGTGTTCCCAGAAAGCACTCGGGTTAAATTGGTGAGTTCACCTGCCCTCAGAGGAGTGGATTCGCCATCCTGCCTCTATCTCAATCGACGAACCCTGCGTAAAAAATACAGAGTCTGGTCACTTCTACAAGGTCAAAAACCGGTTCTGTAAATAACTTCACAATCGGGTTTAAGATGATCTGATGAGATATGTGCAAATCCATTGGTAAAAATGGTCCATGTATCTGATTGGAGCAGCTTAGTCTGACTGACGAACTCCTCGAGTGAGGACGCTTCACCGGTGAAAATGCAGGTTTGAAGACCATTGAAAATCCGAGTAAACAATGGAAGGGCCCAGGAATGGCTCAGGAATTGTGTGTCACGAGGAGTGACTCACAGAAAGTATTTCAAAAAAATATTCTCGGGATGTGGATGTCACTGGCAAGGCCGGCATTTATTGACCATTCCTAGTTGCCCTGAGAAGGTGATGGTGGGACTTTTTCTTGACGCGCTGCAGTCTTACGGTTTGATACACTGATTCACTTCAGGAGGCAGTTAAGGGTCACCCAGGTTTATTGTGAGACTGGAGTCGCAAGAGATAAGGCCGGATAAGGACGGCAGGTTTCCTTCCCCTAAAGGGACATTCGAGAACAAGTTGGATTTTTTAGAACACTCTGACAGTTTCACGGCCACTTTTACTGATACCAGTTTTTTATGTCCAGATATTTATACGCTGAACTCACGTTCTCTGGATTACGAGTCTCGGAACACACCCACTGCATTGACATACTCTGTGAGAAAGTTACAAGCAACTCACATTGGAACAGGAAAGGAAAATCGCGTCTGTTTTAATCACATTCCATTACATTTCGATGGATTTGTTTGTTAGTCGATTGTGGCTTTCGTCTTATGTACATGTAAACTTTCTGTGGAATGAATATAGCGTGGGTTTGTCGGCCAGGACACCGAGAGAATTAATTTGCGACGTTTTTACGCTTTTGCAAAATGTGCAGGATAAACGACATTCTTCACAAATTCATTCTCAATGATCCTTCGTACCTTAGAATACAAAAAAGGTGATTCAGCCGCTCAAATCTGCACTTTCGTTCTCGCTCCTCACACCCTTCAACAAACCTCTAAATCCCCAATGTGCTTCATTTTTGATACAATTCACGCAGAGTGAGTCACTTAACACGTTCTGGCAAAACATTCGACATTCTTACCTCCTCTGTAAATAATGTTTTCTGACCATTAAAATGTCTCTTTCTCGGAGTGATATTTCCCTCTGGATTTAATTTTATTCGTCCGTCTGTTTCCACAGGGACCAGTAAAGTTTCTTCTTTCCTTTCCTTTGGTTCAATCTGCGATTCACCTGTTGGGTTGATGACCGGTCACCTCCTGCTGTGATTTCCTGGATTAGGTGTCCAATCTGCTCAGAGATTCTCTCCGCTCAAAACGACGCCCTCAGTCTGTCGGCAACGACAATAGCGGCAGCTCTGGGCTGGAAAGAGGTTGGGAATTTGACTCAGTTAATGACTCGGCAATGGAGGACCGCGGCTCCCACAATCCACAGCGGCAGAGAAAAGTCAATATCTGTGACACCAGGCGCGCGGCACTCTGGGGAACTGTTCGCACATGCGCACCTCACCAATTTTTTTTAACCCAACGCTTTTTAAAATTCTCTCGCATGTGAGACTTTCACTTTTATCGAACAAGATGGGGCAGTTATTTTGATGGAAACTGAAGGCACTTTTCGTTTCGATCGACCCGTTTTATGTAAATTAACGGCAGACATGCGCAGTGTATTACAACATACAAACATGGTCGACTGCACGTGGAGAAAACATGGCCCACTGCACGTCACACAAAGAAGGCCGACGGTTGGTCAAACAAACATTAACGATTATTCATGTAGCTGTGCAGGTGAATGATTTATTCCTGCGGGATAATTAGTAAAGTAGCAACACTGAAAGGAGACGAAATTTCAGGACAATATCTGAAGACTGTAGACGTGCCTAAATTTTATGGTTACCTCAATATAAACGACCTTCGTGTGGAGGAGGGGAGTTGGTTGAGAGGGTGGAGGTGGGTTGGTGTCTATTATTGTGCAGTGAGGTACAGCGTCAGCTCAAAGAAAAAACGTCAGCGAGTATTTACAGCTTGATTGGGTTCTGGATGGGAACAGTTAACTGGTCCCTGGTTAGCTGTCTTCAGGTTAGCGAACCAGTGGTGTCCGTCTCTTTACCTGCAACCGACTGATGGTCTGTAGCACACACAATTCACAACAGCACTCAAAAGGCAATTTTAGTTCTATTTTAAACAGCCCGCGTGAGGCCAGGTTGCAAGGAACAACCACAACGGGGCAATTTAGAATTATTTTCAAATATTTCAGCGTAACTTTACATCCTCCTTCTCGCTCTCTTTTATTCATCTTTTCTATATAGTTAACTCTCATATATATGTATTATTGAGAGATAGAGACGACCACACTGAGGCGCACAATCACAAGCAGAACACGCCGAGCCACTTCCGAGGACCAGACAGCTGCATTGTCTCTCTTCACAATATTCCAAATCTTTTATGGAATGCAGCCTTCCTATCAAGTAAATAATTCCCAAAGTGAAATTAGATACATACCAGAAAAGTAAAAAGATGTGCAGGGCTTTGGGTAAAGAGCGGAGGAGTGGGAATAATTCGGTAGCTCATTCAAAACGTCGACGAAGGCAAGATGGACTGCACCACGTCCTTCTGCGCTGTAGAACTCTCCGATTCTATGGAATGATCGCAGAAGAAAAGTTAAATAGACGAGTGGTAACATTGACTCAGCAGAAAAGTCACCGCATCATTCTAAGCTTTGCCCATTTGGTGGCTGAGAGTTTGCGTGGCGGAGTTGTCAGACAGCACCGTGTATTACTGCGCTCTGGGACCATCAGCTGCACACCTCCGTGCCCGTCCTGTACAAAAATTGTAGCATTGTGTGTAAATAAAACAGTGTGTGGCCGGACACCTCAGTCTCATTCGTGACAGTGAGATAAATCAACTGAATACCTTCATCTATGTTCAAGCAATAGTTTTGTCATTTTCCTTCCCTCACATCAATTAGAGATTAAACTGCCCCTCAGATCAATTGGAGAGGAAAGTGTCGCTCAATTGAATTTGAAATGGAGCAGTCTGTCAGATCAAATACAGATGAAATTGTCTCTCAATCAAATATCGATTAAGCTTTCTCTAAGATCAATTAGATTTCAAACTCTCTCTCAGGCAAATTAGGCATCATGCTTCCTTTCAGGTCAATTAGAGATCAAGCTGTGTTTTTTATTACGCTCGCTCCCCCTGCTCAACAGGATTTGACGTTATAATCTCAGTTCTCTGAAATCAACACAGACTTCCGGTTAAGGAAGTGACATCAGACCAGCACGAGGTGGGGCTCGTAGCCCCTTCCGTTTGATGTTCCGCAGGTTTCCGCGACACAAGCAGTCCCTCGAATTCCGGAGCAGCAGCAATGCGGCTCTCCGTTCTCGGTGTGGTGTGTGTGACATTAACTTTCGGTAACTAGGTTAAAACTTTTAAAAGGGGTTCATTTTTGAAGGGATATAATTAAAAAGCAGAGGAATTCTATTGTACTTGTTTCGAACCTTGGTTCGACCTTCTTGGAGTAATGTGCACAGTTCTGGTCTCCATATTATAGTAAGGCAATAGAGTCACCGGGGAATGTGCAAAAAAGATTTACAGTGATGATACCAGAAGTGAAAGGTTATATCTATCAACAAAGATTGAACAGGCTTGGTTTATTTTCTCTCGAAAAGAGGAGGCTGAGGGGGGACCTCATGGAGGGCTTGAAAATGATGAATGGATTTGATAGGGTAGATGTAGAGAAAAGGATTCCGCTCATGGGAGTACCTATAACGAGGTGTGATGAATAAAGTAGTCGCTAATAGAACCAGAACGGAATTGGGAAGAAACTTCTTTATTCAGAAAATGGTGAGAATGTGGAACTCGCGACAACACGGAGTGTTTGAGGGGACGAGCATCGATGTATTTAAGAGGAAGCAAGATAATACACGAGGGAGAAAGGAATAGAAGGATATACTGATATGGCGAAATGAAATAGGGAGGGAGGAGGCTCGTTTGGAGCATAAAAACCGGCATCGAGCAGTTGGGCCGAATGGCCTGTTTCTCTGCAGAAAATTCGATGTAAAACTCACTCCGCATTTCGGTAGATTTGCACCTTCATTTCAGTTCAGTTTGAACGTTTAATGATCGATTTTCGTCTTTTTTAACCGTGTGTTCCAGATCTGAGCGATGGAGTTTCTGTTACTCAGCGGGAGCCCTCGGTCACAAAATCAGAGGGAGAAGCTGCCACTTTAACCTGCACCTATTCCACCGATGGTTATTACTTATACTGGTACCGTCAATACCCAGGCAAACAGCTCGAGTTTGCCGTCCGGAGGCACACGAACGGCCGTGTTGAATATCAGGCGGAATTCGCTAAAAGCCGATTTTCTGATACAGTCCGGCAGTCAGACAAGATGTACCGATTGACCATCTCGGAGCTGCTGCTGTCTGACACGGCGGTTTATTATTGTGCAGTGAGTCTCACAGTGATGGGAACGAACTAAAGCCTCGTACAAAAACTGCCGCAGGTTTCTGGGTCACAGACTCTCTCTGGTGCAGACTTATTTTTTTTTACAGCGGGCCAGACACTGTCACGTGAATGCATTCCTGTGCGCGCACAGCCCGAGCAGAAACCACATCAACCTCATATGAAACCTTTCACATCGAATACTGTTTCCATCTCATTATTGCATTAACTGTGTCAGGGCAGAATTTTCTGCTGCTTATTTGTGATTCTCAGGAAAGCCGCTAATCCTTTTGGGAATACAAGCACCTGCAGCTGGTGTGGGGCTGGTTGTCATAAAATCTTACAGCACATAACATAGGGACAGGAATCGGCCATTCAGCCCCTCGAGCGTCTTCCGCCATTCAATGAGATCATGGCTGATTTGTATCCTCACTCCATCCAACCACCTTGGCTCCATATCCTCATGCACTTGGCGAAAGAAATTTAAGGATCTCAGATTTAAATGTATCATTTGAGATAGAATCTACTGCATTTGGTGGGAGAGAGTTCCACATTTCCACCATCCTTTGTGTGAAGAAGTGTTTGCTAACTTGCTTCCCGAATGGCAAGGCTCTGATTTTAAGGTTATTTCCCCTTCCAGGCTCACCCATCATCGGAAAAAATCTCCCTATCTACCCTATCAATTCATTCAAATTCCTAAAAACTTCAATCAAATCGCCTCTTAACCTTCTATATTCCAGGGCATAAAAGCCGAGCCAATGTAATCGCAGACGGAGGCCTGTGCCAGCACTCAGCAAGAGCTAACAATTAGTCCCATTCCCCCTGCTCTTTCCCCAGAGCCCTGCACATTTTTTTCTATTTGAGTAGAAATTCAATTTTCTTCTGAAAGTTACAATTGCATCTACTTCCAATGCCCTTTCACACAATACATTCTAGATCATAAGAACGTACATAATAGTCTCCTGTTCTCCCCCCAGCTTGTTTGCCAATTATTTTAAATCTCTATCATCTATTTACCGACTCCCTTGCCATTGGAAACAGTTTCTCCCTAACAAATCTATCAAACCCCCATATAATTTGAAAATCTTTATTAAACATCCCCTTAACCTTCTCTGCTCTAAGGATAAAAATCGCAGCTTCTCCAGCCGCTACACATAACTGAAGTCCCTCATCCCTGTTACCATTCATGTAAATATCCTCTGTACTCCTTCTAAGGCCTTGACATCCTTCCTAAAGTGTGAAGCACATCCACAGGATGCACTGCAGCTACTCGCCAAGGCTTCTTCGACAGCACCTCCTAAACCCGCTCCCTCTACCACCTAGAAGGACAAGCGCAGCAGGCTCATGGGAACAACACCACCTGCACGTTCCCCTTCAAGTCACACACCATCCCGACTTGGAAATATATCGCCATTCCTTCATCATCGCTGGGTCAAAATCCTGGAACTCCCTTCCTGACAGCACTGTGGGAGAACCTTCACCACACGGACTGCAGCGGTTCAAGAAGGCGGCTCACCACCACCTTCTCAAAGGCAATTGGGGATGGGCAATGAATGCCGGCATCGCCAGCGACGCCCACATCCCATGAACGAATGAAAAAAAAGCCCAGAATTGGACACAATACTCCAGCTGAAGCCTCATCAGTGGTTAATAAGAGTTTACCATAACTTCCTTGCTCTTGGACTCTGTGCCTCGAGTTATGAAGCCAATGACTGCTTGCGATTTTTTCAACAGCTTTATCAACATGCCGGTATAATGCTGCTTCAGATGTACGACAACCAGACAAATGATGATTGGTTTAAAATATTATTGTACAGTAACTCATATACAGGCGTTCACCGAGTTTGGACTGAATGCAAATTTCTCGTTGAAAAATTCGAACCTATTCCATTAGATGGCAGCAAACTCTCAAGAATCACACCGCACCATCTGCCTGGAACGCCGATCTCTGCCCGTGCAAAAGAATCATCGAATCTGACAGCTCAGAAAGAGGATAATCGGCCCATCGCATCTGTACCGACTCCTTGAAGGAGCTATAAAATTAGTCCCACTCGCCTGCTCTTTCCACATAACATTGTAAATATTCCCCTTCAAGTTTTTATACAATTTCCTTTTCAAAGGCTACGATTGAGTTTGATTCCAACACCCTTTCAGGCAGTGCATTCCACACTTAAGGAAGGATGTCAAGGCCTGAAAGAGGGTGCAGAGAAGATTTGCTAGAGTGGTATCAGGAATGAGGGATTTATGTGGAGGTACTGGAGAAGCGATGAATGTTCTCCTTAGAACAAAGAAGGCTGAGAAAAAAATTAATCTCGATGTTCAAAATTATGAGAGTGTTTGATAGAGTGGTTGGGGAGAAACTATTTCCAGTAGCAGAAGAGTCGACACCCAAGAGGACACCGATGTAAGATAACTGGCAAAAACCGAGAGGGGAGACGAGAAATTTGTTTACGCAGCGAGTTGTGATGATCTGGAATGAATTGCCTGAAAGGGTGTTGGAAGCAGTTTCAACAGCAACTTGCAAAAGGGAATTGGATATATACTGGAAAAGGAAAAAAAAAAGCATGTCTATGCGGAATGAGCAGTTGAGTGGGACTAATTGGATAGAACATAAGAACATGAGAAACAGGAGCAAGAGTAGGCCTTCCGGCCCTGCAAGCCTGCTCCGCCATTCAATAAGATCATGGCTGATTTCCTTGCTCAACTCCACTTTCCGGCCCTATCCCCATATCCCTTCATTCTCTCTTTCACGGAGTCAGCAGAGGCATGATGAGCCGATTGGGCTTCTTCTGTGCTGTATGATTCAGCCCACAGGAATTGCACTCTGCGCTGCAGCTGCATCTGACCCTGTTGAAACTGATACGAGCCAAAACAGACCGCAGGCAGTTTTTGTACGAGAGGAGAACTGGATTATAACACTGTGTCGCACTGAAAGAGCGAATGCACAGATATACACCGCCGTGTCACTCAGCTGGAGATCAGTGACGCTTAAAATAGACACTTTTGCCGATGTGCTTAACTCAGAAGTGAAGCGATTCCCAATATTTTTCGCTTTTCCCCGACTGCTGCGGGCACTGCTCCACAAGATCATCTCCGGGGAAGGATCAGGATACTTTCGGTACCAGTGCAGATCATACCAGCTTGCTGTCGTCGAATAGCTACATTGCGTTCTGAACGTCTGGCCCATTTTCAGGACGACAGCCGACCAATTCTGAGACACAGAATCTTCCTGACTCAGATCTGGTGGAAAGATTGAAAGTATTAATTGGAGCTTATTCGTTGGTTTAACAAGAACCTTTGTTTAACGAAGCTTTCTGCTGTAACATCCTTTAAGTATTTACCAAATGCTAAGCAGCTGAGGGTAGTCAGAACGGCGAATTTGAAATGCATGATGTCTGACAATCCCAACCAGCGTGGGTCTCTCGGTGTCGAGCTGATTTCCAATACTCTCCACTTTGCTGGGAAGTTGATTCGGTGTGAGCATTGAGCAGCTCGCGGCATTATTGTGCAATCACAAATCACGTGCTCCAGGTTGAGCCATTTGCGAACGTACGCTAAACAGCTCTTGAGATGATTGGGTATATGAGCGAGAGACCTAGTCTGATTGGATAAACAGCAGTGGCATGTTAATTCATTCTTGGACTGTAGGTGTCGCTGGCGAGACCGTATTTAGTGGCCGTCTCCAGTTGCATTGAGGGAGTGGCTCTCGTTCCATACCATGTGGTTGAATCTTAACTGCCTTGTGAAGTGGCGCATCAAGAAACTCAGTTGTATCGGGGCAACTTGAGATGGGCACTAAATGCTTGTCTTGCCAGCGAAACCCACATCCAGAGAATGAATTTAAAATAGTTCCTGACACAACTCAGCATGTGACTGACCTCACCTCACACTGCTCATTGCATCCCCTCTCCTTCCTTCAGCGTCAGTGGTCGGTTTAATCAGTTATATAATATTCTCGGTGTCATCATCTTGCTTTATAAACAATTATTGTGCCAATTTGGTGACTTGACGCCTCCTCTGTTGTTTCCGATCTTCACATCAGGTCTTTGTCTTTCATTTTCGCCCATTTCCACGGCAGGAACGCCCGGCAGACAACTGGTTTCCCCATATTCAGTTGTCTTATGTGCAATGACTTGATGCAGCAAACGAAGCCTGATCAGACAGGAACTTCACTGAGGAGAAAGGATGGTGTCCATCGCCCCCTGGCAGGTGGTTCAGACATTTTGCGCAGTGCTCAGGGACAGAGTCTTCTCAAGAAAACGCCAGGTCAAAATAAGAAAGGTGAATTTCTTCGTATGTTTGCGATGAGAGGTTAAATTGACTATTCCAAACTTGATGCCAGCAATCCTGAAAGACTTCTTTCGGTAACCAAGAAAGGTAAGACGTTAATGATGGCTTTTATTGTGTCTGGGAAACCTACTGGGAAGGACACCGAGGAGTCTTTGGCAGGGCGATCTGCACAATGCAAACGATAATGTAGAAAGATTTGTTGTTGGTTCTGATCGTGCTCGATTCATGCTGCGTGATCTAAGCGACGCTTGGGAGATTGAAGACTTCCTGATAGATCAATAACGCTGTGCAGATGTTACTCTGGAAGGGCAGGCATATCTTTGAAAAGGAACAGGGAAAAAAATGAAACCAAGACTGATGAGAAGAAAAAAGATGCAGCAGCTTCACAAAAAGCAAACAAAAACGAACTGTGATCCAATTGAGTTAGGTGGTGGTCAAGTGGCGACATGAATTGAATTCTTCTTTTGTATTAGATAACTTGCTTTTCGATGTTGAGATTTTCTATTTTGGAACTAGTACTGAATCCGTGATGCTGAGTTAAAGAGCTCATTTTAAAAGTTTTGGAGTTGAAACAGCAGTGGAAACTCTCAACGTGCATTCCTAATAAGAAGGTACTGCATCGTGTTTTCTTGTGACTTGCCAGCGTTTAAAAAAGTGATTAAAATGGAAGCCACTAAAGGGGCAGTTAGTAGACTTTATAAATCATGTTTACTGCCTGTACCTTGCACCTCCACACTGAATGGGATTTCTCTTCATTTGTTCTATTTTAGACTTCAATATAAATGCTAATTCCTTTGTGATTTAAGTACTATTTTGATACACAAAGACCATTATTTTCTATTGATGCCTTTTATGAGCAGTGACTAACTCAACAGACATACGGTTTCTAACTTCAACGTGAAATGATTGAAAATGCAACGATTTTATTGTTCATTCAGCAGTGTTATGTATTAAATTGATTATAAGATATTTGAGTACTCTGCTACATTCGGTACTGCATTCATGTCGGCAATTCTAATGTCTTCACTCTTCTTCAGCCTTCATATTGAATTAGCCGAATCTGTTATGGTCTGATCAGCACTGTAGCCATGATACATTTGTCAGTCTAGCTGCTGTGTATTTTTCATGTATGAAAAAAAACAATTCAATTGTCAGTAACTGCAGATTTTTCAAAGAAAATTGCTCTAAAAATGTGCACTCAGTTTTCCAGAGCTGTTAAAATATGTAGTTAATAATCTCTGGTTTTTATACAATGAAGGAAGATTGGGAACTCCTGTATGTTAAATATACAATCAGAACAAGCTGACGTCATGCACTTGCTGCTGAAGGTTCCCCAGCACTCTCGCTGTAGTAACCGCGATGATGCTTTTAAAATTGCTGGAAGTATCACTGTACTGAAATTTACTGATTAAACCTCACTCATTCAAACGAGGCAGTGTTTATGCGGGTATTTTATTGTGGTGCAGTAATTAGATAAAAGTATCCTGATATGTTTTCAGATTTCTATGTTGTAAGCATAGGGCCGAATGGCCTCCTCCTGTGCTGTACCTACTATGGTACAATCGCAGGAGAATAGAACTGAATAGATGGCTATTTCAAAGAGCCGGTACAGGCACGATGGGTCGAATGGCCTCTTCCTGTGCTCTCCCTACCATGACACAAAAGCGCAATAAACGGCGATTGATAGAAAGGATAATTCTAGTTTCACGAAATCAACAAGTTGCAAAATTTAAGTGAATCCAATTGACCATGTTAGGTGCTTTGTTCATATACAAATTCAGTCTAAATGTGCATATGGTTTCCTTAACGACATACCAGCAACGCTTTGAGGAAATCTGAATAAACTGGACAAGGCTTTATGTAAACACACGGTTTATGTTCCTGGTTCCTGCACACAATAAGCGCGTTCGATTACTGTGATATACGAGCTGCTGCCTTTGTCTGGTGTGTGCAGCTCCTTGAACGGCGAGAACTCAATGTCAAACTCGGGCAAAGTTTCTGCCGCATTATTTTGCAGTTGCAAACTGGTCTAAATGACTTAAACACATCTTTGCACTCTGTTCAGGAAGTATACACCCCAAAGGGACCAGAGGAAACCTTCCCCCGACGCCCTATCTGTTGCTATCGGCTTGTTGTATATTTGGATGTATTTTAATTCAACACCTTCTGGTGACATGTTTAGAAGGTTCCTATTTCTCGCCACACTGCCCGCTATCCCGTTAACCATGTCACATTCCAGCATTGTTTTTTGTACGAGGCTCCCTCGGGTTGCTGTTACCGTGGATATCAGCCCGCAGTAATACACCACGCTGTCAGACAGCCACAGGACGCGGACCGTGCATTTCCCCATACTTTTCAAAGTGTCGAGAGAGGCTGAAAATCGAGTCCCTGCGTCCACTGTTCGGAAAACATCTCCGAAGGACGTGCAGTTGACCAGGAATGTGGGGAATTTGCCCCAGCCCTGATGGTAAGTATTATGAAGCATCTGTGATCGAATAGCTGCAACTAATGGTCTCCGTGTCTCTTTCAAAGTGCAGCGCTGCCACCGACCTTTGTGAGACCGAGTCTGCACAACTAACACCTGAGAAATTTTGCTGTACATAACGTTAAGCTTTCATCATCATTTTATTATAATTAACATCACAAGGATAGTGGAGTAAATTGCAAATAGGGAGAAAACTTCAGTGAAAGGAAGATTATCTGTGTCAATAACACGCGCAAGAGGGAGATTGTGGAACGGTTAACTTTACCAGTTAAGAGAGCCACAGCTCTGACCAATACATAAAAAGTAACATCCTACATGTTTGCAGCGAGTTGATGGCAGATTTGAACAGAACGGGTTGAACGTGGAATTCTTTTTCGTCAAGAGTTGGGAAGATGTTGAGCAATATCCGGCCTCTCTGCCAATTGGCTTGTTCCTGACAGAGTCAGCAGGGAAACATCCAATCAGCTCACAGGGTTTTTTTCTCCAATTCATCCAATCAGCTGATAGCTCCTTTGTTCTCCTATGCAGCCAATCAGCTTACCCGCCGTTTGTTCACCAATTCATGACGGGCAGATGTGAGGAAGGCGTGGGCGGGGCAGTGTTACCGCAAGGTTTGTCTCGAGAATGTGCTGTCGATAACGGGTTTGATCAGAGACACCGTCAGTCAGGATGCAGTCAGCCGCCGAATGAGCGCAATTTACGGTTCATAAAGTCCTCCATCACAGAAGGAGCCCATTCGGCCCATCTTGAATGTTCTCGAACTATCCATTTAGTTCCCACTTCCCTGCTCTTTCCCCATAGCCCTGCAAATGTTACCTTTGAAGGAAAGTTTCAAAAATAGTTAGGTTCTGGACATGTTCAATGAACCTTTATCGGTCACGTTCATGAATGCTTGTTTAATTTATGGCAGTGAAGAGGGTGATAGATCACCGAGAACATTCAGTTCATTCTCGAGAAATAATTGTGTTTACACGGCGATGGCAGCTCTGTTGGGTAGATTTCATCTGGTCTTCATTTTTCGTGTAATCGGTAAAGCATTCAAAAATAATCTGTTTACCATTTGGCTGGAATCGTTTTGAGAGGAGATTTCCCTTCTGTTTGCGATGTCGCTAACACAAAGAGACCAGAGCACATCTTCCCCACGTATGCTCCTGTCCTTCTTGTCGTTATTTTCGATAAGGATTATAGACGATGACATTTAACCTCTGCCCAGATCAACGTCGTCGAGACAGAGAACTGGAAAATGTTCTCCTTAACCATTGCAAAACAACCGCCGACATAAATTACTTAAAGCTGCTTTATTAAACGCTATATCGTTGATAAAAGTGCAATGAATTGGAAAGTGACATCTTTAAATCAGCGTAAAGAAAACGGGTTACACAAATTACCTAAATTTCTTCTATTAAACTGAGCCCATCTGTAAATGATGGAAGTGCAGTAAGTAGTTTCGTGTGACGCGACTTTAAAGGCGAGGGAGGTTTTTATACAGCGGCTGCCGCGTTTCCACTCAGCGTGCGGCTCTATCGCACAGTAATAGACTGCGGTATCTGCAAACTCCGTGCTGTTAATGACCAATTGGCCGCGTTTGTCCGCAGTGGAAAGGTACAATTCAAAACGGCCTCCGCTCTCTTTGCCAGAAGAGATTCGCCTTATTAGCCACTCCAGTCCCTGACTGGTTTTCTGCTTGTACCAATGCATGGCGTTAAAGCTGGATATGTCATAACTACAGTTTATCTGCACCGAATCCCCGATCCGGACTGTTTTCGAAGCGGGAGATTCAAGCACTCGGTCCGCGAGACATCCATCTGTGAAAACATTCAGACAATGAAACACTGGAACACAGTGAATAAAACATATTCCCGGTTATTGAGTCCAAATCCTGAACCTACTTGTTAGCAGCACCACAATGGCGGGTAATACATTAGCTTGTATCGAGTAGCACATCCTCGCAATTAAGATGTAAATAAGAAAACGGCACACAGCTCACATCAGATGATCTCGAACCGAGTGAACACAGTGAACAGTCGGAGAAACAAAGTCAGCGCCGCTCAGTTAAAGTCTCAGTCACGTGTGTCTGCTGCTTTTCGATTGGCTGGTAATAGCTATTATTCACACAAGATGTGCGTAGGCAGTTTGTTGATCTGCTCTCACTTCTCCTGGGTTCACATCTGGACCTATCAATTGTCCAATGGGCAACTCACTCGTCTTGAGGTGGGACGTGAGTTGAGTCCCATCCCTTTGTGTTAGTCTCCCTCTAAAGAGAGATGCCTGGCGCTGAATGATTGGAAACAAGTCAAACTCTTTCACCGGACTCGACCGTCCAATAGATGAGCCGGGGTGATTGTAACGGAATCTACCAAAGTGTTGCTCAGAGAGGAGATATTGTACGAGAGCTGCGCCATTTCCCTCACCGTGGCTCAAGGCACAGTAATAGATTGCGGTATCCGCCAACTCTGCCTGGTCGATGCCGAGAGTGCTCAGTCTTTGATCCCTGTCGGTGTAGATCTTAAACCGGCCTTGCTGGTCCTCTCCTTTGAATCCACAATGAATGAATACCGGGGCCTCGCTCACCAGTCGGCTGTACCAACAGATGCTATTGGTCGTGTTGAACTCGCACGGAATCCTGACGGGATTTCCTTCCACTGCGAACTCTTCGGCAGGCTGAGAAATCTGGGCGAAACTCGGAGCATCTTTGGACACAATTTGAGAATTGTTAGATTCAAACAGTTTTATAAAGTACGGTGATTGGAATGATATGTGAAATACTCACAGGTCACGAACAACAGGAACACTTTTATTACGCCCATGGCTGTCTTTCTTTTCTCCGATCGTTGACGACAGGTTTATAATTCTCGAGTTCAGCTGATTGTGGTTATTTTGGAGACTGCAACTCATCAATGCGCACGCGCAGAATCATGCCGCAGACTCCGCCTCTTCACAGCTGCAATGGGTCCGAAGCATCTCTTTCGCCTTCTGGGATTCCATGTTCAAATAGGGGCAATGATTCCCGCCTTTGGAGACCGGGGGTGGGAATGAATCCCGTATCTGGTTATTATAACCGGGAAGCACAGGATTGTTAATGGTGACAGAAAACTTCCCAGCATTAAAGGGTATTTCTGATGGACAATGGACATTGGGGGAACTCTGTGCTCGGAAGTTTTTTTTAAAGAGCACAGTCACCGCGTTGTGAAATCTGTTCATTGTGTATAAACTTTTTCTAACACGGCAAAATACTGTGATCAAATTAACCTTGTGTACAGGCCGCGATCAAACATTCCTAAAAATTGACATGGTTTACCCATCTCGGGGCGTCAGCTGACCGACGCAGCAGTTTATTACTGTGCGCGGAGACTTACAGTGCGGGAAAGCAGTTGTACCCTCGTAAAACAACTGCCGCCCTTGTGCAGATTAAAGGTAGAGTGAGTCCAGAGGGAGCAGCAAGAAACATGTGACTGTGGGAATTTTGACACTGTTCGGATACTGGATGAAAACAACCAGTTAGTGTATCTATGGGACAGTTTCCACCGCTCATTCATGTGTTGCAGCGATACTGATCGCAGATGTTGCTGAACATAAGACCAACTTCATGTTAAATCCTGCTTATTCCGTTTTATTTAATCGCTCAACCAAAACTGTTGAATGAAGTTAGTGGTTATTAGTATAATATAAACCATAGAGATGCCGATGAGATGCCGACTATTAATTACTATGTCACATGGAGAAGATGCAGATCTGTCTCATGATTCCCACATATCCGATATGGGATGTGAATTAAATCAACTGCTGATATTCTAAACTTGTCTCTGAGCTCCCGTTATTATCTTTTATCTATAATAAATGCGAGTTCAACTCACCGACGAATATAATTCCGCAAGTGGACCTCACCTGTTCTCCTTGAGTGTTATGTTTTATTTCCATTTGCAGAACGTCCCCTGTGACTCTCACTGTGGATGCGGAATTATTCGTTTTGTTTATCTGTGTGCGAGCGCCCTCTAGTGAGCACTAATTTGAACTTTCAGTGTTGTTTTTTTTTTGCACGGGGTGCGCAAAATTGCTGCATCAGTGTGGTGTTCATGAAACAGAAATACAGGGCGGTTTTGGAGATCGTGGCATTGCCGATGATTAGCTCGGAAATCTTATTCGTTTTATTAAACATGGAAGAGAACCGATTAGTTATGCTGGTGTTCCTGTATCCGTTCAACCGATAATATGAAGCATGTACTGTGGAGGAAGCCCGGGGTGCTGACTGTACCAGTAAATATAAGGGGTACTGTCTCCTGTTCACAAGGTGCACGTTAGTGTGACGTTACTTCCATCTTCAACCATCATTTCAGGAACCGGTTTCATTGTGTCTTTGGCGGCGCTGATCAGTTGCGCTCGGAGCTGATGGAGCGGAAATGACGATGCTTGGGTCTTACGAAGTAAGCACGCAAACTGCCTCTGCTGACCGATCAAGAGACTGGGAGTGAAATGAAGGGAATCGACAGATCAGAAATAATGAGCGGGTTTCATCAGTTCTAATTTAGATCGTTGACAGACAATATCCGGGCACACGTGCTTTTATATATGATCCAAAGACCCTCAATCCCCTCAATTACCTCATTCCAAACCGGATTAAAAAGAATGCACAGCAGAGGGCGCCAACCGCACGCATGCTAATTAAGAGTCACATCGTGCAAACACTAAACCAATTGCGGTCGTAGCCGGAGTTACGTCACAATCAGGCCGGCCCCCTGCAGTGTGTGGGTGGAACAATGAGCTGAAGAGGCACCAGGTTTCCTCTCTCCATCTCAATCTCCGGCTCATTCAATTCCCAGTCACTGTGAGACATGTTTCTAATAATACTGGCGGCAGTGTTGGACAGTAAGTACCGGATTGTATTAAAGAACACATGTTTGCAGATTGATTCACAGAGCTTGTCGGAGTTAGTTCAATTACCGATCAGAAATATCTCTATGATAGACAGCTGGGTAGATGGAAGGTTACACACTCACACAGATAGACACACATTTAGTTCGATTCTGTTTAAACTTGACTGTTTTTTGCCCTATCTTCATAGACGGACTATGTGCAGATCGAGTAACTCAGTCTTCGTTGGCAAGAGAAGTGTCGGAAGGAGGATCGGTGCAGTTAGATTGCGAATATACAATCTCGGCTATTAACGCCATGCAATGGTATCGGCAGAAACCGGCACAGCCTCCAAGGTGGATAATTAGCAAAGTAGCAGGACTAAATGGGGACGAAATCTCAGGACGATATCTGGCGGCTGTTGACGTGTCTAAAAAGTACGGTTACCTCAATATAAGCAGCCTGAGTGTGGAGGACGGGGCGGTCTATTACTGTGCAGTGAGGCACAGCGTCAGATAAAAGCAAAGGCCCCGTACAAAAACTTCAGCGAGTATTTACAGCTCCATTAGGGTCTAGATGGTAACAGATAACCGGTGTTTGGTGAGCTGTGATCAGGTTCGCGAGGCACTTGTGTCCGCCTCTTTACCAGTAACCCACTGATGGTTTGTAGCACGTAAACTTCAAAACGGATCTCAAAGGGAACTATTAATTCTGTTTTAAACAGCCCGCGTGAGGCGAGGTTACCTGGAGCGCCTTCAACCGGTCAATGCTAATAGCTATTTTCTAGTATGAAAAGATTAACTTAGCATCCTCCTTCTTTCTTTCTTTTATTAATTTTCTATGTAATGATCTCTCCTACATATGATTAAGAGATAGATAGGCAACCACACCGAGGCGCGCACATACATGCAGAACACTCTGAGCCATTTCCGAGGACCAGGGAGCTGTTTTATCTATGTTATCACCAATATTGTGTGGGGCGCACTCTCTCTGTCTGACAAGGGATTCCCAGAAGGGAATTGGATACATACCAGAAGAGGAAAATATTGCACGGCAGTGGGTTTGTGGAACTAATTGGATAGCTCTTTCAAAGAGCCGGCACAGGCATGATTGGCCGAATGACCTCATTCTGTGTTGCACGATTCTCCGATTCCATCGAAAGAGGACAGAAGAAAAATCAAAGAGACACTAGGGGGCGACATTGGCCCAGGAGAACGATCACCATGTCGTTCCAGGTTGTGGCCATTTGTTGGCTCCGTGGAACGAATTTCCTTCGTCTCTCGGTCGCTGTTTGCTACATGTAAAATATCACCAACTGTTCCCCGGTAACACTAAAAACAGCTCAGTACAGTCTATATAAAATGGCACTGCTACTTGCAGTGAACGAAAACATGAGGGGTGGGAATAATTCCTCTGTTCACAGAGTGCAGCGAATCGTAAATCCTTCCGCGGAGATTTCCTCAGGTCTCCATCTCTAAATGAATCCAAAATACGTTCTTTTTGAAATTAAGTTATACACACACGCAGAGACTAAAGCAATCTCCCCCACGCCTACCCCGCCCCTCCCTGACGGCGTGACATCGTCACAAACGAATGTGACGTGGTTATGCCAGTCACAGGTTTAACAGTTCAGTCTGGCACTGGTGGCAGTGTTTGCGACTGCAGAGAAGTGGTAAATGCTCACATTGTGAACCCCTGAGAGTGCTGTGTTTCCCTGTTTATTTCAGTGGGGTTTTGGCCTTGTTTACGTTGTGTAAGTACACGTGGAATCCGAGTACAAAAAACACCAATAGGTCTGGTTAGTGGGGCGGATATCTGTAAATGTTCAATTTCTCTTGCAGCCGACAGCGTTGGTGGCGATTCCGTTCATCAAGACTATTCGGCCAGGACGGTGCGGGAAGGAGAAATGGTGACGATGAATTGTAGTTTTACAACAACATCTGCAGCCCCTGAAATTTTCTGGTACCGGTAGTTTCCCGGTCGGGCGCCGGTAAATGTGTTGCTTATTACCAAATATGACACGTTCCCAACCGACTTCGCCAAGGAACGTTTTACGGCAAAGCTGAACGCAGAGGAGAGCGCGGTTTGGCTGAGAATTTCCGAGGTGGAGCAGTCAGACAGTGCTGTGTATTACTGCGCTCTGAGACCCACAGCTGCACAGCTCCGAGCCCGTCCTGTACAAAAACTGCAGCACTGTGTGTAAACCAAGCAGTGTGTATGGCCGGACTACGCGTCTGTAATGGTCCGAATAGGACAGTTACTATCAGCACACAATATCCCCACAGGGCAGCTCCCATCGGGTCTGAATAGAGGAGTCCGAATTTAGATTTAATTTATTCTTCAGTGAGGGACGAACAGGAGAAACCTCGCACACGTTTAATAGACCAACCGACCGTGTAATGTGTTCAAGTTTCCCCGCTTCACTGCATTTTTCATCTTTTTCACACCACATAAACCAACACAAAATATGCAGCTTTGCTGAGATTTGGGGTTTAATCAGCGGGCTCTAACCCATCACATTGCTGAGTGTTTGTTTCATTTCTGCCGGTGTGTGACGGCTCGCCGCGAGCATTAAGTTCATTGTGCTCCAACATTTGCGTTTACACCGAGGAGTCCGCTCTCTGGGGTGGATTTCCTCTGGTCGCTATTTCTAGCGACGCAGTGAACGCATTCTAAAAGAAGGAGTAACGATTCCACTAACCGAGCGATCACAGGAGATCTCCCGCTCTGTTTGCGATGTCGCTAACACACCGAGACCAGAGGGAATCATCCCCTTGTGAGTCCACAGCAGAAGGCTAAACAAACCCGACCCCTGTCAACCTCCTCAGTCTGATTAGTGACAACGAATGAAATAAACTGAACATCTTCATCTGCATTCAAACAATATTTTTTCTCACTTTGGGGCGACTATCCTCACATCAGAGATCAGCTTTCTCTCTGATCATACTCTCTCTCAGGTCAATTCGAGATTAAACTGTCTCTCTGGTCAATTAGAGATCAAGCTGTCTCTTTTTATTCGTGTTGCTCCCTCTGCTCTGCAGGATGTGACGTTATAATCCCAATTCTCTGAAATCAACACATGCTTGTGGTTAAGGAAGTGACATCAGTCCAGCCCCAGCCGGCGCTCTCAGCTCCTTCCGTTTGATTTTCTGCAGGTTTCTGAGACACAAAAAGCCCCTCGAATCCGAAGCAGCAGCAATGCGGCTCCCTGTTCTCAGTGTGGTGTGTGTGACATTCATTTTCGGTAAGAAGGTTGAAACTTTTAAAAGGGGTTAATTGCTGGAGGAAAAGAATTGAAAAGCATAGAAGTTAGGTTAAACTTGTATAGAACCTTGCTTCGACCTCACTTGGTGTACCGTGCACAGTTCTGGTCTCCATTTTACACAAAAACAATAGATGCACTGGAGAAGGTGAAAAAACTTACTCGGCTGATGCCAGAACTGAATGGTTACAACTATCAGCAAAGATAGAACTGGCTGGGCTTCATTTCTTTAAAAGGGGAAGGCTGAGGGGTGACCTGAAAGAGGGCTTTAAAAACGATGAAGGAAATTGTTAGGGTAGACAAAGAGAAAATGTTTCCGCTGGTGGGAGAATTCAAAATTAGTGGTGATAAATATCAGATAATCACTAATACATCCAGTAAGGAATTCAGAAGGAATTTCTTTCCCCAAAGAGTGGTTAGAATGTGGAACTCGCCGCCACATTGAGTGGTTGAGGCGAATGGCGCAGATGCATTTAAGCGGACGCTAGATAAGTACGTGAGGGACAAAGGAATAGAAGGTAAAATGAAGTGGGATGGGAGGAGGCTTGTCTGGAGCATAAACATCGGCATGGACCATTTGGGCCGAATGGCCTGTTTCTGTGCTCTAAAGTCTATGTAATTCTATTTAAAACTCACTCCGCATTTAGATACATTTTCACCGTCAGTTCAGTTTGAACTTTTAATCGATGATTTCCGCTTTCTTTTACCGTGTGTTCCAGATTTGAGCGATGGCGTTTCTGTTACTCAGCGGGAGTCCTCGGTCACACAGACAGAGGGTGAGGCTGCCACTTTAAACTGCACCTATACCAACGATGGTGATTACTTATTCTGGTACCGCCAATACCCAGGCAGAGAACCCGAGTTTGCAGTCCGGAGGCACACGAACGGCGGTAATGAATATCAGGCAGATTTCGCCAAAAGCCGTTTTTCTGATACAGTCCTGAAGTCGGACAAGTTGTACCGTTTGAGGATCTCGGAGCTGCAGCTGTCTGACACCGCGGTGTATTATGTGCACTGAGTCTCACAGTGATGGGAACGAACGAAAGCCTCGTACAATAACTGTCGCAGGTTTCTGGGTCACAGACTCTGTCTGTTGCGGGCTATTTATGACTGCGTGTCAGGCACTTCCACGTGAATGTATTCCTGTGCGCGGAGTCCCCGAGCAGACAGCTCACTTAAACCGTTCACATCGAAACAAATTCCTTCGGATTATTGTGTTAACTGTGTGAGGGCAGAATGTGGTTCCGTTTATTTGTGTATACCAGGGAACTCGCCATTCCCATTGAGAATACCCACACCCACAGGTGGATTTGAATTGGTTATAACGGTGCACTCTTGCTTCGGATGTAGTACATGGCAACGGCCAAAAAATGATTGGTTCAAAATATCAATTTGCAGTGTAGGCAGAGGTCGGCCAGGTGGAGAAAACCCCACTGATTCCAATCACTTCATTAAACGTTTCTCAATATTAAAGACACTTACATATTAAAACTAAGAAGTTGCAATATATGCAAGTTCTTAGTGGTCATATTCAGGGGAAGATTAGAAGCTAATGAACAAGCAATAATGGACGTATAATCTATAAGAACAGATATGGTATGTTCTCGGCACTGCGCCACACAATGAGAAGACCGACTGAATGCAAGTGACTAATAGAGAACGCATCAAGAAAGAGGTGGTAGCGAGGTAAAAACCGTGAAAAGAACAATGTACAAAGACGAGACAGGGTCGCGCAAGATGACTTAATGGGTTGAAGTGTTCGGTATTAATTAAAACTAACCAGAGCATGTTGGCATGTTACGATCACGTTAGCAAGACGTTACTAAAACTATGGAAGGTACAACACACCAAAGTTGAGGGGACTTAAAGGATTGGAGCTTGAGGCAGTCAAGGAAGGACATGAAATCAACACTGCTCTCAATAGGAACGGGTAATATCGCTTCTATTATATCTATTGCCTTAGCTGTTAAGATTGTTAGCAATCTGACGTATTAACTGTGCTTTGTCTTGTAATAAAAAAAAACAACTATTTAATTACCACAACAGTTTGGTCTAGTCTCCTTCTGAATATCTTGCAACAGTAGCGCGGAAACGGTATTCACCGAATTGAAGCCAAAATTCTAAGGGAGAAATTCTAAATTATTCCACTGGATGGCACCAAATCCATAGGAAACACACGGGTGCATCTGCATGCTGACGCCGATCTGTTCCCGTGGCAAGCAGGAGTTCGCTCACATGCAGAGTCGGCCATTAACTGCTGAACTAAGGTTGCTGCAGATAACGTCACCCTTTGATTGGTCTGGAACTTGTCTACCAGTAACTCCATGTTTTTAAATCTTTTTGTGTTCCCAGAAAGCACTCGGGTTAAATTGGTGAGTTCACCTGCCCTCAGAGGAGTGGATTCGCCATCCTGCCTCTATCTCAATCGACGAACCCTGCGTAAAAATACAGAGTCCGGTCACTTCTACAAGGTCGAAAACCGGTTCTGTAAATAACTTCATAATCGGGTTTGAGATGATCTGATGAGATATGTGCAAATCCATTGGTAAAAATGGTCCATGTATCTGATTGGAGCAGCTTAGTCTGACTGACGAACTCCTCGAGTGAGGACGCTTCACCGGTGAAAATGCAGGTTTGGAGACCATTGAAAATCCGAGTAAACAATGGAAGGGCCCAGGAATGGCTCAGGAATTGTGTGTCATGAGGAGTGACTCACAGAAAGTATTTCAAAAAAATATTCTCGGGATGTGGATGTCACTGGCAAGGCCGGCATTTATTGACCATTCCTAGTTGCCCTGAGAAGGTGATGGTGGGACTTTTTCTTGACGCGCTGCAGTGTAACGGTTCGATACAGCTGATTCACTTCAGGAGGCAGTTAAGAGTCACCCACGTTTATTGTGAGACAGGAGTCGCAAGAGATCACGCCGGATAAGGACGGCAGGTTTCCTTCCTCTAAAGGGACATTAGAGAACAAGTTGGATTTTTTAGAACACTCTGACAGCTTCACGGCCACTTTTACTGATACCAGTTTATTATGTCCAGATATTTATACGCTGAAGTCACGTTCTCTGGATTACGAGTCGAGGAACACAACCACTGCACTGACATACTCTGTGAGAAAGTTACAAGCAACTCACATTGGAACAGGAAAGGATACAGCGTCTGTTTTAATCACATTCCATTACATTTCGATGGATTTGTTTGTTAGTCGATTGTGGCTTTCGTCTTATGTACATGTAAACTTTCTGTGCAATGAATATAACGTTGGTTTGTCGGCCAGGACACCGGGAGAATTAATTTGGGATGTTTTTACGCTATCGCAAAATGTGCAGGATAAAAGTCATTCTTCACAAATTCATTCTCAATGATTCTTAGCACCTTCGAATACAAAAAAGGTGATTCAGCCGCTCAAATCTGCACTTTCGTTCTCACTCCTCACACCGTTCAATAAACCTCTAAATCCCCAATGTGCTTCATTTTTGATACAATTCACGCAGAGCGAGTCACTTAACACGTTCTGGCAGAATATTCGACATTCTTACCTCCTCTGTAAATAATGTTTTCTGACTATTAAAATGTCTCTTTCCAGGAGTGATATTTCCCACCAGGTTAAAATTTATTCGTCCGTCTGTTTCCACAGGGACCAGTAAAGTTTCTTCTTTCCTTTCCTTTGGTTCAATCTGCGATTCACCGGTTGGGTTGATGACCGGTCACCTCCTCCTGTGATTTCCTGGATTAGGTGTCCAATCTGCTCAGAGATTCTCTCCGCTCAAAACGACGCCCTCAGTCTGTCGGCAACGACAATAGCGGCAGCTCTGGGCTGGAAAGAGCTTGGAAGGTTGACTCAGTTGATGACTCGGCAATGGAGGACCGCGGCTCCCACAATCCACAGCGGCAGAGAAAAGTCAATATCTGTGACACCAGGCGCGCGGCACTCTGGGGAACTGTTCGCACATGCGCACCTCACCATTTGTTTTTAACCCAACGTTTTTTTTATTCTCTCGCATGTGAGACTTTCACTTTTATCGAACAAGATGGGGCAGTTATTTTGATGGAAACTGAAGGCACTTTTCGTTTCGATCTACCCGTTTTATGTAAATAAACGGCAGACATGCGCAGTGTATTACAACATACAAACATGGTCGATTGTACGTGGAAAAAACATGGCCCACTGCACGTCACACAAAGAAGACCGACGGTTGTTCAAACAAACATTAACGATTATTCATGTAGCTGTGCAGGTGAATGATTTATTCATGCTGGATAATTCGCAAAGTAGCAACACTGAAGGGAGACAAAATTTCAGGACAATATCTGAAGGCTGTAGACGTGCCTGAAGTTTATGGTTACCTCAATAAAACGGCCTTCGTCTGGAGGAGGGGAGTTGGTTGAGGGGGTGGGGGTGGGGGAGGGGTGGTGTCTATTATTTTGCAATGAGGCACAGCGTCAGCTCAAAGCAAAAACGTCAGCGAGTATTTACAGCTTGATTGGGTTCTGGATGGGAACAATTAACTGGTCCTTGGTGAGCTTGTATCAGGTGAGCGGACCAGTGGTGTCCGTCTCTTTACCTGCAACCTACTGATGGTCTGTAGCAGAAACAGTTCAGAAAAGCACTCAAAAGGCAATTTTAATTCTTTTTTGAACAGCCCGCCTGAGGCCAGGTTGACAGGAACACCCACAACCGGGCAATTTAGAATTATTTTCAAATATTTCAGCGTAACTTTACATCCTCCTTCTCGATCTCTTTTATTCATCTTTTCTAACTCTCATTTCTATGTATTATTGAGAGATAGAGACGACCACACTGAGGCGTACAATCTCAAGCAGAACACGCGGAGCCACTTCCGAGGACTGGACAGCTGCATTATCTCTCTTTACAATATTCCAAATCTTTTATGGAACGCAGCCTTCCTATCAAGTAAGTAATTCCCAAAGGGAAATTAGATACATACCAGAAAAGGAAAAAGAAGTGCAGGGCTTTGGGTAAAGAGCAGAGGAGTGGGACTAATTAGGTAGCTCATTCAAAGATTCGCCGAAGGCAAGATGGACCGAACCACATCCTTCTGTGCTGTGGAACTCTACGATTCTATGGAATGAACTCAGAAGAAAAGTTAAATGGACGAGTGGTAAGTTTGACTCAGTAGAACAGGCACCGCAACATTCTAGGCTTTGCCCATTTGGTGGCAGAGAGTTTCCGTGGCGGAGCTGTCAGACAGCGCCGTGCATTACTGCGCTCTGGGACCATCAGCTTGCAGCTCCGTGCCCGTCCTGTACAAAAACTGTCGCATTGTGTGTAAATCGAACAGTGTGTGGCCGGGCACCTCAGTCTAATTCGTGACAGTGAGATAAATCAACTGAACACCTTCATCGATATTCAAGCAATAGTTTTGTCACTTTCCTTCCCTCACATCAATTAGGGATTAAACTGTCGCTCATCAATTCGAGAGCGAATTGTCTCTCAGGTTAATTAGAGATCAAAATGTCTCTCATATCAATTAGAGAGCAAATCGTCTCTCAGATCAATTACAGAGCAAATTGTCTCTCAGTTGAATTTGAGATGAAGCTGTCTGTCAGATCAATTAGAGATTAAACGGTCTCTGAGAACAATTGGAGATCAAACTGTCTCTCAATTGAATTTGAGATGGAGCAGTCTGTCAGATCAAACACAGATGAAACTGTCTCTCAGATCAATTAGCGATGAAACTTTCTCTCAGATCAATTAGAGTTCAAACTGTCTCTGAAGCAAATTCGACATCATGCTTCCATTCAGGTCAATCAGAGATCAAGCTGTGTTTCTTCATCACGCTCGCTCCTGCTGCTCAACAGGAAGTGACGTTTTATCTCAGTTCTCTGAAATCAACACAGACTTACGGTTGAGGAAGTGACATCAGACCAGCACGAGGTGGCGCTCACAGCCCCTTCCGTTTGATGTTCCGCAGGTTTCTGCGACACAAGCAGTCCATTGAATTCCGGAGCAGCAGCAATGGGGCTCCCCGTTCTCGGTGTGGTGTGTGTGACGTTAATTTTCGGTAAGCAGGTTAAAACTTTTAAAAGGGGTTCATTTTTAAAGGGATATAATTAAAAAGCAGAGGAATTCCATTGTACTTGTATCGAACCTTGGTTCGACCTTCTTGGAGTAATGTTCACCGTTCTGGTCTCAATATCATAGAAAGGCAATAGAGTCATTGGGGAATGTGCAAAAAAGATTTAAAGTGATAATACCAGAAGTGAAAGGTTGTATCCATCAACAAAGATTGAACAGGCTTGGTTTATTTTCTCTCGAAAAGAGGAGGCTGAGGGGGGACCTCATGGAGGGCTTGAACATTATGAATGGATTTGATAGGGTAGATGTAGAGAAAAGGATTCCGCTCATGGGAGTACCTAAAACAGGGCGTGATAAATAAAGTATTCGCTGATAGAACCGGTAAGGAATTCAGAAGGAACTTCTTTATTCAGAAAGTGGTTAGAATGTGGAACTCACACGTTTGAGGGGAATCGCATCGATGTATTTAAGAGGAAGCAAGATAATACACGAGGGAGAAAGGAGTAAAAGGATATACTGATATGGCGAAATGAAGTAGGGAGGGAGGAGGCTCGTGTGGAGCATAAACACCAGCACAGAGCAGTTGGGCCGAATGGCCTGTTTCTCTGCAGAGAATTCTATGTAAAACTCATTCCGCATTTAGGTAGATTTGCACCTTCATTTCAGTTCAGTTTGAACGTTTAATGGTCGATTTTCGTCTTTTTTAACCGTGTGTTCCAGATCTGAGCGATGGAGTTTCTGTTACTCAGCGGGAGCCCTCGGTCACAAAATCAGAGGGAGAAGCTGCCACTTTAACCTGCACCTATTCCAGCGATGCTTATTACTTATACTGGTACCGCCAATATCCAGGCACGCTGCCCGAGCTTGCAGTCCGGAGGAACAAGAACGGCGGTGAAGAATATCAGGCGGATTTCGCAAAAAGCCGATTTTCTGATACAGTCCGGCAGTCAGACAAGATGTACCGATTGACAATCTCGGAGCTGCGGCTGTCTGATACCGCGGTTTATTACTGTGCAGTAAGACACACAGTGATGGGAACGACCTAAAGCCTCGCACAAAAACTGCCGCAGGTTTCTGGGTCACAGACTCTGTCTGGTGCAGACTTATTTTTTTACAGCGGGCCAGACACTGTCACGTGAATGCATTCCTGTGCGCGCACAGCCCGAGCAGAAACCACATCAACCTCATATGAAACCTTTCACATCGAATACTGTTTCCATCTCATTATTGCATTAACTGTGTCAGGGCAGAATTTTCTGCTGCTTATTTGTGTTTCTCAGGAAAGCCGCTGATCCTTTTGGGAATACAAGCACCTGCAGCTGGTCTGGGACTGGTTATCATAAAACCATGCAGCACATAACATCGGGACAGGAATAGGCCATTCACTCCCTCGAGCGTCTTCCGCCATTCAATGAGATCATGGCTGATTTGTATTTTAACTCCATCCAACCACCTTGGCTCCATATCCTCATGCACTT
Source organism: Heptranchias perlo (assembly GCF_035084215.1). Taxonomy (NCBI): domain Eukaryota; kingdom Metazoa; phylum Chordata; class Chondrichthyes; order Hexanchiformes; family Hexanchidae; genus Heptranchias; species Heptranchias perlo. The sequence goes on from NW_027138407.1 coordinate 943,871, forward strand.
GGCGAAAAAAATTGAAGGATCGCAGATTTAAATGTATCATTTGAGATAGAATCTACTGCATTTTGTGGGAGAGAGTTCCACATTTCCACCATCCTTTGTGTGAAGAAGTGTTTGCTAACTTGCTTCCCGAATGGCAAGGCTCTGATTTTAATGTTATTTCCCCTTCTAGGCTCACCCATCATCGGAATAAATCTCCCTATCTACCCTATCAATTCATTCAAATTCCTAAAAACTTCAATCAAATCGCCTCTTAACCTTCTATATTCCAGGGAATAAAAGCCGAGCCAATGTAATCGCAGACGGAGGCCTGTGGCAGCACTCAGCAAGAGCGAACAATTAGTCCCATTCCCCCTGCTCTTTCCCCAGAGACCTGCACTTTTTTTTCTTTTTGAGTAGAAATTCAATTTTCTTCTGAAAGTTACAGTTGAATCTACTTCCAATGCCCTTTCATACAATGCATTCCAGATCATAAGAACGTACAAAATAGTCTCCTCTTCTCCCCCCAGCTTGTTTGCCAATTATTTTAAATCTCTATCATCTATTTACCGACTCCCTTGCCATTGGAAACAGTTTCTCCCGAACAAATCTATCAAACCCCCATATAATTTGAAAATCTTTATTAAACATCCCCTTAACCTTCTCTGCTCTAAGGATAAAAATCCCAGCTTCTCCAGCCTCTACACATAACTGAAGTCCCTCATCCCTGTTACCATTCTAGTAAATATCCTCTGTACTCATTCTAAGGCCTTGACATCCTTCCTAAAGTGTGAAGCACATCCACAGGATGCACTGCTGCGACTCGCCAAGGCTTCTTCGACAGCACTTCCCAAACCCCCGACGTCTACCACCTAGAAGGAAAAGAGCAGCAGGTGCATGGGAACAACACCACCTGCACGTTCCCCTCCAAGTCACACACCATCCCGACTTGGAAATATATCGCCGTTCCTTCATCGTCGCTGGGTCAAAATCCTGGAACTCCCTTCCTAACAGCACTGTGGGAGAACCTTCATCACACGGACTGCAGCGGTTCAAGAAGGCGGCTCACCACCACCTTCTCAAAGGCAATTGGGGATGGGCAATGAGTCCCGGCCTCGCCAGCGACTCCCACATCCCATGAACGAATATTAAAAAAAAGCCCATAATTGGACACAATACTCCAGCTGAAGCCTGATCAGTGGTTAATAACAGTTTTGCATAACTTCCTTGCTTTTGTACTCTGTGCCTCGAGTTATGAAGCCAATGACTGCTTTGGATTTTTCAACAGCTTTATCAACATGCCGGTATAATGCTGCTTCAGATGTACGACAACCAGACAAATGATTGGTTTAAAATATTATTGTACAGGAACTCATAAACAGGCGTTCAACGAGTTTTGGACTGAATGCAAATTTCTCGTGGAAAAATTCTAACCTATTCCATTAGATGGCAGCAAACCCTCAAGAATCACACCGCGCCATCTGCCTGGAGACGCCGATCTCTGCCCGTGTAAAAGAATAATCGAATCTTTCAGCTCAGAAAGAGGCTAATCGGCCCATCGCATCTGAACCGACTCCTTGAAAGAGCTATAAAATTAGTCCCACTCGCCTGCTCTTTGGAGATAACATTGTAAATATTCGCCCTTCAACTTTTAATATAATTTCCTTTTCAAAGGCGACGATTGAGTTTGATTCCAACACCCTTTCAGGCAGTGCATTCCACACTTCTGGAAGGATGTCAAGGCCTTAAAGAGGGTGCAGAGCGGATTTGCAAGAGTGGTATCAGGGATGAGGGATTTATGTGGAGGTACTAGAGAAGCGTTGAAAGCTCTCCTTAGAACAAAGAAGGTTGAGAAAAGATTTAATCTAGATGTTCAAAATTATGAGGGTCTTTGATAGAGTGGTTGGGGATAAACTATTCCCAGTAGCAGAAGAGTCGTCACCCAAGAGGGCACCGATGTAAGATAACTGGCAAAAACCGAGAGGGGAGACGAGGAGAAATTTGTTTATGCAGCGAGTTGTGATGATCTGGAATGAATTGCCTGAAAGGGTGTTGGAAGCAGATTCAGTAGTAACTTGCTAAAGGGAATTGGATACATACTTGAAAAGGAAAAAAAAGCAGGGCTATGGGGAAAGAGCAGTTGAGTGGGACTAATTGGATCGAACATAAAAACATGAGAAAGAGGAGCAAGAGTCGGCCTTCCGGCCCTGCAAGCCTGCTCCGCCATTCAATAAGATCATGGCTGATTTTCTTCCTCAACTCCACTTTCCCGCCCAATTTCCCATATTCCTTGATTCGCTCTTTCACAGAGTCAGCACAGGCATGATGAGCCGATTGGGCTCCTTCTGTTCTGTATGATTCAGCCCACAGGAATTGCACTCTGTGCTGCAACTGTATCTGACCGCAATTTTCATTTGACGCCCCAGCAACCATCGCCATTTGAGGATAGAGTTCATGGTTTCTTCTAACCTTTGTGTGAAGTAGTGCTTCCTGATTTCGCTCATGAACGGCCTGACTCTAATTTTAAGATTGTGCCACTTTTTTCTTGATTCTCCGACCAGAGTAAATAGTTTCTGTGCATCGACCCTGTCGGATCTTCTTAACATTTTTAGCACCTCGATTATTTCACCCCTCAATCTTCTAAACAAGCCAAGTTTATGCAACCTGTTCTGATAATTTAACCTTTTAGCCACGGTAGCATCCTGGTGAATATGCGGAGCACCTCCTCCAAGGCCAATATGTGCTTCATGGGGTGTCGTGTCCAGAACTGAACGCAGTACTCCAGATGGGGTCTGACCAAGGCACCGGATAGCTGGGATGTTGTATTTAATTTTGTTCTCTGAGAAATAATAGACCGGTACAAATACATTCATAATCTTTTCCACAAGGCATGGAGACAAACACTGCTCTGTCATTTGTAGTGGGATATCAGCCAATCGGTGACGCGGCGGGCTGTCCTTTAGGTGTTCGGTTCTGTGGTCGGAACTAGCTGAGGCCGAAGGGATGAGAGTCCTTCCCTTGAGCAGCTGTCACTGTTTATCTCCGGTGTTGAGTTCATGCGGTCTGAATGCATTTGGCGGTGACCCCGTGTCATCATCACCATAAGACCCGTTACAGTTCGAAAACAAGGGCCAGAACCTGCTCAATCTCATTCAATTGTCATGTAATAAAGAATCACTAACTCTCCCTGGTAAGTCTAGCGCAGCTTACTCCTATCTCAGTTAAACGACACTGCGACATAGAATGTCCAAAATAGCCGAGGGAGGAGGGGAATAATGTCGCTGTTGTATGAGTGCAGCGAATCGTAATCCATCAATATTTCCTTTCGTCTCTAAATTAATCTTAAGCACGTTCTTTATGAAATTACGTTGTTCAAAAAGGCAAGGGAATACGATTTTGCTCGAAATACCGACCAGAGGAATCTCCATTGAAACATTTGGGATCGTCCACGAGATCAATTAAAGGTCTCAATTAGAGATGAAACTGTCCCCCAGATCAATTAAAGGTCTCAATTAGAGATCAAACGGTCTCTCAGTTGAATTTGCGATGAAGCTGTCTGTCAGATCAAATAGAGATCAAACTGTCACTAAGATTAATTATAGATCAAACTGTCTCTCAGAACAATTAGAGATCAAATGTCCGTCAATTGAATTTGAGATGAAGCTGTCTGTCAGATGAAATGAAGATCAAACTGTCTCTCAGTTCAATTGGCGATCATACTTTCTCTCCGATCAATTAGAGTTCAAACTGTCTCTCACGTAAATTGGACATCATGTTGCCTTTCAGGTAAATTCGAGATCACGATGTCTCCTTTTATTACTCTTGCTCCCCCTGCTCAGCAAGATGTGACGTTATTATCTCAGTTCTCTGAAATGAACACATCCTTTTGGTTGAGGAAGTGACAACAGACCAGCACCAGGCGGCGCTCACACCCTCTTCCGCTTGGTTTTCCGCAGGTTTCGGCGATACAAGCAGTCCCTCGAATTCCGGAGCAGCAGCAATGCGGTTCCCCGTTCTCGGTGTGGTGTGTGTGACATTAATTTTCGGTAAGCAGATTAAAACTTTTAAAAGGGGTTCATTTTTAAAGGGATATAATTGAAAATCAGAGGAATTCTATAGAACGTGTACAGAAGCTTGGTTGGACCTCACTTGGAGTACTGTGCACAGTTCTGGTCTCCATATTATACAAAGGCAATAGAGGCATTGGAGAATGTGCAAAAAAGATTTACAGTGATGATACCAGATGTGAAAGGTGATATCTATCAACAAAGATTGAACAGGCTTGGTTTATTTTCTCCAGAAAAGAGAAGGCTGAGGGGTGATCTTATGGAGGGCTTGAAACATATGAATGGATTTGATAGGGTAGATGTAGAGAAAATGATTCCGCTTATGTGAGTAACTAAAATTTGGCGTGATAAATAAGGTAGTCGTTTATAGATCCAGTAAGGAATTCAGGAGAAACTCCTTTACTTCGAAAGTGGTTAGAATGTGGAACTCGCTGCGACACGGAGTGTTTGAGAGGAATAGCATTGATGTATTTAAGGGGAAGCTGGATAGAACACGAGGGAGAAAGGAGTAAAAGGATTTGCTGATATGTTGAAAAGAAGTACGAGGCGGGAGGCTCGTGTGGAGGATAAACACCGGCACAGAGCAGTTGGGCCGAATGGCCTGTTTCTCTGCAGAAAATTCTATTGTAAAACTCATTCCGCATTTAGGTAGATTTGCACCTTCATTTCAGTTTGAACGTTTAATGATCGATTTTCGTCTTTTTTAACCGTGTGTTCCAGATCTGAGCGATGGAGTTTCTGTTACTCAGCGGGAGCCCTCGGTCACAAAGACAGAGGGAGAAGCTGCCACTTTAACCTGCACCTATTCCAACGATGGTTATTACTTGTACTGGTACCGCCAATACCCAGGCAGACTGCCCGAGTTTGCAGTCCGGAGGTACACGAACAGCCGTGATGAATATCAGGCGGATTTCGCTAAAAGCCGATTTTCTGATACAGTCCGGCAGTCAGACAAGTTGTACCGACTGACCATCTCGGAGCTGCGGCTGTCTGACACCGCGGTGTATTACTGTGCAGTGAGTCTCACAGTGACGGGAACGAACTAAAGCAGGTTTCTCGGTCACAGACTCTGTCTGTTGCAGGCTGTTTTTTTTTACAGCGAGCCAGACACTGTCACGTGAATGCATTCCTATGCGCGCACAGCCCGAGCAGACACCACATCAACCTCACATGAAACCTTTCACATCGAATACTGATTCCATCTCATGATTGCATTAACTGTGTCAGGGCAGAATTTTCTGCTGCTTATTTGTGTTTCTCAGGAAAACCGCCAATCCTATTGGGAATACAAGCACCTGCAGCTGGTCTGGGACTGGTTATCATAAAACCATGCAGCACAGAACAAAGGAACAGGAATAGGCCATTCATCCCCTCGATCGTCTTCCGCCATTCAATGAGATCATGGCTGATTTGAATCCTAACTCCATTCAACCACCTTGGCTCCATATCCATCATACAGTTGGCTTGCAAAAATCTAAGGATATCAGATTTAAATTGATGAATTCAGATAGCATCTACTGCATTTTGTGGGAGAGAGTTCCACATTTCAACCATCCTTTGTGTGAAGAAGTGTTTACTAACTTCGTTCCCGAATGGCCTGGCTCTGATTTTAATGTAATGTCCCCTTCTCCTGGACTCCCCCATCATCGCAAAAAAGTCTCTCTAGCTCCCTTATCAATTCCTTTCAAAACCTCAAAAACTTGAATCAAATTGCCTCTTAACGTTCTCTATTCCAGAGAATACAAGTCTAGCCTATGTAATCGCAGACGGAGGTTTGTGCCAGCAATCCAACAATTGGTCCCATTCCCCCTTCTCTTTCCACAGAACGCTGCACTTTTTTTCCTTTTAAGTGGAGATCCAATTTTCATTTGAAAGTTACAATTGTATCTGCTTCCACTGCCCTTTCCCACAATGCATTCCAAATCAGAAGAATGTACAAAAAATTCTCCGCTTCTCCCCCCGGCTTTTTTGCCAATTATTTCAGATCTCTGTCCTCTATTTACCCAACCTCTTGCCAATGGAAACAGTTTCTGCCTATGAAATCTGTCAAACCCCCATATCATTTGAAAATCTTCATTAAATCTCCCCTTAACATTCTATGCTCGAACGAGAAAAATCCCAGCTTCTCCAGCCTCTCCACATAACTGAAATCCCTCATCCCTGATACCATTCTAGTAATTCTCCGCTGCACCCGCTCCAAGGCCTTGATGTTATTCCTAAACGGTGGTGCCCAGAATTGGACACAATAGTCTTGCTGGAGCCTGACCAGTGTTTTATAAATGTTCAGCATAACTTCCTGGATTTTGTGCTCCGTGCCTCGATTTATAAAACCAATGATCGCATGGGGTTTTTTTAACAGCTTTATCAACTTACCGGTATACTGCTGCTTCAGATGTACTGAACGGTAACCGGACAAATGATGCTTGGTTTAAATTATCATTGTACATTAACTCAGAAACAGGAGATCATCGAGTTTTGGACTGAATGCAAATTTCTCGTGGAGAAATTCTAACATATTCCACTGGATGGCCGCAAACCCTCAAGAATCACACCGCCCCATCTGCCTGGAAACGCCTATCTCTGCCCGTGTTAATAAATCATAGAATCTCACAGCTCAAAAAGAGGCTAATCGGCCCATCGCGTCTGTGCCGACTCTTTGTAACAGCTACACAATTGCTCCCACTCGCCTGCTCTTTCCACATAACCTTGTAAATATTTCCCTTTCAAGTTTTTATACAATTTCCTTTTCAAAAGCTACGATTCAGTTTGATTCCATCACCCTTTAAGGCAGTGCATTCCACACATAAGGAAGGATGCCAAGGCCTTAGAGAGGGTGTGGGGAAGATTTGCCAGAGTGCTATCAGGGATGAGGGAGTTATGTGGAGAGACTAGAGAAGCTATGAATGTTCTCCTTAGAACAAAGAAGTTTGAGAAAAGATTTAATGTAGATGTTGAAAATTATGAGGGTCTTTGATAGAGTAGTTGAGGACAAACTATTTCCAGTGGCCGAAGATTCGGCAACCAGAGGGCACACCGATGTAAAATAATTGGCACAAACCGAGAGGGGAGACGAGGAGAAATTTGTTTACGCAGCGAGTTGTGATAGTCTGGAATGAATTGCCTGAAAGGGTGTTGGAAGCAGACTCAATAGTAACTTGCAAAAGGGAATTGGATACATAGTTGAAAAGGAAAAAAATAGCAGGGCTATGGGGGAAGAGCAGTTGAGTGGGACTAATTGGATAGAACATAAGAACATGAGAAATAGGAGCAAGAGTAGGCCTTCCCGCCCTGCAATCCTGCTCCGCCGGTCAATACGATCATGGCTGATTTCCTTGCTCAACTCCACTTTCCGGCCCTATCCCCATATCGCTTGATTCCCTCTTTCACGGAGTCAGCAGAGGCATGATGAGCCGATTGAGCTTCTTCTGTGCTGTATGATTCAGCCCACAGGAATTGCACTCTGCGCTGCAGCTGTATCTGACCGCACTGAAACTGATACGCGCCAAAACAGACGGCAGGCAGTTTTTTTACGAGAGGAGAACTGGGTTATAACACTTTGCTGGAATAGCTGCAATTTCTGGTCACCGCCTCTCTTTCAAAGTGCAGTGCTGCAACCGACCACTGCGTGACCGAGTCTGCACAGCTAACACCTGCAGAAATTTCGCGATACATAACGTTAAGCTTTCATTATCATTTTATTATAACTAAGAGCACAAGGATAGTGGAGTAAATTGCAAATAGGAAGAAAACTTCTGTGAAAGGAAGATCCTCTATGTCACTAACACGTGCAAGAGGGAGATCGTGGAACAGTAACTTTACCAGTTAAGAGAGCCACAGCTCTGACCAATAAATAAAAAGTAACATCCTCCATGATTGCAGTGAGTTGATGGCTGATTTGAACAGGACGAGTTGAACCTGGAATTCTTTTTAGTCAAGATTTGGGAAGATGTTGAGTAATATCCGGCCTCTCTGCCAATTGGCTTGTTCCTGACAGAGTCAGCAGGGAAACATCCAATCAGCTCACAGGGTTTTTTTCTCCACTTCATCCAATCAGCTCACAGCTCTTTTGTTCTCCAATTGATCCAATCAGCTCATAGCTTCTTTGTTCTCCAATGCAGACAATCAGCTTACCCGCCCTTTGTTCAGCAATTCATGACGGGCGGATGTGAGGAAGGCGTGGGCGGGGCAGTGTTACCGCAAGGTTTGTCTCGAGATTGTTCTGCAGATAACGGGTTTGATCAGAGACACCGTCAGTCAGGATGCAGTCAGCCGCCGAATGAGCGCAATATACGGTTAATAAAGTCTAACATCATAGAAGGAGCCCATTCGGCCCATCATAAATGTTCCCCAACAATCTCTTTAGTTCCCACTTTCCAGCTCTTTCCCTATGGCCCTGCAAATCTTACCTTTGAAGGAAAGTTTCAAAAATATTTAGGTTCTAGACATATTCAATGAACCTTAATCGATCATGTTCATGAATGTTTGTTTAATTTATGGTAGTGAAGAGGGTGATATATCACCGAGAACATTCAGTTCATTGTCGAGAAACAATTGTGTTTACACGGCGATGGCAGCTCTGTGGTTTAGATTTCCTCTTGTCGTCATTTTTCGTGTAATCGGTAAAGCATTCAAAAAGAATCTGTTTACCATTTGGCTGGAATCGTTTTTAGAGGAGATTTCCCTTCTGTTTGCGATGTCGGTTCCACAGGGAGACCAGAGGAAATCTTCGCCTCATATGCTCCTGTCCTTCTTTTCGTTATTTTCGATAAGGATTATAGACGATGACATTTAAACTCTGCCCAGATTAACGTCGTCGAGACAGAGAACTGGAAAATGTTCTCCTTAACCATTGCAAAAAAGCCCCCGACATAAATTACCTCAAGTTGCTTTCATAAACGCCATGTCATCGATAAAAGTGAAATGAATTGGAATGTGACAGCTTTAAATCAACGTAAAGATAAACGGGTTACACAAATGACCTAAAATTGTTCTATTAAACTGCGCCCATCTGTAAATGATGGAAGTGCAGTAAGTAGTTTCGTGTGACGCGACTTTAAAGGCGCGGGAGGTTTTTATACAGCGGCTGCCGCGTTTCCACTCAGCGTGCGGCTCTATCGCACAGTAATAGACTGCGGTATCTGCAAACTCCATGCTGTTAATGACCAATTCGCCGCGTTTGTCCGCAGTGGAAAGATCCAATTCAAAGCGGCCTCCGCTCTCTTTGCCGGACGACATTCGCCTTATTAGCCACTCCAGTCCCTTACTGGTTTTCTGCTTGTACCAATGCATGGCGTAAATGCTGGACATATCATAACTACAGTTTATCTGCACCGAATCCCCGATCCGGACTGTTTTCGAAGCGGGAGATTGCAGCACTTGGTCCGCGAGACATCCACCTGTGAAAACATTCAGATAATGAAACACTGGAACAAAGTGAATAAAACATATTCCCAGTTATTGAGTCCAAATCCTGTACTTACCTGTTAGCAGCACCACAATGACGGGTAATACATTCGCTTGTATCGAGTAATACATCCTCGCAATTAAGAGGTAGGTAAGAAAACGGCACTCACATCACATCAGATGATCACGAACCGAGTGAACACAGTGAACAGTCGGAGAATCAAAGTCAGCGCCGCTCAGTTAAAGTCTCAGTCACGTGTGTCTGCTGCTTTTCGATTGGCTGGAAATGGATATTATTCACATAATACGTAAGGAGGCAGTTTGTTGATCTGCTCTCACTTCGCCAATGTTCACATCTGTACCGGTCAGTTTTACATAGAAGCAGAGTATGATCCTTCCTGCCTGTGCTGGATCTTTGAGAGAGATATCCAATTAGTCCCACTGCCCTGTTATTTCCCGATCGCCCTGCAAATTTTACCTTTGCAAGTGTATATCCAATTCCTTTTTGCAGAACTTTTCATGAACCCTGATATGCTCTCTACAACATTACCCGCAGATAATGTTTAACATAATTACTTTTAACGTATCATTCATAAATGTCCTATTTTATAGGGTTCCAAATTGTATTAAGGCACGGGATTTCTCTCTCTATCACCTGCTATACACATTATAAGCCGCGTCTGGATGTGGAGATTGTCTGATAGGAACCTGCTACAAATATTGTACTGGAGCATTCAGCGTTTCTCTCACTGTGCTGCACTGCACAGTAATACACTCCAGCATCTGATACCGCTGGGCTGTCCATGCCGAGAATGTTATAACTTCTCGTTTGGTCAATGAAGAGTTTGAATCGTCCGTCAGTGGTGTTGCCCCCGATAGCAGATATGATAAATTTCGGGCCACGATTCTGTAGTTGTCTGTACCAGAATATTCTGTCAGTGCCGCTGGTGGTTGCGTTACATTGGATTTTAATCGATTGTCCCTCTTGTGCAAACATCTGCTGTGGTTGGTGGATCACAGCCTCGCCGCCCAAAACTGTCGATACAAAAAGAGACATGAAAATGAGAAACAACAAATATGATTTAACAGCAAACGATTTTCTGCACAAAACACTCACCTAAAATCCAAAAAATGAAAGTTCCAATTCTATTCATTGCGTTTTCCTGTTTTCTGCACTCGGTGGATCAAGAAGGTTACTAGGAAATCGATTTAATTCGGTGTGATTCTGATGTGCAATCGATTATATTATTTCTGCCAGATACGACGGTAGTTATCTCTTTTATCTTCACCAATGGCCAGGGAACGAGGCAAGTGCTGACGCTTTATTGTCACTGACACGCCCTCAAGTGGCTCGATTTCTCAATTATCCTCTGAACAAAAACAGTAAAGATCACCGTTAACGCGTGCTGAACTGGTGCTGGAGTGGGTCAGAGACTGACCTTTTAAACTCTGGGGCCTGCGCTCACATCCATACACAGACACCCAGGGGATGAAGGTATCCTCTGTCTGATGGGAACTGGGTGGGGCGGTGGGTCAGATATTGACCTCTTAACCTCTGGGTCCTGGGGTCAAATGGAACAAACAGATAGGGGTGAAGGTCTCTTCTCTCTGATGGGGAACAGGTTGGAGCAGCGGGACAGTCCTTTCCTACCTGGAACGTGGGTTATAGAACAGTTGGGTTGGAAAGAATAGAGAACTGTTGTCTCTGATGGGGACTGAGCAGATCCGTTGGTTTAACGCTGGTATTTCTCCTGCATTGAAATACAGCCCAGAAATTGAGTAAAGGGGGAATTTGGTTTCTGCTGTGAAGGTCTTGAATTTAATTGGGGGGGGGGGGGGTAGGGGGTTTGACGTTTGTTGTCGTGGCAAGGTGGTGATATACGTGATTATGCTGATTACACTGGCCACACAGTATTGACTTCTCCCGCCTTCTACTACATAAACCGTCACCTAATCGAAGATAATGTTTGAGGAATGGAGTCGAAAATAAATACTTGGGTATTTTCGCTGCATCGAAAATCACCAACGTAGTAGCTGCGCCACCTGGCGACCCATTCGAGTTACATCGAGTTGCATCGAAACCACAGCAGAGAAACAGGTCATTCGGCCCAACTGGTCTATGCAGAGGCTTATGCTCTACAAGAGCCTCCTCCCTCCCTAATGCATCTAACCTTATCAGCATACTCTTCTATTCCTTTTCCCTCATGTACTTATCTAGTTTCTCCTAAAATGCATCTCTGTTATTTGCCTCAATTACTCCTTGGAGTAAATACTTTTTTGCCAAATTTGTCAATGAGGGAAGAACAGTGAGAGAAACAGAGAGTCAATGATGGAAATAAAGGGTGAGAGATTAAGATAAACAGAGGGAAAGAGTGAGGGAAAGAAAGGGAGTGGGAGAAACAATGGAAGAGGCAGGGAGAGAAGCAATAGCTAAAGTAGAAGCAAGAATTCGAGGAAACAAAAGCCAATAACATAAATATGTAAGCTAGCAAGTGATATGGAAAGGTTTAATCTGGAAAACGACTTTAACTTAAACAGCGGCCGTAGGATAAGTGGGCACAGGTTCAAACTAGTAAAAGGCAATATTAGGACTGAGATCAGTAGATTCTTGCTCACACAGGGAGTGATCGAGATTGGAATGGACTCCGGGCAAAGTGACAGAGTCCAAAACTACGAAATTACTTTAGAAACAACTAGAGGATTTTTTTTATTGCAGGGATGTTTCCGGAAGGATGAATTAAGATGGGACGAGCGGATTTCCTCATCCACAAGAACCTTGTGATCTTGCAATTGGTCTGCTGCAGTGAAAAGGAAAACACGATGAGGGAGCTCCCTCTGGTGACTATGTGAGGTAAATGGCCCTCGGCCTGGGAAATTATTGAATTCTCAAATTACTAATGCATGTTGTTGGATGATTACGTCACATTTAATGCAGATAAATATATCCACGACGTTGATTGCAACGCCAGATTAAACCCTGGTGATTCCATTTGTTTATTTTTAGGAACGCAGACATACATGTTGAATGATGCTCGCTTGAAACAATACGAAACCACAGAGATGCCGATGAGATGCCGACTATTATTTACCGTGCCATATACAAAGGATGTCGATTTGTCTCATGATTCCTGCCTATATAATATACTGTGGGATTTTTAATGTAACTGGTGCCAATTTAAACGTCTCGGAGCTGACGTTATTATCTAATATCTACTGCTAATGTTAATGGAACACATTGTTTGGTGCAATGGTAGAAATCAGAGATTGAGTCAAATGGGATTTTTAAAATTCTGCACCTTCAGGGAACACAGTAGAGAAAGCTACAGAGAGAGAAAACGAGAGAGTGTCTCCAAGATAGAGTAAGAGGAGATGGAGACACAGAATGAATGAAAGACCTGAATATGGTGGGGATTACAAACACACCATATTGATGCAGAGCACGGGGAGAGAGAACGGGATCCTGAACACGCTCGGGATTACAGACACAGAGATACAGAGCACAGAGACAGAGAGTACAAAGACATGAAGATGGTGGGGATTACAGACACAGTGATACAGAGCACGAGGAGAGAGTACAAATAACTGAACATGGTGGGGGTAACAGACACTCAACAATACGAAAGACCGGGACAGAGAGCACAGAAATCTTAAGGTGGTGGGGATGTCAGATACAGAGCACAGGGAGTAAGTAAACAATCCTGAACATAGTGAGGATTACAGACACACGGTGTTACAGATTCACAGCGAGAGGCTGGAAAAACATGAAAATGGTGGCGATTGCAGACACACGGTGATACAGAGCACAGGGAGAGATCTTACAAAACCTGAACAAGGTGCGGATTACAGATACACTGTGGTGCAGAGCACAGGGAGTGAGTACGAAAATATGATCACAGTGGGGATTACAGGCACACGGCGATACAGAGCACAGGGAGAGAGTGCAAAAACCTGAACATAGTGTGGATTACTGATACACTGTGGTGCAGAGCATTATTGTACGATCCGCTGTCGGCCATGTTTGTGTGACATGTGGTCGTCCATGTTTCTGTGATGTGCAGTCGGCAATGTTGTATGACAACACGCAGCGTATGTGACCCATTTATTTAAATCAATCAGCTCAATTGAAAAGGTAAGAGAATTCTGTTTCTAGTAAAGTGACCGCTCAGTCTTAATCAGTAAAACTGAACGTTTGGCTCCCGAGAGATTTCAAAAAGCGCTCTCTGAAAACGGTTGGTGCGGTGCGCATGTGCGAACAGCTCTCCCAGGGTACAGCGCGGCTCGTGTCACAGATAGGGGCTTTACTCTGCCGCAGTGAATTGTGGGATCTGTTGTCCTCCATGGGCGGGTCATGAACTGAGTGAATCCAAACCCAACCTGCTTCCAGCCGGAGCTGCCCGGGTTGTCAGTCCCGACACACTGCGGGTGTCCTGTTGAGCGGAGCAGATTGGACATTTAATCCTGGAAAGCGGAGGAGGAGGTGACCGATCATCAACCCAACCGGTGAATGACAGATTGAGCCAAAGGAAAGGAAAGAAGAAACTTTACTGGTCCGTGTGGAAACAGGAGGACGAATAAATTTAAACCCTAGGGGGGAAGTATGACGACAAGAAAGAAACATTTTAATGGACAGAAAGCATTATTTCCGCAAATGTAAAGAATCTTACAGCACCAGGTTATAGTCCAACAATTTTATTTGAAAATCACAAGCTTTCGGAGATTACCTCCTTCGTCAGGTGAGTGAGTGTGGGACTCCTTGAACGTTTCGCATTTATAGTCATAGAACAATACCTGGATGTTCCTTTTGGATGTTTCTCCCTCTCTCTCTCTGTCTTGTGTTCTGGCCGTTTGTGTATTCGGTGGTCCTGTTGGTAACACCTCTCCGTCTGAACACTTTGATTGCCTTGACAACGGGCAGTTGGAAAGATTATCTGTAATCACCAGGTAATGTTCTCTAACTATAAATGCGAAACGTTCAAGGAGTCCCATACTCACTCACCTGACGAAGGAGGTAATCTCCGAAAGCTTGTGATTTCCAAATAAAATTGTTGGACTATAACCTGGTGTTGTAAGATTCTTTACATTTGTCAAACCCAGTCCATCACCAGCATCTCCACATCATTATTTCCGCAGAGGGAGGTAAGATGTCGAATATTCTGCCAGAAAGTATTAGTGACTCGGATTGCGTGAATTACTTTAAAAATGAAGCACATTGGGGATTTAGAGGTTTATTGAAGGGTGTGAGGAGCGAGATCAAAAGTGCAGATTTGACCGGCTTAATCTCCTTTTTTAGTGTTTTAAGGTACTAAGGTTCATTGAGAATGAATTTGTGAAAAATGTTTTTTATCCTGTACATTTTGCGACATCGTATAAACATTCCAAAATATTCTCCCGGTGTCCTGGCCGACAAATCCACGTTATATTCATTGCAGAGAAAGTTTACATGTACATGAGACAACAGCCACAATCGACTAACAAACAAATCCATCGAAATGTAATGGAATATGAATGAAACAGACACGATTTTCCTTTTCTGTTCCAACGTGAGTTGCTTGTAACTTTCTCACAGTGTACGGCAGTGTCGTCGTTCAGTTCCTATACTCATAATCCAGAGAACGCGAGTTCAGCAAATAAAAAATTGGACATAATGAGCTGGTATCAGTAATAGTGACCGCGATGCTGTTGGGTTGTCCAAAAAAAACCAACTTTTGCATTAATGTCCCTTTAGGGGAAGGACACCTGCCTTCCTTATCCTGCCTGAGCTCTATGTGACTTCAGTCTCATTACCAATTTGGGTGACTAGTAACTGACTCCTGAAGTGGTCTAGCAAGTCATTCAGCTGTATCAAACCACTGCAGCACTTCAAGAAGAAGACCCATCATCACCTTCTCAGGGCAACTCGGAATGGTTAATAAATGCCGGCCTTGCCAGCGACATCCACATCCGGAGAATGAATTTTTAAAAATACTTTCTGTGTGCCATTCCTTGTGACGCACGTTCCCCGAATAGTTCCTGGGCCCTTCATGGTTTGGTCGGATTTTCAATGGTCTCCAAATCTTCATTATCTTCACCGCTGAAACCTCCTCCAGGCGTTCGTGATTCAGACTAAAAGCTGCTGCAATCAGATACATGGACCATTTTATCAATGGATTTGCACATTTCTCAGCAGATCATCTTAAACCCGATTGTGAAGTTATTTACAGAACGGGTGGTCGACCCTGTAGACGTGACCAGACTCTATCTTTTTTTACCCAGTGTCCATCGAGTGAGACAGAGACAGGATGGAGAATCCGCTCCCCTGAGGACAGATGAACTCACCAATTAACCCCAAGTGCTTTATGGGAGCAGAAAAAGATTTGAAAACACGTATTTGCTGATAGAGAGGGTGACCTTGTCGCCAGCAACCGTAGTTCAGCAGTTAATGGCCGAGTCTGTGTGTGATCTCCTGTATAATACGCGCAGAGATCGGCGTTTCCAGAAAGATGCTGCCGGGTGATTCCTGGGGAATTGCTGCCACCTAGTGGAATTCGTCATAATTTCTTCCTGAGAATTTTGCCTTCAATCCAAGTTTCGGTGAACTACTGTTTCCGATTTACTCTCGAAAAATATGTTAAACCAATCCTTAATTGACCGCTTGGCGGGCGTTACTTCCGAAGCAACATTGCACCGGTATAACCGGTATATGAGAAAGTTGATCAAGCCATTAAAACAATTTACAGAAGCATTATAAATAGGGGCGTCGAGTACAAAAGCAAGGAAGTTATGCTAAACCTGCATAAATAACTGGTTTGGCACCAGCTATAGCATTATGGCCAATTCCGGGCAGCACACTTTAGGAAGGACGCCTAGGTCTTGGAGAAGTTGCAGAGAAGATTTACTAGAATGGTACTAGGGATGAAGGGCTTCAGTTATCTGGAAAGACTGTAGAAGCCGGGATTGTTCGCCTTACAGGAGAAAGGATTACGAGGAGATTTAATAGAGGGGTTCAAAATTATGAGGGGTTTTGATAGAGTAAATGAGGAAAAAATGTTTCCACTGGCAGGAGGGCCGGTAACCAAAAGACACAGATTTAATTTTATTGGCAAAAAAAACCAGGGGGGGGGGAGATGAAGAGAATTCTTTTTAGGCAGCGAGTTGTTATGACTTGGAATCTACGGCCTGAAAGGGTGTTGGAAGCAGATTCAATAGCAACTTTCAAAAGAGAATTGGATCTCTGCTTAAAACGAAATGAAATACAGTTCTATGAGGAAAGGAGCAACGGTGCGGGACTAATTGGACAGCTCTTTCAGCGAGCCAGCACAGGCACGATGGGCCGAATGACCTACTTCTATGTTGTACGCTTCTATGATAACCAGTTCCAGACCACCTGCATGTGTATGCATTCTGAATGAGTCTGGCGAGTTCCCAGATATTTACTAATCAACAGCAGCAAATTCTACCCTCACACAGTTAATGCAATAATCAGACGGAATCAGTATTCGATGTGAATGGTTTTATGTGAGGTTTGAGTGGTTCCTGCTCGGGGTCTGTGCGCACGGGAATACATTCATGGGTCGGTGGCTGGCACGCTATTGTAAGGAGACCGCAACAGTGACCCAGAAACATGCAACAGTTATTGTACGAGACTTTTGCTCGTTCCCATCACTGTGAGACTCGATGCACAGTAATACTCGGCGGCGTCAGACAGTCGCAGCTGCGAGATGATCAATTGATACAACTTGTCTGACTGCTGGATTGTATCAGTAAACCGGCTTTGAGCGAAATCCACCTGATATTCAGAACGGCCGTTCACGTCTCTCCGGACGGCAAACTCGGGTTGTCTGCCTGGGTACTGGCGGTACCAGAATAAGTAATAGCCATCGCTGGGATAGGTGCAGGTTAAAATGGCAGCTTTTCCCTCTGTCTGTGTGACCGAGGACTCCCTTTGAGAAACAGAAACTCCATCGCTCAGATCTGGAACACACGGTTAAAGAAGGCGGAGGTGATCGAATAAAAGTCCAAACTGAACTGAACTGACGGTGAAAATGCATCTAAATGCCGATTGAGATTTACATAGAATTACATAGACTTTAGAGAACAGACACAGGCCACTAGGCCCATCTGGTCTATGTCAGTGTTTGTGCTGCGGACGAAGCTCCTCTCATCCCACTTCATCTAACCCTATCAGCATAACCTTCTATTCCTGTCTCCCTCGTGCACTTATCTGGCGTCCGCTTAAATGCATTCGCACTATTCACCTCAACCATTCAATGTGGTAATGAGTTCCACTCTTTGGGTAAAGACGTTTCTCCTGAATTCCTTACTAGATTTAATACGTAATTTCTTACACTTTTGACCGCTAGTGTTAGATTCCCAAAAAGCAGAAATATGTTCTCTACGTCTACCTTATCAACCGCTTCATAATCTTAAAAACCTCCAACAGATGGACCCTCAAATTTCTATTTTCTAGAGAAAAGAGTCACAGCCTGTTGAATCTTTCCTGATAGTTATAAGCTTCCCGTTCTGGTATCATCCTTCTAATTCTATTCTTGCACCTCTCCGATGCCTCTATATCCTTTTTATAACATGAAGACAATAACTGTGCACAATACTCTAAGTTTGGACAAACCGAGGTTCTATACAAGTTTAACATAACTTCTCTGCTTGTCAATTCTATTCATCTAGAAATGAACCCCTTTTAAAAGTTTTAACCTTCTTACCGAAAATGAATGTCACACACAACACCACGAGAACGGGAAGTCGCATTTCTCCTGCTCCCGAATTCAAGGGGCTTTTAGTGTCTCAAAAACCTGAAGAACATCGAACAGAAAGAGAATAGAGTGACGGCCGGAGCTGGTCTGATGTCATTTACTTAACCACAAGTATGTGTTTATTTCAGAGAACTGAGAGTAACGTCATATCCTGCTGAGTAAAGGGAGCAAGACCAAGAATAAAACAGCTTGTTCTCTAATTGACCTGAGGGACAGCTTGATGTCGAATTTACCTGAGAGACAGCTTGATCTCTAATTGACCTGAGAGACAGCTTGATCTCCAATTGACCTGAGAGACAGCTTGATCTCTAATTGACCTGAGGGACAGCTCGATCTCGAATTGACCTCAATTAAAGTTTTATCTCTAATTCACCTGCGAAACAATTTTATCTCAAATTAAACTGAGAAACAGTTTTGATCTCTAATTGATCTGAGAAACAGTTTGATCTCTAATTCAGCAGAGAAACAGTTTGATTTCTAATTCACCTGAGAAACAGTTTGATCTCTAATTAGCCATGATAGTGCAGCCATCGTGGTTTGGAATGGGCTCGATGGGCCAGCTGGTCTTTTCCTGCCCTAAATTTCGCATGTTCGTATGTACACTATCAAAATCTTTCATGATTTTCAACACGTCTACGAAATCTACCCTTGACCTTCATTTCTCTAAGGAGAACAACCGCAGTTTCTCCAGTCTCTCCGCTTAACTGAAGTCCCCCATCCCTGGCACCATTCTAATAAATCTTCTCCGCACCCTCTCTAAGGCCTTGACATCCTTCTAAAAGTGTAGATTGAAACAAATTAAATCTTTCTGTCTCCTTCAGACATTATTTCTAAGGACACGTGGCATCTTAAATTTGGACTGAGAAGTAATCTGAGTATTATTAATATTGATAACAATAATATTACTTGTTCTGATAGTGAAGTCAGTTACTTATCTAGTCAGCAACACAGGCCTCTGCATAGTTCAGGTTTCAATAAGGTCACTGTCGTCACCTGCTGATGAAACACTTCGACTACACCCCCCAGACAGGTTGGTTTTAAAATATTATTCATAACTCCACATACAATAATTTGCATTTACCTTGCGGCGTTCAATCAGCAGAGCTTCTCAGAGCAATCCACAAGATGAGCAAGAGATCAGAAGGAATTAAGGGCAAAAGGGCCACAATTACCGTTATAAATTCTAAGAAGATATTTAATGGGAAGATGTAACGTTGTTGAGGGAGAAACAGGCAACGAAGAAGGGAATCACAGCTGCAAAGAAATATTTCTAACCTCTAATGGTGGGACAGGAGGAAGAGCTGCATCTGAGTTTCCTTTGGGTAGCTACGAACCTGCGCCTCTCACAGCAGGTTGAAACTTGCTGCAATGAGCGAAGAGAGCGCTGAAAAAGCCCACATTTGAAAGGCGGTTTAAATGGTGAATTGCATTGTGAAGGTGCTTGAGTCGAACGACCTACTTTCCAGTGTTACGGTTTCAGAAAACAGCTGAAACCGATTTCAGTGCCGTTGGCACACCTGTGTCTGTAGATTTGACGTCCATCGAATGTTACAAATGAAACAGAATTGTATTTCCTGTTTCTATTTTGAATCCATATACGGTCATAAAGGAATGGATAAAGTAGTGATTCCATTGATCTCTGGGATCTATGTTCAATACCATCCAACGTTGAGGTGTCCAAAGTCTCCCCTTTCTGTTGGGATACTGGACGATGCATTGGATTATACACTGTCATTTCAACTCAGCTGTCAATCTTGACTCAGTGGGCATCACTCTCGCCTCTGAGTCAGAAGGTCGTGGGTTCATAGTGCCACTCCAGAGAACTGAGCCCATAATCCAGGCTGGCATTCCCATTGCAGTACTGAGGGAGCGATACATTGTCGGTTTTGCCGTCTTTCGGATGAGACGTTAAACCGAGGCCGCGTTTGCCCTTTTTGGTGGACTTAAATCTCATAAGGCCACTACTTCGCAAATTCCTTGCTTTCACTCACCTCCCAACATTCACCTCTGCCAAATTACCAACAGTCACTTCAATATACAAGTGTGAGGTGGTACATTTTGGGAGGTAAAATAAGGAGGCCACGTACTCCTTGGAAATAAGACTCTAAATGGGGGAGAGGAGCGGAGGAATATGGGGGTATAGATACACAAAACACTAAAAGTAGCAACGCAGGTTGATAAGGCCATAAAAAGAATCAAACAAAGAACTGGGGTTCATTTCTCGAGGGAAAGAAATGAAAAATGGGGAAGTTATGTTAAACTTGTATAGAGCCTTGGTTAGACCATTCTTGGAGTATTCTTGGAGTATTCTGAACAGTTCTGTTCTCAATATTAAAAGAAGGGTAACGGCACATTGGAGAAGGCACAAAAACAAATTTAATAGGATGATACCAGAATTGAGAGGTTGTATATATCAGGAAAGATTGAACAGGCTGGGATTCTTTTCTCTAGAATAGAGAAGACTGAGGGGTGACCTGATAGACGTCTTTAAGATTATGAAAGTGTTTGTTAGGGTATACGTAGATAAGATGTTTCCACTTGCAAGGGAGACCATAACTCGGGGCTATAAATATAGGATAGTCCCGAATAAATCCAATAGGGAATTCAGGAGAAACGTCTTTACTCAGAGAGTGGTTAGAATATGGAACATGCTACCATAACGATTATGTGCCCTCCTTATTCTTCCTACCAAAATGTACCAGATCACACCTATCTATATTGTCTTCCAACATTATGACGCAGTCGTCCTCAGTATTAAGTACACCCACCAATTTGGTGTCCTCCACAAATTTTGAAATTGTACCTCCGAATCCCGAGTCCAAATCGTTGTCAAATCATGAACAACCATTTCTTCATTCTGGGGAAGGAGCAGGGTAGTGGGCCTAATTGGATAGCTCTTTCAAAGAGCCGGCACAGGCAAGAAGGGCCGAATGACCTCATTCTGTGCTGTTTGGCTCATTGATTCTACGATCGTTTTCAGTCTGCAACTGAAGTGAGTCAGCCGAGGGTCAATAGCATCAATCCCTGTGGAACACCACTTCCCAACTTTTGCCAGTCTGAGTAACCATCTTTAACCCCTACTTTCTGTTTTCTGGTTTGTAGCCAGCTTTCTGTCCATTCTGCTACCTGTCCCCTGACTGTGCATGCTCTAACCTTAACATGAATCTACTATGAAGTAACTTATCACAGTCCTTTTCAAAATACAAATATATTAAATCTACTGCGTTACTCTTGACTACCCTTTCTGCTCCTTCTTGAAAGAATTCAATAAAGTTGGTCAAGCATCACCTTCCCTTTTGAAATCCATTTTGAATATCGTTTTCAATAGCTAATGTTGTTCTGCTATCACTGCCAGAAGCTCCCGTTAAATGCACTGCTCACTGGCCATTCGAACGACCCACAGCCGATAGAAAGGGGGAAACAGACGGGCAGCGACTCCTGAGGGATTTAAACACAATGGTGCGATAAATTAGACAAACAGCACCTTTTATATGAATGAAATGCGGAGTGACTGACAGATATGAGCAGAATGGGAGGGTGCAAACAGCCGATGAGTTCAATAATTCTGTGTTAGCTACTCATTAAAATATTCACAACATGTTATCATTAATAATCATTTAATAATTCATAACATTATTTAAAATACATCGCAACTTGCATTTGAAATTAATGCCTCTTTTTCCGAATGTGTTTCTTTTATCTCTTTTCTTAAATAAAGTAACTTGAAAAGAAGAAATGTAGACGACGATGGGGAAAGATTAGGGGAGTGGGACTGATTGGATAGCTCTTTCTAAGAGCCGGCAATGGCAAGATGGGCCGAATGGCCTCCTTCTGTGCTGTATGATTAATTGATTCTATGAATAATCTCACTCTGCAACGGAAGCGAATAGACTAACTATTGCTGCAGGGTCAGCCCAGGGTCAATAGCCCGGTGGTACTTTAAATTGACTT
Organism: Heptranchias perlo; assembly: GCF_035084215.1. Taxonomy (NCBI): domain Eukaryota; kingdom Metazoa; phylum Chordata; class Chondrichthyes; order Hexanchiformes; family Hexanchidae; genus Heptranchias; species Heptranchias perlo. The sequence continues at coordinate 966,015 of NW_027138407.1, forward strand.
GAACTTCCCTGCTTAACAGGCATAGGCTAAAGGTTACCATTACTATAATATGCAGAGGAATCAATAGCAGTATAACATTAGCAAACTTCAGGACAGTCTGATTAACCCTTTGTTTACAGCATGAATGGAGCCTGTGGAACTCTACCCCACAAAGGAGTCAACATATTCAGGGCAGTCTCATTAACCCTTTCTTAGCAGAATGACGGCGCCCTGGAACAGAAATACATGGCAGTATCGGAGATCATGGCATTGCTCATCGTTAGCTCGGTAATTTTAGTAGTTTTGTTAAATGTGGAAGAACATCAATGAGTGAAGTCGGGGTTCTGGTTTATTATCCTTCCGGTAAGCCAGATCACGCACTGTGGAGACTGCACGGGTTGCTGACGGTACCAGAACACATAAAGGCTAGGTCTGTTTGTTTTGAACGTGCAGGTTACTGTGACATTACTTTCTTCTTCAACCGTCATTTCAGGACCCTGCTGTTCCACTATGGCATGGTGACTCCATTCTAAAATACAAGGTAGTAATGGTTATCATCATCATAATCACCATCATAATCATCACCATCATCATTATCATCACCTCATCACCATCACAATCATCATCAACAACATTATTACCATCATCATCACCATTATCATCATCACCACCATCATCACCAGCACCATCATCACCATCTTCATCATCCTTATCACCGCCATCATCAGCATCATCATCATTACAACCATCATCATTACCATCATCACCATCATCATCAACACCACCGTCATCATCATCATCATCATCATCCTTCTCATCACCATCAATCATCATCATCACCATCATCATCGTCATCATCACCAGCATCATCACCACCATCATAACCATCATCACCATCATAATCACTGCCTCCATCACAATCACTATCATCATCATTTACCAAAAATAACATAACATTACATCAGTCAGGGGGAAATGTTTTTTTTTCTGGGAAGGAAATAGTTACTAAGAAGTTTAAAAAAAATTTCTTAATGGGATGTGGGCGTCGCTGGCAAGGCCAGCATTTATTGCCCATCCCTAATTACCCTTGAGAAGGTGGTGGTGAGCAGGCTTCTTGAACCGCTGCAGTCCGTGTGGTGAAGGTTCTCCCATAGTGCTGTTCGGTAGGGAGTTCCAGGATTTTGACCCAGCGACCATGAAGGAAAGGCGATATATTTCCAAGTCGGGATAGTGTGTGACTTGGAGGGGAACGTGCAGGTGGTGTTGTTCTGGAGGGGCACAGCTCACTCACGCTTAGTTAACTTATAAAGTTATTGAACTGTAAGAGGATGTATAACATTAATGAGCACAAATATGATATAAAAATAAATGTCACGTTAATTGATATTGAGAAAGTGTTAGTCAATATTGGTTGATGTAACGTGACCGGCTGTGGGAAAAAGGCGGTCTCTGAGCGCCACCTGGCGGCTGGGTTTAAAGTATCTTCTTTGAGCTGATCTCACAAAACACGGTTACTGTACAAATTGTCCCGAGTCCCTTCTCATTGTGGGTCTCAGTGCACAGTAGTAGACGGCGCTATCAGCGAGTTGCAGCACAGTCAGGTTGAAAAAAGCCATTTCTCTTGACGTTTCCAGAATGACAGAGAAACATTCGTTAGATAGTGGGAGATCTTGTTATAATTCTGACGATAAAGCTGCAGTTGGTAGCTGGGATGAGAGGTTGAATAGTTACCATTAATGCTCATCGAGGTACTTTCCAGATATTGGGCTTCTGTTGGCTGCTGCCCGACGGAGTTTCAAGAACCCAGTCCTGCAGAAAACATTCCAGGTTACCCATGGAACTGATCACACGTATCTCCCACTTTAAAAACATATCTGTCTATCTCTCTGTTTATTCACAGGGAGACAAAGAGACAGAGAGAGAAAGTGTCAGATTAATGGCTAGACATAAATAGATAGACGAGAAAAAGAGAGACAGACAGAGAGACAGAGAGACAAACAGACAGACAGACAGACAGAGAAACCGACAGAAAGATAGATAGAGAGACAGACAGAGAGAGTGTCAGACAGGCAGGGAGAGAGACAGACAGACTTCTACACAGACAGGTGGATAGACAGAGAGAACGACGAATGGAGGACAGTTGTATTCATAGTGGAATGGACAGACAGATCATATGTGTAAATAAATAAACCAATCAAATAACAAAGTGTAAGGCACAAAATACCGAAAATCCCAAAATCTATGGTCTGCAGTATTTCCACACTGAGACCCTGCATTTCACCCGGTGCCCCCTCTCAGTTGAAGTATTCGGACTGAAAGGGAGAATTTGCACATTGACGCGAGAATTTTACTTGCGCCGCACTCGCTTCCAAAATACGTGCGCTGAGTGATTTCTTGTACGGGCTCCTCTCCTCTTTGTTTCACCGTGTCTCACTGCACTGTAATACACCGCAGCGTCTGACAGCCGGGCCGTGTTAACGGTGAGACTGGTGTAACTTTTCTCACCGTCCACATATACCTTAAACCGTCCCTGAACCTTTTCCTCTCTGAATGTGGAGATGAGATGCTGGGGAGCTTGATCGGAGAACTGCCGGTACCAGAAAACAAGTTCATTTGTAGCGAAAGTAGCGTTGTGTTGAATTGAAATGGTTTGTCCTTCGGTTCCCCGATACACCGGTATTTGTAACGTCTCCGAGGGACAAGAAACAGCTACCAATGTAAGAAAAATATTAGTTAACATAATGATATATGCAGAGAAGAATTAAACAAAGAGGCTGGATAGAGGCCGAATGAACTCTATCCATACATCTATCTATCTATGTGCATGAGGCAGAAATCCTTGTCTGTTCGTCTGTGTACTTTGTATGTTGTACATCCAAACATAGAAAATCTCAGTTGATATGTTTCGCCGCGCTGTAATTGTAGGTATAGCCATTGGATCTTGCAACTTTATCCAGGTGTAAGTTTAAACACGGGAAAGTAATATTTCGGAATATCACTGACACTTCGAAAGGACTTGATCTGGGGAAAGGTTAACGGTGCAGCGGAGACAGGTTAGCAAACAAGATATTGTGCAGCTGGAGCCGCTCTTTGCCTCACTGTGTTCCCTTCGCACAGTAATACACTCCGGCGTCTCTGGGCGCGATGCCGTCTATAGAGATCGTGTTGGACTGTTTTGCTGGGTCAAAGGACAGTTTGTATCGTCCTGTAGTCGTATTCCCCCGGTATATGGAGCCGATAAATGTTGGCGCCCCTGTCAGTGCTTGTCTGTACCAGAATACGCTCTCACCACTAGCAATGGAGAGCCGGCAGACCAGTTCAGCCCGTTCCCCTTCCCGAAACATCACCTGGTCCGGGTGTGAGCTCTGATCCTCACACCGAACGGCTGTGGACAAAACAAATTCATTCAAGAACCACAAGGTATGAAGAGATTCGTTAAAATAATGCCTCTGACCATTAAATAAACTCACACAACATCAGCAGCACCAGGGTTCCAACTGGAATTAGGACTTTGCCGACGTTCTTGTTCATGGCGATGAAGATGGACAAATGGCGGATCAATATGGGTGCTGAACGTGCAATGGTGGGGAAGGGGAAGAGAGGGGAGAGATTTACGTTCTCCCCGTACAGTACGAGACTGATAGGCGACAGTCTCACCAATCGGCTTAATATGGGAATTTGTCACCTGACGTCATTCAGAGCCCCACTCAGGGATTGGCCGTCTCTCAATCCAAAGAACTCTTGAACTGTCACTGGGAATGGAGTTGTCTGGTCGCTGTGTGTAGCGACAGATTAAATTGGTCAAGAAGATTTGATCTCCGTTGTATTTCGAACTCAAATGACCATCGCTCTCATAGAATCATAGAATTTCACAGCACTGAGGAAGGCTATCCAGCCCACCATCACTGTGATGGCTCTCTAAAAGAGTGAACGATTTAGCCCCAATCCCTTTGCCTGATTCCCATATGTTATTGTTTCTTTACTCTTTTTTTTCAAATATCTATCCACTTGACTCTTAAAGTTGAGCATCGATTATGTTCCCATCACCTAACCATCCTCTGTGGAAAAATACTAAAATCTTCTAACCTCTCCCTTCGTTAAATTAGTAATGATCTGAAATGATGCCCACTGGACGACTAGTCAGATTAAGCGTTTCTTTTTAGCGGTTTCCAAACCTTTTCTATTTGTGAGCTCCTCTGTCAGACCGCTTTTAAACCCTCCCTGTTCTCGTGAAAAGTGTCCCAGTTACTCAAGTCTCCCCTCAGAACTAACGTCTCCCACATCCAGTTCATCTTTCCCAATATCTCCTTCACCTTGTCCTTCACTTTGACGTTATCCTAAGGTAGAGCCCTCGAAACTAAACCAATTATTCTATCTGTGGTCTCACCAATGATTTGTGCCGGTTAAGGATTACCTCTTTGTGTTTAGCGATCCCTGCCCCTGCTTATAACCCTCTGAGTCTTTGACCCTTTTACAGCATCATCAGTTTGTTCCCCAATTTCTATATCTGAACCCTCAAATCTTTCTCCTCCTTTATTCCTTTAAATAAATATTTACTTACAATTTCCCTTTCGTTATTCGTCTACTTTATATTTACGGTGTCGTCCATATGATCTCTACTCTGTATGCTTCCTTTGTATAAGAGAAACCGAAGCGGCAATTTCTGGAGCTGGCTTGTACTTTTGGCAATTTCTAATTGTCCTTTAGGTCCTGACTGGGCTGGCGCGTCACCTAGTGGCGGATTCGCGTCAATACGCGTCTGTCGATTTTGTCAAAGGAGGTATTCAGTCCCTGAAATATTTGTAATTTTTTTCGATTTATTTTACCGTGAAGAGCATGATCACTGCGGGGAGATATTAACCCACCACATTAACCCAATATAATATTGTGAAAACTTCCATTTTTATTTGATTTGATTTGAAGTGACAATAAATAATAAAAATGACGAAGTCCTAAAAATTATACAAAGTTTATTCTAAATTCATTTTTGGGATGTGAGCGTCACTGGTAAGCCCGAAATTTATTGCCCATCCCTAATTGCCCCTGAGACTGTCTGGAACTCGCTAACCGAGTTTTTAATAATATGAAGCGATCCTATTTCATGTATCCCAGTGAAATCACGGTTCCTGAGTAACCCAACCCCCACTGGGATTCCTACAAGTGTGTCCACCTAAAGTGGCGCCACCATTAAACTGTCTTCACCCCTTGAGATCGTTTTCAGTTGGCATTGAATGTCCATACTGCAATTCTGAATGCTTCGTTTGTAAAGGAACACTCAAGATGGTGAGGATGAATGTACTGAACTCGTGACTATATTTATTGTGCAGGATGCCTCACCGTTTGTCCCAATGTGCACCTTCCCAATTTAATACATCCCAGAGACTCAATCCGCGTTTTCCGGCACAGCAAAAATGTTATAACTTGTCGTTATGTCAACAAACACCTCGAACCGCCCGCTTCTGTCGGTTGTATTGCCCTGGAAGGCGGAGATTATAAATTCTTGTGCCCGTCCCGATAATTGCCGGCACCACATGATCATTTCCTTCCTCCTGGTAGTGGCATCGCACCTCCTTCACCTACTCGGTTTGTGATATTCCATCCTCACCTCGGGCCCCTGTTAATAAAAGAGAAACATGCAACACTGTCAATAGGTTTCTTTTCCAATCCAGTCTTCTTAATTCAGAAGAGTCAGGTGATTAACTAAAGGTGATTGTCCCAATTCGATGCATGGTATTTCAGGATATTGGTTTTGAAATTCCAGCGATATTGATTATCTGAAAATCTGTCTGTATCATCGATCGATTCGGTAATCGTCGCTTTAATTTGCCAGCGGCTGGGAAAGGCGGCCGTCTGTTATATCTTTGTTCTTCAGCGTCCAATAATCAGACGGCTGACTTGTTTCTCCCCGACACGTCGGATAATCGACCTGGTTTGACTTTGTAAACGGCAAAAGCGATTGATGTCTATTCACTCTGGCGGGAGAATCGGGTCCTTGCAATGGGTCCGAAGCAATCCTTTCACCCTCTGGGTCTCTGTTCAAATCCGGCCAGAAAAAAGGGGATGGACACCACCCGTTCTGGTTGGGGCTGTGGTGAGCAACGTGTCAGACAGATTGCCTTTTCAGCCACCGGGGTTACCGAGCACAAGGGGAGAAAATGAACGTTTGCTGTCTCGTTAAGTGGACTTACCAGGCCGAGAGAGAAAACACAAAATAGACAATTATGGCGGATGAAATTTAATCAATAAGAGTAAAATATTGTACATAAGAAAGGAAATTAGTCAAGCTACATAATGTACTTCATGAGCAGTGCTGAAATAGCTATGGAAGAATTTGAAAGAGAGCTGGGAATGTAAAGGCCTCACATGTGCATGGAATGCAGTGGAGAACACGTGGGATGTCGCCAGGATGTGGATTCATTTTACAGGGGATGTTTACATTGACAGCATCCAAAGCATTTAATATCTCCTGTCGAAGTTTGTTTAACTGCAGCATTCTGCTGAGCAACACGCATACAATATATGTGTAAGGAAATGACTTAAATCATAAAGTAGCCTTTGAAAATTATATGAATCCGCTTCTCCACAACAACCGTGTTACTCCCAGACTCGCGAAAGACAGTGCTGGGTTAATAGACTGCTGCAAAAATCATAATTGAGCAGGAATAAAACTGTGATGGTAAAAGCAGATGTTGGAAAATATAACAAAATCCCAACCAATTCCGAAGTTAATTGTAATTACGAATGAGAATCGCCATTATTTCCAAACAGTCAACTAATGTGTGAAATTATTAAACTGTAAGGGAACGATATAATATTAACGAACATAAATTTGAGAGTTGAAAAGGAATTTATTGTTAATTTATATTAAAACAGATGTCTGTCCATATAGGTTGATGCAATGTCAGCAGCGGTGGGAAACAACGGTCTGTCATCGCCACCTGGTGGCCGAGTTTAAAGTAACTTGTTCTCGATTTGTGTTCTCTGTTCCCATTTCCGGGTCTGAATCAGAATAAATCGCTGATGCTTCGTTGCATGTCCTTTCCACCCCACCACCCAACAATGGTGAGTCTGGACCTCCCCTCACAGGTTCACTTTGTGAGTCGCAGAGACGCTTGTGTGACGGGCACAGTCTTGTGGTGTCCGGCTCAGATTAATACAAGAAAGCGCTGTCTGCTCCTGGAGCCTCCATCGGCCTGGCTCTGCCGACAGTTACTTTACAGAAGTCCATAGAAGCCGACATTAACCGAGCTTCACTTTAGTATTTATCTCTCTGCATTTCATACTCTCCCCTCCGTGTGAATATGGTCACAATTGCTGTCTGTTAGGAATATTTTACATATTATATTTATTTACATACATTTATAAATATATTATATTGCATTATATTATATTACATTGTATATATATACTTCGCAGATGTCACTGGCAGTGAAGAGGTACCGCACCCTCCCGAGTCGATGGTAGTTATCGAGGGAGGGACTGCATCGATGAACTGTTCCATGACAGTCACAGAACAGATCCTAAAATGATACAGACAATACCCGAACTTAACCGTGCAGCAGCTGGCGACAGGTATCACCAATCGGAACAGGATCAAGGCTCGGTTCATTTCAACAGAGAAGCGCAGTACTCTAACTGTTAGCGGCGCGTTTGTGACGGACACCGCCATCTATTTCTGTGCGGTGGAGACACAAAGCAGCGAAGATCGTTAGAGACCGAACAAAAAACGTGACGGGTGTTACTAACCGCTCGCATCCTGTGCCGTTATCTGAGCTGAATTTACTCTTTAATATCTGGCTAGAAGGGTCAACATATTGAACATATCCTGCTGTTTTCTGGCGAAATCTAAACCAGACACCATGTGCTCACCATATTCCTTCCTGATAATAATGGTCGCGCCGACCTGTGAATCATCTATGTTTATTTGGTCAATGTGTGTTTCATGGGTTCTATTTACTGCCAGACTTTTGATACATTCTCTATGTTGTTACGGGAATCAGTTGTAAAGACTCAGTGTACTCGGATCCGTCTGAATCAATGAGAAGATACACTGCCCCAACTTTCTTCTGGTACATCAGGGGAAGCCCCAACATATTTACTGATGAGATCCGGCTCGGGGCACGGAGATAAATCTCCAGGTTTTCCAGACCGGTTCTCTGCTGATTTAGACAAAGACAAGAATGCAACTCTTTGCTACAGATACCTGACAGTTTATCGTCTCCGTAGGTTTGGGATTAAACAAACCCCACAGATCAAAAACAACAAAGAAACTTAATGAAGCTGTAAATACTCGCTGAGGTTTTTGTACGGGGCCTTTGCTTTTATCTGACGCTGTGCCTCACTGCACAGTAATAGACCGCCCCATCCTCCACACTCAGGCCGCTTATGTTGAGGTAACCGTACTTCTTAGGCTTGTCAACAGCCGCCAGATATTGTCCTGAGATTTCGTCTTCCTTCAGTGCTGTTTGTTTGCTAATTATCCAGATTGGAGGCTGTGCCGTTTTCTGCCGATACCATTGCATGTTGTAAATATTTGGGTCTGTATATTCGCAATGTAATTGCACCGAACCCCCTTCTGACACGGCTATTGTCACCGGAGACTGAGTGACCAGATCTGCACATCGTCCTTCTGTGAAAATAGCGACACAAAAGAACAGGAGGTTAAACAAGATCGATTAAAACTTGTATCTATCTGTGTGTGTGTGTAACCTTCCATCTCCCAAGCTCTCCATCAAATGGATAGTTCTGATTGGTAATTGCACCGAATCCCCGCACAAGCTTTTTGCATCAATCTGCTAACCTGTGTTGTTTAATATAATTCAATACTTACTGCCCAATACAACCGCCAGTATTATTAAAAACATGTCTGACTCAATCCCTCACAGTGACTTGGAACTGAATGAGCCGGAGATTGAGAAGACAAGGTAACCCGGGGACTGTTCAGCTCATTGTTCACCTACACAGGGGAAGGGGCACGGCCGACAGTGGCGTCACTCAGGCTACGATCGCTATTGGCTTTAGGGTTTGCATCACGTGACTTTCTAATTACCATGCCTGCGTTTGGCGCCCCCTGCTGGCGGATTCTTTCAAATTTGATTTCGATTGAGGTCATTGCAGGGGCTGAGGATTTATGGATCACATATAAAAATACTTGTACCCAGATATTGTCTCTCAATGATCTAGAATAGAACTAATTAAACCCGCGTACTATTTCTGATACTGGGTAATCCCTTCATCTTCCTCCCATTCTATTTATTTCCAGTCACTTGATCAGTGAGCAGAATCATTTTGGCCACTAATCTTCAAGACCCAACCATCGCCATTTTCGCTCCATCAGCTTCGAATGCAGCTGAGCGGCACCGCGCACTTTCTGCGGTTGCACAGAGACTTGAAATTGTGCAATTCTGAGACTGCGGCACCCCCGCCAACAGTTTCCGTTTGCTGCTCTCTCTCTCTCTGACTCGCCTTTCCAGCCCTGTGTAATTGGAGAGATCACTACAGCTGTCCGTGTTTGGCATTGGTTGGATCAGCTGTGCAGTGGGGCGGGGATCTGTATTTCTGCTCCGACGGAGGATTTCTGGGACTGCAAAGTTACAGATTCCGGGAGTATCATGCGTAACCGTCTCCCACCGCTGGTCATCATTATATCACTTCTCAGTAAGTATTTCCTTCACGGTAAAAATCCATTCTCCCCCGACTGCTGTAATCCCGATGTTATTATTGGTGAAATGATGATGATAGCGATGATGATAATGATGATGGTGATGATGATGATAGCCATTACTATTATTATATTTTAGAATGGAGCCACCAAGAGACAGTGGAACAGCCGGTTCCTGAAATGATGGTTCAAGAGCAAAGTAATGTCACATTAACCTGCACCTTGAAAACAAGCGATGGTAACCCTTATGTTTACTGGTACAGCCAGCAGACCGGGAAGCCTCCACAGTACGTTCTCCGGCTGATCGGAGGAACGATAAACCGGAATCTGGACGTCACTCACCGATTTTCTTCTACGTTTGATAAAACTTCCAAGGTTACCGAGCTAACGATCGGCAATACCCAGATCTCCGACGCCGCAGTCTATTTCTGTGCTATGAAGCCCACAGTGCTGCAGAGATATAGCGGATCCCGTACAAAATCCTACACTGAGAGTTGCAGTTATTATTCACCAGAGGGCGCTCTCACGCCAATAAACAGAAGCAATAATTAAGGCTCCACAGTGAGAGTCACAGGGGGGCTTCTTAAAAGGGCAAACAAATCACAACACTCAACAAGAACAGGTGAGGTCCATTTGCGGAATTATATTAGTTGGTGATTTCAATGCGCATTTATGCTAAAAATGAACTTCACAATTTCATCTGCAGTGCCTTATCTCACCTTTTGTCTATCGATGCCCTCCCCGTGCCTACCTGCAATATTGTGCAGCCCTTTATGCATTTCCCTCTCAGTTAACCAAACCTTTTGATCGTGGCCTGGACACAAGCTCTATTTGATCAGAGTATGTTTCTGGGTCAGATACAGTTTAGACATAATGAACAGATTTCACAAGGTAGCGATTGTGCTCTTTAAAATGTGCCACAAGCACAGAATTCCCCCAAAGTCCATTCTCCTTCAGGATGTTTCTTCAATGCTATAATGTTTTCTGCCGTCATTAACAGTCCTGTGCTTCACGGTTACAATAATCATACAAGGATTTCATTCTCACCCCCGGTCTCTAAAATTGGAGCCATTCCCCCTTTAAGGACACTGATTGTAGCCAAGCTTGGTGTGTTTCCATTTACTGGCAGCAAACTCACTACCTACAGGTTGCACACACGAATGTGGACACAAGGAAGTGAGGTGAGAGCATCCTGAGACACGACAGCACATCACAGTAAAAGAGGAGGTAGTTGAGATACTGGCTGTGCTAAAACTTGATAAAGAGAAGATACTATAAAGGCTGGCTGTACTTAAAATAGATGGAAAATTGCAGATGACACAAAACTTGGAAGTGTAATGAATAGTGAGGAGGATAGCGATAGACTTCCAGAGGACATAGACAGGCTGATGGAATGTACAGGCACATGGCAGAAGAAATTTAACGCAGAGAATGGCAAAGTGATACATTTTGGTAGGAAGAACGAGTAGAGGAATCACAAACTAAAGGGTACAATTCTGAAGGGGGTGCAGGGACAGATAGACCTGGGGGTATATGCGCACAGATCGTTGACGGTGGCAGGGCAGGTTGAGAAAGCTGTTAAAAAGGCATATGGGATGCTGGACTTTATAAATAGAGGCATAGAGTACAAAAGCAAGGAAGTTATGATGAACCTTTATATAACTCTGGTTCGGCCACAACTGAAGTATTGTGTCCAATTCTGGGCACCGCACTTTAGGAAGGTTGTGAAGGCTTTGGACTGACTGCCAAAAATATTTACTGGAATGATTCCAGGGATGAAAGACTTCAGCTACGTGGATAGACTGGAGAAGCTGGGATTTTTCTCCTCAGAGCAGAGAAGGTTGAGAGGAAATTTGATAGTGGTATTTAAAAGCATGAGGGGTCTAGATAGAGTAGATGGAGAGAAACTGGTACCATTGGCGGAAGAGTCAAGAACGGGAGGACATAGTTTTAAGGTGATTAGCAAAAGAACCATAGGTGACATGAGGAAAATCTTTTTTTCACAACGAGTGATTATGATCTGCAACGCACTGCCTGAGGGGGTGGTGGAGGCAGATTCAATCGTGGCTTTCAAAAGGGAATTGGAAAATTACATGAAGCGACATAATTTGCAGCGCTTGTGGGAAAGAACTGGAGAGTGGAATTAGCTGGATTGCTCGTGCAGAGAGCACACAGGGGCTCGACGGGCCGAATGGCCTCCTTCTGTGCTCTAACCATTCTATGATTATATGATTTAGGGCGGGGATTAGAACGGGTGTCTTCAAATATCTAACCCCCGTTTTACAGAGCGGACAGCGACAAAGCTGAGTAGAATCCCGGGCAGATGCAGCCATAATGTGTAGCGCTCAGTCAGGCGCTCAAACTCATACCAAGAGGAAATCAAATTAATCTCGGAACAAACAGGCACCCAACTGTTTCCAGCAGCGGCCGAAAAGATAAACTGCAGGGTCCAATTGGTCCGAAAGAGCGATAACAGAGGCTCGAGTACATAATCTAGGCTGACATTACCAGCGCCAGTACTGAGGGAGTGCTGCACTGTCGGAGGTGTCGTGTTTCGGATGAGATGTTAAACTGAGGTCGCGTCTGCCCTTCTCAGGTGGACGTAAAAGGTCCCACGCCACTTTAGGAAGACGAGCAGGGGAGTTCTCCCGGTGTCCTGCGCTAAATTTATCCCACAACCAACAGATTATCTCGTCATTAACAGGTTGCTGATTCTGGGATCTTGCTGTGCACAAATTGGCTGCCGCGTTTCTTACAAACAACATTAAACTGTGTTTTTGCTGAGAAAGAGTTCACTGCAAAGTGGGCGATGTGATGTGCTTCGTGTCCACGAATCTCAAAGGAAAAATTAATGCGTGTTTAACAAGGGTGATGCCCCTGAACTTTCTCCTCGTTCACAAACCTTTAAATGAAAGTAAACTTATTTTTCCATCGGAATGAAATGACAGGGAGAAATTAAACCGTCGTTTCCTGCAGTGAGACAGCGCGGTTTGCTCCCCACAACACAACATCGCGGGCCAATGAGCTGTAAGGCTCCGACCGTTAAACCTCTGTCTGTGGCCGAATAGCTGATTTCTACTTCACAATTCTCCAACCGAACACCAGCTTTTTCCAAGAGTAACGTTTTACTTTGTATTATTTTCTATCATTTGCACTGTAAACGGTGCCTGAGTCCTGTAAATAAAACAACGCTGCAAGTTCACCTGAGTAGCTTCTCAATGGCTGCAACATGGAGAGAGGGAGAGAGACAGAGAGAGAGGCAGAATTAGAGAGAAGAAGAGAGATAATCACTAATCACTAATCATACTAAGATGGTTGATGGGAGTCCGGTTTAATCAACCTTCTCCTGGGGACACACAAGGGGAAGATTTCCTCTGGTCTCTGTGGAAATCTCCTCTGAAAGTTCTTTTAGAAATGCGCTCACGATTTCGTTAGAAATAGAGACCAGAGGATAAGCTGCCGCATAGAGCGGATAGTGCAGTGTAAAGACGAATTTTGCAGGACAATAAACTTAATGGTCGCAGCGAGTCGTCAAACGCCGGCAGAAATTAAACAAACACTCAGCAAAGTGCCCGAATAGGATCGGGCCCATTGAATAAAATCCTAAAGCTCTGCGGGTCAAAGGAGCTTCAGCTGACCTATGACCCTTATTTGAATCTAATTTCAATATTTGGCGGGTTTATTGGAGGTCACGTCATTGGGGGAATAACGTCATGAGACCAGGAAGTGAGGTTGACCCAATAGGAGCCACTATTTGAGTCCGGGATGAGCTTTTAAAGGGGACGACAGATTCGGGCTGGGCAGCAGCCATGCGGATATTCAGCGCCTGGGTTATGTTTGGGGCCTTTATTTTCGGTAAGGATGATTCCAGTCATGTCAGGTTCAATCTAAGTGTTAATATAGGAACAGGAGTAGGGCATTCAACCCCTCGGGACTGTTCGGTCATTCAGTTAGGCCAATGCTGATATGTATCTTGACTCCATCTACTCCCTTGGTTCCATATCCCTTATCCCCTAACTTCACAAAACTCTATCAATCTCAGTATTGAAATTTTCAGTTGGGCCCAGCCTCAACAGGTTTTGAGGGGAATGTTCCAGATTTCCACCACCCTGTGTGTGAAGAAGTGCTTCCTCACATTACCCCTGAACGGCCTAGCTCTAATTGTAAGTGATGCCCCCCTTTTTCTGGGCTCCCGCATCAGAGGCAATTGCTTCTCTCTATCTACCCTATCAAATCATTTGATCATCTGAAACACGTCAATTAGGTCACCCGTTAATCTTCTATACTCAAGGGAGTACATCCTCGTCTATGCAACATGTCTTCATAATTTAACCCTTTAAGCCAAGGTATCATTTTTTAATACTCGTTCTTATCTTGTTCCTGAACACATGTTACAGATCAGAGTCATGGAAATTCTGTTACTCAGTCCCAGTCTTCAAAGATCAGGAGAGAAGCTGAAGCGGTGACTATGAAATGTACCTATAGCACTACATACAACATGTATTATTTATATTGGTACCGGCAACAACCAGAGCAGGAGCCCCGATTTGTAATGTGGAGAAGATCTTGGGATACACAGGAACGGAAAGGAGAAGGTTTCGGAATCCGTTTCTCTGCGGAGCTCCAGCCCTCCGACTCCTTCGCCAGTTTAACCATCTTCGGGCTGCAGCTCACTGAAGGTGCTGTGTATTACTGCGCTCTCAGTGAGTCACAGTGATGGAAATCAGTCTCATCCCCGTTCAAAAACTGTCGTTGGACTGCAGGTCAGAGGTTCCGTCTGTTGGGGGTTGTGCAGAATCGCGGGTAATGTGCAGCGCGCTATCAGGAGCTCAAATACACATGGAGAGGAAACCAAATTAACCTCGGATCAAACTGTCACCAAACTGTTTCCAGGAGCGGCAGAGAAAATAAACTGCAGAATCAAATCTCTCTGAAAAATCGATTACAGAATGAATCGACTAGTTAAACTGTCCTCTCTGCTTCTGATCAGCTGTTTTCTCCGAAAAGCCATGGATCGATGTTCAGATCAGCTCCGAGAAACAGGTGATTGTCATCGCTAAAAAGTTTCTGCTGGTCGCTTTACAAGGGCAGGACCTAGTTCTGCCCCTGTTTATTACTTTTTCCAGTATATCCCTTCAAAACCGGATATTAAATGTGTTGGCTGCTCAGAGAATCCTTTGACACATTACTTTCTTTCAGGTTTACCCAAAGATAGAAGCAACTTGCCAAACTTTAAAAAAATCAAATCAGACCGATTAGAAAAACACAACCGAATGGGAGAGCACAAAAGAACGTAAGAAATCAGAGTAGGAGTAGGCCATAGGGCCCCTCGAGCCTGCTCTACCAATCAATAAGATCATGGCTGATCTTCGAACTCAACTCCACTTTCCCGCTGGATCCTCATACCCCTTGATTCCCTTAGTGTCCAAAAATATATCGATCTTATTCCTTAATATATTCAATGAATGAGCATCCACAGCACTCTGGGGTAGAGGATTCCAAAGATTCACAACCCACTGAGTGAAGAAATTCCTCCTCATCTCAGTCGTAAATTTATGATCGCTTATCCTGAGACTATGCTCTCTGGTTCTAGAGTCTTCAGCAAGGGGAAACAGCCTCTCAGCATCTACCCTGTCGAGCCTGCTCAGAATCTTATATGTTTCAATGAGATCACCTCTCATTCCTCTAAACTTCAGAGAGTATAGGCCCATTCTACTCAATCTCTCCTCATAGGACAACCCTCTCATCCTAGGAATCAATCTAGTGAATCTTCATTGCACCGCCTCTAAAGCAAGTGAATCCTTCCTTAAATAAGGAGCCTAAAACTGTAGACAATACTCCGGATATGGTCTCACCAAAACCCTGTACAATTGCAGCAAAACTTACTTACTTTTGTACTCACAACCCCTTTTCAATAAAGGCCAACATTCCATTTGTCTTCCGAATTTTTTGCTGTACACGAAAGAGAAAAATAGTTTCCTATTTTGGGAGACCAGTGGGGGAAATAGAGAGTTTTCTGAACGCTTTCGTTATTTTCCGTGATTGCATCATTTAACTTTCGTGCATTAGTTAACCCGCAAATAAATCTGACCGAGGGCTATTAGCCTATGAGAAGAGTTGTGTCGGTGCGGCAGTTTTCCTCAGGAAGCTGGAATAAATTCCATTAAGTGCTTCAGTTGGATTTCACCCTGTAAATGGCTTATGGAAGATTGAACGAGAGAGCTTCCCACAATGCAAAGCGGCACAGGAAGGGGCCGTGCTGCACCATGGGAGAACTGGTCGCACATGCGCATTTCGCAAAACGCTTTTATCGTCGCTTCCTATAATTTTTTATTTATCCATATCGCTCATTCTCATATTTTTATCAAGAAAGGTAGAGTGCTTCTTTTGTGGGAACTGGAAGTCACGTTTTAGTTCGATTTGGTCTGATTAGTGACGTCAGACACACATGGCCGCCGTTGGATGGTGTGCAGTGATGACGTCACCCGTGTTGCCGACCCTTCATTTGATATTTTTAAATGAATTGAAGATGTTTTAATGGAGTTCTCAGCAATGTGATGATTATTTAAGTTTATTGACTGAGTCCCAGTTTCCGGACTCCTGCTTAGAGTTTAAATCTTTTATAAAAGTGGGGGGCCTCTTAAAGGGGCCCTGCACTGCCTGAGAGACCCGAGGCCCCCGTTAGGCCTCTTAAAGGGACCCTGCACTTTCTGAGAGCCCCCGAGCCCCCACGGGATGCGGTGGCATCTTAAAGGGGGATGCATAGCCTGAGAGTCCCCGATGTCCCGGTGCTCAGGACAGAGAGACGGGGTGTGAGATTAAAGGGGAAGGCGGCAACGGGTAGCGGGACAGGGGGAGAGATTGATGCGGAAACAGTGTTTAAACACCAACTCCATCCATTCCCAATCTTCCTTCCGAGCACTTCAGAAGGGCCTGTTAATTATTCCCTCCCTTAACCCTCTGTGACGTTCGACCACAGGAGACCTCGCGCCTGAAGTCCAGGAGTTTCGATGAAAAAGCAGAGCCGCAGCAGAAGGAAAACTGCCGGAAGATACTCGAGTCTGAGCAGAAACCTCTTGAGATGTTCCCGTGGCCGAGAGTCACCGAAAGAATCCGATGAGTAGGTGTAGGACGTCGAGCGAAACTTCAGGGAAACAGGGAGCGAAGTTCTGAAGAGGACTGTCGGAGCTCTGGGGTGATAATTGGTGATTTTAGATGGATGGTATAAAAGGAGAAAACATGCTATCTGTCTGCATCCTGGGCACAAAGACCAGGGGCATCCGGCACCAGTTGAACTGAAAGGAAATGAAAGTCAGTTGTTGTGAATGTGGTTTGTGGATTGTTGTTATTTATTGTGCAGATCAGCAAGGATCATATCTGCGAGTGATTTCCAAGCACCAATTCATCGAATTAATATTTCTCTCCCTGTAAGTGATGATGTACAAGGATCGATATTCGCCATCAGCATCGCCACAATACACTTCCCCCCAATTGACTGGCAAAAGAACCAAAGGCGACATAAGGAAAAACTTTTCACGCCGTGAGTCGTTATGATGAAGAATGTACTGTGGAGGGCGCACATTCAATCGTTCCTTTAAAAGAGAATTAGATAAGTACTTGTAGGGCAATAATTTGTAGGGCTATGGGGAAAATGTGACTGACTGGATTGCTATTGTAAAGAACCTGCATGGGCTCGACGGGTCGAATGGCCTCCTTCTCTGCTATAACCCTTCTATGATTCTATGATTCTAAATGGGGCCAACAGTGGAGGAGTTCTCATTATTACCACCAGAGGGCGCCGTGGTCACATGTTTCTCGCTGCTCCCTCGGGACTCGGTCCAACGTTTTTACTGATTTGTGTAAATGCATCGTCGTTTCAAAGCATCTTTATCTGTAATTGCGGGATTCAGCAAAGAGTTGCCCCCTTCGTCTTGTTTTGTGCACTTTTCATTGACAAAATCTCTCTCCACCATGATTATGAATTACTTCCTCATACTGAAAACCTTAAATCAAGTATCGTTTTTTTTAAGTAGAATTACATAGCATTTACTACACAGAAACGGTCCGACAGGTCTGTGCCAGTGTTTATGCTTCACACGAGCCAACTTGCTATCCATTCTGCTACTTGTTCAACATAACGTCTCTTCTTTTCAATTCTATCCCTCCAGAAATTAACCCCAGTGTTTGGTTTGTCCATTTTATGACCTTATTAACCTGCATCGCTATTTTTAGTGATTTATGCATCTGTACCCCGAGATCCCTTTGGCCTCTACCCTATTTAGACTCTTATTAGCCAAGCAGTATGTGGCCTCCTCATTCTTCCTGCCAAAATGCACCACTTCACACATATCCATAAAGAAATTAATTTGCCAATTACACGCGCATTCTCTTGAATTGAGAAATTAGAGTCGGAGCATTTGAAGAACTGGCATGATATTATTTTGACAGCTGTTTAAAACGACGAATTAAACATCTGTTCAGTTGAGCTCGTTTCTTTCATCTTTCTTTCTTTCTATCTTTCCTTTTCTTTCTTTCTGTATTTCTTTCTTTCCTTCCTTATTTTTACCCAAGTACTGTTCATCTACTATTGTGTCTCATTGTAATTATTTTCTACCGCTAAACCTTCTCTGTTTTGCATTCTCTGGCTTTTTGAGTGAAACAAAGATATCTCAATTCCTTCAGCTGTTAACAACTGCGGGGGAGAAGGCTCAATTTCAGTGCAATGTCACGATAAACGCTGGGACAGCGTGCTTAATACAGAGAATCTCCCAAACACCCATCAACATATACTGGCGAAATTATAAAAGGCCTTTTCAGGTTATTGCCTAATAGAGAAATGGATCAGCGTGGAATAGGTCGGGGTTTCAGGCACTACAGTATGTTACTGTTCAGAATGATAAACGCAATGACTTGATCCATATACTCTCTCGCTCCTCGTGTCCGCTCTCGGTTCCATTTTTACCAACCCCAAATGTGGCATCACTTGGTGGCACAAAGCACACGATCACCAAATCTTGGGGTAAAATTCCCAACTTGCTGGCCGGGCGTAAACTGGATGAAATCAATGGAGACGCAATCGGGCGGTTTCTATAACGGGCGGCCGGTTGGCAACGTCAGTTTTACACCCATGTGGCAAGGTGAAATTCTACTCCCTTGTGTTTGCTATCGATGGTATCAGTTCAGTGTATTAATTAGAACAAAGTACAATCCAGCATTCTCTTCCATTTAAAAAAAAAATTCAGTGATGTGGTAGGAATACTACAGGACAAACCTCACTCGAAATCTACCTGAAAATTAAATATTACTCAAGAATTGCTGAGGCCTGAAAAACTATGTCACAAATGGAGTTGCGCATACCAGCCTTTGTTACCCGCACAATTCCATTGGCTCACACCTGCAATATCTAGTTAATGGCACACTTTGACAAGGACTTCATTGATCTTAATTTACGCATGATGTCATCTTTCAAGCAATTGACAATGTCAAATTGAGCAAAAATATTTGCATTACTCCTTATACGGGACCAAACTCCAAAAAGTTTTTATCTATAAACGGTGAATTCTAGGGTAAATTATAATCCCTCTGGTCCACACTTGATGTCCTGCAATATAGGGATGTTATTCCCAATTTCAGACAAGTACATCGCCTTGAACTCTCTTTCATGCATTCGTCTACGGGCTCTTGGATCCCGTAATTCTAGTTCATTTCAGCTGAGTTTCTATGCGTTCCAGAGCCTTAATTGTGAGACGCACATCGTTGTTACAATTGACGCTGTCGTCATGCAAAAAGTATACTAAACAAAAACATTAATGTAACTCGATAACTGGATGTGCCATGGGAAAAGGGAAGGTGCTTTCGGGGACTTCTGAAAGCTGAGGGGCAGAGAGCCTCGAAGAGCAAATTAGGTAAGTAGAGGTAGAGATGCAATGCCTGATAAAGGGGGCCAGAATAGTGGCGTGGTAGAGCCAGGAATAAGTACTATGGAAGATGCGAAAGGTATATGGGGCGAGGGTGTCGCTGAGATTGGGAACGGCCATGAATTGAAAGGCTTTGAAAGCGAGATGGAGGATCCATTTGCTAATTCGTTGGAGTATGGGGGAGCAGTGGAACTTGTTGAAGAAGGAAATACTAGGAGCTGGGTTTATGTGAGCTTAACTATGCGGCCTAGCATTTTCATTGAGAGCCAGCTCGGCAGAAACAGCGAATAAAGAAAATATGAAGAGAGGAGATGCCCCCAAGCGATTTCATAATTGGCCACCTACAGCGACCCCTGGCCCCTGATGTTTGAAATGTTTTTGTTGTGTTTCACAGAGAGTTACAGTCAATGCATTGTGGAACTGTGGATGAGGCAAAGTAACAACATCCCATATTAAACAAGTTTGAAATAACAGCTGCTCATACGGTGGATACTGTTAGGAGAGGAAATGGTCACGTGCCTGTCGCAGGGTTAATGCATAAAAGGTTCAGACAGATGTCTCGTCAGCGTCTGTCTCCTGTCTAATAAATTCTAACTTCACGGGACCATTCAACAGTATCAATGGATATTTTACCAGTAATTGTGCTGATCCTCACTTGTAGGTATTTACAGCAGTTTTGTTCAATCTGTCTCAATAAGTGATGTTCGTGTTTTAATATTTCAATTTATTCACAGGCCGGTGCAACGCAGGCCAAGTGAGACAGTCGCCCGCTACAGAAACAGTTCAGGTCGGAGATTCCGTACAGATGGATTGCAGCTTTGAGACTCCGAACTTCGATGCCATGCACTGGTACAAGCAAAAATCCAGAGGGGGCCTGGAGTGGATAATCCGAAGATTGATTACCGGCAAAGAGAGCCGTGGGCAGTTTGAAATGGAGCTTGTAACTGCAGATAAGCGGGGCAGCCTGGGGATCAATATTGTCGAGTCTACGGACACCGCCGTGTATTACTGTGCAATGGAGACTCACAATGAAAGGAAATGGCATAATCGCTGTACAAAAACCTTTTTGCGTTACAACTGCAGTAGTTTCCAGCAAAGAAGTTGGGTATTTGCTACAGACTGTGCCGGTTCTCCTATACAGCTACCAAATTTGTCCCACTCCCACTGCTCTTTCCCCACAGCCCTGCAAATTCTTCCTTTTGAATGTTACTATTGAATATGCTTCGACCATACTTTCAGACAGTGCAATTCAGATCATAACCACTGGCTATGTAAAAAAAAAGAATCTGCGCTTCTCTCCTTCTGGTTATTTTATCAATCCTTGCAATTATCTCAAATCTGTGTCCTTTGGTTATCGACCCTTCCGCCAATGGAAACAGATGCTCCTTATTTACTTTATCAAAACCCCTCATATATTTGTGTTTCAATAATATCATTCAGAGAACCCCTGTTCTTAAACATCTACCCCTTTCACTACAGGCGTAGCGTGGGCTGCAGTGTGATCTATCTACATGAAGCACTGCAACAATTCGCCAAAGCTTCCTCAGCACCGCCTCTCAAACGCATGACCTGCATCATCTAGCAGCACAAGGGCAGCAGGTGCATGGGAGCACCATAACCTCCAAGTTCCCCTCCAAGTCACACACCATCCTGACTTGGACATATACCACCGTTCCTTCCTCGTCGCTGGGTCAAAATTCTGGAACTCCCGACCTAACAGCACTGTGGGAGCACATTCACCACACGGACTGCAGCGGGTCAAGAAGAAGGCTCCCGACCTTCGCAAGGGCAATTAGGGATGGGCAATAAATGCCGGCCTTGCCAGCGACGCCCAATCCCGAGAATCAATTGAAAATGCAATCACCATATTGTTGGGTGAGCAATAATCTCACCTCCTGTTGGGATTCATAATCCACAGTTTCTGTATTTTATCTCAATATTCCCCTCTCCGTTCTTTAGACAGCGTCCTTGAGTGGATCTCAGATCAGCCAAAGGAAGAAGCGATCGCTGAGGAGGAAGAGATCGGGACCATAACCTGCTCCCATACCAAGGTGACGAGCCCATCTAGTTTGCCTGTATTGGTACTGGGAGGGGCGGTCCGTGGGCCCGGAGTATATTCTCATCCGCTGCACCGACTGGTACAGTGACAATGTGATCTTTGCAAGATGGCGTTTAACCTCATCTTTGGCCAACACTTACAGTTTTACAGGTGACAGCTGGTGATTCCATACAATACTTCTGCATCTTAACACCACACACAGTGTAGTATTTAGGTCGAGAGTTTAAATAAAAATTGCAGATGTTACGGCTGGGGAACTTTGATAGTATACTCTCTGTGTCATTGTATTTCCTTGTCAAATGTCACTGCATCGTTCGAAGGGGAAGCATAGCATCCATAGGCAGACAGACAGTTAGATAGATAGTTAGATGTGTCGACCGATGTGTAACCGGATGATATTGTGATTGTTGATCATAAATTGAAAATATCTGGAAAGTAACACTGACGAAATAGATTAACCCGTTTCAAGGTGCGTTGGTCATACGTGGAAGCACATTATTTTGACCCCATACAACTCAATCAAATGGCAGCATTTGTAATGGGTGTCATTAGAACGTGTGTAATGAATCGTAGATCACAAGAAGGAGCTTACCAGAGGGGCAGGAGGAGGGATGGTTGACAAGACTGAAAAAATGCTTCCTGGACATGTCCCTCCTCGTCTTCCAATCCCCCCACAGCAACGCCTCTCCCACCTCCGTTATCTGTTCAGCGTGATATCCAGCGCTCCACTCCCGGTTCTCCAGCAGCGGCCCACTGTTCTTTCTTCACTCCCTCCCTTCCATTAATATTTCCCCGCAGACTTCTTGCTCCTGATCTTTGGAACTCCATTCCCGCTTCTTGTCTTCCCTCCTCCTTCCCTGGCGCCATATGCCCATCGGCTCCTTATAAATTGGTTCTATCATTACACAAAGCGAATAGAAGAAATGTCGCCTGTCATTTGGTATATGGACCAAAAGCAGAAATATTGTCGTAAGATCTTATTTGTACAGCGGCGCTGGAAGGTTTGCCGTGTTCAATATTTTAGTGATAAAAAACGGATTTAACTTTTCTCTGTGTATCAATATTAATTGAAAATGTTGCCGCTGTTCTTATGGTAGCGATAAGAGTTAACTGGGACCAGGAGAAAATTCACTCAATTAACAACAAATTGGATTAACGTGAAACACCATGTCAGCATATAAATTACTTCTTGAAATATCGGAGTATGAGCAGATGAGGGGCTGGTATGACATTATTTTGTGAAATAGTTTCCACACCACTATTATGTTTTACATATATGCACAATTGAATTGACACATGTTTGCAATATCCAGTTTGCGACCTGAAGGTGGCGCTGTTGCCTAAGTATTTATTCAGCTTTAACAACCACTTCAAAAGGGCAACACGTCTCGATTTTCGAATCATCTTCCAACGGATTTACAATACAAACCTGTCGAAGGCATGACATTCTAATAAGTTCTTCAATTTCTTCTTGCTGTTGTTCTTGTTTTTTCATTATTATTATCATTTTATTCCTATTGTTATTGGTATGGTTACTGTTACTGTTCCTGTTATTGGTATTGTTATGGTTATAGCTATTGGTATTTTTATTGCTATTGATATTGCTATTGTTACGGTTATTGTTATTGTTCTTGTTATTGGTATTGTTGCCGCTATTGGTATTGGTATTGATGTTGTTATTGCTATTGTTATTGGTATTATCACCTGTAAACGTGAAGAAACTTTTATCTGTTTCCGCTGGTGCCGGAAATAATCAAACAGTGATATTGTATCACACACAGATAAAGATCAGGGCAGCAATGTCCTATCGGGACAGAGCTACACCGAGTGATCGTTAATCCTTCTTGAGTCTGAATGATCTTCTGGACTGTGGAAATGGTTTTGACAGTAGCAATTGCGATCACCTTATTGTGTAGATAATTGTTAGTCACTGTAGACTTTCAGCGGGGGTTGGAAATGATTGATGCCGTTATCCTTTTATAATTTCAATATTTTAACAGGCGTTGGCTACTCCGTCAATCTCCTCCTTCGAGCGCAGTTCAGGTTGGCACACATTCCCTGCAGTTACACAACTTCTACAGTGTGCACTGGTACAGACAGCGAACAGACGGACGGCTAGACTCGAGAATAAGCAGATCGTGGAATGGGAAAGGTCGCATGGGGCGGTTTGAAGTTGAGCTCGCCACCTCTGGCAAACGCTGCCTGTTTAGCATTACCGAATCGGTGCTAGCAGGTTCCACCGCCTATTCCTATGCAATCGAAAGACACTGTGAGAGGAGATACGGCAGTGGATGTACATAAACCCCCTTCTGTGTCAGAAGCTGGGGGAGTAGATGCAAAGATCGTCTTCAATCCTCAAGCGCATTCTTAATTTAAAGATTTGATGAAAGTTAATCGAAATGAAACGTTAACTCTGTTTCCCTTTCCACAGATGCTGTCTGACCTGTTGAGTGTTTTCCAGCATTCTCTGTTTTAATTTCAGATTTCCAGCATTTTGCCGTTGTTAATTTACACACATGATTACGCTATAGAATAAGAATAATATCTGTACCCTATTTGAATCAGGAAGCACAAGTATTCTGCATCACAAACGATAGATAGAGAGGCAGATAGACAGATATCTAGATGCTGGATAGATGGATGGATAGATAGATAGTAAGATAGATAGATAGAAAGATAGATAGAAACAACCTAAAGGAATAATGGGCGAATGTATCAAATCCGCAATAAAAATAGAGCACAGTAGAAATGAACAACTAAGCCGTTGAAACATCCCGCTCTACCTCTTGATATAATCAGGTTTCGTAATTGATGGGGTGTAAAAGAGATTCACCAAAATAACACAAGGATTGAGCTGTTCGAGTTGTAAGTACAGAAAAGTCAAACTATGGCTGTTTTCATTGGAACAAAGTAAGTTAAGAGGAGCTCTGATAGAGGTGTTCAACGTTGTAACAGGTCGTTAGAAATGAATTTGTGGAAAACCTTCCAATGGGCGTTGGGTCCGTAACAAGAGGGCGTGAATCTCAGATAATCACCGTAATACTTTCCAAAATGGAAGCTGATAAATATAGACGTAAAAGAAGAAACCAATAACAGAGTGCGCTGAAAAGGTGGTGAGTGAGACAGGTGGATGGTCTTTCAGAGGGACTGTGAGAAGCGGATTGTCCTAATGGTCTATGGACGATTAGAGATCGTTCCTGAAATGACCGAAAAGCGAGGCCATTTGGCTTTCAGAAGGTTGGAGCATCCCGACTTCGCGGTCTATTACCGTGTAATCCATGCACTCACTGTGACAGCAATGAGCGGCACCGCTGTACAAAAACGTGGCCTTTACAAATGCTCTAAAAATATTTTCTGTGTCATTTTTCTTTACAAAACACATGCCCGTTAGATTCGATAATGTGATTTAACTCGGATTATCGCCTCCGACTGCACATTGTTAAAACTACATTGCTTGGAATTTTAAGCTCAGAAACGGGTCATTCGGTCCAACTGGTCCATGCCGGTGTTTATGCTCCACACGAACCTCCTTCCACCCAATTAATTTAATCCTTTCAGCATGTCTTTCTAATCCTTTCTCCCGCATCTACTTATCCAGCTTTCGCTTAAATGCATCTATGCTCTTCACCTCACCTACTCCATGTGATACTGAGTTCCACATTCTCACCATTCTCTGGGTAAAAAAGATTCTGCTGAATTGGACTGATTCGTGACTATCTTTTCTTTATGATCCGTAGTTTTAGATTCCACCTCAAGTGGAAGCATCTTCTCTACGCCTGCGCTATCGAAAGCTTTCATAATTTTAAAGACGTCTATCAGGTCACGCCTCAGCTTTCTCTTTTCGAGAGAAAAGATCCCGAGCCTGTACAGCCTTTCCTGATCAATTTAACCTCTCAGTTTTGGTATTTTAAGTTGCTCCGAGTGCCAGTGGATTTTCTTTGATGTGGACTCTAATCTAGGAACAAAGGAACAGGAGTAGGCCATTCAGCCCCTCGAACTTGTTGCTCCAAGGCAAACATTTTCCTTAACTTTCCACCCCGCGCCCCCTCCCCCTCCCCCTCCCCAGCTCCTCAAGCAAAACCTTTATTCTCCAATGAAACACCTTCCCACTCTCATCCCTAGATAGTCCACTGAAACTCATCACCTCTTCTGTCTCTTTGTATATCCCAGTATATCTGGAAGTTTACAAAGCCTTTCACGGTGATACTTGAAACTAAATGACTGCAAATTACGTAGAATGACACAGCATTTACAGCACAGAAACAGGCCATTCGGCTCAATTGGTCTATGCCGGTGTTAATGCTTCATACGAGCCTCCTCCCTCCCGATTTCATCTAACGTTATCGGCACAACCTTCTATTCCTTTCTCTCATGTGTTTATCTAGCTTCCCCTGAAATGCATCTATTCTATTCACCTCAACCTTTCCAAGCGGTAGCAAGATCCACTTTCTTGTTGTGTATATAGATATGTATATATATATATGGCAAGAAAGTGGATATGTATATATATGTATAAACAAATCAGATATATATATATATATGAATGATGGGTAGAGAAATACGCCTTTTCGGGCAATACATCCGATATTATCAGCTCTGGCAAGTCTTTGATTAATGTTATTTGTTGTCCGATAGGGCCATTCTCTCGCTCAAACCCATAAATCTGAACTGCAATATTGTTATAGTTTAACTCGGTAACGACCTGACCCGCGAGCAGAGAGCGACCGGGAGAAGTGAGCCCATCTGTGGTGGGGTACCTCACCTCGCCGTGACGATCGCAGTGGATTCCCTATAGTCTCAGACACATAACCGCAAGGGCCTTAGAATTACCATTCTGACAGTTTTGGGTAAAGATGCCTGGCAGGTGGGTCTGAAATTCCTGTCTGCGCTATCTTAGTAAAGCGGTTAACTCGCTTCAACATCAACAACTGCAAAAATTTGCATTTATATAGCGCCTTTAACGTAGCAAAACGTCCCAAGGCGATTCACAAGAGCGATTATCAAACAAAATTTGACACCGAGCCACATAAGGAGATATTAGGACAGGTGACCAAAAGCTTGGTCAAAGAGGTAGGTTTTAAGGAGCGTCTTCAAGAAGGAGAGAGAGGTAGGGAGGCGGAGGGGTTTAGGAAGGGAATTCCAGAGCTTAGGGCTTAGGCAGATGAAGGCACGGCCGCAAGTGGTGGAACGATTAAAATCGGGGATGCTTATGAGGCAAGAACTGAAGGAGGCAGAGATTTCGGAGAGTTGTAGGGATAGAGGAGGTGACAGAAATAGGGAGGGGAGAGGCCATGGTGGGATTTGAAAACAAGAATGAGAATTTTAAAATCGAGGCGTTTCCCGGCCGTGAGCCAGAGTCGGTCAGCGAGTAAGGGGGGTGATGGGAGATCGGGTCAGAGTTTTGGATGAGCTCAAGCTTGTGGTGAGTGAAAGATGGGAGGCGAGCCAGGGGACCATTGGAGTAGTCCAGTCTGGAGGTAACAAAGGCATGGATAAGAGTTTCAGCAGCAGATAGGAACATAGGAACAGGAGTAGGCCATTCAGCCCCTCGTGCCTGCTCCGCCATTTGATAAGATCAAGGCTGATCTGTGATCTAGCTCCATATCCCTTAATACCTTTGGTTGCCAAAAAGCTAGCTATCTCACATTTAAATTTAGCAATTGAGCAAGTATCAATTGCCGTTTGCAGAAGAGAGCTCCAAATTTCTACCACCCTTTGTGTGTAGAAATGTTTTCTAATCTCACTCCTGAAAGGTCTGGCTCTAATGTTTAGACTGTGCCCCCTACTCCTAGAATCCCCAACCAGCGGAAATAGTTTCTCTCTAAACATCCTATCTGTTCCCTTTAATATCTTATAAACTTCGATCAGATCAACCCTTAACCTTCTAAACTCTGGAGAATACAACCTCAATTTGTGTAATCTCTCCTCGTAACAACCCTTGAAGTCCGCGCATCATTCTAGTAAACCTACGCTGCACTCCCTCCAAGGCCAATATGTCCTTCCGAAGGTGCGGTGCCCAGAACTGCTCACAGTACTCCAGGTGCGGTCTAACCAGGGTTTTGTATAGCTGCAGCATAACTTCTGCCCCCTTGTACACCAGTCCTCTAGATATAAAGACCAGCATTCCATTAGCCTTATTGATTATTTTCTGCACCTGTTCATGACACTTCATTGATCGATGTACCTGAACTCCTAAGTCCCTTTGGACATCCACTGTTTTTAACTTTTTACCATTTAGAAAGTACCCTGTTCTATCCTTTTTTGATCCAAAGTGGATGACCTCACATTTGTCTACATTGAATTCCATTTGCCATAGTTTTGCCCATTCACCTAAGCTATCAATATCCCTTTTCAATTTTATGTTTTCATCTACATTGTTTACATTGCTACAAATGTTTGTGTCATCGGCAAACTTAGAAATTAGACTTTCTATGCCTTCATCTAATCTGAGACAGGGGCGGAGACAGGTGAGGTTACAGAGGTGGAAGTAGGCTGTCTTGGTGATGGAGTGGATAAGGGGTCAGAAGCTCATCTTAGGGTCAAATAGAACGCCAAAGTAGTGAATGGTCTGGTTCAGCCTCAGGCAGTAGTCAGGTTGCCGGATCGTTGCAGCGGGGACCAAAGACAATGGCTTCAGTATTCCCAATATTTAGATGGAGGAAATTTTTGCTCATCCAGTACTGGATGTCGGACAAGAAACGTGACAAATGAGAGACAGTGGAGGGGTAGAGGGAGGTGGTTGTGAGGTAGAGCTGGGTGTCGTCAGCGTACACGTGGACTCTTACAATAAATGGATTAGCTCTTCCGGTAGATTATGGGGAAAGAACACTCCGAGTAACTCGTAAGTTAGTATCCATCATGCAGTTTCAGCGCCCTGACTTATAATCCATGCCTTTGCCTCGGTGCGCAGGGCAGCTTCACTATCAACGCAGTTTGGTCTATTTGATTCAGAACGGCATAATCAGCCTGCACTCCTTTTTAATGAGAGAGATCACAGATTCATAGAATCTTAGAAGGAGGCCATTAGGCCTACCGTGCCTGTGTCGACTTTTGGAACGAGCTATCCAATTAGTCACATATCTTGGCTCTTTCCCCATAGCCCTGCAAATTTCCCCCTTCAAGTATTTATTCAATTGCCAAGAAGGGAGACAGGGCCTAGTTTAATACACACAGAGACAAAGTCTAGTGCAGTAATGTCCGAGACAGGACCTAGTATAATATATACTCAGTCACGGGCAATTACAGTCATAACTGAGACAGGGCAGAGTGCAATATAAACAGAGACAGGGTCTGCCGTAATGTGTACACAGACATAATCTACTGCAGTGGTAACTGAGACAAGACCTGGTGTAACATAAACAGAGGCAGAACCTAGAATATTAATAGCTGAGACAGGGTCTAGTGTAATAGAAACAGAGGCATGCCGAGTGCAGTAATAACTGAGACAGGGTCTAGTGTAATGTAAACAGAGAAATGATCTACTGTAGTAATGACTGAGACAGGGCCTAGTGCAATATAAATAGGGACATGGGCTAGTGCAGAAATAAGTGAGACAGAGATGGAGGATGTGGGCAACAAATGCTGGCCTTGCCAGCGATGCCCACGTTCCATGAAAGAATAACAAAAAGAGCATAGCGTAATATGAACGGAGATATGATCTAGTGCAATATTAGTAGAGACACGGTATATGCAGTAATTGCTGAGACAGGGCCTAATGTAATATCAACAGAGGCATGGGCTAATGCTGGAAAAACTGATACGGGCGTTGAGTAATATAAACAGTGGCATGGCATAGTGTGATATAAACAAAGAAATGGTCTTATGCATTAATGACTGAGACATGGCCTAGTGTAATATAAACAGAGGCATGGTCCAGTGTAATAGAAACAGAGACAACACCTACTGCATTAACTGAGATAGAGCCTAGTCTAATATAAACAGAAACATGGTCTTGTGCAGTAATAACAGAGAAAGGGCCTAATGTAATATAAACAGAGACATGGGCTATTGCATTAAAACTGAGAAAGGGTCACATGTAATTTAAACAGAGATTTGGTCCATTGTAATAAAAAAGAGACATGGGCTAATGCAGTAATTACTGATTCAGGGCCTTGTGTAATATAAAAAAAACATGGTCTGGTGTATTATAAGCAGAGACATTGGCTAATGCAGTAAAAACTGAGACAGGGCGTAGAGTTATTTAAACAGAGACATGGTCCAGTGTAACACAAACAGAGATATGGCCTACTGCATTATAAAGAGAGACATGGTCTAGTGCAGTAATAAGTGAGACAGGGTCTAATGTAATATAAGCGGAGGCACAAACTAGTGTAATATAAACAAAGAAATGGTCGAGTGCAGTAATGGCCGAAATAGGTCCTTGTGTAATATAAACAGAGACATGGGCTAGTGCAGTAATAACTGAGACAGGGCCTAGTGTAATATAAACAGAGACATGATCTAGTATAACATGAACTGAGGCAAGGTCTTGTGCCGTAATATCTGAGACATGGTCTAGTGTAATATAAGCAGAGGCATGGTCTCGTGCAGTAATGATCGAGGAGGGCTTAGAATAATATAAACACAGACATGGGCCGGTGCAGTCATAACTGAGACAGGGCATAGTGCAATATAATCTGAGTCATGATCGAGTGCAATATAAACAGAGGCAGGGCCTGGTGTAATATGTACAGAAACATGGTCTAATGCAGTGGTAACTGAGGTAGGGCCTGGTGTAATATGCACAGAAGCATGGTCTACTGCAATGGTAACTGAGGCAGGATTTCGTGTAATATATACAGAGGCAGGACCTAGTACAGTATTAGCTGGGATACAATCGAGTGCAATATGAACAGAGACACGGGCTAGTTTAGTAATTGCAGAGACGGGGCGTAGTATAATATAAACAGAGGCAAGGTCCATTGTAATGCAAACAGAGGCAAGGGTACAAGGTAATAAAATCAGAGTCATGGCTAGTGCAGTCATTACTGAGACGTGGTCTCGTGTAATTGATGCAGAAGCATTGTCTAGTGTAATATAAATAGCGAAATGGTCTAGTGCAGTAATGACCGAAAGAGGGCCTAGTATAATATAAACACAGGCATGGGCCAGTGCAGTCATAATTGAGACAGGGCAGAGTGCAATATAAACGAAGTCATGATCTAGTACAATATAAAGAGACAGGGCCTCGTGTAATATGCAGAGAAACATGGTCTACTGCAGTGGTAACTGAGACAGGACTTAGTGTAATATATACAGAGGCAGGACCTAGTACAGTAATAGCTGGGATACGATCTAGTGCAATATAAACAGAGACACGGTCTTGTGCAGTAATTACAGAGACAGTGTAATACAAACAGAGGCATGGTCCAGTGTAATGGAAACAGAGGCAAGGCCTACAAGGTAATAAAAGCAGAGTCATGGCTAGTGCAGTCATTACTGAGACTGGGTCTAGTGTAATATAAGCAGAAGCATTGTTTAGTGTAATATAAATAGCGAAATGGTCTAGTGCAGTAATGACCGAGACAGGGCCTAGTGTAATGTAAAGAGATAAATGGGCTAATACAGTAATAACTGAGACAGGGCCTAGTGTAATATAAACAGATACATGATCTAGTGCAGTAATAACTGAGAAACGGTCTAGTGTAATAAAAACAGAGACACGGGCTAGAGTAGTAATAGCTGGGACAGGGCCTATTGTACTACAAACTGAGAAATGTTCCAGTGCAATATAAACAGAGACATGGTCTAATGCGGTAATAAGCGAGACAATATCTACTGTAATATGAACAGAGACACAGTCCAGCACAATAATAACTGACACGGGGCCTTGTGTAATATGAACAGAAGTATGGCATATTGCATCACTAACTGAGACAGGGTATAGTATAATATGAGCAGTGACATAGTCTAGTGCAGCAAAAACCGAGGCAATGCCTAGTGTAATAAAAACATAGATATTGTCTAATTTATTACTAACTGATACGTGGCATAGTGTAATATAAACAGAATAATGCTCGAGTGCAGTAATAACTGAGACAGAAGCTACTTAACAGGGACATGGTCTAGTGCAGTAATAACTGAGACAGGGTACTACTGTAATGCAATCAGAGGCATGGCCTAGTTCAGTAATGACTGAGATATGGTCTAGTGTAATAAAAGCATAGATTTAGTCTAATTCATTATTAACTAAGACAGGGCCTAGTGTAATATTAGCAGATATATGGTCTAGTTTAACATAAACAGAGACAAGCCTAGTGTAATGCAAATAAAGAAACGGACTAGTGTAATACAAACAGAGACATGGTCTAGTGCAGTAATAATGGAGACATGGCCTCGTGTAACATAGACGGGGGCATGGTCTAGTGCATTAATAACTGGAACAGTGTCTGGTGTAAAATGAACAGAGGCGTGGTCTTGTGTAACATAAACAGAGGAACAGTCTAGCGCAGTCATAACTGAGACAGGGCCTGGAGTGATGTAAAAAGACGCATAACCTAGTGTAATATCAGCAGAGGCATGGTCTACTGCAGTAATAACTGAGTCATCTTCGAGTGTAATACAAAGAGAAACATGATCTAATGCGGTAACTGAGACAGGGTCTACTGTAATGTAATCAGAGGCATCGTCTACTTCAGTAATGAATCTTACAACACCAGGTTATCTAAGATTCCTTATATTTGTCCACCCTAGTCCATCACCGGCATCTCCACATCATGGCTACTTCAGTAATAACAGAGACATGGTCTAATTCGGTAATCACTGAGACAGGACTTACTTTAATATAAACAGAGGCAGGGCCTTGTGCAATAATAACCGAGACAGGGTCTACTGTAATATAGAGACATGGTTTAGTTTAAAATAAACAGACACATAGCCTCGTGTATTGTATACAGAGACATGGACGACTGTAACGGATTTTTGTTAGTTAACTGAAATGTAGCTATGGTGGGTAAATTAAGCTGAGTTGGAGAACGTCCATGGTGTGATTGAATGGTGGAACAGGCCCGATGGACGGAATGGCCTCCTCCTGTTCCTAAGTAACAGGCTCGAGGGACGGAATGGCTTATTCTTGTTCCTATCTGCCAGCAGCAGCGGGGCGGGGGAACACGTTCGGTCCCCGTGCGGGCGGCAGCGGCCTGCACTAGCCCAGTGAGCATCGATTAATCTTCAGGTTGGTTTCATTTTCCAAATTGAGGCCGGGCGCTGCTCAGGGAAAGAATCTCCTTGACTGAAATTAACTGGTGCAAAAAGGGAAAAGGTGCATTCGGACCAAATATTAGCAAAGGCTGTTTTATTGTTTTTTATATGTAAGTACCGAATAGAGGAAAAAGTGACAGGACATTAACAGGTTAGTTGCTCCAAGCTGCCGATTATCCCGTTATGAGGGAAAAGATGAATATTCCGCCCTCAGGACGTGTCCTGCTCCACCGTGGATAGGCTCCAAATTATAACTAGATCTGCTCTGATGGATATGTTTTTTCCAAAGATGATTCGGCATCGCGATATTAAGTATTCGAGGGTTTAAGAAACACATAGAAAAGAAACACAGGCAGAATTTGGGAACTGGATCCTATCCGATTAACGGAGCGGCCAGCAGGGAGTTTGTGGCGGTATCAGCAACCTCTTCTTTGGAGCTGATCTGAACATCGATCCAGGGCTTTAAGGGGGAAAACAGATGATCAGAAGCAGAAAGTACAGTTCAACCAGTCGATTCATTCTTTGATCGATCTTTCAGAGAGATTGGATTCTGCAGTTTAATTTCTCGGCCGCTCCTGGAAACACCTGGGCGACAGTTTGATCCGAGGTTAATTTGTTTACCTCTCGTTTTGTGTTTCAGCGCCTGACAGCGCACTGCACATTGTGGTTGCATCTGCCCTCGATTCTACACAACTCTCCGCAGCCAGGGCCTCCGGCCTACAGTCCAACGGCAGTTTTTGTACAGGGGTGAGACTGATTTCCATCACTGTGACTCACTGAGAGAGCAGTAATACACGGCAGCGTCAGTCAGCAGCAGCCCGAAGATGGATAAAGTGGTGAAGGTGTTGGAGGGCTGGAGCTCAACAGAGAAACGGATTCCGAAACCTTCTCCTTTCTGTTCCTGTGTATCCCAAGACCTTCTCCGCGCTACAAACTGAGGCTTCGTCTCTCTTTGTTGCCGGTACCAATATAAATAATAATTTTTGGCTGTGGTACTATAAATACATTCCATAATCACCGATTCACCTTCTCTTCTGCTCTCTGTAGACTTGGACTGATTAACAGATTCTCCATGACTCTGGTCTGTAACATGTTGAGGAACAAGTTAAGATCAAGTATCAAAAGGTATCAATGAAATAATATTGTATAGAATGTTCAGCGGAGAAACACGCCAACCGGGCTGATCCGCTGTTTATGCTCCATACGAGCCTCATCCCACCAATCTCCATCTAACCCTAGCAGCAGAACCTGCTATTGCTTTCCCCCTCGTGTGTTTATCCAGCTTCCACTTAGATGCATCTGTGCACTCTCTGGGTAAAGACGTTTATCCTGAATTCCTTATTGGATGTATTAGTAACTATCTTATATGTATGGCCCTCAGTATTGGTCTCCCCCGCAAGTGCGTAACATCTTCTCTACATCTACCCTATCAAAGACCATCGTAATTTTAAAACCTGTGTTAGGTCACCCCTCTCCCTTCTCTATTCTAGCGAAAAGAGCCCAGCCTTTTCAGTCTTTCCTGAGAGTTATAACCTCTCAGTTCTGGTATCTCGATTGTAAATCTTTTTTATTTGCGCCTTCTCCAGTGCCTCGATATCCTTTTTGTAAGATGGAGATCAGAACTGTTCACTGCACTGCAAGTCTGGGCTAACCAACGTTCGATACAAGTTGAATATAACTTCTCTGCTTTTCAATTCTATCCCTCTAGAAAAGAACCCCAGTATTTTTTTTTAATATTAACACATTAGTTTGAACACGACATGATTGGAGTCATCCTTACCGAAAATAAATGCCCCAAACACAAGCCAGAATATCCGCATGGCCGCTGCCGAGCCCGAACCTGTCAGTCCAGTTAAAAGCCCAGTACCGGATCCGAATCGTCTCCGTCATGGCTCTTATTGGTTGAACGTCACTTCCGGATCTCGTTTTTCCCCAAATGGCGTAATCTCCAATACACCCGCCATATATGTAAATATGCTTCAAATGAGGGTCCCAAGGAAACAAACTCAATCATGTTGTGCACGTGCTTAACACAACTTTTACATCATAGTCCCGAATATGTTGGCAGCATTTTAGAGATGGCGCCGCTTGGTCTGTTCCTGATGTCCCTTTTAATAGGTAGATTGTGATATGTGTTCCCTGTGCTTGTGTGAATGCCCCTGATGTCCCCTGTAATAGGCAGATCGTGATAATTGTTCCCTATGCTGCTGTGAATGCTCCTGATGTCCCTTTTAATAGTTAGGTAGTGATATGTGTTCCCCATTCTGGTCTAAATGCTACAAATTAAGAAAGGAATTAACTGATGATTTAAATCATTTATTACAGGGAAAATCCAAGGGAGTTCAGTGACGCAGCCTCAACGTGAGCTGCGGGTATCTGAAGGAGATAATCCTGAATTGAATTGCAATTACAACACCAGTTTGGCTGATCCGGATCGTTACTGGTATCGACTGTACCCGAACCAGGCATTACAGTTTATATTATACCGTGATAACGCCAGGCGAAAGGATGCCGATTTTGTGAAAGGAAAATTCGATGCTCGTCACTTCAATAAATATCAAGTTTTTCCTTTATCACTTTCTGCAGCAGAGACTAAAGACAGCGCCGTGTATTTCTGCGGCACACAGTGCTGCAGAGATACAGCGAATCCCATACAAAAACCTACACCGAGAGTTCCAGTTATTGCTCGCCAGAAGGCGCTCCCACACCGATAAACAGAAGCTATAATTGAACCACCACAGTGAGAGTCACAAGGGACCTTCTTAAAAAGGACTACAAACCACAACACTCAACAAGAGCAGGTAAGGTCCACTTATGGATTCATGTTAGTTGGTGATTTCAACGTGAATTTATAATAAAAATGAACTTCACAATTCCATCTGTGGTGCCTTGACTCCCCTTTGTCTTTTGATGCCCTTTCCATGCCGACTGCAATATTGTGGAGCCCTTTACACACCTCCCCTGTCAGTTATCCGGACCCTTTGATCGTGGCCTGTACTCAGATTTCACAAGGTAGTGATTGTGCTCTTCAAAATAAGCCACAAGCACAGACTTCCCCCAATGTCCATTCTCCTTCAGGATGTCTCCTGAACGCTGGAATGTTTTCTGACACCATTAACAATCGCTGTGCTTCCTGGTTACAATAAACAAACAATGGCTTAATCCGCACCCCGGTCTCTAAAAGAGAATCCATTTCCCCTATAAGGGGACTGTAGCCCAGCTCGGGGTGAGTTCATTCACTGGCAGCCAGCTCAACACCTATCGGTCTCACAGCACCACCGGGGAAACCAGGAAGTGAGGTGAGAGCATATTGAGACACGGTAGCAGAATATTTAGGGTGAGGATTAGAACGGGTGTCTTCAAATATCCAACCCCCTTTTACAGAACGAACAGCGACAATACAGCTATTGGACATCTGGATTGTGTGGTGGCCATTTCTGACAGAAATTGTGGACCAAACACATTTAACTTTTTCTCTCATTTCCAAACACGATTTGAGTCTAAATTTTAAACACGCGCTGATTTGACCTTTTCCTGTTTGAACATGTTTTTCAGATCTAAGTCATTGAGATTCTGTCACTAAGCCGCTGTCCTCAGGAGTTAAGACAGAAGGAGAAGCGGTGACTTTAAACTCTCCCTGTGATACTACATGGGGCGGCTATAATACATGTTGGTACCGGCAACACTCAGACAAAAGAGCCCGAATTTATATTGAGGAAAGATTGAGGAGGTAATGAAGATGAACCGGAGTTTGCTGAAGGCCGTGTCTTTGTTCATTTCCAGAGGGCCAACAAATTCTCCAGTTTAACCATATCGGGTCTACAGCTGGCCGACACTGCAGTTTATTACAGTACCGAGATTCACAGCGATGGAAACAAGTTAAACCCTCGGCCAGCAACTCCCACCGCTTTGTAGATTAGAGGCTTTGCCTGCTGAAGCCGGTTATAACGGCGGACAGTTGCTGACCAGGTGCGGAGTGCCGCTCCTTCACCGGCTTAACCATCAACGAGCTGCATCTGAGTGACACTGCCGTGTATTACCGCGCCCTCTGGGACTCACAGTGATGGAAAGCAGACGCACCCACCCCTACAGAAACTGCTGTTGGACTGTGGGTCGGAGGCCCTGTCTGTTGGGGGTTGTGCAGATTCGCGGGCAGATGAATACACACTGTGCAGCGCGCTGTCAGGCACTCAGGCACTGAGATTAAACCAAATTAACCTCGGAAAAAACTGTCACCCAACTCATTCCAGCAGTGGCCCAGAAACTAAACTGCAGGATACAATCGGTCCGAAAAATCGACCACAGAGGCTTGAGCAGATAATCTAGGCTGACATTCCCACAGTCAGTACCGAAGGAATGCTGCACTGTCAGAGATGCGGTGTTTCGGATGATACATTAAACCGTCTGCCCTCTCAGGTGGACGTAAAATATACCACAGCCACTTTTGGAAGAAGAGCAGGGGAGCTCTCCCCGGTGTCCCGAGGACAATATTTATACCTCAGCCAAAGGATTAACTGGTCATTAGCACATTGTTATTTGTGGGATCTTGCTGTGCACAAATTGGCTACCGCGTTTCTTACAAACAACGTCAAACTGTATTTTTCTTGAGAAAAGGTTCATTGCAAAGTGGGCGATTGGATGTACTTTGTGTCCACGAATCTCAAAGGAAAAACGTTCACACGTTTAACAAGGATAATGCCCCTGAACGGGCTTCTAATTCACGATACTTTAAATGAAAGTAAACTTATTTTTCCATCGGAATGAACAGACAGAGAGAAATTAAACCGTCGCTTCCTGCAGTGCGATTTCCTCAACGCCGCCAATCCGCGTGCACAGACAACATCACGTGCCAACTGTAAGATTCCGGCGGTTTAACCTCTGCAGGTGGTGCAATAGCTGATTTCTACTTCACAATTCTGCAATCTGACAAGAGCCGTTTCCAAGTGTACTGTTTTTAAATTGTGTTATTTTCTACCCACGCCAATGTAAACGGTGCCTGAATTCACCGTTTACATTGGCAAGTTCACCTTCTTATGCTTCTCAATGGCTGCATCTGGGAGAGAGAGTGAGAAAGGGAGAGAGGCAGAAATAGAGATGAAGAAAGAGGATCACAGAGAGAAAGAGGGAGATTAGAAGATCGTCACAGATGTATTGCAGTAGGAATGTTTAAGACGTGAGGCAGAGAAATAAGAGAGATAGAAGTAGTAAAATGGAGATAAAGAGATGGCGATATTTCACTATTCTGCTGCGGGTAGAAGTTGAGGAAGGCCTTCGAGAGGGTGCAGAAAAGATTTACTGGAATGGTCCCAGGGATGAGGGACCTCCGTTACGTGGATAGACTGGGGAATCTGGGGTTGTTCTCCTTGGAGCAGAAGAGCTTGAGAGGAGATTTGATGGAGGTGTTCAAAATCATGAGGGGTCTGGACAGAGTAGATAGAGATAAACTTTTTCCATTGGCGGAACGGTCGAGAACAAGAGGACACAAATTTAAGGTGATTGGCAAAAGAACCAAAGGCGACATGAGGGAAAACGTTTTTACCCAGCAAGTAGTTATGATTTCAATGCACTGCCTGAAAGTGTGCTGCAGGCAGATTCAATTGCGGCGTTCAAAGGGAATTGGATAAGTAGTTGAAGGGAAAATATTGCAAGGCTGCGGGGAAAGGGCAGGGGAGTGGGACCAGCTGGATTGCTCTTGCAAAGATCTGGCACGAGCTCGACGGGCCGAATGGCTTCCTTCTGTGCTGTAACTATTCAATGATTCTATGACTCTAACAGAGGCAGAGGTAGAGAGGGACAGATACAAAAAGGAAGAGAGAAATAATAAGAGTAGGAAATGGAAACAGAGACAGAAACATAAGAGAAGTGAGACTGTGTTGGAAAAAGAGATATCAAAAGAGTAGGAGACCCACTGGACAACAACTGGGCAACTTATTAACTGGCAGAAAAGGCGCCATCAACATAGTTTTAACAATGTGCAGTTAGCGGCAATAATTAAAGTAAATCCTCATTACTTAACCTAACAGGAATATGTTTCGTAACAGAAAAATGGCACAGAAGATCTTCCTACAGCATTTGTAAAGCAGGGCGAGTCTCGCCGCTCTCTCCCCACAGCCCCCCACTACCCTCGAGGCCAGGTTTTTGCACAGCCGTACAGCTCATTGCTGTCACAGTGAGTGCCTGGATCTCACAATAATAGACCATGGTGCCCGGCGCCTCCACCCTTCTGAGAGCCAAATAGCCTCGCTTTTCGGCAGTTTCGAGCATGATCTCCAATCACCCGACGATATCTTTGCCGCTCCTTGTGCTGATCATGACGCGCTCCAGCCGTCGATTCGGGCCCTCCCTGCAGTCAAATTGCGCCCGATGTCCCTGCTGGACTGTTTTGGAAACCGGCGACTGCAGCACTTCATCTGCACGGCAACCGTCTGAGGAAACATAGGAAATATGATCAATAATGGTCTAATGATTATCGATAGAGAGTAAAAACCAATAGGTTGGGTATAATCACTGAAACACGCTGCAAATCAACAACAGTAAAGATGCAGACGCATAATAATAAGGATGAGATAGAACTATAAACTTTTCAACGCAGCAGAAGGCTGCATCGTTTCAGCGCTGACTCTCGGAAAGAGTCACGTGCCCGTTCCCTTTCCGTGGCCTTCGATCCTTGGGACAATCAGCGCCTCGCGGGCCCTCTGAAAGCCCCTTCCACTGAGACTGATACCCCCGACTTTCAGCACGCTCTGTTATTAGTTCCATCTTTTATATATATATATTTATCAGCATCCATCTTGGAAATTATTACGATGATCTGAATTTCACGCCCTCTTGTTACCGACATAACGCAGAATGAAAGGTTTTCCACAAATTCCTTTCTCACGACCTGTTACAACGTTCAACGCCTCTATCAGATCTCCTCTTAACCTACTTTGTTCCAATGAAAAGAGCAGCAGTTCGCCTTTTCTGTACTTATAACTCGAACAGCTCAATCCTCGTGTTATTTCAAGAAATCTCTTTTACACCCCACCAATTACCGAATGTGATTATATAGATATGTAGGGTAGGATGTTTCATCGGCTTAGATGTGCATTTCTACTGTGCTCTATTTTTATTACGGATTTGACACATTCGCCCATTATTCCTTTAGATTATTTCTATCTACCTTTCTATCTATCTATCTATCTATCTATCTATCTATCTATCTATCTATCTATCTATCTATCTATCTATCTATCTATCTATCTATCTATCTATCTATCTATCTATCTATCTATCTATCTATCCATTTATTAGCCTATCTGTCTATATAAGAACATAAGAAATAGGAGCCCATCGAACCTGCTCCGTCATTCAATAAGATCATGGCTGATCTTCGACCTCAACTCCACTTTCCTGCCCGGTTCCCTATCCCGTGATTCCCTCAGAGTCCAAAAATCTATCGATCTCAGTCTTGAATGTACTCAACGACTCAGCAACCAAAGCCCTCTGGGATTGAGAATTCCAAAGACTCACAACCCTCAGTGAAGAAATGCCTCCTCATCTCAGTCTTAAATTTCCAGCCCCTTATCTTGAGACTATGCCCCCTTGTTCTACACTCTCTAGCCATGGGAAACAACCTCTCAGCATCTACCCTGTTAAGCCCCCTCAGAATGTTTTATGTTTCAATGAGATCACCTCTCATTCTTCTAAACTCCAGAGAGTACAGGCCCATTCTACTCAGCCTCTCCTCAAGGGACAGCCCTCTCATCTCAGGGATCAATCTAGTGAACCTTCATTGAACCGCCTCTAAGGCAAGTATATCCTTCCTTAGATAAGGAGACCAAAACTATACACAGTGCTCCACATAAGGTCTCACTGAAGCCGTGTACAATTATAGTAGGACTTCCTTACTCTTGTACACCACCCCCTTGTAATAAAGGCCAACATTCCATTTGTCTTCCTAATTGATTGCTGTACCTGCATGCTAACTTGTTGTGTTTCTGATACGAGGGCACCCAAATCTCTCTGAACACCAACATTTAATAATTTCTCACGATTTAAAAAAATCTGTTTTTCTTTATTTCTATCTATCTATCTATCGATCTATGCATCATCCATTTCTCTGTCTTTCGATCTATCTATCTATCTATCTATGTATCTATCCATCTTCCGTCTGTCTGTCTGACTATCAATCTGTCATCCGTCTGTCTGTCTGACTGTTAATCTGTCTATCTGTCTATCTATCTATCCATCTACCTATCATCCTCTCTATCGTTTGTGAAAGGGAGTACTTGTGCCTCACTGATTCAAATAGGGTACAGATAATAGTCTAACTCTATAGCGTAATCATAAGCGTATAAATTAAGAAAAGGAAAATGCTGAAATCTGAAATAAAAACAGAGAATGCTAGAAAACACTCAACCGGTCGGGCAGCATCTGTAGAGAGAGAAACAGAATTAAAGTTTCAGTTCGATGAACTTTCATCAGAACTGTAAACTAAGAATGCAGTTTGGGAATTAAGACGACCTCTGCATCTACTCCCACGGCTTCCTGCGCAGACAGGGGTTTATGTACAGCCACTGCCGTATCTCCTCTCACAGTGTCTTTCAACTGCGCAGTAATAGACGGCGGAATCTGCTGGCACCGAATCTGTAAGGCTAAACTGGCAGCGTTTATCAGATTTGGTGAGCTGAACTATAAACGGCCCCGTGCGACCTTTCCCGTTCGTCGACTTGCTTATTATCCAGTCTAGCCGTCCGTCTGATCGCTGTCTGTACCAGTGCAAACTGTAGAAGTTGGATACCGTGTAACTGCAGAGAATGTGTGCGGACCGCCCGACCTGAACTGTGCTGGACGGAGGAGATTGACGGACATCAGCGGCGTGGCCAAGGCCTGTTAAGATATTGAAATTGTAAAAGGACAATGGTATCAATCATTCCCAACCCCCACCGAGAGTGTATAGTGACTAACAATTACCTACACAATAAGGTGATCGCAATCGCTGCTAACAGAACCATCCCCACAGTCCAGAAGTTCATTCAGTCTCAAGACGGATGAACGATCACTCGGTGTTTCTCTGTCCCCATAGGACAATGCTGCCCTGATCTTTATCTGTGTGTGATACAATATCACTCTCTGATTATTTCTGACACCAGC
Organism: Heptranchias perlo; assembly: GCF_035084215.1. Taxonomy (NCBI): domain Eukaryota; kingdom Metazoa; phylum Chordata; class Chondrichthyes; order Hexanchiformes; family Hexanchidae; genus Heptranchias; species Heptranchias perlo. The sequence continues at coordinate 1,007,965 of NW_027138407.1, forward strand.
GGAAACAGATTAAACCCCGCCCCTTCCATAGAAGCTCGACAACGCTGATTGGTCAATTTAGCAAGCAACTTGGGACAAATATTTATGTCTGTTCGCTATATGCAGCGAAATCCGCAACCCCTTCGTCCTGTACTGGTTGAGCAATTTGCTAAACCCTCGGGACAAAGTCGTTACTTACCCTTCATTTTTGTTTGAACATTGGATTCAATCTATTGCTTTATTGGGGGAGGGGGTGTTACGAGAACGCAGAGCTTTCAACCCCACAATGCCCCATCTCCCACTATCCTCTTCCTTCCTAAACACCAATCTCTTCCCCATTCACCAGCGAATTAGCTTCTGATTCCTCCATCCCCCTTTCCAATCGCAGCTCGTATCGCCACTTTATACTCCGTCAATCGTCACTCTGCATCCTCACCCTTTCTCACGCTGGTTTAATGTTCGTTCCGGACTCTTTCCATTCTAGCTGCAATTTGCAGACATTATTTCCCTACTCCTTGAATATGCTCCACCTCGCCATCTCCTTCTCTGCTTTGAGAAGTGAGGCGAAATACACCTTTACTTCGACTGGACATTCGACCGTTCCACATCGTTATTGATGATATTTTTCGTTTTGTTTTGTAAATAGTTGTGATGCGAGGGCATTAACGGTAACGAGGGTGAAATACGGACATCTGTGGCCCTGGTGCACGGGACCCACAAACTGGCCTAAATTTTACCGTGATTACAGACGGAAATTTTCAATAGACTAAAGCAGGATTGAGGAAATCTAATTCACCAAGCATGACACGTTCTGTGCGTGTTAAGCTCTGCATTGTAAATGAAGAATAAAGTTTGATATGTGTCTAAAATTGAGAGTAGCGGTGTATAGGGTGTGGTCCCAAGGGAATATAAGTTTCTTCACGGTTACAGGCAAAAATACCAATAACAATATCAATACATTACGAATAACAATAGCTATAATAATACCAATAACACCAATATCAAATGTAATAATAATAATAATGGAAGAAGAAAAACAAGAAGAAATTGTAGAACGTATTGGAATGTTATGCCAATTTGTAATATAAATTAGTTGGAAGATGACTCGAAAATCGACGCATAGCCCTGCCCCCTTGAAGTGGTGGGTAAAGCGGAATACATCCTTGGGCAACAGTGCCACCTTCAGGTCGTAAACTAGGTTTTGTAAATGAGTGTCAATTGAATTGTGCATACATGTTGGACGTATTAGTGATGGGGAAATTAGTTGACAAAATGACGTCATACCAGCCCCTTATTTACTTATGCTCCAATATCCCAAGCATTAAGGTCAGGGTTAGGGCTATGCTGTCAAGGTGTTTTATATTGGTTACATTTGACAATAATTGAGTGAAATTTCTTCTGGTCCCTATCAACTCTTATCTCTACCACAAGCACAGTGGGAACATTTTCTATAACGGGTTGCCAATCGGCCCCCCGTGATAGAAACCGCCTGATTTTCCTTTCAATTGATTGCATCCAGTTTACGCCGGGCCAGCAAGTTGGGATTTTAGCCCAAGGTTTGGTGATCGTGTGTTTTTTGCCACCAGGTGATGCAAAATTTGGAGTTGGTGACGATGGGATCACGAGAGGACACAGGGAGCGAGCTGGTGTACAGATTCAGTCATTCATCATTCTGAACAAGGATATATTGTACCGCATGAAATCGGGACCTATTCCACACTGATCCATTTCTTCATTAAGCAAAATCCTGAAACGCCCTTTTACAGTTTCGTCATTATATGCTGGTTGGTGGTTCGGAGATTCTCTGTATTAAACATGCTGTCCCCAGCTTTTAACGTGGTATTGCACTGAAATTGAGCCTTTCCCCGGTAGGTGTTAACAGCGGAAGGAATTGAGATATCTTTGTTTCACACAAAAAGCCAGAGAATGCAAAAATGAGAAGGTTTAGCGGCAGAAAATAATTATAATGCGACATAACAGCAGATGAATGGAACGTGAATAAAAATAAGAACGGCAAGAAAGAAAGACAGAAAGAAAGAAAGAGAGAAAAAGAAAGGATGAAACAGCTCAACGAAACTGATGTTTAATTCGTCTTTTTAAACAGGTGTCAAAATAATATCAAGCCAGTCCTTCAAACGGTCCGACTCTAATATCTCAATTCAAGAGAATGGGAGTGTAATTGGCAAATGAATTTCAATATCGATATCTGTGAGGTGGTGCATTTTGGTCGGAAGAATTAGGAGACCACATACTGCTTGGAAAATGAAAGGCTAAATGGGATGGAGGAGCAGAGGGATCTCGGGGTACACAAATCATTTAAAATAGCGTCGCAGTTTGGTAAGGCCATATAAAGGCAAACCAAACACTGGAGTTCATTTCTAGAGGGATAGAATTGAAAAACAGAGAAGTTATATTCAACTTGTATAGAAGCTTTGTTAGACCACACTTGGAGTAATGTGCACAGTTCTGGTCACCATATTATAAAAAGGAAATAGAGGCATTGGGAAGGTGCAAAATAGATTCACAAGGAGGATACCAGAACTGAGAGGATATACTTAACAGGAAAGGCTCAACAGGCAGGGGATCCTTTCTCTAGAAAAAGGAAGGCTGAGAGGTGAACTGATAGAAACATTTAAGATAATAAAATGATCTGATAGGGTAGGCGTAAAGAAAATGTTTCCACTAGCGGGGGAGTCCAAAACTAGAAGTCATCAATATAAGATAGTCACTAATAAATCCAATAGGTTATTCAAGAGAAATTTCTTTAATCAGAGACTGGGAAGAATGTGGAACGCGCTATCAGAGGGAGTCATTGAGGCAAAAAGCATTGATGCATTGAAGGGGAATTTAGATCAGCACGTGAGGCAGAAAGGAATAGAAGGATATGCTGATAAGGTATGATCAAGAAGAGAGGGAGGTGGCTCGTGTGGAGCATTAACGCCGGCATACACCTGTTGGGCCGAATGGCCTGTTTCTGTGCTGTAAATAACTTAAAGCATCGGACCGTCTTTCACTTTCATTTCCTTGGAGGATAATGGTGGGCGATTTCATCTGGTCAATATAATTATTTAAGGACATGATACCCAGAGCGGGAAGATTGCTCCTGATTGGAATGTCCAATGATGTTTCATGAGTTTAAGAACGGATATTTTGATAACACAAACAGCAAATGTGAGAATTTGCAGTGCCCCGCTATCGTTATCTCTGAGACAACGTCACGAGAGGAACATTTCAGCCAAAATTCCTCCATTTGATCCACGTGTGAAAATTCCCTTAAAGCGCCCCGGATGAAGGAAGAACTGTTTACTAAGCGACCGATATGTGTTGCTTTTGGGTAGCGGTTTGACTGTGATCCAATCCACCAAGACTTTGCTCAGAGAGGAGTTTTGCACAAAAGCTGCGTCTTTGCTCCACACCGTGGCTCAAGGCACAGCAATAGATTCCTGTATCCGCCAACTTTGCCTGATCAATGCCGAGTGTGCTCAAACTTTGATCGCGGTCGGGTGTACATCTTCAACCGGTCTTGGTGACCCTCTCCTTTCGCACGTTCAGAATCACACCGAGGACATCACCACTTTACAGATGCACACAGTTGTAATCGTCCATAGCGATTGGTGTCCGTTCACTCTGGTCGAGGAATCGGGTCCGTGCATTGGTTTCGCAGCAATCCTTTCACTCCTGGGACTCTGTGTTCAAATCTAGCCGAGACAAAGGGGATGGGACTCTTCCTTTCTTGTGGGCGACTGGTGTGTGAAGTGCGTCAGACAGATTACCTTATAAGGCACTCGGCTGTACCGAATACCAGGGAGAAATGGATATTAGCGGTCCCGTTAAGAGGACTCACCCGCCCAAGAGAGAAAAATAAAGCAGACAATTATGACAGATGAAATTTAATCTTGAAAAGTGTAAAGTATTGTACATAAGAAGGGAAAGTAGGCAAAATACATATTCACCAGTTATGTTGAAAGCGCCGACGATTAATTTGAAAGAGGGCGGGGAGTCTAAAGGTCCTAAACCTACAGGAAATGCAGTGCAGCGCAGTGGGATACTCGCCAGGGTCTGGGAACACTTTACAGTGGATGTTCGCATTGACATGGTTAAACGGATTTAATATTTGTTGACACCGTTTGTTTAACTGCAACATTCAGCTGATTAACATATGTACAATGTAAGAAAATAGCTTTCATAAGAATGTACCTTTTGGATATTCTATAATTCTGATTCACGATAAGAACCGTGTTATCCCCAGGCTCACAAAAGGAATCAGCTACAAAAATCTTCATCACTGTGCTGGGATAAAACTATGATGTAAGCAGATATTGGAAAATGTAATAAAATCCCAGCCTATTCTGAAGTTAATTGTAATTAGTAATGATGACGTTCTTTAATTCTAAATAGTGTCAACTGAAGGTGACCAGTTCGTTTACAGTCAGCTAATATGTGAAATTATTGAATTGTAAGGAAGTGATACATATTAATGAGCCAAATCTGAGAGTTGAAAAATAATTTCTAGTTAATTCATATTAAAACAAACGTTAGCCGGTATTGGTTGATGCAACGTGACCGGCTGTGGGAAACAGCGGTCTGTCATCGCCACCTGGTGGCCGGGGTTAAAGTATTTTCATTGAACTGCTCTCAGAACATTGCTCTCTGTTTGTGTTCTCTCCCTTTCCATTTCCTGGCTGATTCAGGATGACGCGCTGAAGCTGCGGTGCATGCGTTCTCATCACACACCCCACCCCCGACCCGCCCCACCCCCTCATCGCTGCTGAGCCTGGATCTCCCCTCACAGGTTCACTCTGTAAGTCACAGAGGCCAGTGTGTGACCGGCGCAGTGTCGTGGTCTTGGGCTCAGATTAGTACTGCCTTGTCCTGGAGTCCCTTTGGGCCTGGATCTGCCGACACTTACTTTACACAAGTCGATAGGATCCGAAATGAAGCTGAGCTTCACTTTAGTGTTTATCTCTCTGGGCGTTTTACTCTCCCCTCCATGTGAGTATGGTAATAATCTCTAGCTGTTCAGGAATATTTTGTACCATATTCATTTACATATATTTATAAATATATGATATTAATTAGATGATATTATGTTGTATTATGTAATATTATATTGTATTATAATGTATTATATCATATCTACATATGGTTCGCAGATGCTACTGGCAGTGCCGAAGTAACGCAGTCTCCCGAGTGGATGGTTGTTACCGAAGGAAAGACTGCATCGTTGAACTGTGTCACGACAGTCACAGGACAGCTCTTACGTTGGTACAGACAATACCCGAACCGAACCGTGCAGCACCTGGCGACCGGTACGAGCGAACAGAACAGGATTAAGGCTCGGTTCAGTTCAGCAGAGAAGCGCGGTGCTCTGACTGTGAGCGGCGCTCGAATGACAGATACCGCCACCTATTTCTGCACGGTGGAGACACAATGCAGCAAAGATCGGTAGAGACCGTACAAAAACTTGCCGGGAGGTGCTGGGCGCTTCCATGCTGTCCCGTTGCCAAAGCGCTGGGCGTTTTATAACACTGTAGCTGGGAAACACCCTTCAGTTTCCCAGTAAGTGAAGCTGCCTCTGATCTGAGTTCTCTATAATATCAGGCTAGGAGGGTCAATTCCGCTATTTTCTGCCGAACTCCAAACCGGACACCATGTGCACCTTGTGTTCCTTACTGATAATAATTGTGGGACTGCCCTGCGAGTCTATGCTTAAATAGTCATTGTATGTTTCATGGGTTATATTTACGAACATATTTTTGACACATTCTGCATTTTGTTACAGGAACGAATGGCGAAGATTCAGTGTCACAGGATCTGTCCGAACTAATGGTTCAAGAAGGACAAGACCATAATACTGAACTGTGGCTTGTCGACAAGAAACACTGCCCCGACTTTCTTCTGGTACATCCAGTATCCCGAGGAAGCCCCGAGATAATCACTGAGCAGATACGGCTCGGGGAAGCAGATCAATCTCCAGATTTCCCAGACCGATTCTCTGCTGATTTGGACAATGACAAGAATACAATTCTTTGATATCGATACCAGACAGTCTTTGGTCTTCGTGGGTTTGGGGTTAAACTATCCCGACAGATAAAAGCACCAAAGATCATTTAATGAAGCTATAAATACTCGCCAACATTTTTGTACAAGGCCTTTGCTTTTATCTGACGCTGTGCGTCACTGCACAGTAATAGACCGCCCCGTCCTCCACACTCAAGCCGCTTATATTGAGGTAACCGTACTTTTTAGACATATCAAAAGCCGCCATACATTGTCCTGAGATTTAGTCTCCCTTCAATCCTGCTGCTTTACTAATTATCAAGCTTGGAGCCTGTGCCGGTTTCTGCACGGTGTAAATGTCCAGAGTTTTATAACTGCACCGAACCCCCTTCTGAAATGGCCATTGTCAACGGGAACTGAATTACTGGATCGCACATTGTCCGCCTATAAAGATAGAGAACAAAAAGAATAGAAGGTTAAACAAGATCTATCTAAACTTGTGTCTCTCTGTGTGAGTGCATGTCACCTTTCATCCACCCAGCTGTCCATCATATGGATATTACTGATTGTTAATCGCACTAAATCCCTGCAGAAGCTCTTTGCATCAATCGGCTAATCCGTGTTCTTTAACATAATACATTACTTACTGTCCTACATGGCCGCTTATATGGTTAGAAACACACCTGACTGGATCCCTCACTGTGACTGGGAATTGAGTGACGAAGACACTGGGAAGGAGGGAGGTAACCCTGTTCACGAGCACCATCAAAATAAGAAAGTCCCTAATAAATCAAGCATGGAATCCAGGAAAAAACTTCTTTACCCAGAGAGTGGTTAGAATGTGGAGCTCGCTGCCGCAAGGAGTAGAGGCGAATAGCATAGATATGTTTAAGGGGAAACTAGATAAGTACATGAGAGAGAAAATAATAGAAGGATATGCTGATGGGGTTAGATGAAGAAGGGTGGGAGGTGGTTCGTGTGGACCATAAACAATGGCATGGCTCTTTTGGGGCGAATGGCCGACTTCTGTGCTGAACATAAGATGTAATTCTATGAAATCCTGTTTCTCTATCTGTTTTTCTCTCTCTCCGTTTCTCTGTCCGACTCCCTCTCTGTCTGTCTCTGTCTGACTTTCTCTATGTCCACCTATGTTTCCCTCTCTGTGTCTCTCTCTCTCATTCTAATCTACTTTCCTGTTCCATTTTCGCGCACTAACCTTAACTTTAGAATGTCAAAAGATGCATTTCTACATTTTTTAGTTCAGATTCCGACATTCTGAAATGTCATTTTACTTCTGCCATCTTTTTCTCCGGATACAAACCCACAGCCGGAAATTGTCTGTATCTGATTCTCGTCCTGTCAGTAATGAAGTCTCACTGTACATAAATTGAACTCCCTTCACGCAGGCAATGCTACTATCCAGCGAGAGTTTCTGTACGGCACCTATATCAGTTGCAGCACTGTGATCTCCAGCACACAATATTACACCGCACTGTCACCCAGCTGTAAATCTGTCAGGGTTAAACTGAAGAAACGATTGGATGCTCGGAGGGTAGAAGAGAATCGGCCTCCCACACGGTCTGTTTTCTGTTCTTCTCCCGCAGGACTACTTTTGATTAAAAACACCGGCGCCTCCCCCTTTCTTTGTCGATACCAGAACAGATCATATTGGTGGCTGTCCGTGGAGTATGAACAGGGCGATACCATGCGTTCATTCTCCAAGCATGGTACTGACGCTGTTGGTTGATTGATTGTATTCAAATGACACAGCGCTGCAAATGGTAAATAAACAGAAAACAAATAGAGGCTCAGATACTGGAGACACCAATATCCGCTCACTCGCTTTCTTACTCTGTCCGAGCAAATGATCAATTAAATCAATCCATCCATCTATACATCCATCCATCCATCTATCCAACTATCCATCCATCCGTCTGTCCATCCATCCATCCATCCATCCTTCCGTCCATCCATCCATCCATCCATCCTTCCGTCCATCCATCCATCCATCCATCCTTCTGTCCATCCATCCATCCACATATCCATCCGTCCGTCCATCCGTTCGTCCTTCTGTCCATCCATCTGTCAATCCGTCCATCCGTCCTTCCATCCATCCAGCCATCCACCATCCATCCGTCCGTCCGTCCATCCATCCATCGGCCTGTCGATCCATCCACTTATCCATCCTTCAGTCCGTCCATCCGTCCATCCGTTCGTCCTTCTGTCCATCCATCTGTCAATCCATCCATCCATACTCCCATCCATCCAGCCATCCACCCATCCATCTGTCCATCCATCCTTCCAGCCATCCAGCCATCCACCCATCTTCTGTCAATCCGTCCGTCCGTCCATCCATCCATTCGTCTTTCCATCCATCCCTCCATCCTTCCGTCCATAATGCAAATATTTAGCTCCAAACATGTATTTTAACGACTCACCCATTTTCAGAACAAGAATTACAACTAAAGCCCCGTAATCCTTTGACATTTTGGCCGTTCTTTCCCTGAGAATCAGATTCTCTTCCCTACTTTGAACTTCACTAGAAGGCGAACTGGAAGCGAACTTTTGCCATCTTCGTCAAGGTCCCGCTATCTTGAAACGACATTCTGTGCGGTTAGAACGGCCATCTGGTACGATCGATCACTATCTCCCTTTCATTGAAAAGGAACTCAGGCTGAATTTGCTGTTATGAATAAAACAGGAAGTAAAACGACCGAAATGCATCCATAGCGAAACTGCCCTGCGTGATGAGGTTATAAGTGCGGCCGGTGAAACTGCAGGATGGGATTCCAGCTTACTAATTAAGTAAAGCATCAGCTTCGGAGTGCTCGTTCCCCATATTGTAGCGGAGGTGCTAATCCATTTACTTGAAGCGAATTAACCCCTTAGCTGAGATAGCGGAGAAAGGAATTTCAGACCCAACTTTTAAGCAATGTTACACAAAGCTCTCAGTGTGGTAATTCTAAAGCCCTTGAGGTAATGCGGCGGTGCCTACAGGACTCCCAATGCGATAGTCACAACGATGTGAGATTCCGCACCAGTGATGGACTCGCGTCTCCTGGCTGCTCTGTGCTCCTGGGTCAGGTCGCTTCCGAGTTAACCTCAACTCTAAGGCCCTTGGAATTTACGTCTATGAATTTGCATGAGAGAATGACCGTAACAGACAGGTAATAAACACAACAGAAGGTCAAATATTGGAAAATTAGGAGTAAAACTTCCGCGGGATTTCCGCTGAAATTCCACCAACCTTACGGCGTGTGATCGGGAGAACAGCCGACGGAATGACTGACGTTAATCTTTGGGCACTGAGGGCACATAACGGTCTCTTTATTGTTTCACCGTAATTGACCGGTTATGCTCAATCTTCATCTTGTTGATGTCATTGAGTTCACTCGGTGCAACTATGTAGTTGCTTCCGGGAATCACCTGGCTGTACTTGGGCTGCCGGAGCGGAGCATAGCAGACATCGTGTGATCCCGCGGAAGTGCGGTGTAAACGGGCGCGGCCTTTGCTTTTCTGCGCTGTGGACACTTTCAAACCCCGAAACCCCGAGGCTGTGATCGGAGCCGGAAGGGAGCTTCTAACAACCGTCCAACAGCTGTCGTTGGAAGGCTCCGGAAGGAAACAAGTCTGCAACACAGCAGCAACGTATAACATCTTAAAATGGATAATATTATGAATGATAATAAAAAGGAAAGAAAGTCTTGCATTTATATAGCCCCTTTCACGACCTCAGGATGTCCCAAATCGCTTTATAGTCAATGAAGAGCTTTTTGAAGTCTAGTCACTGTTGCAATGTAGGAAACGCAGCAGCCTATCTGTGCACAGCAAGATCCCACAAACAGTAACGTGATAATGACCAGATAATCTGTTTTTTAGAGATAGTGATTGGGGGATAAATATTGACCAGGACACCGGATAGAACTCGCCAGCGCTCCTTCGAAATAGTGACCACGGGGTCTTTTACGTCCCCGTGGGAAGGCAGACATCCGTTTCTCTGCAGAGCTCCAAACCTCGACTAAATTTGCCAGTTTAACCTCTCGGGGCTGCAGCTGACCGACACTGCAGTTTATTACTGTGCCCTGAGTCTCAAATGGAAACCAATTAAACCCTCGTACAGAAACTCCCACCGCTTTGTTGATCAGATCGGTGGTCAGGTGCTGACACGGTGCCGAATGACGCTCTTGTGAGTTAACACACACTGAGATGAACCCAAAGGGCAGCCCCTTGTGTGAAGGGACTCACAAGAAACTGATTTTGTAAATCTCGGAGGAATGTCCTGCACAGCCAATCAATCGGATAGGTTGAGTTTTTCGGTCAGTTAGACGAGGCAGGAGATGGGCTGGAGATAGCGTCACATCGGGCCCTGAACAAGAGCAAAATAAACCACCGGAAATCTGTTTGTACCTGTGCATTAGCTTCTATTGATTTGTGCACCTGAACACCAAAATCGATTTACACCCCCACAGGAGTGTGAGTCAATAACACGTTCTGGAAGATAATTCCACATTCCCACGTCCCTCTATGCAAATAATGTTTTCTAACCATAAAAATGCCGTCTTATATTAAAAGCAGGTGCTAACGAGGTTAATGCTGCCGTATTTCCATTGAATGATTAAGCAATAAATGGAGACCATTTCTGATGGTACTCGGTTGAATTCATATCTTTCATCATGGAAATTGCTTTTATATTAATACAACTGACAACCTATGGTTTTCTTTTTTTTCATAAACGTAGAACTAGGTAATCTAGGTAGGATGCACTGCAGCAATTCGCCAAGGCTTCTTCGACAGCACCTCCCAAACCAGCGACCTCTACCACCTAGAAGGACAAGGGCAGCAGGCACATGGGAACAACACCACCTGCATGTTCCCCTCCAAGTCACACACCATCCCGACTTGGAAATATATCGGCCGTTCCTTCATCGTGGCTGTGTCAAAATGCTGGAACTCCCGACCTAACAGCACTGTGGGAGAACTTTCACCACACGGACTGCAGCGGTTCAAGAAGGCGGCTCACCACCACCTTCTCAAGGGGAATTAGGGATGGGCAACAAATGCTGGCCTTGCCAGCGACGCCCACATCCCATGAACGAATTAAAAAAAATCGAATGTCCTGTTTTGTAGGATATGCGTAAAGAGAAGACGGAACAGAGTGATGATGCAGTTTAAACTTAAAGGGGAAGGCGAGCTGCTCTGGGCTGAGTCCTACCGGTTCGGTAATGTTGTACACTCAGAAGTAAACAGCTTTTAAGAATCTGGGAGTTAATTCAATTGGCTAACTGGAATTTCAACATCACATTAACTGAGAATTGTTAGAAAGAAAGACTTGCATTTATATAGCGCCTATCACGACCCTAGGACATCCCAAAGTCCCACTTTTGAAGTGTACTCACTGTTGCAATGTAGGAAACAGGGTAGTCAATAAGCGCCCAGCGAACTCCCACACATAGCAATGATATAATCCTTTTTAGTGGATTTGGTTGAGGGGTAAATATTGGCCAGGACTCTGGGCAGGCCTCCCTTGCTCTTTTTCGAAATAGTGGCCCTGGGATCTTTTATAACCACCCGAAAACTTCAACGTCTCATCCGAAAGACAGCACCAATAACAGTGTAGTTCTCCCTCAGTGCTGGTACGGAGAGTGTCGGAATAGATTATGGGTTTAAATCTCGAGATTGGGACTTGAACCCACAAGCTTCTGATTCAGAGGCGAAAAAGCTAACACTGAGCCACGGTTGATAGCTAGTGACAAGAGTGGGTTCATTTGAACTGGTCGCACAGTCTGCGGCAGCTTTATTTTGCTGAGGTTTTTGTACAGCGAGAGATGAGTTTTAAAACGCTGTGAGTCTCAGCCCGCAGAAATATACGGCGGTGTCCTGGATTTCCGTTCGAGTGATCGTTAAAGGAAACTTCTTTGCTGAGTTGGCCTGGCCGGCTTCGAATCTTCCCTTAGCGAAATCCGCCTCCTGTTTTGCGCTGTTATCCCGATATAAAATAAAACGTGGAGCCTGGTTCGCGTGCGACCGGTACCAGTACAGATCGGGGTTATTGTGGCCTATAGTGTAGCTACAGTTTATTTTCGCATCATTTCCTTCAGCGACATAGAGCGCGGTCTGAGGTTGCGAAACCGAATCTGCCTGAATCTCCCCTGAAATAGAAGTAAACTTAGGGTTGAATACAAAACTGATTTAGAAAGTCTATTAACGCCACATTTATGCAAACAAATATAAGGCATGGTCATACCTACCGAGCATAAACCACAACAACACGAGATGATGGTACGACATGGGTTCTATTATATGTTCTATTGTATGTACACCAGCAATCCCTTGGAATGTCAGTTATAATTCCTGTTGCAATAAGTTATAGTGAGTAAAATAAGAAACTGTTCGACAGGAAGGTATCACAGAAGGTGACGAAGTATCTATTGCTATTCTGCTCCTGGTAAAAGGTACCGAATGTATTAATTGGGTAACAACATTTTAACAGGAGCGTTGATTCGTCAGATGTATTTCGTCTACTTCCTCTCCGCATCATTCAGAATGTCACTCAACAGATTAAAGGAAGAGAGGTACAAATTAGGGAGGGGCACTACTTTAGGCGGTATTTCTGTTTGGTTATGCATTCCTCACTCCACACCTCCCGACCGCTCTTGTTCAAAAAAATAAAATATTCGGGGGTTGCAATATAAATATTGATCGTTTTTTTCATCTCCTAGAAAGAAAAGTAATGAAAAAACGTGAACGAGAGAAAGAAAGTGGGAGAGAGGAGAAACAGAATGAAATAGAGAAAGGATGAAAAACGATGGCGAAAAAAGGAAACAAACAGGCCATTCGGCCCAACTGGTCCATGTCGGCTTTTATGCTCCACCCGGGCCTACTCCCACCCTTCTTCAGCTTACCCTATCAGTATACCTTTCTATTCCTTTCTCCCTCATGGGCTTATCCAAATTCCCCTTAAAAGCATCTATGTCATTTGCCTCAAGCCTCAAGTATTCCTTGTGGCAGCGAGTTCCACATTGTCACCACCCTTTGGGTGAAGAAGGTCCTCCTGAATTCTCCAATGGACTTATTAGCGACTATCTTATATTTATGACCTCTAATTTTAGACTCCCCCACAAGTAGAAACATTTTCGCTACGTCTACCCTGTTAAACCCTTTCATTATCTTAAAGGCCTCTATTAGGTCACCCATCAGCCTTTTCCTTTCTAGAGAAAGGACCCCCAGCTTGTTCAGCCTTTCCTGATAAGTGTATAGTTTCAGTTCTGGTATCATCCATGTTAATCTTTTTTTTACCTTCTCCAGTGCCTCTATATCCTTTTTATAATATGGAGACCAGAATTGTGCACAGTGCTCCAAGTGTAGTCCAAACAAGCTTCGTCACAGTTTAGCATAACTTCTTTGCTTTTCAATTCTATTCCGCTAGAAATGAACCCCAGAGCTTGGATTGCATTTTTTACATCCTTAATAACCTGCGTCGCTACTTTTAGTGATTTGTGCATCTGTATCCCTAGAATCCTTTGCGCCTTTACCCAATTTAGAGTCTTATTATCCAAGCAATATGTGGCCTCCATATTCTTCCTTCCAATGTGCAACAACGCATCCTTATCCATATTAAAATTGATGTGGCAATTACACGTCCATTCTGCAAGTTTATTGATGTCTGCTTGTATTTTGCCACATTCTCCCTTTGTATTGACTACACCCGTCATTTTGCTGTCATCCGAAGTCTTTGAAATTGTACTTCCGATTCAGGTGTACTAGTCGTTAATAAATTGTGAGCAACAGGGGTCCCAGCACCAATCATTATGGAACACCACTTCCCACATTTTGCCGGTCGAGTAGCTACCCTTAAACCCTACTCTTTGTTTTCTGTTTTTGTAGCCAGCTTGCTATACATTCTGCTTCGTGCTCTGACCTTACCCACGAGTGTACAATGTGGTACCTTATCGAAGGCCTTTTGACATTCCAGATATATAACATGTACTACATTACCCTTGTCTACTTTTTCTGTTACTTCGTCAAAGAATTCAATAAGTTTGGAGAAGCATGACTTTCCCGATGACAAAGTCAGGATGGCATGTGAGTTATGGAATCATAGAATCATATAGAATCATAGAATCATAGAAGTTTACAAGATGGAAACAGGCCCTTCGGCCCAACATGTCCATGTCGCCCAGTTTATACCACGAAGCTAGTCCCAATTGCCTACACTTGGCCCATATCACTCTATACCCATCTTACCCATGTAACTGTCCAAATGCTTTTTAAAAGACAAAATTGTACCCGCCTCTACTACTGCCTCTGGCAGCTCGTTCCAGACACTCACCACCCTTTGAGTGAAAAAATTGCCCCTCTGGACCCTTTTGTATCTCTCCCCTCTCACCTTAAATCTATGTCCCCTGGTTATAGACTCCCCTACCTTTGGGAAAAGATTTTGACTATCTACCTTATCTATGCCCCTCAATATTTTATAGACTTCTGTAAGGTCACTCCTTAACCTCCTACTCTCCAGGGAAAAAAGTCCCAGTCTATCTATATAGCACAGGTGGAGGACATTAGGCCCACCGTTTCTGTGCTGGCTCTTTGAAAGAGATATACAATTAGTCCCATTCTCCTCCTCTTTATCCACAGTCCTGAATTATTTCCCTTTCAAGTATGTATCCAATTCACTTTTGAAAGTTATTATTTAATCTACTTCAACCACCTTTTCAGTCAGTGCATTTCAGATCATAACAACTTGCTGCATAAAATAAATTCACCTGATTCCCGACCTAGATTTTTTTGTCAATTATCTTAAATCTCTATCCTCTGGTTATCGACCCTACTGCCAGTAGAAACAATTTCTCCCCTTCTACTTTATCAAACATCCTCATAATTTTGAACACCATTATTAAATCTTCCCTTCTGCTCTAAGGAGAACAATCCCATCTTCTCCAAGCCCTCCGCATAACTGAAGTCCCTCATTCTTGGTACCACTCTGGTAAAATATGACAGGTGTTTTTTTCACGATTCCCTCAATGACAAATATTTTTCCATGATTTGCTCGACCGCAGATGTTCTTTCATGATTCGCTCGATCACAGTTGTCTTTGTTTAGCTTGTGGGATGGTATTTAGTTTGGCGAGATTTTTGTGCAGAGTGGAGCCATTTTGAAATACTGTGATCCTCATGCCGCCGTAATACACGGCGCTATCTTTCGTCTCTGCTGCAGAATTTGATAAAGGAAAAACTTGATATTTATTGAAATGACGAACATAAAGTCGGCACCCTCTCGCCTGGTGTTATCACGGTATAATATAAACTGTGGTGTCTGGTTCTGGTACAATCGGTACCAGTAATGATTGGGATCATCTGAACTGGTGTTGTCGATACAACTTAATTCATGATTATCTCCTTCAGATGCCTTCAGCTCACGTTGAGGCTGCGTCACCGAGCTTCCTTGGATTTTACCTGTAATAAATGATTTAAATCATCAGTTCATTCCCCTCTTCATTAGCAGCATTTAAACCAGAATAGGGAACACATATCATTACCTACCTATTACAAGGGACATCTGGAGCATTCACACCAGCATAGCCACACATATAACAATTTACCCATTACAAGGGACATCAGGAGCATTCATAGACGCACAGGGAGCACATATCTCAAGGTGTCTATTTAAAGGGACATCAGAAACAGGCCAAGCGGCGCAATCTCTATTATGATTCTAACATATTCAGGTCCCTGATGTACAAGCTGTGTTAAACATGTGCCCAACACAGTTGAGCTTTTCTTCCTTGGGTCTAAAGCAGGCCAATTATACGCCTTGAAGCTATTGTGTTGCAAACAGCAGCAATGGCCACGTGACATCAAACAAAGGCACTTAACGTCTGTCATGTTGGATGGCATAGATCGCTTCTGTGCGTGTTTACATCAGCGATTGAATGGGGGGATAGGGGCAATAGGCAGAGGCAAGGATTCCCAGGGGATCATGGAATCATGCCACGTTGTTCTTGAAAATACTGATGTGTAGAGTGCAGCAATTTTCAGATCAAAATTTGAGTTGTGCTCTTAAGTCAATTACACTTCCATGGAAAATATGCGTCTTTCCTTTTATCTATCTAACTAAATATCTATCAATTCATTCGTCTACCTATCTATCTATTTATCTATCTATGTAACTACCTATCTATTTCTATGTGTGCGTGAGGCCCTTGTCTGTCCATCTATTCACTCTGTATGTTGTACAACCAAACATAGGAAATCTCAGTTAATAGGTTTCGCTGCAATTTATTTGTAGTATATCTATAGGATTTTCTAACTTTATCCAGGTGGAAGTTCAATTGTGAGAATGTAGCATTTCTGAATATCACTGGCATTTCTAAGTGATCGCAGTGTCTTTTTTCTGGAGTTCAGACTGGAAGCATGGAGGTGAAACTGTGCCTGACTCTGTTTATTGTCCTGAACACAGGTCGGTGATATTGGAACCTTCCTACAACATTTCCCAATCCTCATACAATTTCCCATCTCCATCTCCATGTGATTATTCATTCTCTGTTACTCCGTCTAACCAACTGTGTATCCGCTGTTTATTTCAGAGATGAATAATGGGGACTCAATGTCCCAGTCAGAACAATGAATTAGATCAGAAGAGAATGCAGATTCAGCAAAAAGCTGCAGTTACTCTGTATCCGGTTCAGCTACAGTCTATACCTGTTCTGGCACCGCCAGTATCCCCAGAAAACTTCTTTGTATCTGCTCAGAGCTGATAATTATTGGAATAACGAGACGTCTCCAGGCTTTGAACACGTCAGTGGGAATCTCAACCGGACACAAGTTACTTTTCACCTATCCATGAAAGGCTTGAAGATCACAGTTAGCGCCGTTGTGTTTGTATTTCCAATGATCTATTTGAGACTCATACTGTCCACAGGAGGGCGGTCTCTGATCGCCATCTGCAGGAAATGATTGTTTAGAGAGTCACAAATGGGCAGAAAAAGAAATCCCAGAACATTTAATGAGATCATTTTGTTCTTTTCGTGTCTCCCATCCCAGGCCCGGTAAAGGCAGTCTTTTGTTTCTGGAGTTCAGACTGGGACCATGGAGATGAAACTCTGCCTGACTAGTTATTGTCCTGTTCACAGGTAGGTGAAATTGGAACCTTCCTGCAATATCCCTCAATCCTGATACATTTTTCCATCTCCATGTCTGGCTGATTATTCTCTTCCTGTTAATCCGACTAACCCGCTGCGTATCCGCTATTTATTTACAGAGATGAGTAACGGAGACTCGGTGTCCCAGTCTGAATAAGGAGTCGGATCAGAAGGGGATGCAGATTCAGCAATAACCTGTAATTACCCCGAATCGGGTTCAGCTACAAACTATTACATGTTCTGGTACCGCCAGTTACCTCAACGAGCCCCGCAGTATCTGTTCAGCGCCGAGAGTTATGGGTATAACGAGGCGGCTCTGGCCTTTGAACACTACAGCGGGAATCTCAACCAGATGCAAGGGACTTTTTACTGATCCATGAAAGGCTTGAGGATCACAGGCAGCGCAGTGTATTACTGTGCTCTGAGTCCCAGCGTGAATAAGGCTCCCTCTTTCGTCATACAAAAGCAAGGCACAGGTCGGCATCAAGTGTGGGCCCCAGGAAAATAATCCCAGAGAATTTGTGCGGAAAATAAATAGGAAAATACAGCCTGATTAGGGCAGTTTTCTCCCGTTTATATCAGTGTTGGGAAATGTGGCAATTCTATTTCATTCTAATTCAATGTCAAAATTAGCCCCGCGTTTGCACAGACCAAACAACTCTCTGGAATGTGTAATAATATCAATCTGTAATTCAATGTCTTGGGTCTGCTCCATTTCACCTTTTAAAAGGTATCGCACCTCAAAGGGTGGTTTCCGGGGCATGACATCTCAAAGCTTCCAGGATCAGAGTGGGAAGGACATTGTGACGGGCTGAAATAAGAGCCAGGTTTGAAGCTTTGACTCTACTTGCCATGTCCCTCACAAACTTAATGTAGCGGCTATTAATGGAGCTCACAGACTATGGAAGGAACTAGTGATATCAGAGATTGAATCAGTTTGGATATTTCCTCGCTTTCCATCTTCATTGAATGTGAGCGAGAGAGACACATAGAGAGAGACAGACATAGAGGAAGAAATATAGAGTCAGGGAGACAGACGGAGAAAGAGAGGTAGGGAGAGAGAAACCGAGACGTAGAGAGAGGGATAGGGAGGAGGTGACAGAGGTGGGGAGAGGCACAGAGAGAGAGAGAGAAAAAAACGAGAGGCATAGAGTATGTGTGTAAGAGAGAGACAGACAGAGAGAGAATAGGAGTAAGTGCATGAGGCAGACACACAAAGAAAGAGAGAGCGAGCGAGAGTGATAAAAATGGGCATTGAATAAGTTTGTTGAGAGCCAACAGTTTATTGGTGCGCAACTGGTGTCGGTTGTGAGAGACCAGTCAATCATAGCCTTGGGAAACGCCCCTCAGTCGCCCAATAATTGAAGACTTCCCCTGATCTGAGTTTAATCTTCAATATCAGACTAGAAGGGCCAACATATTTAAACATTCTACTATTTTCTGTCCAACTCTAAAACAGGCACCATGTGCTCCCTGTGTTCCTTACTGATAATAATGATCGTGCTGCCCGGTGAGTCTATATTTAAATGGTCAGTGTGTGTTTCATGGATTATATTTACTCCCAGCCTTTTAACGCATTCTGTATTTTGCTACAGGAACAAGTGGCGAAGATTCAGTATCCCAGGATCCATCTGAATTAACAGTTCAGGAAGGACAGACCATAATGCTGAATTGCAATTATTCGACAGTGTATACCCCAACTCTCTTCTGGTACATCCAATATCCCGGGGAAGCTCCGAGATATTTACTGATGAGATATGGCTCCAGGCAGGGAGATAAGTCTCCAGATTTCCCAGACCGGTTCTCTGCTGATTTGGACAAAGAGAAGAAAACGGTCCCTTTAAATATCTTAGGGGCTCTTGTCCCTGACTCTGCCGTGTATCTCTGTGCACTGAGCCCCACACTGTTACAGAGGCGCAGTCAGTCCGTACAAAAAATCAGCAAAGGCCTCTCGCCTGCTCTTACTGAATTGTGAACTGAAAATAGAACAGAAACTAAACTGCAAAGAGAAACAGATGGATCCATAAATAGATGGGTAGATAATTAAATAGATAGGAAGGCAGAGAGATAAATAATCTCCCTATCCTGACTTTCTCTTTCAATCATCAAATCTCCTTTGTTTGAAAGTATCTATCCCATGCAGACAAAATAGAGGCCGTGTGAATTCCAGCTGCGCCGTCTGCGAGTGTAAAACGCGGAGTGTTTCGCGTCTCAGTAACGGGTTTGTTCTGGTTCATTTTGGAGCTGGACGATGAGATAGTTGGACACGAGAGCTGTTTCAATTATCACTCAGCGTGCCCGACCGCAGCGACACCAAAAGGTCCATCAGATTGCGAATCGGCTAAAAAAGTTAACTCGGAATATTACTTTAAATTAAACTGTGGAAGTAGCACCTGGGGTCACGTGTTCAAACTAGGACAGGTCCGTTTGGGAACTGATATCAGGAAATTCTTCAGACACTGGGAGAGATCAATGTGTGGAATCAGTTGCAGATGGAACGGCGAAGGCAAAAACCCTGGAATCATTACAGAAAGTGATGGATGCTAAAATGGGGGAGAGGCAGTTAGGTTCTCTCTGGATGAATAAACTAAGAGGTTCCGAATTCTCTCTCCCATCCACAACACGGGAATTATTCTGTGATCTCGCAGAATTGCACCTTGCATGTAGTCGCCACCAGAGGGCAGTGGGAAGATGCGTTCACTGTGTTAGTTTCAGTGTTGGGCCGAGTTACAGACTGAGAACATTGTTCAGTTACTTTATTTAAGAAAAGGGATTAAAGAAACAGGTTCGGAAATAAAGGAATTAATTTCAAATGGAAGGTGTGTTGTATTCTAAACATTATTATGAATTGTTAAGGCATTATTAATGACAACATGTTGTAAATATTTTGCGAAGCAGCTTACTCCAGTATCACTGAGCCCATCTGCTGTTCACACCGTCGCATTCTGCTCAAACCTGTCAGTGACTCCCCATTTTATTCATATAAAAGGCGGAGTCTGTCTAATTTACGACAACATTGTATTCAAACCCCTTAGGACCGGCTAGCCTTCTATAAGCCCCCTTTGTATCGGTTGTGGATAGTTCTAATGTGTCAGCGAACAGCTCTTTTAATGGGAGCCTCCGGCACTGATACCAGAACAACAGTAACTATGTCCCTTCACTGTTCCACCTTTCAGATTGACCCTGTTAAAGGGCCAAGATTGGGTTTAACCCCCGTTCAATTCTCTGTTGTGAGGAGAACAAGTTCGCTCCGTTCGCCGCTTCCCTTCTGACGTCATGAATCGGAGAACAAAGGAGCTGCGAGCTCATTGGATAAAATGGAGAACAAAGGACCTGTGAGCTGATTGGATGAATTAGAGAACAAAGAAGCTGTGAGTTGATTAGATGTCACCTGCTGACTCTGTTAGGAATGAACCAATCGGCAGAGAGCCCGGATATTACTCACCATCTTCCCAACTCTTGACTAAAATAATTCCAGGTTCAACACGTTCTGTTCAAATCCACCATCAACTCTCTGCAAACATGTGGGGTGTTACTTTTTATTTATTCGTCACAGCTACAGCTCTACTCACTGGTAAAGTTTACAAGTTACACAATTTTCCTCTTGCGGGTGCCATTGAGATAGAAAATGTTTCTTTTACTGCTGTTTCCTCTCTATTTTCAAAGCATGCCGTCACCTTTACGGAATGAGTTATCATAAGATGATGATAAAAGCTTAAAGTTCTATATTTCTAAATTTCTGCAGGTGTTAATTGTGTAGACTCGGTCTCACAGTGGCCGGTTGCAGCGATGCACATTGAAGGAGACACGGTAACCATTACTTACAGCTATTCTACCACTGATGTTTCGTATTCCTTACAACTGTACCGTCAGGACGGGGCCAACGCCCCCACATTCCTGATCTACAGCCCTTCCCACGGGGATGTTTTCAGAGCAGATGGCGTGGGTGCTCGATTTTCCGCATCTCTCGACAGTTCGAAAAGCGTGGGGAATTTCACCGTCCGCGACCTGCGATTGTCTGACAGCGCTGTGTATTACTGCGGGCTGAGAGGCACATTGACAGGAACATAGGGTGCCTCGTACAAAAACACTGCCGGAATGTGACAACATGAATGGGATAGCGGGCAGTGTGGGGCGAAACGGGGACTGTCAGTACTTTTCACAGGAGAGTGTCGGTGTAAAAACAGGCAAATCCACAACAATCCGGCTAACAATACAGCACAGGAATAATCATGTTCATTGTTATTAATAATAACCGTGCTGTTAATTTCATAATAAGAGGTTTGATGGGACTGTGCTTCCAATTCCTGTTCATTTAATGGGCACCTTAACTTTCAACTTTAGGGAAACTAATATGAAACCAGTTCTCATTCTCTGTCTCAGGCCTTTTGTTGCAGTCGGCAGGAAATGAGCTGAATGGAGGCGACACATTCGGTACTGGTTCAATCTGCAGAGAGACCCTTAAATGAATGACAAGAACGGCCGAGAATCAGATCCCCGTTATTCCGCTCCTCAGCACATTATGGGGAACACCAATGTTTTTCCGGCTATTTCTTTTAAGGTGCGAGTTAGGGGTTAGTTGCTCCCATTTCGATAAATTTCAAACCTCTCTGATCATGGGCTGAGATTTCTTCTGTCACGTGATCTCTGCCTTCCGTTGTGCCTGTTGAGGACGTTTGTCAAGAAGATCGGTCCGAGGACCGTTCTTCGACCAGGCAGTCTCTTGCCCAG
Source organism: Heptranchias perlo (assembly GCF_035084215.1). Taxonomy (NCBI): domain Eukaryota; kingdom Metazoa; phylum Chordata; class Chondrichthyes; order Hexanchiformes; family Hexanchidae; genus Heptranchias; species Heptranchias perlo. Next base: position 1,029,812 of record NW_027138407.1, read on the forward strand.
GCGTTCTATTCTCCCTGAAAATGACGTTCGATGAGCTTTTAATTCCAACTGCACCAGGTGCTTTACTCTGGGTTAGACCGACACTTCCCATCCAATAACCAGTTTTTCACAAGAGGCGATACAGTTCAGCTCAGACAATGGCTCCCATGTTGAGTAGGATCATATTTGCTGTGCACGCGTTTTTTTGTTGTTACCGGCTGAGTATTTTACTTCAGTGATATGTAAAATGCATCTTAATCTTTTATTTTCCTATGTTTTCATGTATCCATTTTTTTTGACGACTCCAGAAGTCCAATTAATGAGGGCAATGTGACACAGACGGTGCCGTTATTACAGCAGACAGAAGGAGAGACATTAAAATCTATTTTTTTCCACAAGCTACAGAAACGATGAGCTCGATTGGTACCGACAACATCCACAGAAAGGGCCGAAGCGTCTCCTGAAGAGACACATTAGTGATATTAAAGAGTAAACTCGGATCAGGGGCAGGGTTCACATTCTGGGAAACTGAGGGGCATTTCACAGGGACACGATTGGCTGGGTTCTCACAATTGACGCCATCCGTGCACCAATCACTGCTAGTCGTGGAACGATTACTGCCGGATCTCTCCAAACTCGCTCCTTGCCCATTTGTGTCAATCTGTCTGTCTGTCTGTTTCGGTAGAACTCGGTCTCTTTCTCCGTCTCTTTCTCACTCCCTCCCCCTCTCTCTCATTGAATAGAAAAGTGAAACAAAATCTAACTGAATTTCAATCTCCGGTGTAATGGAATTCCCTCCACAGTCAATGGGCTCATATCATCGTCGTAGCCTCAAGACCAAGAGGGACATGATCAGCAGACACCCAGCACCGGGTGAGACAGCTTTTCAAAGATGTGAACGGACGGATCTGCATTAGATCCATGACTTTTACTTGTACATATTGATGCTGTTATTCATCTCAGAGATCTGCAGGTCTGTGCTAACAGGGGGCTGGAAATGTTTCATTTGGACCCTGGATTAAAATGATTGAGAAATATTACTTATCGCAACACTGACAGCACTGACCTTAATGAGACAAAACCGCTCGTACTGTATTTTCCCATTATTTGCTGTACAAATCCCCTGTGATTCAATTGCTGATATATTCCTGGAGTCCACACTTGATGCCGACCTGTACTCTTTTTTACCAGAGGCCCGAGGGACCCTGATTCCCTCTGGGTCTCAGGGCACAGTAATACACGGCGCTATCTGTGACCTTCAAGCCTATCATGGATAAATGAAAAGTGCCTTGTTTCCGCTTTAAATTCCCGCTGCAGTATCCACAGCCTAAAGACCTCTCCTTAATCCCATAACTATCGGCTCTGAGCAGATACTAAGGGTGCGCAGTGGGGATACTGGCGGCACCAGAACAGGTTATAGCTTATAGCTGAATCCGATTCAGTGTAGCTGCAGGTTATTGCTGAATCTGCATTCTCTTCTGATCCGACTCCTTGATCTGAATGGGACACCGAGTCTCCGTTACACATCTCTTTCAATAATCAGCGGGTTAGACGGAGTACCAGAAAGAGGATAGTAACCCGGGGATGGAGATGGGAAATTGTTTGAGGATCGGAGCATGTTGTAGGGAGATTCCGATTTCACCGACCTGTGAACAAGACAATAACCAGGGTCAGGCAGAGTTTCAGCTCCATGGTTCCAGTCGGCCCTTCAGAAACAAGAGGCTTTCTTCGCCGCCTTTACCTGGTCTGGAATGGGAGAAACTAAAACAGAGCGGGGATGTCATCAGATGTGCTGGGATTTCTTCTCGCCGCCCATTTGTATTTCTTCGAACAGTCACTTCCTTTAGATGGTGAACATGATTTTTAATAAGTGATCAGAGAGCGCCCTCCTGTGAACAGTACAAGCCTCACACAGAGCAGTGGAAATATACACAAACAAATACAGACACACAGACAGACACACAAGGGAGCTGCCCGGGTCGTCGGTCCCGACAGACTGCGGGTGTTGTGTTGAGCGAGGAGAATCTCTGAGCAGATTGGATACCTAATCGGGAAAATCACAGGAGGTGTTGACCGGTCATCAACCCAACCGCCGAATGACAGATTGAACCAAAGAAAAGGAAAGATGAAGCTCTACTGATCCCTGTGGAAACAGGCAGACTCATACATTTAACCCCTAGGGGGAAATATCACTCGGCAAATGAGATATTGTTATGGTGAGAAAACATTATTAACACAGAGGGCGGTGAGAATGTGGAATTCACTGCCAGGAAGTATTGGTGACTCAGACTGCATGAATTATTTTAAAGGGAAGTAGGAAAAGGACCTTGAAACAGGGTCCCTCTCTAGTGTCTGAGGGGCGGTCGGAAAGTGCAAACCTGATGGGTTTGGTCACCGTTTGCTGTGCTGTGAGATCCTAAGAATGTCTTCATTAAAGGGCTCCTGAACATTTACCTGAGGAAGGAGGAAGCCTCCGAAAGCTTGTAGATTTCAAATAAAAATTGTTGGACTATAACTTGGTGTTGTAAAATTGTTTACCATTCATTAAAGGAGGCTGCAGTAAGACTAAGCTGCTCCAAGAAGATACAAGGACCATTTTTATCAATGAATTTAGACACTTCTCACCAGGTCATCTTAAACCTGATTGTGAAGAATGAATGTTAGAACTCGTAGAAGTGGCCGGACTTTGTATGTTTTACCCAGGGACCATAGAGTGACACAGAAAGAGCACGGAGAATCCGCTGCCCTGAGGACAGGTGAACTCACCAATTTAGCCCGAGTGATTTCTGGGAGGGTGATGTTATCTCCACCCACCTTAGTTCAGCTGTTAATGACCGATTCTGTGTGTGAACTCCTGTACAATTTTCAAAGTGGTGCAGTGACAGAGTGACCTAGGGGTGTACGTACACACACCTTTAAAGGTGGCAGGACAAGTTGAGAATACTTTTGAACAGGCATGCGCGATCCTTGGCTTTATAAATTGTGGCATAGGTTACAAAAGCAAGGAACTTAAGCTAAACCTTTGTGAAACACTGATTAGGCTGGAGTATTGTGTACAATTCTGGGGCCCCATACTTTAGGAAGATTGTCAAGGCGTTGGAGAGGATGCAGAGGAGATTTAATAGTTTGGTACCAGGGTTGCAGGTCTTCAGTTTTGTGGAGACTGGAGAAGGTGGGGTTGTTCTCTTTAGAACTCAGAAGGCTCAGGGGAGATTTGATAGAGGTGTTAAAACTCATGAAGGGTTTTGACAGAGTGAATGTGGAGAAATTATTTCCACTGAAAGGAGATAACTTGAAGACACAATTGTAAAATAATTGGCTGAAAAGCCAGGGGGAAGACGAAGAGAATTCTTCATACGTTGTTACGATCTGAAATTCATTGTGTAAAAGGGCGGTGGAAGCAGATTCAATAGTAACTTTCAAAAGGAAATTGGATCTCAACTTTAAACGAAAAAAATGCAGGGCTCTGGGGAACGGGGCAAATTGTTAGAGCTGGCACAGGCCTCTGTCTGAGATTACCTAGACTAGGCTTGTATTCCCGAAAATATGGAAGGATAAGGTGTGGTTTGATGGAAGTTTTTAGGATTTTGAAAGAATTGATAGGGTAGATAGGGAGAAACTTTTTCCCGAGGATGGGAAAGTCTAGATCAAGGGGGCATAGCCTCAAAATCAGAGCCAGGCCATTCAGGAAAGAAGTTGGGAAACATTTGTTCACACAAAGCTTAGTAGAAATGTGGAACTCTCTCCCTCAGAAAGCAGTAGCTGCTAACTCAATTAATAATTTTAAATCTGAAATCCTTAGAATTTTGCTAGCCAAGTGTATGAGGGATATGGAGCCAAGGTGGTTGAATGGATTTCGGATACAAATCAACCATGATCTCGTTGAATGACGGTACAAGCTAGAGGGGCTGAATGGCCTATTCCTATTCCTATGTTCTGTGCTGTATGATTCTATGATAACCAGTTCCAGGCCAGCTGCAGGTGTGTGTATTCTCAGTGGGATTGGCGATTTCCCTGAGATTCACAAATAAAACAGCACCAAATTCTTCCCTCACACAGTTAATGCAATAATCAGACGGAATCAGTATTCTATGTGAAAGGTTTCGTATGAGGTTGATGTGGTGTCCGCTCGGGGTCTGCGCGCACAGGAATGTATTCACGTGTCAATGATTGAGCCGCTGTAAAAAGAAACAGCCTGCACCAGACAGAGTCTGTGACCCAGAAACCTGCGGCAGTTAATGTACGAGGCATTAGTTCGTTCCCATCAACGTGAGACTCAGTGCACAGTAATACACCGCGGTGTCAGACAGCCGCAGGTCCGAGATGTTCAAACGGTACAACTTGTCTGACTGTCGGACTGCATCAGAAAACCGTTTTTTAGCGAAATCCGCCTGATATTCATTACCGCCGTACGTGTACCTCCGGACTGCAAACTCGGGCAGTCTGCCCGGGTATTGGCGGTACCAGAATAAGTAATAACCATCGTTGTTATAGGTGCAGGTTAAAGTGACATCTTCACCCTCTGTCTGTGTGACCGAGGACTCCCTCTGGGTAACAGAAACTCCATCGCTCAGATCTGGAACACACGGTTAAAGAAGACAAAAATCAAACATTAAACTTTCAAACTGAACTAAACTGACGGTGAAAATGCGGAGTGAGTTTTACATAGGATTACATAGAATTTACAACAGAGAAGCAGGCCATTCGGCCCAACTGGCCGATGCCGCTGTGTATGCTCCACACGAGCCTCCTTCCATCTTCATTTCACTATATCAGCATAACCTTTTGTTCCTATCTCCTCGTGCACTTATGTGGCGTCCCCTTAAATGCATCCATGCTATTCGCTTTAATCACTCCATGGTCTTGCGAGTTCCACATTCTAACCACTCTCTGTGTAAAGGAGCTTCTCCTGAATTTCTTACTGGATTTATTAGTGACTATCTGATATTTATCACGCCTAATTTTAAATACTCCCATAAGGGGAAACATTGTCTCTACGTCTACTCTATCATTTCCCTTCGTAATTTTAAAGACCTGTATTAGTTCACCCCTCTGCCTTCCCCTTTCTAAAGAAAAGAACTCCAGCCAGTTCAGTCTTTGCTGATAGTTATAACCTTTTAGTTCTGGTAGTCCAAGTGAGGTCTAAGCAAGGTTCGATACAATTTAACATAACTTCTCTGCATTTCAAATCTTTTCCTCTAGCAATGAACCCCTTTTAAAAGTTTTAACTTTCTTACCGAAAATGAATGTCACACACACCATAGTGAGAACAGAGAGCCGCATTGCTGCCGCTCCGGAATTCGAAGGACCTTTTGTGTCTCAGAAACCAACAGAACATCAAACGGAAAGAGATGAGATCGCCGGCTGGGATTGGTCTGATGTCATTTCCTTAACCACTGATATGTGTTTATTTCAGAGAACGTCAGATCCTGCTGGGCAGAGGGCGAAAGACTCATCAAAAGAGAGAGTTTGATCTCTAATCGACCTAAGAGAGAGTTTGATCTCTAATTGATCTGAGAGACAGTTTGATCTCTAATTGTTCTGACAGACAGTTTGATCCCTAATTGATGTGAGGGACGTCTCCTCAAAGTGACAAAAATAATGTTCGAATATAGATGAAAATGTTCAGTTTATTTTACTCACTGTCACTAATCCGAGGTGATTGAAAGTGGTTCGGGTTTGATTAACTTTCTGCGGAAGTAGAAGATTTCCTGTAGTCTCTCTGTGTGTTAGCGACATGGCACACATAGCGGGAGATCTCCTCCGACCGCTAGATTAGTGTTTTCGTGAATGATTCTTTGAGAATGCGTTCACTGTGTCGCTAGAAATAGCGACCAGAGCAAATCTACTCCAGAGATTGGACACCTCGGTGTAGACACGAATGTTAGAGGAGAATGAACTTAATGCTCGCTGCGAGCTGTCACACACCGGCAGAAATGAAACAAACACTCAGCAAAGTGACGGGTTAGAGCCCGTTGAATAAAACCCCAAACCTCAGCAAAGCTGCAAATTTTGTGTTGGTTTATGTGATGTAAAAAAGATGAAAAATGCAGTGAAGAGGGAAAACTTGAAATTGAACACACATTACACGTTGGCCCATTAAACGTGCGCGAGGTTTCTCCTGTTCATCCCTCACTGAAGAATGAATTAAATCTAAACTCGGACTCTTCAATTCAGACCTGATGGGAGCTGCCCTGTGGGGATATTGTGTGCTGACAGTAAATGTCCTGTTCGCGGCATCACAGGCGGGTAGTCCGGCCATACACACTGTTCGATTTACACACAGTGCTGCAGTTTTTGTACAGGACGGGCTCGGAGATGTGCAGCTGTGGGTCTCAGAGCGCAATAATACACAGCGCTGTCTGACAGCTCCGCCTCGGAAACTCTGAGATGAACCGTGCTCTCCTCTGTGTTCAGCTCTGCCGTAAAACGTTCCTTGGCGAAGTCTGCTGGGAACGTGTCATATTTGGCAATAAGCAACACGTTTATCGGCGCCCGACCGGGAAGATGCCGGTACCAGAAAATCCGAGGGTCTGCATCTGTTGTTTTAAAACTACAATTCAGCGTCACCGTTTCTCCTTCCAGCACCGTCCTGACCGAAGAGTCCTGATGCACAGAATCGCCACCAACGCTGTCGGCTGGAAGAGAAATTGAACATTTACAAATATCCGCCCGACCAACCGAACCTATTCGTATTTTTTGTACTCGGGTTCCAAGTGTACTTACACAGCACAAACAGGGCCAAAAGCCCACTGAAATAAACAGGGAAACACATCACTGTCCGGGGGTCACAGTGTGAGCATTGGCCTCTTCGTTGCTAAGTAAAAATTGCCACGAGTAGCAGACCAGGCTGAACTCTTTAACCCTGTGACAGACATAGAAAGTGAAAATATAACTGCGTCACATCCGTTTGTGAAGATGTGACGCCATCAAGAGGAGGGTGAGGGGAGGATTGTTCTGGTCACAATTTGAGTGTAGCAACATCCCAAATGTTTCAATGGAGATTCCTCTGGTCGGTATTTCTAGCGAAATCGTATTCTCTTTCCTTTCAAAACAATGTAATTTCACAAAGAACGTACTCAAGATTCATTCAGAGAGACCAGAGGAAATATTGATGGATTACGATTCGCTGCACTCAGTGAACAGCGACGTTCTACCCCCTTTCCCTCGGTTATTTCGTTCATTGTATGTAGTAGTGTAACTTTACAGAGATGAGAGTAAGTTGCCCTTGGCTTACCAGGGAGAGTTAGTGATTCTTTTTTACAGGACAATTGAATGAGTTTGAGCAGGTTCAGCCCCTGTTTTCGAACTGTAACCGGTCTTATGGTTATGATGATTCAGGGTCACTACCAAATGCATTCAGACCGCATGAACTCACCCAAGGAGATAAATAGTGACCGCGGCTCAAGGGAAAGACTCCCATCCCTTCGGCCTCAGCTGGTTCCGACCACAGAACCGAACACACAACGTCAAGTCCGCAGCGTCACCCAGTGGCTGATATCCTGCTACACACGATAGGGCAGTGTGTGTCTCCATTCGATGTGGAAAAGGTTATTAATGTATTTTTACCGGTCTTCAATTTCTCTGAGAACTAAATTAAATACACCATCTTAGCAATCGAGTGCCTTGGCCCGACCCCATCTGGACTATTGCGTTCAGTTCTGGACACCACACACCATGAAGGACATATCGGCCTTGGAGGGGGTGCAGCGTATATTCACCAGGATAATTCCGTGGCTAAGAGGGTTAAATTACGAGAACAGGTTGCCTAAATTTGGCTTGTATTCTCATCGGTTAGAAGATTGAGGGGTGAACTAATCGAGTTGTTTAAAATATTAAAAAGATCCGACAGGGTAGATGCGGAGAAACCATTTATTCTGGTGAGGGAATCAAGAACAAGGGGGCACAATCTTAAAATTAGAGCTAGACCGTTCACAAGAGAAATCAGGAAGCACTTCTTCACACAAAGGTTAGTGGAAACCATGAAATCTCTCCCCAGAAGACTGTGGATGCTAGGGTTCAAATGAATATTTAAAGACTGAGGTCGATAGAATTTTATTCGGGAAGGGTATTAAGGGATGTGGATCAAAGACGGGTAAATGGAGTTAAGATACAGATCAGCTATGATCTGATTAAAAGGCGGAGCAAGCTCGAAGGTCTGAATGGCCTCCTCCTGTTCGTATGTGCCAGAGAACAGCAACATCCCATTGCGGTTCTGAGCTACGTGTTAACGCGTGAAGCCAAGCCCGTGTTGCCACGAGTTGGCGCTGAGAACTTGTAAAATTAGGTGTCAGAAAACGGGCAATGAGAGTTTATATTTGTGAATCTATCGTAAGTGGAAAACTTCCTTTGGATATAAGGGTATGAAACGGTATTTCTAGGTAAATCGTAATTGCTTTTTTGAACAACTAAATTTCAGAAAGAACGCATTTAAGATCCATTTCGAGATGGAGACCACAAGAAACCTTGGTGCAGGGATTTACGATTCGCTGCACTCAGTGATTAGATGATTTATTCCCAACATCCCTCAGTTATTTCGTTCGTCGCATGTAGCAGTACAATTTTACATAGAATGTACTGAGCAGCTCTTAGCGATTCCCGGGATATTTTCAACGCAGCAAATGGGACCGAGAGACTGCAGAAATTCGTTCCACAGAGCCACCAAGTGGGCAAATCCTAGAATGACACGGTGACTGTTCTCCTGGATCAAAGTTACCACTCGTGTCCCTTTAACTGTTCTTCTGAATTCATTCCATGGAATCACAGAGTTCTACTGCACAGAAGGAGGTGGTTCGGTCCATCTTGTCTTCGCCGATTCTATGAATGAGCCACCCAATTAGTCACACTACCCGCACTTTCCACATAGCTCTGCACTATTTTCCTGTTCTAGTAAGTATCTACTTCCCTTTTTGGAATTCCTTATTAGATAGGAAGGCTGTGTTCCATAAAAGATTTGTGATATTGTACAGAGAGATGATGCAGCTGACTGGTTCTCGGAAATGGTTCGTCCTGTTCTGTATGTAATTGCGCGCCTCTATGTGTTCGTCTCTATCTCTCAATAATGTATATATACACATATATGAGAGTTAATTATATAGAAAAGATGAATAAAAGAGAGCGTGAAGGAGGATGTAAAGCTACGCTGTAAAATTTGAAAATAATTGTAAATTGCCCAATTGTAGGTGTTCCTGGTGACCTCGCCTCACGCGAGCTGTTTAAAATACAATCAAAATTGCCGTTTGAGACCTGTTGTGAATTTTTTGTGCAACTGAACCTTAGCAGTTGATAAAGAGACGGACACCACTGGTTCGCTAACCTGACGAAAGCTCACCAAAGACCAGTTAACTGTTCCCATCCAGACCCCTATCAAGCTGTAAATACTCGCTGACGTTTTTGCTTTTAGATGACACTTTGCCTAACAGCACAATAATAGTCACCCTCCCCCCACTCCCGCCATCCACACTCAAGTCATTTATATTGAGGTAAGCGTACTTTTCAGGCGCCTCAACAGCCTTCAAATATTGTCCTGAAATTTGGACTCCTTTCAGTGTTGCTACTTTGCTAATTATCCAGCTTGGGCGCTGTGCCATTTCCTGCCGATACTTTGTATGAGAGAAATAAACGGGGTTGTGTAATCGCAATCTAACTCTACCGAACCCTCTGCTGACCACGGCTATTGTCACCGGAGTCTGAGTTACTCATTCTCTACATAGTCGGCCTGTGAAGAAAGGGGAACAGAAGAACAGGAGGTTAAACAGGATCGATCTAAATTTGTCTAACTGTGTGTGTGTGCAAACTTTCATCCACCCAGCTGCTCATCATATGCATATTTTCACCGGTAATTGCACTAACTCCCTGCAAAAGCTCTTTGCATCAATCTGCTAACCTGTGTTGCTTAATACAATCCAATACTTACTGTCCAACACAGCCGCCAGTAATATTAGGAAAGTGTCTGAATGAATCCCTCACAGTGACAAGGTATGGAATGAGACGGAGATTGAGATGGAGAGCGGTCACCCGGGGACAGTTCAGCTCATTGTTCCACACTCGCACTGGAGGGGCTGGGCCCGATTTGGACGTTGCTCAGGAGTCGACCGCTCTTGGCTTTATTGCTTGCATCACGTGACTTTAGATTTTCTTGCTTGAGTTTGGCGCCTTCTGGTGGCGGATTCTGTTAAATCCGATTTAGAATGAGGTCATTGAGTGGATTTAGGATTTATGGATCGTATATAAAAACACGTGTGCCAAGGTATTGTGACTCAACGATCTAGATTAGAGATGATTCAACCCGCTCGTTATTTCTGATGCTGTGTCATCTCTTCATTTCACTCCCACTTCATTGGTTTCGAATGACATGATCAGCTAGCAGGATCAGTTTGTAAACTAACCTCTCCAGACATAACCATTGCCCTTTCCGCTCCATCAGCTTCAAGTGCAGCTGAGCGGCGCTGCACACTTTTTACTGTTGCACAGAGACTTGAATTCGCGCAATTTTGAGACTGCGGCAGCCCCGCCCACATTCTCCTTTTGCTGCTCTTGCACTGAGCCGCCTTGATTGCCCTGTGTTATTGGAGAGATTGCTGTAGCTTTTTCGCATTCGTCAGGTCAGCAGTGCGGTGGGGTGGGGAGGGGATTTGCATTTCTGCTCCGACAGAGGATTTCCCGGACTGCAGAATTACAGACTTTGAGAGCATTATGCAGAACCGTCTCACATCGCTCTTCATCATTATATCACTTCTCAGTAAGTATTTCTTTCCCAGTAACAATTCCGCCCTCACCTCACTGCCGTAACCCAGATTTTATTGGCAAAGTAAAGATGATGATGGTGATAATAATGGTGACTATTACTATTAATTTCTGTTAGAATTGAGTCATCAAGATCAAGACACAGTGGAACAGTTGCATCCTGAAATGATGGTTGAAGAGGAAAGTAATGTCACATTAACCTGCACCTTGAAAACAAACGATCCTAACCCTTATGTGTTCTGGTACAGTCAGCACCTCGAGCAGCCTCCACAGTACATGCTTCGTGTTATCGGAGTGAGCAGGAACACCGACAGCACTGGTCGATTCTCTTCTACCTTTAATAAAACCAGCAGGATTACCGAGCTAACAATCGGTAAAGCCCTGATCTCTGATACCGCCGTATATTTCTGTGCCATGGACCCACACTGCTGCAGAGATAGCGCGGATCCCGTACAAAAACCCACACTGAGGGTTGCAGTTAGTGCTCACCAGAGGGCGCTCCCACACCGATAAACAGAAGCAATAATTCAGTCTCCACAGTGAGAGTCACAGGGGACCTTCCGGAAAGGGCAACAAAAGGGGTACGGCAGCATAGTGGTTATGTTACTGGACCAGTAATCCAGAGGCCTGGAATAAAAATCCGGAGTCATGAATTTAAATACTGCCACAGCACATAGTGAATTTAAATGCAATTAATTAAATTTAATTAATTAAATAAAAAATCTGGAATTAAAATACTAGTATCAGTAATGGTGGCCATAAAACTACCGGATTGTCGTAAAAACTCATCTGGTTCACTTATGTCCTTTCGGGAAAGAAACCTGCTGTCCTTACCCGATCTGGCCAATATGTGACACCAGACCCACAGCAATGTGGTTGATTCTTAATTGCCCTCTGAAATGGCCGAGCAAGCCACTCAGTTGTAAAATCTCGCTACGAAAACTCATAATAACAATAAAACCGGACGGACCACTAGGCACCGGACACGACAACGGCAAACCAAGCCCAGTCGACCCTGCAAAGTCCTCCTTACTAACATCTGGGAAATTGTGCCAAAATTGGGAGAGCTGTCCCACACGCGAGTCAAGCAACAGCATGACATAGCCATACTCACAGAATCATACCTTTCAGCCAACGTCCCAGACACTTCCATCTCCATCCCTGGGTATGTCCTGTCCCACCGGCAGGACAGTCGCACCAGAGGTGGCGGTACAGTGATATACAGTCAGGAGGGAGTGCCACTGGGAGTCCTCAACATTGACTCTGGACCCCATGAAATCTCATGGCATCAGGTCAAACATGGGCAAGAAAACCTCCTGCTGATCACCACCGACCGTCCTCCATCAGCTGATGAATCAGTCCTCCTCCATGTTGAACACCACTTGGAGGAAGCACTGAGGGTCACGAGGGCACAAAATGTACTCTGGGTGGGGGACTTCAATGTCCATCACCAAGAGTGGCTCGGTAGCACCACTACTGACCGAGCTGGCCGAGCCCTGAAGGACATAGCTGCCAGACTGGGCCTGCGGCAGCTGCTGAGCGAACGAACACGAGGGAAAAGCTTACTTGACCTCGTCCTCACCAATTTACTTGTCGCAAATGCATCTGTCCATGACAGTATTGGTAGGAGTGACCACTGCACAGTCCTCATGGAGAAAAAAGTCCCATCTTCGCACTGAGGACACCATCCAACGTGTTTTGTGGCACTAACACCGTGCTAAATTGAATAGATTCAGAACAAATCTAGCAACTCAAAACTGGGCATCCATGAGGCGCTGTGCTCCATCAACAGCAGCAGAATTGTATTCCAGCACAATCTGTCACCTCGTGGCCCGGCATATTCCTCACTCTACCATTACCAACAAGCCAGGGGATCAACAGTGGTTCAATGCCGAGTGTAGAAGAGCATGCCAGGAGCAGCACCAGGCGTACCTAAAAATGACGTGCCAACATGGTGAAGCGACAACTCAGGACGACCTGCATGCTAAACAGCGGAAGCAACATGCTATAGACAGAGCTAAACGATTCCACAACCAACGGATCAGATCAAAGCTGTGCAGTCCTGCCACATCTAGTCGTGAATGGTGGTGGACAATTAAACAACTAACGGGAGGAGGAGGCTCTGCAAACATCCCCATCCTCAATGATGGCAGAGTCCAGCACGTGAGTGCAAAAGACAAGGCAGAAGCGTTTGCAACCATCATCAGCCAGAAGTGCCGAGAGAATGCTCCATCTCGGCCTCCTCCCGATATCCCGACCATCACAGAAGCCAGTCTTCAGCCAATTCGATTCACTCCACGTCACATCAAGAAACGGCTGAGTGCACTGGATACAGCAAAGGCTATGGGCCCTCAAAACATCCCAGCTGTACTGCTGAAGACTTGTGCTGCAGCACGAGCTGCGCCTCGAGCCAAGCTGTTCCAGTACAGCTACAACACTGGCTTCCACCAGACAATGTGGAAAATTGCCCAGGTGTGTCCTGCCACAAAAAGCAGGACAAATCCAATCCGGCCAATTACCGCCCATCAGTCTACTCTCAATCATCAGCAAAGTGATGGAAGGTGTCGTCGACAGTGCTATCAAGCGGCACTTACTCAGCAATAAACAGCTCACCGATGCTCAGTTTGGGTTCCGTCATGACCACTCGGCTCCAGACCTCACTACAGCCTTGGTCCAAACATGGACAAAAGAGCAGAATTCCAGAGGTGAGGTGAGAGTGACTGCCCTTGACATCAAGGCAGCATTTGACCGAGTTTGGCACCAAGGAGCCCGAGTAAAATTGAAGTCAATGGGAATCAGGGGGAAAACTCTCCAGTGCCTGGAGTCATACCTAGCACTAAGGAAGATGATAGTGGCTGTTGGAGGCCAATCATCTCAGCCCCAGGACATTGCTGCAGGAGCTCCTCAGGGCAGTATCCTCGGCCCAACCATCTTCAGCTGCTTCATCAATGACCTTCCCTCCATCATAAGGTCAGAAATGGGGATGTTCGCTGATGATTGCATAGTGTTCAGTTCCATTCGCAACTCCTCAAATAATGAAGCAGTCCGAACCCACATGCAGCAAGACCTGGACAACATCCAGGCTTGGGCTCATAAGTGGCAAGTAACATTCGCGCCAGATAAGTGCAAGGCAATGACCATCTCCAACAAGAGAGAGTCTAACCACCGCCCTTTGACATTTAATGGCATTACCATCGCCGAATCTCCCACCATCAACATCCTGGGGGTCACCATTGACCAGAAACTTAACTGGACCAGCCATATAAATACTGTGGCTACGAGAGCATGTCAGAGGCTGGGTATTCTGTGGCGAGTGACTCACCTCCCGACTCCCCAAAGCCTTTGCACCATCTACAAGGCAACAGTCAGGAGTGTGATGGAATACTCTCCACTTGCCTGGATGAGTGCAGCTCCAACAACACTCAAGAAGCTCGACACCATCCAGGACAAAGCAGCCCGCTTGATTGGCACCCCATCCACCACCCTAAACATTCACTCCCTTCACCACCGGCGCACTGTGGCTGCAGTGTGTACCATCCACATGATGCACTGCAGCAACTCGCCAAGGCTTCTTCGACAGCACCTCCCAAACCCGCGACCTCTACCACCCAGAAGGACAAGAGCATCAGGCACATGGGAACAACACCACCTGCACGTTCCCCTCCAAGTCACACACCATCCTGACTTGGAAATATATCGCCGTTCCTTCATCGTCGCTGGGTCAAAATCCTGGAACTCCCTTCCTAACAGCACTATGGTAGAACCGTCACCACACGGACTGCAGCGGTTGAAGAAGGCGGCTCACCACCAACATCTCAAGGGCAATTAGGGATGGGCAATAAATGCCGGCCTCGCCAGCCACGCCAACATCCCATGAACGAATACAAAACAAAACACTCAGAAAGAACAAGTGAGGTTCACTTGCAGAATTATATTAGTTGATTATTTCAACTCACATTTATAATTAAAATCAAAAGTCACAAATCCATCTGTGGCGCCTTAACTCCACCGTTTGTATCTCAATGCCATTTCAGTTCTTGCCTGCAACATTGTGCATCTCTTTACACATCTCCCCTGTCGGTTTTCTGGACCCTTTGATCGCAGCCTGCAAACATGATTTATTTGATCAAAGAATGTTGCTGGGTCTGAGGCAGTTTGTGCAGAAGGAACAGTTTTCAGAATGTAAAATAAGCCCCGAGCACAAAGTTCCCCCAATGTCCACTGTCATTCAGAATGTGTCTTTGAAGTTGTACGTCACAAAAACATGGCCGACTGTACGTCGTTCAAACATGGCCGATTGTCCGTCATGCAAGCATGGCCGACTGTCCGTCACGTTATATTGGCCGGCAGGAGGTCACACAAACATGGTCGACTGTACGTCACACAAGCATGGCAGACAGTACGTCACACAAACATGGCCGATTGTCCGTCACACAAACCTGGCCGCCGCGATCGTTCAGCAGTGGATGACGACATTATTTTTTTTTGTGATATGTCAACACCGTGATTGGCTGTTTCTCCCATTTATTCAAGGTCAGTGGTCAGGGGCCGTCTCCAGCCTCCGCTCAGAGCAAAAGAACCCTAGTCTGTGCAGCCTTTAGCCCCGGAACTGGGGCGGTGACCCCGGAGGGCGGCAGGGGCCCTCTTAAAGGAACCCAGCAGGGGCATCTTAAAGGAACACAGCATGACCGAAACTGTTTCTGTCAATTTTAGTACTTAAAGACTGTGGTAGGACTTTGAATAAGGAAGGCAAGGACATCAACTCTTTTAATATCAATTAATTCAGTGATGTTGATTAATACCAGTTGTTTATGTCGACTCGTAACTAAGGATAATTTCCTGCAAGTACTATTGTAAAGTAGGATCGATAATTTTGAAGGAGAACTGTGCATGGTGAGTGAGGCTCCTCACGCTGGAGAAGCCCATTTCCTGTCTGCACTCAATGATTAAAGATCTGAGCAATGTACCTGTGCAGGTCAATGATGTTCGCCTCGGTCTGTGCTGTTTGAGAGAGCTATGCAACAGAGGGAGATAGATAAAGGTGAGAATGAATACCGTGAATGATACAGAGCGAAACCAAAATAGGGAAATATATAAAGGTGAGACTGAGTACAGTGATACAGAGAGACATCAACAGAGGGAGATTGATAAAGATGAGACTGAGTACAGTAATACAGAGACACACCGACAGAGGGAGATAGATAAATGTGAGAATGAATGCCGTGAGTGAAACAGAGCGAAACCAAAATAGGGAAATATATAAAGGTGAGACTGAGTACAGTGGGTGATACATAGAGAAACCAACAGAGGGAGATAGATCCTGCCGTGTATCTGTAAATATAACAACAAAAAAAGGAACAGTTTAATTAGGGTTGTGCTGACTATTCCACCCATTAGAATGACACCCCCATGCCCTGCAGTGAGTTAACGGGATCCGCACTGTTCTGTGTAATATAAATGGACAATGAGCGGGCTGATGAAAAACAGCCTGAGGTAAAGTAACTCACAAGGACACACAGAGAGAAACTTCAGCTGACTGAAGCTCAGTGATATGTAAGCACAGACTGGAGGCTGCACGATGTCACAAGGGGGTAAGGGGATGGGTGGGAATTTGGGGATAGAAATGAAAACGGGGGAGATGGGGACAAAACAGCAGAAGGATTAGCAGAACAGATGGGGAAAAACATCACAAAGAGGGTAAAACAGGCCGGTTAACGGAAAAGGAACAGAAGGTTCAAATAAATGAAAGGAACTTATGAAACATGACAGTTGAAGTGATTGAATGAAAGGAAGATCTGTGGTATATGTACACAAGTCTTTGAATGTGGCAGGACAAATTGATAAGGCTGTTAAAAATGTGTACGAGATCCGTGGCTCTATAAACTGAGGCACAGAGTTCAAAAGCAAGGAAGTTATACTAAACCTTTATAAATCCCTGATTAGGCCCCAGCAGGATAATTGTGTCCAGTTCTGGAAATCACACTTTAGGAAGGATCGCAAGAATTAGAGAGGGTACAGAGGAGTTTTACTGGAATGGTGCCGGAGATGCGTGAATGCAATTATGTGGAGAGACTAGAGAAGCTGCGGTTGTTATCCTTGGAGCAGAAAAGGTTAAGGGGAGATTTAATAAAGCTGTTCAAAATCATGAAGGATGTTGATGGAGTAAATAAGGAGAAAATGTTTCCAGTGGCAGACGATACAGATTTCAGGTGATTAGCAAATTTACCAGAGGCGACATGAGGAAAACATTTTTTTACACAGCGAATTGTTCTGATATGGAATAAACTGCCAGGATGAATGGTGGGAGCATATTCAGAAATAACTTTCAGAAGAGAATGGGATAAATACTTGAAAGGGAAAAATGCAACGCTGTGGGGAAAGAGCAGTGGAGCAGGAACAATTGGACAGGTCTTTCAAAGAGCCGGCACAGGCACCTTGAGCTGAAGGGCTTCCTTCTGTGTGGATCATTCTCGGACTCTATGAATTGATCCAAGTTGATCAGAGCTTTCAACACATGGCATCAAATTATTCATGTTATAGTTATATTGCGATCATAGACTCCCCAATTTGCACCTGTGACCAAATATATATGTGTAGAGCTCCTTTAGAGCTGACTTCATTGCATCTGTCGTCGGAGTCAATCAATAGAATAATTTCAGTCTGCTGGCTGTCCATCGTCCACATCAGAGACCGTTCTGCTTGCTTCACTATAGCTGCAACCAATCACAGCATTTTTCATCATTCAAGCATGCTTCACACCCGAATTCATGGTGTTCAATATTGGTATAAAGTCTTTAAATATGCTCTTCTTCAATTCCTTTGCCATCTCATTCAAGCCGGCGTCTAACCCCCTCCCATCCCCTACTTGAAGAAGAACAAAATGACATTAAAAAAACATTTGAATATGAGGGCAGACAGTTGGAGCAAAATCAGATGCGATACAGTAACTTGCAACAATTCCCACATTGGCATCTTATTGCAATCATGTTGTACCTATACCTGTTTTCTGTGAAATTATAAAATGTCACACTGACCCTCAACAAGTCACACACAGAAACTACCAACTTTTGAGAAGTAGGGTTCTATATTAACCTGATATCATGGAACACTGACTCGATAATGTTGACCAAAACTGTGATCGCAGTTCATCATATGCGGCACCTTCACCGACTCAGCACATGTCCACTCTAACCATATGTCTCCATGACGCTGACGCTATAACATCTACCTGAGCACATCTAACTGATGTGCTGACCTTACCCGCCCAACTCGTGAACATTTCAATCAGTGTATGAATTGACTGAATGGGAAGGCTCGGGGGAGTGTGGTTAAACGAGTTATGGATATTTGAATTTGCAACCACAATGTGCAATACTAACGGGATATGTTTCGCTGTGACAATGGCTTTCAATTAATATTTGGCAGTAAAGAAAGTCACTGTTTATGCTCCTTTTATCCGTGGTGTTCAGATCCGGTTTAACTGCACGCATCTTCCAGAGGAGCAAGTATTAAGGCAGGGATTTGGAAAAATTAGGTGTCCAATGATCTGCTATGTTTCCACTGTGATTGAAGCAATTCGGGTGAGGAAACTTTGATTTACTTCTTGTACATTGACGGACTACATGTGCAAAAGCAAACATTTGTCTCTTCTCCACTCCGTCATGTCCTCGCTATATATCTTTGAAATGAAGAATCACCATCACCGAAGAACGATTATCAGTACCACATGGAAACCTTCAGGATTCTCTTGCGTTATCTTGCCTTATTCTTGACTTAGGAGCGGTGCAACGAAGGTTCACTGGATTAATTCCTGGGATGAGAGAGTTGTCCTATGAGGAGAGCTTGAGTAGAATGGGCCTATATTCTATGGAGTTTAGAAGAATGAGAGGTGATCTCATTGAAACAAATAAGATTCTGAAGGGTCTTGACAGGGTAGATGCTGAGAGGTTGTTTCCCTTGGCTGGAGAGTCTAGAACTAACGGGCACAGTCTCAGGATAAGGGGTTGGTCATTTAATACTTAGATGAGGAGGAATTTCTTCACTCAGAGAGTTGTGATTCTTTGGAATTGTTTACCACAGAGGGCTGTGGATGCTGAGTTGTTGAGTATATTCAAGGCAGAGATAGGTAGATTTATGGACTCTAGGTGAATCAAGGGATATGTGGATCTGGTGGGAAAGTGGAGTTGAGGTCGAAGATCAGCCATGATCTGATTGAATGGTGCAGCAGGCTCGAGGGGCCGTATGGCCAACTCCTGCTCCTATTTCTTATGTTCTTATGCTATTATATTCTTAGTGAAGTTAAGCTCTTTGTTTATCACTACCGTAGGGATTTACCTGATTCAGAAAATCAAAAAGAACTGGAGGTGCCATACTGATACAAATGCAGTAAAGGGGTTGCTTCACCTTAGGAAGTAGACCAACACAAACGTCGAACAGAATCTCTCTGGCCCATCTATCTGCCCACCCATCCGTTCGTCATTCCATCCATTCATCCATTCATCCGTTCATCGGTCCATTAACAAAATTATTCAGAAATCCAACTATCCATGCATTCTTACATCCATTCATCAATTCACGCAAACATGCATGTTTATGCATTTCAGGATATATCCTCTCTCTGAGGTCTTCTCTCTATCTATCTATCTATCTATCTCTCTATCCAGCCAACTATCGATCGATCATCTGTCAGCCTTTCTGTCTGTTGAAATCCGAACTCAAACTATGGTTCTGTTGCTCTTTATTGTATTTACTTTACAATTAAAAGTTTGTGATGTGCTTGACCGATCCTTCAGCTTGCTGGTGCTACTGTTAGGGTGTCTGACTCCTGGAAATCTGTGCTTAATTGAGACATGGATACGGTTGCACACAGTAACGCAACTAAAAAAAATAAAATTAACTTCAGTACTGTTGCTGGGTAGATCTGTACATAAACAGGCCTCACTCACAATGTTAAGGGTTTGAAGTTGGCTTTCAGCCAAGCGGTCAGTAGTCAGGAAACAGATCTTTGATTTACTGCACAGAAACCCCAGATGTTTCCTGTAAATGGCATTGGGTGTTCGAGCCTCCCTGACGGCAGTGGGCTGGGTTGCTGCCAAATAATGTGTGGGGCAGATTGACTTGAATGTGAATGGCAAACAAGATGGGATTTTAAGTATTTGAACATTAAATTTTTCAGTAGCGCCCTTAAAAGAAACAAACATGTTATATAGTATAACTTCTGAAGAATAATTTTCGGTAAATGTCATGCTCACTACATCAGAATGTAGGATCAGAAAATAATAATTTGCTCCATATGCTATTTAATTTAAATTATTACCAAATACAGATAACTCTAGATTATTCCGGCCACATGTTCAGTAATGAATGAAACGCTAGGGATATATTTTAATGACCCCATACCCACACTGTAAGGACATGAGTGGGAATTGCAAAGTAAATAAAAAATAGGCGGAATGGCCTTGAACCCGCTGCACTTCCTTAAATATTCTCACAGACTTATGTGCCTCTTTTAAACTAAGGACCCTCTCATTACTGATCAGTCCCGGCGTACTGTAAAGTTCAATTTGTACTGATTTGGATTCCTTAACAAGCCTTCTGATAGCCCAGCTACCAATCCGTGGAGAAATGCTTAGTTTGCAATCTGTTTCAGGGGCAGATAAAACATTTATTTTTGTGATATTCTGTAGCCTACCGCTAAGTCCTGATATAGTGTGTCCCTGATACCAGCCTGTCGCTATTAAAGTTCGATGCAAGGATTTGGATGCCGGGGAAATAGGTTTGCTGATCACGTTATCGGTTCTCTTTTTCAAAAGCTGATCAGACGCGGGCGGGCCGCACATTCTTATGTGTCTCTGTCGACTCACTCATTAATTATCGGGCAAGCTGATTTATTTTACACCTAATTTTCAAAGGCTGTCTTAGGATCACAGACTCAAGGGGCAGTTAGAGGAATGTAAGTGTAGATACTTGTAAAACGTTAGAGGTTTCCATACATCTCCTGATCCAAATCGTGTAGCTATAGCCGCCCACGCTATAAACAGAATCATGTTACCCATCTTGATTCTTAGAGACTCACATCAATAAAAGGCTTTTATTGATGGTCCACAATGTAATTAATTATGACTCAAACATTCTGAACTGCAGTATTACCATTTATTACCAAGGAACCATTGCATTGAAACTATACTGCCAATTAACCATCCCTGTATATAGATAAACAATCTACCTTTAACAAAAAACTAACGTAAAAATATGAGCGCATTCTGTTTGTGTGATGTGGATTCAGGCGCCGCCTGTATCAGGGAATTAGTGGGCGGCGCCTGTAACCTCGCCCCCTTCTACCGGGTATTTAAATTCCGGTCACCGGGACCGCAATACAACAGTCCGGGAGCCGTTTTGCTCAGTGAGTTCTCGCCAGAACCATTTCCCCCAAATGCCTCCAATGATGAGGTCGGCGATTTCTCTCAGTCTGTTGCTGGCTTTCTTAGCCCGTGAGTAGTTTTTATTGTCCAAGTCTCTCACTGTTACTGTCTTTGTTTTAGTCTGTCACTGGAATGTTACAGGGTCAGGAAGCATTTCATCAGAATTAATCCTCGGGGTTTCTGATTTTTTTTACAGGTGTCCAGTCGGACGTCGTGTTGACTCAGCCTGAGGCAGAGACCAGTAGTCCCGGAGGGTCCCTGAAACTGACCTGTAAAACCAGCGGGTTCAATCTTGGCACCTACCACATGTTCTGGGTCCGACAGGTTCCCGGGCAGGGGCTGGAGTGGCTGGTTAGATACTACAGTTCATCAAACAATGCTTACGCCCCAGGGATTCAGAGTCGATTTACTGCGTCCAAAGACACTTCAAGCAACATCTTCGCTTTGGACATGAAGAACCTGAAGACCGAAGACACCGCCTTCTATTACTGTGCAGGAGACCACAGTAAGAGGAAACAGACCTGGACCCGTTCAAGAACAGATGGAGGAGACATCTAACAAGATCCATCATAGCTTGACGGTCAGTAATTGTATCAAATGCAATATTAACGGCAGTGTTCAGCACCAGACCGCAAGCCGCTTCTTAGAAAACGAATACACTGAAAATCAATGGTAAAATCTGATATACTAACTGATGTACTGAGGAAAACGCTTGCTAAGGCTTAAGTTTTCTGTTGGCTGTGTCAGAAATTGGAGACCCGGCTGGAACCAATATAGTTTAACCCTGGCACGGTGCCGAGTAGAATTCTGTTCCGTGTGTGTCGCTTGGCGAAAAGTCTTGGTTCAATTCTTATCCAGATCAGGAGGAAATGTTTATTTCAAAGGGAATGTTGAGAGACAGCGTTGAACAGAGAGTGTGTGCAGTATATGTACGGGGATGTGTCACTGTGACTACAGTGGGTCACGGTGCTGGACAGAGCGAACTCCTCGTACAAAAACCCCAGACGGGCAAGCTGCTGAAACCGGCTATCAGCGGCAGTATGACTGGCAGCAAAATTCAATTAACTCACATTTAGTTATTGATTAGAAATAACGTGGTTTTACAAGACTGGAAAAAGCTCACGTGAAGTGGCGGGTTTATATTGTGTGTAAAGTCTCTACAGTTGCATTAACGCCCGTTTTAAAGATAATGACTTGTTCTTACTGATACAGCATAGTGAATCATCACTGATGAATATGAATAGAGATCATGAACCCAAATTTGGAATTCTATATTTGTCGAACAAAGGTATAGGTCCGCAGGGGTATTTGATACGGTGAGTATCACTGTGACACAACTGGGGTCACAGCATTAACTGTCAATACAAAACCCCCCACAACACTAATAGAGTGATTCTGGCTCATTGCTGTGTGTGTTTTACCCAACCCTGTATGTAAAGCATTTTAGTTTGATTCATTGTTAAAAGGAACTCCAGCTCTAACAGGATTCAAGCAAATAAAAGGCACATATTATTAATTAATCCGTTGCCGTACTGTGGAAATGTTCGTCCATTAATTCATAAAGACCAATGCAATTTTCAAACAACTAAATATATCCATAAGGGGATTAATATTATTATGAAAATCTATTGTTTACTTTTGCTCTGTGCTGGTGAACATTTGAAATAATATGTGTATTGTTCTATTCTACACAGAGCCCGTTACAGTGTGACCCAGCCCAGGGAATGTAACACTGTGATGCCCTTGACTACTGGGGACAAGGAACCATGGTGACGGTGACTTCAGGTAAGAAATATGTGTTGAATTAGTGGCTGTGCTATATTTGTGCCTTTATCTTACATCTCGTTTTATTGTGATAATGAATTATTTCAGTGTTTCTATGGAGAGGAAGGATTCTCTCTGAGTTTGAGTGCAGTGTTAATCCTGCTTGATCAATTGATAGTTTATGTTCCATAGCTGAAGTTACCCTGTGATTTAACCTCTTATTCGTGCTTATTCTTGATTTTTTTTTACTGAGATTGCTTAGGTGGGTTACTTTGGTAGTAAATTGTGTGGAATTTACTAACAGTTCATTCTTGGTTACATTTAGATGTAGATAGTGTTGGACAGAGCTTGTAACTAGTTCTGACTATTATAGATCAGTGCTTGTCTGCGAGAGCATCGAATGTTGTGTGTAGAGTTAGGGGAAGTGAATCTTATTGTGTTCGGGACATATTTAAACTCTATAAGATGCGGGCTGCCCCCTTGGAAACAATGATAAAAATTTAACACAGTCCACTCCCGATTGAATCCCCTCAATTATACGTTGAGAAAATTAGTTCATTTCACGTCAGTGGGCTTAAGAAGCTCAAGAGATTACAAATTGGAATTATAGAACAGGAATATTATCGGTCAGAGAAAATCTTAAAGTAATTAAACGCCTATTTTCTTTTCAGTTGAATAACTATTAATATCTGATTATGATGTTCAGTCTGTTAATATTTAATAAACCGTATGTTGATATAATTTATGTAAAATCCAAGATTACAGCGAGAAGCAGGTTTTAGATTAAATCAACGATTATTATAATACAATATAACATCGATTAGTATCAATCATCATAGTATGTAACAGTTCACGAGGAGACCATTCCGCCCGTCGTGCATGTGCCGGCTCTTTGAGCGAGCTATCTCATTCCCCTCATCTTTCCCCATCTAGCTGCGTAAATATTTTCCTTCAATTGTAATATAAATTGTATCTAGTATAACTCCGTCCTCCAGGACTGCGAGATAACGGGACTGGATTCGTGTCGAATCAATATTTTAGAGAATGGAACGTGTTTTGAATTATGTCTAACATTGATTTAATAAACACATTATTCTCTCAGTCCGGTAAAGTGTCACTGCAGATTTTAATTCCGTTCTCTTTCTGTTTTACATTGATGATTGCACCGATTGTATTTACTATCAAATTCGACTAATTCGATGAATTGCGGGTTTTTAATATAAGTGTTCCCCCGGGTTATTAAATGATTAATCTGTCTGTGAGATTGTGATTAAGTCAGTAAAATGCGTTCTTTAGATATGATTCATTTAGCAACGGTGAGACACGCCTGACTAAACATTTGCACAATTAATGAGATTGCAGGCAGAAAGGAAGGAATGGCGGAAAGCCGAAAGTATTGTGAAAATTATTATTGAATTCAACAAAACGCGGATTTTATTTCATTAATCTATCTGTAAACTGTAAGCTGCCGGTTTTCAATTGAACAGATCTGCTGGTTAAGAGCCTACTCGACAGCTGAGGCCGTGTAACTGACAGATACCCGCGCCCAACCGTGAAATCTTATCTAGTATTTTCCAATCAAATCTGGGATAATGAGACGGAATTTAACAAACCAGTCTGACATCGTTTACCTTTCTGCCATTTGTTCAGTTCATTAGGTTTCTGCTAATTTAATGAATTATTATCTTGCTGCTTTACACTAATTGTAGTGGAACTTAATTTTAGTAAAGCTCAGGTGCTAATTAATTAAATTACGTGCAACAAGTGAAGTGCAGAAAAAAGACTTGCATTTAAACAGCGCCTTTAACGACCTCGGGACGTCACAAAGCGCTTTACAGCCAACGAAGTACTTTTTGAAGTTTTGTCACTGTTTTCATATTGGAAACGCGGCAGCCATTTTGTACATAGCAAGCTCCCGGAAACAGCAATTTGATAAATGATCAGATAATCTGTTTTGGTGATGTTGGTTGAGGGACAAATATTGGCCAGGACACCGGGGAGAACTCTCCCGCTCTTCTTCCAATCGTGGCCGTGAAATCTTTTACATCCATCTCAGAGGGCAGACGCGGCCTCGGTTTAACACCTCATCCGTAGACGGCACCTCGGACAGTCCAGCACTCCCTCAGTACCGGCGCCGGAGTTTCGGCCTGGATTGTGTGCCCCAGTGTCTGGAGTGGAAATTGAATCCACAACCTTTACTAAATAGGTTATTTCTGCAGAAGACTTGAGTTATTGACCGGAGACTAGCGGTCGACTTGAAAAGATACGTAAACCTTTTTTGTCGTTAGTGAGGGACAATGTTTACGATACGACTCCTTTGCACCTGTGAGTCTCGCTTTCTCAGAGACTTTATTCTAACCCATCTGTAGTTCTTGAGATGTGACCCGGGCGACCGTAAACACAGAACCACACGGATACAAGGACTGGTGAACATCACGCTGCTAAACTGTGCAGGAGGATGGTGCCTCAGACCCGGGCACCAGTCAGTCAACATTTAGTGCTCTCGGATAGCAGATTATAGACAAGACATAGGGACATCAGAACACAGGAACAGGAGGAGGCCATTCAGCTCCTGGAGCCTGTTCCGCCGTTCACTTCGATCACAGCTCATCTGCATCTTAACTCCATCTACGCGCTTTGATTCCGTCATCCTTAATACCCTGGCCCATCAATCACAGTTTTGAAATTGTCAATTAACCCCCAACATCAACAACATTTTTTTGGATGGGCGGGGGAGTTTGGGGGGGGGGGGTGAATTCCAGATTTCCACTAACCTTTGAATGAAGAAGTGCTTCCTGGCATCAACCCGAAAGTTCTAGCTCTAATTTTAAGGTTATGCCTCTTATTCTGGACTCCATCATCAGATGAAATAGTTTATCTCTAACTAACTTATCAACCCACTTTAATCATTTTAAGCAATTAGGCCAGCCCTTAATCTTCCATGTTCATGGGATTACAAGTCTAGTCTATGCAACATGTCCTCATAATTTAAACCTTTTAAACCCGGTGTCATTAGCGGTCCAGGTATTTTCCTATGGGGTTCCGTGCCTGCAATATCTCCTTGGGAATTAATCTATTCCTTGGGGATTGAACTGAGACCAATCCGGGTCTAAACTCACCCATGTTAAACCCAGGCCTTTCCCGATTGACACGTTGTAGCGTGGTGACAGCAACACTTTAAACACTGAGAAACTGAGACCTGTGCGTGTTTGCAAGGGAATGGAAGGGAATTAAGTGCAGGGATAGGGAGAGGGAGGGGGACAGAAGTGGGGGGGGGGGCGGCGGGGGGCGCGGATAGAGGGTGGGAAAGGGATTGGAAACCCAAAAGAGTTTTTAATATTCTGTGTAAGACCCTACTCACACCCGTCCTGGAGTACGCTGCCTTGCGATGTGTTTCTCCAAATCATGGGTGAGCTGGTGTTATCGATGAAACGAAAGAGAGGCTGCCTGGGTATGGTTCTAGATATACCAGCTGCAGATATGAGGAAAGATTCAGCGAGTTGTGCTTCATTTCTTTGGATCGAGGAGACTTCCAGATGATTCACTTCACCTTTCCAATATTGTAAAGGGAATAAAAAAAACTGATCCTGGGAATTGACCACTGATGTGAAAGGTATAAATATCAGGGATAAGAAAATGCAGATCGGATACTCAGGAGTAAAAAAAGGGACGGTACGGAGGGGAGGCGGGATTTATTCACCCAAAATATAACAAGGTATTCTAGATTGACAGATAGGTGCAGATAGTTAAATAGATCAGTTCAATTCACATCTGCGATAAGACTCGAAGAACTGCCGCCAATGAATGACAGGGTACTGGGCATTGTGGTGAATTTATACCCTGTCACTTACCCCGTGGAATTCAGCTCGGACCATTGCGATTAATCTCTGCCCTCGGATGAAACTGGATGGAATTCAGAGTCGCAGATGGTCTGAATGAATTGTTCTAGCCCAGTTATACACCGATCATTCTGGAACTTCTTTGCAATAAAACGCAAGTTATATTTAGTCATTAAATTGAAAGGATTGTGCAAAATGCTGGAGTAAAATATAAAAGATTTTCCATGTTATTAAATAGCAGCGTCGAACCGAGCCCAAAGCGGTTTCACTGCGAATGAATTAATTTTCAAGTGTCGTCATTGTTGGTTTGTAGGGAAATGCAGCAGTCAATTTTCAGAGCAAATTTCCAAAAACTTCAATCAGATAAATGAGCAAATCAACTTTTTTTCTCCAAGTGGTGTTGCTTGAGAAAGAAATGTTGGCTACAACACCAGCAAAACTGATCAACTTCCATCTTTAGATCCAATAAAAGGTATTTTTTGAGGTAGTGTGAAAAGGTGATTACTTTTGTAATGTGATAGGGGTCGGGGAAAGAAAGTTGTGTTCCTAAGCAGGGTATTGATAGGAGCTGATCAGCAAATGATGGAAATAATTTACCCTGCAGTCATATTTCGAGTTCTGTGATTATTTTGTAGTCACGGGTTACAGAGTCTAACTTGTTCAATTGGCCATTCTTTCCCAGTGACACCGTCTCCCCCTAAACTCTACGGACTGGTCTCCTGTGAACAACTCAACACTGACGGCTCCGTGGCCTACGGCTGTTTGGCGATGGACTACACCCCCGAAATCACCAACCTCTCCTGGAGGAAAGAAGACCAACCGATCGCCACTGGATTCAAGACCTACCCGTCAGTGCTGAACAAGAAGGGAACCTACACCCTGAGCAGCCAGTTAACGATCCCCAAGTCAGAGGTGGGGAGCAGCAAAATCTACTGCGAGGTTCGACGTGGCGAGTCGCACTGGAGCAAGGAAATGCCAGGTTAGTGTTTTGGGCTACAGGTGAAAAATTGTTAAATATCTGCGAAAAGCGGAGAGATTACGTTGAACTTGTATAGAACCTCGGTTAGACCACTCTTGGTGTACTGTGTACATTTTTGGTCTCCATATCATAATTCGAGTCGTGTTCACAATTCTGGTCTCCATAATACAAAAAGAATATAGAGGCACTGAAGACGGTGCAGAAAAGATGCATGTGTATGATACCAGAACTGAGAAGTTACAACTTTCAAGAAAGATTGAGCAGGCTGGGGCTCCTTTTTTAGAAAAGAAAAGGCTAAGAGGTGACATAATGAAGATCTTCAAAATGATGAAGGGGTTTGAAAGGGAGTTGTAGGGAAAATATTTCTGCTTGTGGGGGAATCCAACAGAAGGGGTCATAAATAGAAGATAGTAACAAATTATTCCAATAGGGCATTGAAGAGAAACGCCATTGCCCAGACATGGTTAGAATGTGCAACTCGCTACCACATGGAATAGTTGAGGCGAATTGCATAGATGCATTGAAGGGAAAGCTAGATAATACTGGAAGGAGAAAGGCATAGATAAAGTAGGTTGGGAGGATCGTGTGGATCATAAACACCGGCATAGACCAGTTGGGACGAATGGCCTGTTTCTGTGTGGTAGATTCTATTTAATTATATATTTAAAAAAAACTTTGCAGTTGTTAATTGTTCCGGTTGTAACAGAAAATCCTAATAAAATATGTTCCCTTGAAGATCCTGTGGTACATCATCCAACTCTAATCCTCACGGTGAGTTCCAGTGAAGAAATCACAAGCAGCAGAGCTGCAACTATCGTGTGTTCAATCGTCGAATTCCGTCCAAATTCAATAACCGTGAATTGGCTGAAGAATGGACAACCCATGGATTCGGGGTTCGTCACCTCTCCTGCCTGTGAAGTGAACGGGAACTTCACGGCGACCAGTCGGCTGACAGTCCCCGCCGGGGAATGGTACAACGGCTTCACATATACTTGTCAGGTCTCTCATCGAGAGTTCATCCAAAGCCGAAACATCACCAGACCAGGTAAGAGCTTCAACTCTCGGAAGATCCAGATCATTGTGAGCGCCGATTTCAATAAAAGTTAAGAATCTTATCGGAATTAGTACACAACACAGAACAATTTCTAATGTTCAAGCATGCAGTTCGTACTCCCTTCCAATATCAAAGAAGAGAAAGAAACACTTGCATTTATCCTCAGTACATCCCAAAGTGTTTTACAGACAATTAATAATTTTTGAAGGGTAGGCACTGTTGTAATGTCGGAAACGAAGAAGCCAATGTTCACACAGCCAGATCTCATAAGCAGCAACGTGATAATAACCAGACAATGTGTATTGTATGTTGCTTGAGGGTTACATATTGGCCCAGGACACAGCGGAGTACTCCCCTGCTGTCCTTCGAAATAGGATATTTTGTGTCCCACTCAGAGGGCAGGTGCCTCGCGCCAAAGACATCACCTCCAACAGTGCAGCGCCCTCTCAGCACTCCACTGGGAGTGCGACCTTGCACTTTGTGCTCACGTGACTGGAGTGAGACTTGAACCCACAACCTTCCAACGCAGGGTCCCTCACGGTTCCGGATTTCATGACCTCGCCAAAGAAGGTTTCCATCTGCTGTGATGTCAGCCAGTGTGTGAGGTGTCCTTGGTCTCAGGTTTATCCTGAGTTAACTGATCGTATTCGGAGCAGCAGAAGGTGCCTGGAACCGTTTTTGGATAGCTATTCGGCGATCCCATGCTTAAAAGGGCAACTATTCTATATCGGGTACGACATTCAGTTCTGGGCATCCCACCTCAGGAAGGATATATTGGCATCGGAAAGTTTACAAGCATGATACCGGGATTAAAAGGGTTAAATTATGAGGACGCTCCGCATAGACTGGGCTTGATTTCCCTCGAGTATAGAAGATTGAGGAGTAACGTAAGTGAGGTGTTTAAGATGATAAAAGGATTTAATTGAGCAGGTAGAGAGAAACTATTTCCTCTGGTGGTGGAGTCCAGAACAGGGGGGCAGAACCTTAAAATTAGAGCTAGGCCGTTCAGGGGTGATGTCAGGAAAGACTTCTTCACACAAAGGGGAGTGGAAATCTGAACCCTCTTCCCCCAATAAGCTGTTATGGCTTGGTGTGAATTGAAAATTTCAAAACTGATACTGATAGATTTTTGTGAGGTAGGGGTATTAAGGGATACAGAAACAAGGCGGGTAGATTGAGTTAAGATAGATCAGCCGTGATCTAATTTAATGTCGGTAAAGTCTCGAGGGGCTGAGTGACGCTCTCCTGTTCCTATGTTCCGATTACTGCCCTGCTGTCATATCTCTTTCTGATTCTCTCTCTCCAGAATGACAGATGAGAAATGCTCACTTATGACATTATTAGCAAACGACCCCATTATAAACAGCATTACAAACGGCATTACAAACTATTGTCCACCATAAAATGTTTTTTGGCACTTCATTCTCCCGACATTGCACTTCTCCTCTGAGGGGGACTGCGACTAATTCATTATAATCGCCCCAAAAATCGCGACAAGGAACCAGAAAGTTAACTTAGTTTCCAGTTACGCCTAAAATCCGGGATATAATTTGACACTCGTTTTGAACCAGCGCAATTTGCGTGTACAGCTGCTGAGCCTGGAGACAGAGCCATTGTCGTCAGCGGAGATGCGTTGGGGCACAAGGATCGATAGGCGGGAGAAAAGAACAATGGTTTTGGACATATCGTAATTCCATCCGTAGCACGCTTGCGCCCGAGTTTAATCAAATTATTGCGCCGGTATTTGCTTCACAGCCCATTGCAGGTGTCTCTGGGTGCAAATAAACAGAAAATGTTAAGTCTCCCGAACTCGTTGCCAATTCGTTGTCCTTATAATAACGATGGTGTTTACGTAACGCGAAGTGGTTGATATCTCAAAGCTAATTTATTCTCCTTGAGAGATTGAGGCCTGAATACTGGTGTCCTGATTGTGAAGAAGAAGGTTTGCTTGACTTTCGTTACCGTTTCACAGATCCTTCCTCATGTGGTGGTCCAGTGATTACTATTCCGCAACCGTCACAAGAACAGGTCTTACTGGAGGCGACGGTGACATTAACCTGCATCGTAACTGATGCTCCTTATGGAATCAACGTGACCTGGACTCGAGAAAAGCTGCCTTTGAAATCAGAGATTGCCACCCAACCCGGAAAGGATCCCGATAGCGTGATCAGCAAAATAAACATCTCGACACAAGACTGGCTGAGTGGGGAGAAGTTCTACTGCGTGGTGAGTCACCAGGATCTGCCGACTCCTGTAAGAGATTTCATCTGCAAGAAAAAAGGTGAGCGGTGAGACTGTAGAAATAAGTGAGACGTTGTGACAATTGCCAAAGATTGTGCAAGAACCAATTCGTTCTGCCTAAGTCTTTTAATGGGCTAATCTAAAGCAGTAGATGTAATATATTTGGATTTTCCACAGGCCGTCGATAATGTGCCACTTTGTAGATTCGTGGCTAAGGTCAGAGCATATGGAGTAAGTGCACAGGTAGCAGAATGGATAGTATGTTGGCAACAAAACAGGAAACAGAGAGTGGTGTTTATGGCTAGCTACTAAGACTGGCAAAATGTGGGAAGTGTTGTTCCACAGAGACAACTGGTGCTGGGACCACTGTTGTTCACAATTTACATCAATGATTTGGAGTCGGGAATCGGAAGTACAATTTCAAAATTTGCGGATCAGAAGAAATTGGCGAGTTAATGCAAAGGAAGAAAGCGTTAAAATGTAAGAAGACAAAAATAAATTTCCAGAATGCCCGTGGAATTGGCAAATGAATTTCAATATAGATAAATGTGAGGTGATGCATTTTGTTAGGAAGGATAAGGAGGCCACATATTGCTTGGATAATAAGAGTCTAAATTGGGTAGAGGTGCAGAGGGATCTGGGGGTACACAAATCACTATAACTGGCCACGCAGGTTAATATGGCCCAAAAAAAGGAAAACCAAACAGTGCGGCTGATTTATTGATGGATGGAATCGAAAAGCAGAAAGGTTATGTTAAACTTGTGTAGAGCCTTGGATAGACCACACTTGTGATCTCCATGTTATAAAAAGGACATAGAGGCGTTGGAGAAGGTGAAAAAAGATACCCAAGGAAGATATCAGAACTCAGAGGCCATACCAGGAAAGATTAAAGAAGCTGGGACTCCTTTCTCTGGAAAAGAGCAGCCTGTGGAGTAACCTGATGGAGGTCATTTAGATAATGAAAAGGTTTGATAGGCTAGACGGAGAGAAAATATTCCCACTTGGGGGGAAGTCCAAAACTGTAGGCCTCCAATGTAAGATAGCCAAGCATATTTCTCTAACATCCAACCACAGGTTTCATTGTCTCTGGAACTCTCCAGTTTATTGACATTGATTGTCATTGTTCTGCAGCTGAAAATCCCAGGGAACCGTCCGTGTCTGTCCTCCTGCCCGTGGCAGAAGTCTCCGCTCAGAGGTTTGTGACGCTCACCTGCTTAGTGAGGGGTTTCTCCCCCCGAGAAATCTTCGTCAAATGGACCGTCAATGAAGAGCCGGTGAATTCCAGCAAGTACAAGAACACCGAGGTGATGGCGGAGAACGGCAGCAGCTCCTTCTTCATGTACAGCCTGTTATTCGTGTCGGCGGAGGAGTGGACCAGCGGTACTTCTTACTCTTGTGTGGTGGGACATGAAGCGATCCCTTTGAAGATCATGAACAGAACAGTTAATAAATCGAGCGGTAAACCTAGTTTTGTGAACATTTCACTTGTGCTGATGGACACCGTAAATTCTTGTCAATGAGAAGCTCTCGGTTGCATTTCAGTTCTTAAATCAAAACCAATAAAGGCCTTTTCTTCCAATCGTCAATTAAAGACACTTCCGCTCAATTAATTTTGTTTCCCAATTTTGCCAAAGGGAGGGCTTTTTACGTGAAATAGGATATTTGC
Organism: Heptranchias perlo; assembly: GCF_035084215.1. Classification (NCBI taxonomy): domain Eukaryota; kingdom Metazoa; phylum Chordata; class Chondrichthyes; order Hexanchiformes; family Hexanchidae; genus Heptranchias; species Heptranchias perlo. The sequence continues at coordinate 1,062,502 of NW_027138407.1, forward strand.
CGATTTCGGGCCCACGGCTTAAAAAGGCCGTGCTCACAGCTCAGATATACCACGGGCTAGAATCACAGTGAAGCTCTTTTATTACAGGGATTCCCCAGTTAACTTCAGTAACTTTCTTCCCTGTTCCGGGGCACTAAGAAGTTCCCATTTCCGAAAAACAAGCGCTACACATTTAGATATTCGTGTTCCTGTTTTTTGTCTTGTCCAACCCTTCAGAATTCTGGTCAGTTTTACTTTCACAGAATCCAACCCATTGGGAACTGAAGTGAGGGCCACACACGAACTGATTTCATTTTAAGACCATTGAACCGGCAGGTAGAACAGAATTCTGTGCGGCATTGAACTCGGACCAAAGAGATGAAAAGGCAATTGTTAACCCACTGCATCCTCTCTCCAGAGAGAATGTGAAAGGGCAATAGTTAACAGAATGTACCCCGCCTCCCACTCCCTCAACAGAGAGTGTTGAAAGGGCAATTGTTAACGCACTGTACCCCCTACTCCCCCACCAGAGAAAGGTGAAAGGGCAATTGGTAACTCACTATCCCACCCACCAAAGAGAAGCTAAAGGGCAATTGTCAACCCAATGTACCCCCCACGACAGAGAAGTGAATGGGGAATTGTTAACTCACTGTACCCGCTACTACCCCACCAGAGAGAGGTGAAAATGCAATTGATAACGCACAATATCCCGCCAACAGAGAGAGGGGCCGGGGCAATTGTTATTCCAATGTACCACCTATTCCCCCACTAGAGTGAAGTGAAAATATAATTGTTAAACCAATGTGCACCCCATTCCCCACTAGATGGGAAAGGGCGATATTTAACACGCCCTCACCAGTTATAGGTTAAAGGGCAATTGTTAACTCACTGTACCACCGACTCCCCCACCAGAGAATGGTGAACTTAACCCATCATAACGCAGACGCACCCCCCACCCCCAACTAGGGAAGGGGCAGGACAATTGTTATCAAAATGTACCCCCGACTCCCCCTCCTGAGGGAACTGAATGTGCAATTGTTAAGCAGATGTACGCCCACAAGTGGGAGGTCAAATGGCAATCGTTAATCCACTGCACCCTCAGAGAGAGGTAAAAGTGCAATTGTTAACCCGCTGTATCCACCACTAACTCAGCAGAGAAAGGTGAAAGGGTAATTATCAACCCACTGTTATCCACACTGCCCCACCAGTGAGAGGTGAAAGGGCAATTGTTAATGCACTGTACACCCCCCACTCCCCCACCGGAGAAAGATGAAAGGGCAATTATTAATCCACTGTACCTTCCTCTACTCCACCAGATAAATGTGAAAGGACAATTGTTAACCCACTGTGTCACCACTGCCCGGACAGTGAGAAGTGAAAGGGCAATTATTAACCAACTGCACCTCCCACTCCCTCGCAGGAGAGAGGTGAAAGGGCAAATATTAACACACTGCACACCTCCCACTCTCCACCAGAGAAACTTGAAAGGGCAATTGTTGCCCCACTGTACGTCCCACTCCCCCGACAGAGAGAGGGCAATTCAAGAATTCTCTATTATATCGGCTCAGTTCAGCTTCGAACCAACTGTCCATAGATTCTTAGTTTGCCACATGAGAATTATATTCCAAAATTGGAATTTATTCAATTTAATGCCTTTCAATCATGTTTAGGGCAAACTTGTCCGTGTCAATCGTAAACTAATAGATTGAATTTTAATAGTCCAACATCTGAACCGTTGATGGAATCATCGCCCGGTTTTTACACGGTTGTGTTGCTGATGATTTTGAGGCCAATCAAATGAATTGTTGATTCCATCGGCTGATGTCACATTGCATCTCACACAGAACACATTTAGACACAGAGCGCGGTAGAATCGTCTCTGTGATAAGCACTGTCAAGATCAGACTCGGTTATTGCTGCTCTGTGAAACTTAGAGCAAAAGTAAAAATGCGCTCACACAGATAAATAATCACACTAAAACACACATGGACACACGAACACGCAAATAAACATACACACAAGCACACACACACACACACACATACACATCACACACACACAGACACACACATTGGGACTCACAAACAAAAACTAAACCAAATCAAGAGGTGGCCATAAACACATTCGTAGATACGGTAGGGGACAAATCAAAACTTCAGGCTACAGGCGAATATCGAAATCAACTGTGATACTTGAATGGACACAGTCTCGAAAAAGTAACCTGAATAAATAATTCCTGATACCATAACATTTTATATGTCTCTGTTCTGTACTGTCCATACACTGAAGCATTGTTCTCAGTTAGAAACTGATACAAGTTGCTGATGTTCAAAGTATTTTCATCATAAATAAATGAACAAGATTGCCACTCAACTCCGATTTCTGACCCAGCATTCTTGGCTGTCTCCAAAACAGGAGTTATCTAATCCTATAGTTAAAATAACCGACACCAATCAGGTCAGCCCGCTCGTTACTTTACCGTAATATTTCCGAATGATGGATCGTATGAAATTGATCCAAAAGAAATTGGCATGTGACATTTAAGAAAGAAGCATCATTTTTACCAACATCGAAAGTATGAGGATCATAAGGGAAGATGGCTGTGGAGTTAGGAACAGAGATAAATTCCTTAGAGTTATAAACTTAACACAAGAGAGATATTGAAAATTACATTAGAGAGCAGAATAATACCTTATGGAAAAGAAAAGATAATTTAAAATACTACTGCTAATAATAATAAGAATGATATCCTGGTCTAACAAACAATCTGAATATATTTCCTTCTCCCCGTCCCCTGTAGATTCCTCAGACCACATCTGGATTGAAGACTATGAGGAAGAGAACGACAACATCTGGACAACCGCTTCCACATTCATCATCCTGTTCTTCCTGAGCATTTTCTACAGCGCTGCCGTCACTCTAGTAAAGGTGAGAAGATTCAATCCTCTGACATTTCGATCTGACTGAAGCGGATGGACAAATCTCCAGAAGTTTCATTGAAAAAAAAATACTGACATAAATCCCCAGACCACTAAATATCTGCATCATTCTTTTATTCCTCTTTTACAGGTGAAGTGATCGGTTGAATTTCGGACGCTGTGGATTTTCCTAATCTGTTTTATGAACATCTCTCTATTATTGAAATAAAATATACCCTCTTGGCGATTCTCAAATTAAAACATCTTCAGTTATTGGATGTCAATTTTTTGCTGTGAAAAACACAGAGGGGATTTCTGTCTTTCTCTTTAAAATGTTTATTAATATGTTAGATAATCATGGCTATAATGTTAATGTGTCTTAGAGGTTTACCTTTGTTTGAATACTTCATTTGTAAATAAGTAACTTTTCTTATTGCTTATTCACGATCGTTTGTTCCCTTCATGTTGAGCCCCTCTTTTCCCTCTCTGGTCTCTGTTCCAGTTGTACAGATAGCTGGTAGTTCAGACAGGTTGTACTCTGTTCTCAATGTGACGCTCAGTTGTGATATGCACTTTGTGTTAACTTTTTGAAAACTTCCCTGTAAATTGTTCTCTGTGAAATTGCTAATAAATCTGAAATGATAAATGGGACTAATTTGAACTTTGCTGAGTTCCTTCTTCCAAAGACTCCTCCACAACGCTCCGTTTTCACTATCACGCCCTTTTAAAATTTTCCTGACAGGTATTTTTCATCCGTCCTGTCTAAGTTGTGTTTAAACCCAAGTCCCTTCGGTTAAGAAGCCACTATCGCTAACCAATGTCCCATCATATCAATGACACATTTAACTCTGTGTTTTTATGTCAAGCCCCAGAGGTGGAATGATTGCCTGGGGACCAAGGCCCATTTCGCAGTCTTCTCCAACCATGTTTCAATCCAGCCCTGCATTCACCTGACCTACCCGCCGACTCTCGGTACCCGCCCACAGTGCTTATTGAGGTCCATTGGGAATAAACCAGATCTGGAGAACTTCCAGTACATTTTCAACGTGATCGGCCTTAATTCTGAGTAAGAGGAGCCTTCTGTTGCTCCCACTGTACCTGCTCCTAACTGTCTCTCTTCTCATATCTCCCACTCTCTTCTCCCCTTGGGAATTTTACTCAATTTATTTCTGCATTGATGCTGCATTCCATTCTTTTAATGCTTGCTTGCTTCCCTTTCTTTTTCTTTCTGTATTAAATTATCTCTTTCCCTTTATCTCTTCTTTTTGAAAAAATATTTCCCAATTTTTCTGACTTTACCGTTTTGTTTCTCAATTGATTGTTATTTTTAAAACCTATCGCCTGGAGTATTTAGCAGAACCGGAAAAGGAGTAGACATTCAGCCCCTCGAGCCTGTTCCACCATTCCATTAGATCATGGCTGATCTGTATTTTAACTCCATCTACCGGGGTTGGTTCCGTCACCCTTAATACCATTGCCTAAAAAAATCTATCTATCTCAGTTTTGAAATTTTCAATTGACCCTCATCCTCAACAGATTTTTCGAGGATGGAATTCCAGATTTTCACTACCCTTTGTGTGAAGAAATACTTCCTGACAACAGCCTCAAGCTGCCTAGCTCTAATCTAAAGGATATGCCCCCTTGTCCTGGACTCGCCAACGAGAGGAAATAGTTTCTCTCTATCTACTCTATCAAATCCTTTAATCATTTTAAACACCACAATTAGGTCACCCTTAATCTCCTATACTCAAGGGAATATACGCCTAGTTCATGCGACCAGTACTCATAATGTAATCCTTTTAGCTCCGGTATATTTGTGGTGAATTTGTGCTACACCCCTTCAAGGACAATATGTCTTTCCTGAGGTGCGGTGTCCAGAACTGAACAAAATGGCGTCAAACCAGAGATTCATACCTTTTGCAGTCCAGTCCCCTTGAGATAAAGGCCAACATTCCATTAACCTTTTAAATTATTTTTGGCACCTGTTCACTAACTTTTACTGATTTCCGTACTTGGACTCATAAATCTCGAGTGGGTCAACGCATTATTTGTTCTTGGGACGTGCTCGACTAAAGCAAGTTTTCATATACCCATCCCTTGGTGCCTTGAAGGCATGAGGTGCCAAACACCACAAGCGTGGAACTTCAATGAAGGATATCATTAAACCAATTGGGGTTTTAACAACAATGCAGTCGCTTCTGTCGTTCATTCCTGGTGTCAGCTCACATATTAGCAGCTGTTTTTCAATTCAGTTTCACGATTCGCCGTGGCGAGATTTGACCGTACGACCTACGGGTCAGCAGTCTAGTACTATAGTCGCCGGGCTGGTTGGTCCAATGTTAGAGTGCTTTCTGCAGTGTAAGCTGTCTCATTACAGAAAATGCATTAACGTTATAAAGAGTGTAACAGTTTAGGTTCAACGGGATGACACTAGGAAGAGCAGCTTCAGTTATGATGAGAGACTTGAGATACTTGGACGATTTCCATTAAAGCAGAGAAGGCGAAGGGATCTAATCGAGTTTGTTTTTATTGTAAACGTGTTTTGTTGTAAGGAGGATGGAGAGACTGATTCCTTTGCTTGAGGAGCCAGTAACGAAGGGTCATCAAATTAAAATTATTATCAAGCGGATGAGAGAGGTTAGAGGAACAAAGTCATCTGGGCATACATGAAGATAAATCACTGAAAGGTCATAAAAAAGAGCCTACAGGTGACTTCAGACCCATGTCAATGTGATTGACTCATAACTGTCCTTTGAGGTGGCCTAGCAAGCCACACTGTTGTATCAAATCCTTTCAAAGAGCAGAAATGCAGTTGTTCCAGAAGATCCATCACCACATTCTCAGGGCAAATAGGGAAAAAATACCGACCTTAATAATGACGTCCACATCTCGAGAAATAATAAGGAAGGGAAAGATTTAACGGGCAGTGGTATTAATTCCTGATTGCTGGCAGAGATTGATTGATCGATTGTTTTGTGCAACGATATTAATGGTTATGAAACGAAGGCGGGTAGATGGAGTTAAAATATAGATCACTCTTGACTTAAGTGAATGGCGGATCGAGTTGGAGGTGCTGAATGGCCTGCTTCTATGCCCCGATATTGCTATGAGACACAGTGGGCCAAAAAGTTAGATGGGACAAATGTGGTCGTGGAAACTAAATACCCCGAGTCACCACTTCTTGATCCATTCATTGCGATATCTGGGACCTAGTACTCCGGCCTACAAATGGGCTGGAGCATATTAATGTGTTAATGACGTCATATTAAGGCACTTCCACAGCGCAGATTCACAGTAATGATACTGGGGCTAAAAGGCTTCAACTATGAGGGTAGGTTGCATAGATAAAGCTTGTATTATCTTGCGTGTAGGGGATTAAGGGTTGATCTAATTGAGGTGTTTAAGACGAGTAAAGGATTCGATAGGGTAGATGGAGAGAAATTACTTCCTCTGGTGGGGGAGTCCGGAACAAGAGGGCAGAACCTTAAAATTAGAACTCGGCCTTTCAGGGGTGATGCCAGGCAGCACTTCGTCAAACAAAGGGTAGTGAAAATCTGAAACACTCTCCCCCAAAAGGTTGTTGAGGCTGGCGTTCAATTCAGAATGTCATAACTTAGCTTAGGGTATTAAGGGTTTCTAGACCAAGGCGATGGAGTTAAGATACAGATCAGTCGTGATTTAATTGAATGGCGGAACAGGCTCGAGGGGCTTCCTCTCTTCCTATGTTCCTATGTTTTATGTTCAGGTCCAGGAACATTTTGTCAAAATCATTATGTTGCAGGATATCTTGTGATGAGGTCCCTGCTACCACTAGCTTTTCCAGTGATTTCGTTTTCTCGGAAGTGCTAATTACAAACGATTCCCTTTCAAATTGACCTGCTAGCTCATAAATGACTTTGGAGACATACACACATGCACAGTCACACACACAAACACACATACATACAAACCCACAGTGAAACACACACACAGTCACTCATATATACACATGCACACACACATATATACAAACACACACACTCACACAGAGATATACACACACATACACACACTTACACAGACACATACATCCACAGGCATTCACACACACATACATACACCCAAAAGCATACATGCACACTGTGAAACTACAAAGAGCTGGCTCCCTGGTACACCACTGTACGCTAAGAAGGAACGCTAGGTGGCGCTCCAGACCAAACCAAGTGATTTTCTCGAACTGCAGCCGTCAGTCCGCCGTCCTGCAGGGCCGCTGAAGTATGAAACACTGGGGAAGGGAATCTACATCCCTCAGATCGGCTATCCTTCTTTACCATGAGTTCCAACATATCTTAAAAGACAGTTATGAGATTGTGGCATGTGGTTCATTCATATTGATCAGTTTTGAGCAAGCTATTTTCTTAAAGACAGTGCGCCATGCAAGATCTATCCATCTGTGTAATATAGCTCTATGTTTAACATTTTACACAGACAGACACACACAGGCATACATCTACAGATAGAAAGTCATGCAGATAAATAGACAGACAGGCAGGTCGATAGATAGATAGTTAGATAGATAGACGTCCATGAAATTGAATTATCGGGCGAGGTAACTGGTGGCCGATGCCATCCAAATCTTTCATACCATGTACAGCACAGGTTAGATACAGAATAAAACTCCATCTACGCTGTCCCATCAACAACTCCAGGGCAGATGCAGGAGATAGAGATGAAAACTTCCCCTGCACTATCCGCATCAAACAATCCCAGTACAGGTACAGCATGTGTTAGACACAGAATTAAGCTTCCCCTACATTGTATTATCAAACACTCCCAGGACAAGTACAGCACTGGTTCCGTGCGGAGTAAAGCGCCCTCAACACGCATCAAACGCCCATCAAACAATCCGAGCGCTGGTATAGATCGCGTTAGATACCGAGAACAGCTCCCTGTGCACAGTCCGTCAAACACTTCCAGGGTAGGTACAGCACGGGTTAGATATAGAATTGAGCTCCCTCCACATTGCCCCATGAAACACTTCCAGGATATTTAATGCTCAAGTTGCATTTTAGAGTAAATCTCCCTCTGCGCACTCCCATCAATTTGGTTCGAGGCCTATGATTGTGGCTGAGAGAGAAGTTTTGCAACACATTGATATCTTGATATAGGATGGGGGGCGGGGTGGGGAAGGCAAACAACACCCATTTTTGAGAGGCAGGACAGAAGGTCGAAATAGGAGATAGAGGCGACATGTGGTCAAAAAAATAAACAGCGAGTTGTTATGATCCGGAATACATTGCCTGAAAGGGTGGTTCTAGCAGCTTAAACAGCAACTTTCAAAAGGGAATTGGATAAATACTTGAATGGGGAAAATTTGCAACATCCGCAACTTCGCCGATCACTGCCACCTCCCTCCCCCAACTCAGCTCTACTCTTGCTGAAGCCCTCCTTCATGCCGTTGTTACCTTAACACGTGACTATTCCAATGCTCCCTTGGCCGGCCTCCCAGCTTCCACCCTCCATAAGCTTCGGTTCATCCAAAGCTCTCCTGCCCGTAACTCGCATCAAGTCCCTTTCACTCATCATCCCTGTGATTGCTGACCTACATTGGCTCCCGGTTTGGCAACGCCTCGATTTTAAAGCCTTCTTTTCAAATTCTTCCATGACCTCGCCCTTCCCTATCTCTGTAACCTCCTCCAGCCCTATAACTTCCCAAGATCTCTGTGCTCCTCCAATTCTGACCCCTTGCTCATCGCCAATTTTAATCGCTCCACCATTGGCTGCCGTGCCTTCAGCTTCCTAGGCTCTAAGTTCCTTAATATCTACCTCTTTGACCAAGCTTTTGGCCTGCTATCCTAATACCTCCTTATGTGGTTCGGTGTCAAATGTTGTTTGATAACGCTCAAGTGAAGCGCCTTGGGACGTTATGTAGCCATACAAATGCAACTTATTGTTGAAAGAGGAGAGTGGTACTAATTGGATAGCTCTTTCAAAGAACTGGCGCAGACACGTTGGGCCAAATGGCCTTCTTCTGTGTTGTAGCATTTTATGATTCTATGAAATTAATCTGTGATGTCGCTATATAGAGTGACGAGAGGGATACCTGACCCATTATGAATGTTGGTACCCTCTTTACTTTATTTGCCCATAACTTACAGAAATGTACCAAAAAAACTATTGATACTTGAATCCGTTGAGACATTTGCATTTTCGCTCCCTTTATTTCAGTATTGTGTTGGTGGGGGAACATTTATCGTGTTTCAGTCCCTGAATACTCTAATCTCGGCCTTCCGTTTATGAGTTTGTTTCTATAAACGTCTCACCAGTTTCAATGAAATGTACATGGCACCAAAACCAGATCAACAAAGTCACTTCATGATTTGTTTGAACTCACAAAAAGGTTTCTTTTAATAATATTGTTAGTAGGTACAAAATAAATAGAAATGTCTCGAACATTGTCATCAATTTCAGTTTTGTTCAATTAGAACAGATGTTATTTATATCGAAGGGAAAAATATTAAAATTAACCATTCAATTTCTGAAAGTTATGCGGCTGATATCACGGAATATCTTTGAATAGCCTGGTGTTCCATAAGAACATAAGAACATAAGAACATAAGAAATTGGAGCAGGAGTAGGCCAATCGGCCCCTCGAGCCTGCTCCGCCATTCAATAAGATCATGGCTGATCTGATCCCAACCACAAATCTAAAGAACACAAGAAGTCGGAGCAGGACCCGGCCACATAGCCCCTGGGCCCTCTCCGCCACCCACAGGGCATTGACCGATCCGAACTCAGCTTCATGTCCAATTTCCTGCCCGCTCCCCATAACCCCTAATTCCCTTTACTTCTAGGAAACTGTCTATTTCTGTTTTAAATTTATCTAATGATGTAGCTTCCACAGCTTCCTGGGGCAGCAAATTCCACAGACCTACCACCCTCTGAGTGAAGAAGTTTCTCCTCATCTCAGTTTTGAAAGAGCAGCCCCTTATTCTAAGATTATGCCCCCTAGTTCTAGTTTCACCCATCTTTGGGAACATCCTTACTGCATCCACCCGATCAAGACCCTTCACAATCTTATATGTTTCAATAAGATCGCCTCTCATTCTTCTGAACTCCAATGAGTAGAGTCCCAATCTACTCAACCTCTCCTCATATGTCCGCCCCCTCATCCCCGGGATTAACCGAGTGAACCTTCTTTGTACTGCCTCGAGAGCAAGTATGTCTTTTCTTAAGTATGGAGACCAAAACTGTATGCAGTATTCCAGGTGCGGTCTCACCAATACCTTATATAACTGCAGCAATACCTCCTTGTTTTTATATTCTATCCCCCTAGCAATAAAAGCCAACATTCCGTTGGCTTTCTTGATCACCTGCTGCACCTGCATACCAACTTTTTGATTTTCTTGCACTAGGACCCCCAGGTCCCTTTGTACTGCAGTACTTTCCAGTCTCTCGCCATTAAGAAAATAACTTGCTCTCTGATTTTTCCTGCCAAAGTGCATAACCTCACATTTTCCAATATTATATTGCATCTGCCAAATCTCCGCCCACTCACCCAGCCTGTCTATATCCCCTTGCAGGTTTTTTATGTCCTCCTCACTCTCTACTTTCCCTCCCATCTTTGTATCATCTGCAAATTTTGATATGTTGCACTCGGTCCCCTCCTCCAAATCGTTAATATAGATTGTAAAGAGTTGGGGACCCAGCACCGACCCCTGTGGAACACCACTGGTTACTGGTTGCCAGTCCGAAAATGAACCATTTATCCCAACTCTCTGCTTCCTGTTTGATAACCAATCCTCCACCCATGCCAGAATATTACCCCCAATCCCGTGATTTTTTATCTTAAGTAATAATCTTTTATGTGGCACCTTGTCGAATGCCTTCTGGAAGTCTAAATACACTACGTCCACTGGTTCCCCTTTATCCACCCTATACGTTATATCCTCGAAGAACTCAAGCAAATTTGTCAGACATGACTTCCCCTTCATAAAGCCATGCTGACTTTGTCCTATTAAATTATGCTTATCTAAATGTTCCGTTCCATTGGATGTCAACTCGGTGGAGGCTTGAACTGTTAAAACAGTGACAAGACCAGTGTCCAGTGCATTAATTTCAGAGCTTACAACATATTGCAACTTGTATTTTAAAATGTTGCTAAGGAAACTGTTTTGGCAGAATAAATAAGGAGAAACTGTTTCCAGTCGGCAAGGTTCGGGAACCAGAGAACAGCGATTGAAGGCAATTGGCAAAAGAACTAGAGGCTACATAGGCTATGTGTTGTTATGACCTGGAATGCACTGCCTGAAAGGTGAGGGAAGAAGATTCAATCGCAAATTTCAAAAGAGAATTGGATGAATACTTGACGGGAAAAATTACACGGCTATGGGGAAAGAGCAAGGGAGTGGGACTAATCGGATAGCTGTTTCAAAGTGCCGGCACAGGCATGATGGGCCGAATTGCCTCCTTCTGTGCTATAACATACTATGATACTATGAGCTTGCATTTCTGTAGCGCCTTTCACGACTTCAGGTCGTCCAAAAGCGCTTTACAGCCAAAATTACTTTATGAATTGCAGTCACTGTTGTAATGTAGCGAAACATGGCAGACAATTTGCGCACAGTTTGCTCCCACAATCAAAAACATGATAATGACCAGATGAAATGTTTCTAAATGTTGTTGGCTGAGGGGTAAATATTGGTCCAGGACACTGGAGAGAACTCCCAACCTCTTCTTCGAAGTGTTGTAATGCGTTACCTACATTACATCGAATTACATAGACATTACAGCGCAGAAACAGGCCATTCGACCCAACTGGTCTATGCCGGTGTCCTCCCACCCTACTTCACCAAACCATGCCTGCAATCCAATCTATTCCTTCCTGCCGCATTTACTTATCGAGCTTCCCTTAAATTCACCAAAGCTATTCGCCTCAGCTACTCCACGTGCCACATTCCAACGACTGTCTGGGTAAAGAAATTTCTCCTCAATTCCTTCTTGGATTTATTAGTGACTATCTTATATTTATGACTTCTGGTTTTAGATTCCACCCACAAATGGAAACATGTTCTCTACGTCTAAGCAATGAAATCCCTTCATACTTTCACGGACCTCTATTAGGTCACCCCTCAACCTTCTCTTTTCTACAGAAGAGAGCTCCAGCCTGCTCAGTCTTTCCTCATAGTTATAACGTATCATCCTTGTAAATCTTTTTCACACCTTCTCCAGTGCATTTATATCATTTTTGTAATAAGAAGGCCAGAACTCTGCACATCACTCCAAGTGTGATCTAACAATGGTTGTATATAAGTGTAACATAAATTCTATTTTGTTCAATTCAATTCCTCTAGAAACGATCCCCATTGCTTTGTTTGCAAATTATTGCCTTCTGAACCTGCGTTGCTACTTTTAATGATTTGTAAATGTGTTCCCCCAGATCCCTTTGCTCGCCTGCCCTGTTCAGACTCTTATTTTCCAGGGATTAGGTGGCCTCCTTATTCCTCCTACCAAAATGCACCACCTCACACTTATCTATATTGAAATTAATTTGACAATTACAACAGCAGCTACACGTCTAAAAATTGTCTGGAGAACTCTTTGAGATGTCCTGAGGTCGTGAATGGCGCTATATAAATGCAAGTCTTTTTATGGTTTGAATGAGTTTAAACAGCCTGTCAAAGTGCTCGGATGCAGCATTTCCACGGCCAAGAAGCAGAAATATCAAGTAAATAGAAAGAAAAAGATGGCATGACAAATACACGTAAAGCAATGTACTCCACAAACAATGAATGACTTTGAAACCTTGCTAATTAACAAAAGGGGAAGTCACAGAGCAGTGAAATAAATTATGTTGTGGTGGTTGAAGGAATGGTGTTAACCCGGACTCCCGAATAAGTCCCTTCCCTTCCTCAAAGGGCACCACAGAACATTAGAAGTTCGCGGCACAGAAACAAGCCTTTTGCCCATGGCCTCCATGCAGGATCTGTGTTGTAACTATCCAAAGCTAAATTCGCTCTCATCGCATGGCCCGGTGTCATCTTTGCTTCGAATATATTTCTCGACCGTTCCCTTAGAAGATGCAATGGTCTCTGTCTCAGTCAGGAGCGAACTCACTTAACTTCCCTCTGTGTCCTGGGGTTATATAATATTGGTGATTTCTGGTCATTCGGTTCCGCCAACTGGAGGAATTTTTTCTCCGCAAATCACCATTTCAAACCAATTCATAATTTTAAAAGTTAAGTCTCTTTTTAGTCTTATTTGCGGCGCAAATAATCCTACATGGTCACAAATCTCCACACCAGATATCGTGCCGCGCCCGGTACTCTCTTGGTGAATCTACACTGTATCCTGTTATTGATCTACTGACATTTTCATCAATCGGATGCGCCAAAACTATGAAATGTTTAATGGCCATCTGAAGCACCCGAACAGGTGCATAGGAAGTCGGTTTAATGACGCATTCGAGCGTCTGCACCTCCGACTTTGCAGCCGAGATAATGAGCACTTTACGTTCTCGGTCACATGGTTGACTCCTGCCCAGAAACTCTGATGCTAAGTTCAGGATGTCAACTTCTTGTGATTCCATAAAGAGACAAACTGAAATCATTTTATTTGTTGTTGTGAGCAACGAAATTATGGAGTGAGCAATGTGCATCTTAGAATCCTCCAATGCACCGCGCGGAGGGAGGCAATCCTTCCAGCCCTGTCTGTGCTGGTGCCGGCTGTTCAACGGGAGTTGTTTACTGTAGTCTTATTTCCCTGCCCTTTCCCGCTATCATTTATATAGCCTCTATTTTCAAACGTCTCTCCATCTCTTTGTGTCTATTCCTCTGCCCCTAATTGTATCACTCTGTTGTAATATATCCCCCTGTCCCATCACCTCTTCCGTGTGTACTTCTCTCTTTCTCTCTTTCTTTCTTTCTTTCATCAGTGTTTTAATCTCTGCCTCAGCATCCACTTGTGGCGACGCCTTCTACTTTCTAATAACCATCTTTGGGGGATTTCTGTTTAACTGCCCCTCATTTCTCCCAATGATTTCCTTCAGTTTTTCTCCCTTTTTAGTGAACGTATGAAAATCAAATAAGTTCATGTGTTTTATTCTTTAAAATTAAGATGGATGCGTATACAATGTTGAAACAAGAAGCAAGCTATACTCTGGTTATCGTTGCTGTCAGGGTACTCCCGCCCACACATACAGGAAGAATGTTCATGAGGAACACATGAAGCTGCTGCCTGGTATTTCATTCTGAGTGGACACACTTCCTGTTTTTTCTGCTGCCGGCTCGAAACCGCACATCTCACTTCTGAGCAAAACATAAATACAATGGCTTCAATCTGATGGAAACATCTTACAACGCGGCCTATATCTGACCGCAGAGTCGGGGCAGGACGGCAGAGATAGCATCGTGGTGACATTTGCAAATGAGTCCATTGTTTCTGTTAGAATCTCCTTTCCCGGACATGCCTGGCGTTATCCTTAGAGCAGTCTCTGAGCTCCCTCTGCTATCTGAAGCCGTGAGCTGATAGTTTGATCCCTGTCATGTTATATTTTCTCTGTGTTACTTGTTTCTCTATTTCTCAGCTTTTATCCTCGTGTCTCTTTCTCTTTTTAAATGTCTTTCTCCAATTATTTCTCTCTTTCTCAGTTTTTCTGTCTGTCTGGGCTTCATAAATAAAGTACAACATTGGACACAATACTGAAAATAGTGGGCAAATAAACAAGTATTTGATCCCAGCAAACCCTTTGGCCCTGCTGAAGAAGGTGATGAACCGACTATTATGGCAGCATATCCTTCCTTTGTTGTGGTTACACTAAAAAGCTTGGGAATAATTTTCCTCTTCATTGCCGGGGCAGTAATCCTTTCCCAGGATCAATTAATTATAATTTGTAAAAGTTCCGGGGCCTTTCTTAATGTCTGAATAGGGCTCAAAGACACTCGCAATTTCCAGCTCTCTCCCGCCCCTTTGTTTTTTACACTGGATCTCGCTTCTGGATCACTTCGCTATGTTATTCTTCAAATAGATTCCATTTCCGCTCTGGTAACATTACACCCCTCCCTGTTAGTTTTACAACAAAAACACATCTATTGTTTTGGACAAAAAAAAGGAAAGACTTGAATTTATATAGCGCCTTTCACAACCTCAGAAGCTTTGCAGCCAGTGAAGTACTTTTGAAGAGTAGTCACTGTTACAATGTCGGAAATGCTGCAATCAATCTCTGCAAAGCTTGTGCCCACAATTAGCAATGTGATAATGACTAGATCATCTGTTTTTAGTGATGTTGGCTGAGGGATAAATATTATCCAGGACACCATGGAGAACTCCTCTGCTCCTCTTTGACATAGTGCCATGGGATCTTTTATATCAACCGGAGAGGGCAGATTTAACGTCTCATATGTAAGGTGGCACCTCCGACAGTGCGGTACTCCCTCAGTACTGGACCTGGAGCATCGGCCTACATTACGTGCTCAAGTCTTTGAAGTGGGACGTGAAACCATGACTTTATGAATCAGGGGCGAGAGTGCTGCCCACCGGGCCAAAGCTGATATGATCCCTTCCCTGTTCTCATTAAACCAGACCGTGCCGGTGTTATTACACTCACCCCACCCCATTAATAGTGCGGTGGTCCTTGACTCTGTTATTCGATATTAGTCAATGTCTTCGCTATTAAAGCATTAGGCCCTGACTCGAACACGCTGCCTGTTATTATTGCATGCGTGCCAATCTTTGTTTCGATTGCATGAGACACTCCCTTTTTATCATCATACTAGATCCAGCATTGTGTTCAGTATTACTCTGGAGTCTACCTCTATTATTAGATCAAACACATATCTCAGTTAATATTATATTAGGTCCTGTCTCAGTTATTATTGTACTTGACCATGTCTCTCTTTATATTACACCATACCACGGCTCTCTTTATTTTATACGAGATCCTGTCTCTGTTTATATTAAACTAGATTCTGTTTCTGCTTACATTAGACCCCGTCTCAGTTATTACAGCGCTAAACCCTGTTTCTGTTTATATTAGACGAGACCATGTCTGAGTTATTAATGCATTAGACCATGTCTCTGTTAATATTACACTAGAAAGTGCATCAGTTATTACTGCACGAGGCCACTTGTCTGTTTATATTACACTAGAGCGGGTCTCTCTGTTTGTATTACACTTGGCCACGTCTCTGTTTATATTGTACTATACCATGCCTCTGTCTATATTACTCTAGATGGAGTCACCTTTTGTTATACTAGGCCCTGTCTCAATTATTACTGCACTAGACGACACCTCTTTTAATATTACACTATCCGTGTCTCAGTTATTTCTATACTCGACCATGTCTCTGTTTCGATTACACTAGACCAAGTCATGTTTATATTATACCAGGTCCTGACTCACTTATTACTGCACTAGACAATGGCTCTGTCTATATTACACTAGGTCATGTGTCTCAGCCATTAATACACAGGGACATGTCTCAGTCATTACTGTACTAGGCCATGCCTCTGTTTAAATTACACCTGGACATTTCTCAGTTATTACTGCACTGGACAATGTCTCTGTTTATATTGCACTAGACCCTGTCCGAGATATTACTGCGCTAGACCATAGCTCTGTTTATATTACACTAGACCAAGTCCAGTTATTATTGCACTTGATCCTATCTCTGTTTTTGCATTACACTAGACCCTATTTCCGTTATTACTGCACTAGACCCCGTATCTGTTTATATTACGCCTGTCCGTTTCTCAGTTAATACTGCACTACACAATGTCTTTTTTTCACCACACTGCGCCCTGACTCACTTACTACTGCAGTACACCCTGACTCTATTTATATTACACGAGACCCAATCTCAGTTGTTACTGCAGTAGAGAATGCCTCTCCTTACATTACACTGGACCATGTCTCTGTTTATATTACAACAGTCCATGTCTCCGTTTTTAGTGCACTAGACCATGTGACTGATTATATTACACTAGACCCTGCCTTAGGTATTAATGTGCTAGATCCATGCCTCTGTTTATATTACACTAGACCATTTCTCAGTTATTATTGCACTAGCCCACGTCTCTGTTAATATCCTACTAGGTTATGTCTCGATTATATCAAGCTTCTGTTTATACTACACTAGGTCTCCTTTCATAGAGTTATAGAAACATAGAAAGTTACGTCACAGAAAGAGGCCATTCGGCCCATCGTGTCAGTGCCGGCCGAAAAAGAGCTTTCCAGCTTAATCCCACTTTCCAGCAGTTTGTCCTTTGCCCTGTAGGTTACGGCACTTCAAATGCATATCCAAGTACTTTTTAAATGGGGTGAGGGTTTCTGCCTCTACCACTCTTTCAGGTTATGAGTTCCAGACCCCACCACCCTCTGGGTTAAAAGATTTCTCCTCAGCTCCCCTCTCATCTTTCTACCAATTACTTCAAATTTATGCCCCTTGGTCTCTGAACCCCCTGCTAAGGGAAATTTGTCCTCCCTATCCACTCCATCTAGTACCATAATAATTTTACATTCCTGAATTAAATCTCCCCTCAGCCTCCTTTGTTCCAAAGAAGACAACACCAGCCTATCCAATATTTTCTCATAGCTAAAATTCTCCAGCCCTGGCAACATCCTCGTAAATCTCATCTGAACGCTGTAATGTGGTGACCAGAATTGTATGCAATACTCAAACTGTGGCCTTACCAATGTTTTTTACAGTTCTAGCATAACCTCCCTGCTCTTATATTCTATGCCTCGGGGAATAAAGGAACGCATCCCGTATGCCCTTTTAACCGCCTTATCTACCTGCCCTGCTATCTTCAGGGATCTGCGGACATGTATTCCAAGGTCCCTTTGTTCCTTTACACCTCTCAGTATCCTTCCATTTATTGTGTATTCCTTTGTCATGTTTACCCTCCCCAAATGCATTACATCACACTTCTCTGGATTAAATTCCATTTGACACTTTTCTTCCCACCTGGCCAGTCCAATGATATCTTCCTGCAGTCGACAGCCTTCCTCCTTCCTATAAACCACACGGCCAATTTTTGTATCGTCTGAAAACTTCTTGATCAAGCCCCCCGCGACCCCCACCCCCACATTCAAGTCCAAATCATTAATATATACCACAAAAGGCAAGAGATCTGGTACTGAGCCTTTCAGAACCACACTGGAAACAGCCTTCCTGTCGCAAAAACACCCGCCAACCATTATCTTTTGCTTCCTGCCAATGAGCCAATTTTGAATCCAACTAGCGACTTTCCCTTGAATCCAATGGGCTTTTTTGACCAGTCCGCCATGTGGGACCTTTCCAAAGCCTTCCTAAAATCCATGTATACTACATCAAACTCGGTACCCTCATCGACCCTCCTTGTTACCTCCCCAAAATATTTAATCAAGTTAGTCAGACACGACCTTCCCTTAACAAATCCATGCTGACTTTCCTTAATTAACCCGTGCCTTTCTAAATGAAGATTTATGCTGTCGCTCAGAATTGATTCCAATCATTTGCCCACCACCGAGGTCAAACTGATTGGCCTATAATTACTCGGTCGATCTATTTCTCCCTTTTTAAACACGGTACAATGTAAGCAGTCCTCCAGTCCTCCAGCACCACGCCTGTAGCTGGGGAGGATTTTCTATTCATTTAAGACCAACCCTGCCTGAGTTGCATTGCACTGGAACCGGACTCTGTTTGTGTTACACGAGGGCATGTCTTGATTGTTATTATACCAGGCCTGTCTCAGTTACAACTCCACTTGACACTGTCTCTGCTTAAATTATACTAGACCCTGTCTCAGTTATTACTGCACTTGAGCACGTCTTGATTGCATGAGACGAGGCCTTGTGTGAGTTATCACTGCAGTAGACTCTGTCCCTGTTAATATTACACTCGGCTCTGTCTGTTGTTAACTGCACCAGGACTTGCCTCTATTTACACAACAGTAGACCCTCTCTCATTTAACACTGCAACTAAACCATGTCTCTGACTATAATGATGTGGAGATGCCGGTGATGGACTGGGGTTGACAAATGTAAGGAATCTTACAACACCAGGTTATAGTCCAACTGTTTTATTTGAAAATCACAAGCTTTCGGAGGCTTTCTCCTTCGTCACACTCGCTCAGCTGACGAAGGAGAAAGCCTCCGAAAGCTTGTGATTTTCAAATAAAACAGTTGGACTATAACCTGGTGTTGTTAGATTCCTTACATCTGACTATAATGCCATAGACTATGTCTCAGTTAGAACTGCACTAGAGCCTGTCGTTGCTAATATTACATAAGGCCCTGTCTCAATTGTTACTACACTAGACCGTGCCTTTGATCATATTACAGAAGGCCATGTCTCTTTTAATATTACACCAGTCCCTTTCTCTGAACATATTACACCAGAGCATGGCCCTGCTTGTGGTACAGTGGACCCTGTCTCAGATAATATTACATTACTCTGTTTTTATTACACTCGGCCATTTCTCAGCGAATACATCAGTATACCATGCCTCTGTTTATATTACACTAGACCACATCATTTTTATATTATACTCGGCCCTGACTCATTTATTATTGCACTAGACACTATCTATGTTGATATTACACTTGACACTGCCTCAGTTATTGCTGCAATTGACCACGTCTCTGCTCATTTGACACGCAGCCATGTGTGAAATAGTACGTCACCAGACCCTGTCACTATTATTATTACACTTAGCCCTGTCTCAGTTACCACTGCCCAGAACATACCTCTTATTTTACACGACACCATCTCTCCTTTAATACTGCACTAGACCATGTCTCCAGCTATATTGCAATATACTATGTCTCAGTTAGCACTGCACAAGAGGCTGTCTCTGTTGAAATTACACGAGATCCTCTCTCAGATATTATTGCACTAGTCTCTGTCTCTGTTTATACTACAATAGGTCATGTCTTAATCATTACTGTGCTAGACCATGCCTCTGTTTCTATTGCACTGGACCATTTCTCAGCTAATACTGCAGTAGATCATGCCAGTGTTTATATTTCAGTAGACGGTGTCATCGTTATATTACACAAGGCCCTGACTCAGTTATTGCTGCACTAAACCATGTCTCTGTTTATATTGCACTCGCCTACCTCTCTGTTAAAATTACACCATGCCGGTCTCAATTATTACTGGACAAGAAAACGCCTCTGTTTATATTACACTGGATCTGTCGCAATTATTGATGTACTAGCGCACGCCTCTCTTTATTTTACACTAGGCTGCTTAATCTATTTAATTAAAATCAGACCCTATCTCAGTTGTGCTGTACACGGCAGGAGTGAGAGGGGGTATATCCGAGGGTTCGGCCATTGAGTCTATATGGGTAGAACTGAAAAATAAGAAGGGAGAGATCACTTTGATAGGATTGTACTACAGACCCCTGTAGTCAACGGGAAATTGAGGAGCAAATATGTAAGGAGATTACAGACAGCTGCAAGAAAAATAGAGTGGTAATAGTAGGGGACTTTAACTTTCCCAATATTGACTGGGACAGCCATAGCATTAGGGGCTTGGATGGAGAGAAATTTGTTGAGTGTATTCAGGAGGAATTTCTCATTCAGTATGTGGATGGCCCGACTAGAGAGGGGGCAAAACTTGACCTCCTCTTGGGAAATAATGAAGGGCAGGTGACAGAAGTGTTAGTGAGGCATCACTTTGGGACCAGTGATCATAATTCCATTAGTTTTAAGATAGCTATGGAGAATGATAGGTCTGGCCCAAAAGTTAAAATTCTAAATTGTGGAAAGGCCAATTTTGATGGTATTAGACAGGAACTTTCAGAAGTTGATTGGGCGAGTCTGTTGGCAGGCAAAGGGACGTCTGGTAAGTGGGAGGCTTTCAAAAGTGTGTTAACCAGGGTTCAGGGTAAGCACATTCCTTATAAAGTGAAGGGCAAGGCTGGTAGAAGTAGGGAACCTTGGATGACTCGGGAGATTGTGGCCCTTGTCAAAAAGAAGAAGGAGGCATATGACATGCATAGACAGCTGGGATCAAGTGGATCCCTTGAAGAGTATAGAGATTGCCGGAGTAGAGTTAAGAGAGAAATCAGGAGGGCAAAAAGGGGACATGAGATTGATTTGGCAGATAAGGCAAAGGAGAATCCAAAGATCTTCTACAAATACATAAAGGGCAAAAGAGTAACTAGGGAGAGAGTAGGGCCTCTTAAGGATGAACAAGGTCATCTATGTGCGGAACCACAAGAGATGGGTGAGATCCGGAATGAATATTTCACATCGGTATTTACGGTTGAGAAAGGCATGGATGTTAGGGAACTTGGGGAAATAAATAGTGATGTCTTGAGGAGTGTACATATTACAGAGAGGGAGGTGCTGGAAGTCTAAACGCGCATCAAGGTAGATAAATCTCCGGGACCTGATGAAATGTATCCCAGGACGTTATGGGAGGTTAGGGAGGAAATTGTGGGTCCCCTAGCAGAGATATTTGAATCATCGACAGCTACAGGTGAGGTGCCTGAAGATTGGAGGGTAGTAAATGTTGTGCCTTTGTTTAAGAAGGGCGGCAGGGAAAAGCCTGGGAACTACAGACCGGTGAGCCTGACCTCTGTAGTTGGTAAGTTGTTAGAGGGTATTCTGAGGGACAGGATCTACAGGCATTTGGAGAGGCAGGGACTGATTAGGAACAGTCAGCATGGTTTTGTGAGAGGAAAATCATGTCTCACGAATTTGATTGAGTTTTTTGAAGGGGTAACCAAGAAGATAGATGAGGGCTGTGCAGTAGACGTGGTCTACATGGACTTCAGCAAAGCCTTGACAAGGTACTGCATGGTAGATTGTTACATAAGGTTAAATCTCACGGGATCCAAGGTGAGGTAGCCAATTGGATACAAAATTAGATTGACGACAGAAGACAGAGGGTGGTTGCAGAGGGTTGTTTTTCAAACTGGAGGCCTGTCTCCAGCGGTGTGCCTCAAGGATCGGTGCTGGGTCCTCTGTTATTTGTTATTTATATTAATGATTTGGATGAGAATTTAGGAGGCATGGTTAGTAAGTTTGCAGATGACACCAAGATTGGTAGCATTGTGGACAGTGAAGAAGGTTATCTAGGATTGCAACGGGATCTTGATAAATTGGGCCAGTGGGCCGATGAATGGCAGATGGAGTTTAATTTAGATAAATGTGAGGTGATGCATTTTGGTAGATCTAATCGGGCCAGGACCTACTCCGTTAATGGTAGGGCGTTGGGGAGAGTTATAGAACAAAGAGATCTAGGCGTACAGGTTCATAACTCCTTGAAAGTGGAGTCACAGGTGGATGGAGTGGTGAAGAAGGCATTCAGCATGCTTGGTTTCATTGGTCAGAACATTGAATACAGGAGTTGGGATGTCTTGTTGAAGTTGTACAAGACATTAGTAAGGCCACACTTGGAATACTGTGTACAGTTCTGGTCACCCTATTATAGAAAGGATATTATTAAACTAGAAAGAGTGCAGAAAAGATTTACTAGGATGCTACCGGGACTTGATGGTTTGACTTATAGGGAGAGGTTAGATCGACTGGGACTTTTTTCCCTGGACAGTAGGAGGTTAAGGGGTGATCTTATAGAAGTCTATAAAATAATGAGGGGCATAGATAAGGTAGATAGTCAAAATCTTTTCCCAAAGGTAGGGGAGTCTATAACGAGGGGGCATAGATTTAAGGTGAGAGGGGAGAGATACAAAAGGGTCCAGAGGGGCAATTTTTTCACTCAAAAGGTGGTGAGTGTCTGGAACGAGCTGCCAGAGGCAGTAGTAGAGGCGGGTACAATTTTGTCTTTTAAAAAGCATTTGGACAGTTACATGGGTAAGATGGGTATAGAGGGATATGGGCCAAGTGCAGGCAATTGGGACTAGCTTAGTGGTATAAACTGGGCGACATGGACATGTTGGGCCGAGGGGCCTGTTGTTGTAACTTCTATGATTCTATGATTCTATGTCTCTGTTTATATTACACTAAACCATGTCTCAGTTATTATTGCACTAGCCCACGAGTCTTTTAATATTACACTCGGCCACGCCTCAATTATTACTGTACAATAACATGCCTCTGTTTATATTACACTAGATTTTCTCGCAGTTACTAATGTACTAGACAATGCCTTTGTTTATATTACACGAGACCATGTTTCCGTTGGTATTATACTCGGCCTGCCTCAGTTATTAGTGCACTAGACACCGTCTCTGTTTATATTATACCATACCCTGCCTCAGTTATTAGTGCACTAGACACCGGCTCTGTTTATATTCCACCAGGCCCTGTCTCAGTTATTAATGCATTTGACCACGTCTCTGCTTAGAGAACACAAGGCCATGTCACAGTTTGTATTACACTGGACCCTATCTGGGTTATTACTGCTCTGCACCCTGTCTCTGTTCATATTATACTATTCCCAGTCTCAGTTATTACTGCAATAGGCACTACTCATGTTTATATTACATTATTCCCTGTCACATTTATTACTGCACTAGGCTATGTCTCTGAATATTTTGCAATATGTCATGTCTCTGTTTAAATTACACCAGAGCGTCTCTCATTTAATCCTGCACTAGACCATGTCTCTGACTATATTACATTAGGCCCTCTCTCGGTTACTTCTGCACTAGGACCTGTGTCTGTTTAAATTACAATAAACCCTGTCTCAGTTATTACGGCACTTGGCCAATGTTTCCGATTATATTACAATAGACGATGTCTAAATTAGCACTGCACTAGACGCTGTCTCTGTTGATATGAAACTAGACTATGTCTCTGTTCATATTATTCTGGACCATGTCTCAGTCATTATTACACCAGCCCAGTCTCTGTTAGTAGTACACGAAGCCATGTCTCAATTATTACTGTACAAGAACATGCCTCTGTTTATTTTACACGAGACCAGTTCTTTGTTTGTTTAAAACCAGACCCTGCCTCAGTTGTACTGCAATGGAACCTGTCTCTGTTCATATTACACTGGACCATGCCTCTATTGGTATTGCACTGAGCCTGTGTCAGTTATTACTGCACTAGACTCTATTTATAATAAACTAGACCCTGTTTCAGTTATTACTGTACCTGACCATGTCTCTGACTATATGACACTAGGCCAAGTGTTTTTATTACCGCTGTAGACTCTGTCTTTGTTCGGATTACACTCGGTCCTGTCTCAGTTATTACTTCACTGGAACATGCCTCTGATTATGTTACACTGGACCATCTCACATTTTATACTGCACTCGCCCACGTCTCTGTAAATATTACACTAAGCCAGTCTCAATTATTACTGCACAAGAACATGCCTCTGTTTATATTACACTGCACTTTGTTATTAATGTACTCGACCATTTGCCTGTTTATCTTACACGAGGCTACTTCTCTGTTTATTTAAAACCAGACCCTGCCTCATTTGAATTGCACTCGAACCCGTCTCTGTTTACATTACACTGGACCATGTCTCTATTGGAATTACATCAGGCCCTGTCTCGTCTTTTATGCACTAGAATATGCTTTTTTTATATTTCACTAGTCCCTGTCTCTGAATATATTTCACTTGACCATGTCTCTGATTATAGTGCTTTCGACCCTGCCTCAGATATTCCTTCACTAATCCCTGACCCTGTTTATATTGAACTAGGCCATGTCTCTGTTTATATTAAACTTTGATGAGGCAACGTTATGATCTCATGTCATTATCAGTCCACGCAAATTGACAGCAATTCTAATAATTGGAGCTTAATTGTTGTCTCATTCCTTGATCGATGTGCTGAGTCGAGTCCATGACTCGATGTAACACTGATCGAGTGCGGTCGAGGGTTTCTCGGTGTGCAAGGAGAAATCTGCACGACTCTTTCTGCATGTATTGTTTGCTACCCCCTGGTGGGCACAAGTAGCAATTACACTGATTGCAATGAAGAGCATGAAAATGGCATATTCGTTTTCTAGTCCATTAAGAAGGAATATGCATTTAAACGTCATCTTATCACGTGTTCCGAATGTTTCAAAGCGATTCCAGTACATAGCAATTCTATTAATTGGAGCGATCTGGAATGAGTTAAATGTGATCTGATTGAATTGATCATTTTAACATCAACATTTTGCATTTATACAGCGCCTGTAACATAGTAAAATGTGCCAAGATGCTTCACAGGAATGTAATCAGGCAACATTTGACAGGGAGCCATAGAAAGAGATAATAGGACAGGTGACCAAAACGCTTGGTAGGTATGATTTAAGGAGAGAGAGGCAGATAAATGGAGAAGTTAAAGGAGGATATTACAGAGCTGAGGGCTGGACGGCTAATAGCAGGAACGGGAATAGAACATTCGAGCCCTCGAGCCTATTCCGCTATTTAATTCATAGCTGATCTGTGTCTTAACTCCATTTACCCGCCTTGGTTCCATAAACCTTAATAATCTTGCTCAACACAAATCGATCAATGTCAATTTTGAAATGTTCAGTTGGGCCTCAGCCTCAACAGTTGTTAGTGGGAGAGAGTTCCAGATTTCCGCTATCCTTTGTGCGAAAAAAAGTGCTTTCTGGTATCACCCCTCAACGGCCGAGCTCTAATTTTAAGGTTATGCCCTTTGGCTCTGGTCACCCCCCTTCCCCCACCCCGCAGAAGAAGTTGCACAATGAAAGAGGAGAGGCAATTGAAACTAAATGGTACAATTTTGAAGGGGTGCAAGAACCGAGAGGCCTGGGGGCTGAACGTACACAAATCTTTAAAGGTGGCAGGACAAGTTGATGAGGCTGTTTAAAAAAGCAGATGGGATACTGAGCTTTTAATAGAGGCATAGAGTAAAAAAGCAAGAAAGTTATGCTGAACCTTTATAAAACATTGGTCAGGCCCCAGCTGGAGTATTATGCCAAATTCCGCGCACCATACTTTAGGAAGTGTGTCAAGGTCTTGGAGAGGATGGAGAGGGATTTTACTATACTGG
Organism: Heptranchias perlo; assembly: GCF_035084215.1. Classification (NCBI taxonomy): domain Eukaryota; kingdom Metazoa; phylum Chordata; class Chondrichthyes; order Hexanchiformes; family Hexanchidae; genus Heptranchias; species Heptranchias perlo. Next base: position 1,088,298 of record NW_027138407.1, read on the forward strand.
TAGCAGAGAAGAAGGACGTCAGTTATGTGGAGAGACGAGAGAAGCTCGGATTGTTCTCCTCAGAGCAGAGGAGGTTAAGGAGAGATTTAATAGATGTGTTCAAAATTATGAAGAGTCTTGACAGAGTAGATAGAGAGAAAATCTTTCCACTGGCAGGACGAGTGGTACCCAGAGGACACAGATATCAGCTAACTGGTGAAAGAACAAGAGGGGAGAGCAGGACTTCTTTTATACACAGCGAGTTGTTATGATCTGGAATACACTACCTGAAAGATTGGTTGAAACAGGTTCAATAGTAACATTCCAAAAGGATATTGGATAAATATTTGAAAAGAATAAAAACATTGCACGACCATGGGGAAAGAGCAGGCGAGTAGGACCAATTCAATAGCTCTTTCAAAGAGCCGGTACTGGCACAATGAGTCGAATGGCTGTGAACTATTTTAATATATTTTGGTTATGTGGGCTGAAGGGATAATTTTATGCATTGGAACATAGGAACAGGAGAAGACCATCCTGCTCCTCGAGTCTGTTCCGCCATTAAGTTAGATCATAACTGAACTGTACCTTAATCTGTGTACTCAAAGGAATACAAGTCAAGTCGATATAACCTGTCCTCATAATCTAACCTTTATAAACTTGTTTCTTTTTCAATAGAAAATTTGGTGCTGGAGGAGCTGACTTACATGAGAGTATGCTCGCGTTGGAGCAAATAAAAAAAGATGGCGACAGAGCTCATAGATTTGTTCTCGCCAAAATTTGCAATGCACAATGTGACAAGTTTACAAACGGGGTTTCTGTTCACGTGATGTCTGCAAAAGAATTAGTAATGAAAGGAAATCTGACGCAAAGTGTAAGAAAACTGTAACATCCGAAGTAAGGCCTTGTAGATAGGAATTACGGCGAATGATTCCCAATTTAGTGTGATATCACAATAGATTTATGATGAAACCCTGGCAACTTGGGAAGCTGAGATGTAGAGTTGGGTGATTCTATCTAATGCGCCTATTGAAATGGGAGATGAAAGGCTACAGCATTATCCAAGGGAGAAGGTGCAAATACAGAATGATCGAGTTAATCAGGGAGTTTCATTATAATTCTGGACATAGTAATTTGAGGAAGATAGATGAAGGTTGGGTTGAGTACATTGATATGGAGAGACACCAATGGAGGGAGATAAAGGTGTGACTGAGTACAGTGAGGGATACGGAGCGACATCAACAGTGGGAGATAGAAAGAAGGGTTTACTGAGTACGGGGAGTGATACAGAGAGAAACCATCAGAGGGAGATAGATAAACTTATAACCTCCACCTATTTATCCAATCCGTCCGTCCATTAAGCTTCTCATTCACCTATTTATCCATTCCCCAAATATTCTGCAACATTGAAGCAACCATAACTGTTGGGATCTATGGTCACTCCTTCTGTCTGTCTGACTGTCTCTCCCTCTCATTCTCTATCTCTATCTCCTTGTTCTTCTGTCTGTTTGTCCGTCAATGTGCACCCTTGAACCGTGGCCCTATTTTGGATCATTGTAGTTAGGGTGCAATTGTTCATTGTGTGTTGACTGTTGCAATTGGCTGGGTGGTTAAGGGGCCATGGCAGAGAGAATCAGTTACACCAACATTATTAATGCATCATCAACTTCAACTACTTAGCAAGTGCGTCTGTCTAAATGAACTTCCATATAACCAATAGGGTTGTGTTTTGAAAGCATGCGAATATTGTTGCTGGGCAAACTTGTTTGGTAAATAAGTTCCATTCTTAATAGATGGGGATTGGAGTTAGCTTTATATTGCTGATCAGTGGGCTGGAAACAGCTCATTGATTTTTCTGCACAGAACCCACAGATGTTTCCTGTAAATTGCATTGTGAGTTCTCGCCCCTCCCTGACTGTGAAATGATGAATTTCTATCACAAAATATGTGGGAGATATATCATCTGAGTGTGGGTGGGAACAAAATGGAATTTAACGCTTCGACTAAAGAATGATTCGGCAACGTTCATGAAAATATGTTTTGTCTGTTATGACATTAAAAATGTGACCTTTCGTACATAACAAGTGCACAACCACATAAAATACGACTAGAGCAATGTAAAGAGTTTGAGACATTAATTAAGGAAGTTTTACCGAAATATAAAGTCAATTCTACACTTATTAAATGCGATGTTGTATTATATTCCTGCAGAATGCAATGGAAATTGTGCTGGTATCACTTACACATAGAAACGTGCAGATATAAAGAGCGCAATAACCAATATGTTACCAGATTTTGATTCCATTGATCATTTTGAACCTGACCCCATAAAATGCATTCTGTCGAGGTACAGTCCCAGCAATAGAGCCTCTGACCGGGAATTCTAGTTACACACTAAGGGTTTGGTCTAATTGTAATTGACAACCTTTATGTTTTAAAATGAATCTCGCACCTGGTCAGCTGTGAGAAATGTGCCCTTGGTATTAGAACAGCTGTCCGCAGCTGGGTTAGCGTCGGCGCTGAACCAAACTGCACCATGGTGACACGCAATTAAAGCAATCAATTTAATGATTTCCCTTACTTGGTACAAATTAAAAAGTTGCCTAAAACTAATGATATCACAAATGCAATTTCTCCTTTAATCGATTTGCACTGATCGATAATGTTTAATCTGCAGTGTTGACGGCATGTCCATTGTCTGTGGGACACTAAGGTAACTACAAATAGAAAGGGAGGCTGCCTGATTTAATTCTCACCCAGACAGATTCGGACGGACTATGCAGTCCTCACACCTAAAAAGATCGGTATCGATCTTAACTTGTATAATTTAGAATTGTTGTGTATGAAATAAAGTGACAGTCTTCACACAGGTGAACTAAGAGCCAGTGCCCGATTGTACCAGGGACGATTGTATTAGGTGCGGAGTTGCACAGAAGCGATGGATGCTATCTGACAATAAATAGTGCTATTCCCAAACTTTCTCTTTCCGTCCTGGAAACAAATATAATAAACTCTTTTGTCCTTTTCCAGCCATCGCACAAACAGGTGCCAATCGGGAATGGACACTGAGTAAATGCGTGGTGGGTGTGGGGAATGTAAATTCTCACACTGATGCAATTTTAAACTATACCTGTTTTGGATAGATGGTATCATCGCGAATAATAAATCCAAAATCAAAGATAAAGTATTTTTGGGAATCGACACGTAACACGGATTATTAATGGTTATTTTTTTTTACCCATCTTGAATCGGATTTGAAAATAGAGGAGGAGTCAAGCTGCTGATGGGAGAGGCGTCCCCAGCTCTCTCTCACACACATAAGGATCCACCCAGTTTAAATAGCGGGACGGTTCGGCTTCAAGTTCACAATCAGGAGGCTGTTCTGTGGCGCCTATATACTGTACCGAGCCAGTTATACCAAGAGTCCGAACGATGGGACTTGCTTCATGCATCTGTTTGTTACTAACTTTCTTCACCTGTGAGTTTTTCTGACTGCTTTATTGCTGTATTAGAAATGAGTATTAGATATTGTGTTTTGATTTCTATTAATTGATTTGAATGTATCCAATTTTAATTGGATTTTTTTCTTCACTGGCAGATGTCCGGTCCGATATCGTGCTGACACAGCCGGCTTCAGAGACTAAAAAGCCCGGAGAATCTCTCAAACTGTCCTGTTCAGTGAGCGGTTTCAGTCTGGATAGTTACTATGTGCACTGGGTGAAGCAGGTTACCGGGAAGGGGCTGGAGTGGTTACTTGCTTACAGACGTCCGTCGGATAGCATTTATTACGCGCCTGGAGTCGAAGGTCGAATCGTCCCTTCAAGAGACTCGACCACAACATATATTACAATCAATAGTCTGAAAGCCGACGACACCGCCATGTATTACTGTGCAAAAGACTCACAGCGACCGAATCAAGTCCTGGGCTCGTACAGAAACAGAACAGGAACAATTGCAGCAACTCCCATCGAAAGCTGACGGTCAGTAATGGCATAAAATATATTAAGAGTTGTGATGCAACCTAGATTGGAATGAGGTATTTGCTACAACAATAAACTGGCTAAGAATAAAATATACATCAGCGAAGTTGGTATAGAAGAGGACCCATTGTTACTGTTTACAATGCCCGGGATTGGAGACGAGGGGTTCAATGAATGCTTTAATATTGTATCAGTGGCCACAATTTTTGGTCCAATTTTGCCCATCTGAAAACAATTCTTGATAGATTCTGAACAAATTCTGCTAAAACCTTCTGTTGACTGAGCGATTTATTTCCTAAGGTGTTGAACTGAGAGTGAGTGCAGTATTTGTACGGGTTCTTGTTACTGTGGTACTACAGTGGGAGTCACTGTGCTGTACAGAGCGAGTTCCTCATACAAAAACCCCAGACATGGAGGCTGCTGAAACCAGCGATCACTGCAACATTAACAGCAGTATAGTGAATGGAAGTTAAATATAGAGAATGAGTACAAGTAATAATGTAAAAAAATGCATGAAAACTTTCACCGACTGTTCAGATTTCAGTGGTATGTGAGGTCTGGACTGGCGCACTAACAGCCTTTCATCAATGTAATGGCTTTTTCATCTTCATACAGTGCATTAAGGCACTTTCCTGGGAATCTGAATCGAGCTTTTGAAAGCTCTCTCCAATTTTCCATCTGCATTCCAAGACTAACCGTCCACGGGAGTATTTGACACGGTGTGTGTCACTGTGAACTGGATGGCACAGCCCTAACTGCCCAGACAGAAACCCCTTCAGCAGTAATTGAGTCAGTCTGGGCCATTGCTCACCGGTAAAACCCCACTGTGCATTTGGTGACTTAAGTGTTTACATTGTTAACTAGCACTGAAGTCCTGGTAGGATTTACGTGAGAAAAAAGTTAGATAATTTTTCATGACTCAATGTGCAATTGGAAGAAACGTTCAACAATTACTGTGTACAGTAATCAGGATGAAATTACATTATGAGCAAGCAAATGCATCCACTAACAGACTTACAATACTTTAGAAATCCATTGTACACGTACTTTAGTGATGGGATGCCAATATTTAAAATAATGCCCCATTTTCTCGATTTTATGCAGAGCCCATTACTGTGTGACGCAGCCCAGGGAATGTAACACTGTGATGCGCTTGACTACTGGGGACAAGGGACCATGGTGATGGTGACTGCAGGTAAGAAACATCCATTCGCTGAATAACTGTGTTGTATTTCTATCTTTATCTTATATTTCGCTTTATTTTAATAATTAATTATTTCAGTGATCCCGTGGAACTGGTGGCTTCTTTCTGAGATAGATTACAATGTTACTTTTGATTGTGCTTCAGAAGTTGACAGACTAAAGCAGCTGTTCCACGGTAAATGGTAGTTTGGGATTTAACGTCTGATTGATGTGGGTTCCTTTTGATCGGCTGCTGAGATTGTATGTGTGGGTTATTTTAAAATCTCCGGCCGATATTAATCTGCTTGGAGTTTCTACATTGTTTCATCTGGGTGACATCTGACTGCTGCAAGTTCTCGGTTACAACGTGAAGAGGATGTCTTCAGAAATGTTTTATGCTCCGCCTAAACTCTGCAGACTAGTGACTGAATCCAACAACACTGAATAATCTAATTTTAGCTCTTGGATGTGTATCTGGTTCTTTTCAGGGCGTACTGCAATTCTTTAAATACTTTAGTAGAACATTAGCAATAGTCCGCGGTGATATAGAGAACTGGTTAAAATAGCTCACTCCTAAATCCATCATGTGAAATACACTCTGCGACGAACCGGAATTTTGATTATATCGATATGTTGAGAGAAGTACAGAATTTACAATGGAATAGGTCGAAAGCAGGACATTATTCGAAGTTAAAGATCATTTAAATTATTCAAATATGATTTGATTGAAGAAAAATAATATATTTGTCTGAATGTATTCATCTATTATGATGTTCACTATTTTAATGTTGATAAAGTGTCATGTAAATTTAATTAAAACCCTAATATTGCACAAGTTACTAGGCAGAAACAACTTTAGAATTGACATTAACTAATTTGAAAAATGCAGTATAACATCAGCGAATATGAATCTAACTTACAATATAATATTAGTGCTAATTGATTAAACATAAATGCCCTCCCACAATTGCGTTGTATACCGGTCAGGATTGAATTTACTGGAAAACCTCAAAGGTTGGAGGGAATTTTTAATTTTGTCTAAATTTAATTTAGAAAACAATGCACTCCTTATTTAGCTGTGCTCAGACCGATAAGGTGTCACCGCAGATTTATTGACTCCCTAGTGTTGTGTTTTGCCTTGATGATTTTATAGGTTATATTTAATTCCGAAATTATATAAAACCAGTTGGTAATCGGTTTTCAATGTCAATGTCTCCTCGTTTGTTAAATTCGTATTCTGTCACTGAGTCCCTGTTACGGGAAGTAAATTGCCCAGGAATGTGAATTATTTCTTATTTCTTGTTTTGAGAGAAACTCAATCTTACACGGTTTGCAAGATTGTAGTCAGAGAGGGGGAAGTTGTTGGAAGTCGAAGAGGGGTTTTCAATTTAATATCAGTTGAATTTCAAAGAACGTGGAGAGTTGACGTGGCCTGAAATTGACAAGAGATAAATTAGAAATCAAACAACTTCATTGAAATCGACAGATTGCACGGATCTATCGGTTGAGGGCACAATTGTTGCACCGTTTGTGTCTGTTCTGTTTTTGTGCGACTGCTTACTGTGTGAGAATCAGGAGAAATCTTGACAAGTTTCAAAACTTCTGGTTCGTTCTCCTGTATTTCAGGGAGTGCAGTTCGTCCCATTTATTTAATAAGCTTGTATCTGTGCGAAATGCAAAAGCTTGACTTTAAGATTGAAGAGGCGCCTGAGAAATGAGATCAGAAACCCAACTTGTGCCATTCCGAAGGAGCACTTCAGAAACACTACTGGCAGAGTGTAGAAGGAACATTAATCAGTTTCTAACCCATGCTGTAACTGCCATGGGAGTGTTTGATGGGACAGTGTGTGGGGTGCTTTACTCTGTATCTAACGCATGCTTTACCTGCCCTGGGAGTGTTTGCTGGGACAATGCAAAGGGAGCTTTACTCTGTAACTGACCCGTGCTGTACCTGCCCTGGGAGTGTTTGATGGGACAGCGTAGAGGGTGCTTTACTCTGTATCTAACGCATGCTTTACCTGCCCTGGGAGTGTTTGCTGGGACAATGCAGAGGGAGGTTTACTCTGTATCTAACTCGTGCTGTACCTGTCCTGGGCGTGTTTGATGGGATAGTGTCGAGGGAGATTACTCTGTATCTAACCCGTGCTTTGCCTGCTGCGGTGGAGTTTGATGGGACATTGCAGCGGGAGTTTTACTCTGCATTCAACCCTTGCAATACCTGACCTGGAATATCTGACTGGACGGTGAAGCGGTTGCTTTACTCTATCTTATCTGTCCTGTATCCTACCTGAGAGTGTTTTGGACTCAATATTCAAGTCACCTTAGTCTGCATCTAACCAATTAAGGTGTGAGTGCTCGAGCCAGATAGATGAGAATAAATCGTTCTATTGACCCGATGAAACGACCACACATTAATTGATGTTGACTCAGAGTAAAGATCCCTCGACACTGTCCCATCAAACTCACCTACAGCAGGTACAGCACGAGTTTGATACAAAGTAAAGCACCACACTGTGCATTTAAATTATGAAAATAACATTCAACCTCTTATCAGAACAGAGCAGACGCTGCTTTCTGGAGCGTTACAGTCACTTCCTCAAACGGTTTGTTCTGAAAGTGATAACAGGATCAGGCCAATCTCATTCAATAATTATCTGATACTCAAAATATTTAACCGTTATCACTTTATTGAAAATTGGGCAACCCGTGCTGTACCTGGCCTGGGAGTGTTTGGTGGGATAGGGTCGAGGGAGCTTTACTCCGTATTTAACTTGTCCTTCATAAGGACTTTGTGTTTCATGGGGCAAGGTCTCAATTGATTTATCCTGTACCTATCACTTCCATGGATGAGCTGGGGAGATTTAATGGAGCAGTGTAGAGGAAGGTTAACTATGTATCTAACTATGCTGTACCTATCCATGAAGAATTTGAAAGGACAGGTTATAGGAACATTTGTTCTATATTCAACCTGTGCTGTACTTGAGCTGGGAATATTAGATGTGACAGCATGGACAAAGTTTTACTCTGTATCTAAACTGTTTATCATCTGACCTCGGTGTTTGATAGGGCATTGTTGAGGGGGCTTTGTGCTGTACCTAACTTCTGCTGTATATGAGCTGTGATTATTTGATGGGACAATGCATGGAGAGTTTTATTCTGCATCTAACTCTTGTTGAATCTAACCTGGAAGTGTAGCTTTAAACGGTGTCTAAGCCTTTCTATACCTGTCCCGGAGTTTCTGACAGTGCAGTGTAGCGGGTGCTTTACTCTCTATCTTATCTGTATTGTATCTGACCTGAGAGTGCTTTGTCCCGTAGTGTTGAAGGAACCTTAATCTGCATCAAACCAATAAATTGCGAGTGCTCGAACCAGATATATAAAAAAATCAATCGTTCCATTACCCCAATGAAAAAATCACACATTAATTGATTTTAATCATCTTTAGAAAAAATATCTGCCCTTTTTTAATGAAGTGATAATGTATAAATATTTTGAGTATCAAATAATTATTGAATGAGATTAGCCTGATACTGACGTCACTTTCGGATGGAACAGTTTCAGGAAGTGACTGAAACCCCAGCAGAAAGCAGCGCCTTTTCTGATCTGATGGGAGGCTGGAAGTTATTTTGACAATTTAAATGAAGAATATGGAGGCTCCCGTTCCAAGTAACCGTCATGAGAACATTATGTTTCAAACCATTATTTCGTTCAATTCTTTTTTAGAAAAAATAACGGGCTGGGACAAACTCGGGGGAGATTCAATTATTGTATTGGGTCACAACACAAGACATACAGTCAGTGAACTGCACTTCTCTGAAACGTTAAAAGAGATACAGTCAGACTGCAGTGAGTCTTAATTCTCCAAAAGCTTTCAGTCAAATTCCTCAGAACCCTTTATGTTAAATATCCCCTTTCATTGTAACAAACAATAAAAATATATCAAAATTCTGAAGCGATTCCCTTCCATTAAATCGGGAAGAATTAATTTCGTGGAGTCGTGCAGACAGAGCTTTCGGTATTTGATCAATTAGCTTCGCGTGTTGTACGCACGTACCAGAAACGATAGTTGTCCAAATCAACAGCAAGCACATTAATTTTGTTTTATTTTTCTTCCTTGCAAAGAACCCGCTGATATCCAATCAATTTATATTGTTTAAGCAATGCCAATGTTAAATATTTATAGAAACAGCCTGTCCCAATGTACAAACATCAACAAGAAGTGACGAATCAGAAAGCAGTGCCTGTTCTCACTGGTCGGAAGGTACTTTGGAAAATGAAGTGGACCATTTAAAGAACTACTTTCCCATGAACCGGTTTTGTGAATCGTATTTAATTGGAATTATTAATTGAGTGGAGGCAGGAGGAAACTCAGGGTCAGACTGCAGAGGTAGTAATTTCAAAAAGCCGGTCGAATTTTTGGATTAAGGAAACTAACACAATCAGAACAGAAACAAGTGTTTCCCCGAAATGTTAATATCATGGAATGGTCATATTTTCTGTTAATAATAAGAGGCTGATAGCAAAAGTATGTAGGGAGGAGCTCAGTGGAAGTACTATGAAAGAATTAAATGTGAAAGTAGCTGTGGAATGAGGGGAGTCTTCCTTAACAGGAGATCAACAGGTGGAGGATGTCCACGATAAAATAGTCCAGCTTTCACTCGGTATAAAGAGACTTGATGGAGCGAATTCCCCTCTCAGATTCCGACAAGTGCTGATCAGCAAATAATGGAACTAGATTATCTGGTCGTCAAATTTCGAGTTGTTTGGTTATTTTATGAGCAGAGATTACAGAGTCTAACTTGTCTAATTCACCACTCTTCCCCAGTGACACCGTCTTCCCCCACCCTCTACGGCCTGTTCTCCTCCTGTGTACAATCCAACACCGACGGCTCCTTGACCTACGGCTGTTTGGCGATGGACTACAGCCCCGAAATCACCAACCTTTCCTGGAAGAAAGAGAACCAACTGATCGCCACCGGAATAAAAACCTACCCGTCAGTGATCAACAAGAAGGGAACCTACACCCTGAGCAGCCAGTTAATGATCCCCGAGTCAGAGGTGGGGAGCAGCAAAATCTACTGCGAGGTTCAACAAGGCGGGTCGGACTGGAGCAAGGAAATGCCAGGTTAGTGTTGTGGGCTATAGGGGGAAAAATTAAAAATCTGTGGAAAGCAGAGAAGTGATGTTAAATTTCTTTGGACCCTTGGTTAAACCGCACTTGGAGTTCTGTGCACAGTTCTGGTGTCCGTATCACGCTTGGAGTTCTGTGCACAGTTCTGCTCTCCATATCATCGTTAAAGTACTGTGCACAGTTCTGGTCTCCATATCATGCTTGGAGTACTGTGTACAGTTCTGGTCTCCATAACACACTTAGAGTTCTGTGCACAGTTCTGGTGTCCATATCACACTTAAAGCACTGTGCAAAGTTCTGGTCTCCGTATCACACTTAGAGCTATGTACAGTTCTGGTCTCCATATCACACTTGGAGATCTGTGCACAGTTCTGGTGTCCATATCACACTTGGAGTTCTGTGCACAGTTCTGCTCTCCATATCATCGTTAAAGTACTGTGCACAGTTCTGGTCTCCATATCATGCTTGGAGTACTGTGTACAGTTCTGGTCTCCATAACACACTTAGAGTTCTGTGCACAGTTCTGGTGTCCATATCACACATAGAGTTCTGTGCACAGTTCTGGTCTCCATATCACGCTTGGAGTTCTGTGCACAGTTCTGGTCTCCATATCACACTTGGAGTTCTGTGCACAGTTCTGGTGTCCATATCACACTTGGAGTTCTGTGCACAGTTCTTCTCTCCATATCATACTTAAAGTACTGTGCACAGTTCTGGTCTCCATATTACGCTTGGAGCACTGTGCACAGTTCTGGTCTCCATATCACACTTAGAGTTCTGTGCACAGTTCTGGTATCCATATCACAATTAGAGTTCTGTGCACAGTTCTGGTCTCCATATCACGCTTGGAGTTCTGTGCACAGTTCTGGTCTCCATATCACGCTTGGAGTCACAACCATAGAACTATAGAAAAGATAAAGCACAGAATAGGGCCATTCATCCCATCGTGTCCGCACCGGCTCGAAAAACAACCAGGTGCCCTTTCTAATCCCACCTTCCAGCACCCGGTCCGGAACCATGCAGCTTACCACACTTTAGGTGCAGGTCCAGGTACATTTTAAAAGAGTTCTGTGCACAGTTCTGCTCTCCATTTCACACTTAATGTAATGTGCACAGTTCTGGTCTCCATGTTACAAAACGGCTAAAGAAGGACTTGAAAAGCTAGAATGAAAGATTGACAAGGATTATACCAGAACTGAGAGGTTATAACTATCAAGAAAGACTGAACAAGCTGGGGTTCTTTTCTTTAGAAAGAAGAGTGAGGGGTGACCTACCAGAAGTCTTTAAGATTATGAAAGGGTTTGATAGGATAGACGTAGAGTCGATGTTTTCCCTTGTGGGGGAAACCAAAACTAGGGTCCATAGATATAATAAAGTCACTCATAAATCCAGTAAGGAATTCAGGAGAAGCTTCTTTACGCAGAGAGTGGTTAGAACGTGGAACTCGCTACCACATGGAATGGTTGAGGTGAACAGCATAGATGCATTTAAGGGGAAGCTCGATAAATACATAAGGGAGAAAGGAATAGTAGGTTATGCTGATAGGGTGAGATGAAGTCGGGTGGGAGGAGACTCGTGTGCAGTATAAACACTGACATGGACCAGTTGCACCGAATGGCCTGTTTCTGTGCTGTAAACGTTATGTAATTCAATGGAAAAAAAAGTAAAACCGCTTTTCAGAAGTTAATTGTTTGGATTGCAAAATTAAAAATCCCAATAAAATATGTTCTTTTGAAGATCGTGTGGTACATCATCCAACTCTTATCCTCACGGTGAGTTCCAGTGAAGAAATCACAAGCAGCAGAGCTGCAACTATCGTGTGTTCAATCATCAAATTCCGTCCAAAGCCAATAACCGTGAATTGGCTGAAGAATGGACAACCCATGGATTCGGGGTTCGTCACCTCTCCCGCATATGAAGTGAACGGGAACTTCTCGGCGACCAGTCGGTTGACTGTCCCCGCCGGGGAATGGTACCACGGCTTCACGTATACTTGCCAGGTCTCTCATCGAAAGTTCACCCAAAGCCAAAACATCACCAAACCAGGTAAGAGGCACAACTCTCGGAAGATCCAGATCATTGTGAGCGCCGATTTCAACACAAGTTAAGAATCTTATCGGAGTTAATACACAACACAGAACAACTTTTAATGTCCAATCCTGCAGTCTGCACTCCCTTCCAATTCAAAGAAGAAAAAGAAAGCCTTGCATTTATATAGCGCCTTTCGCATCCTCAGTACACCCCAAAGCGTTTTACAGACAATTAAGTACTTTTTGAAGGGTAGTCACTGTTGTAATGTAGGAAACGAGGAAGCCAATTTTCGCACAATAGGATCTCATAAGCAGCAATGTGATAATAACCGGACAATCTCTTTTGTAAGTTGATTGAGGGTTACATATTGGTGCAGGGCACTTGAGAGTACACCTCGCCCCAAAGACATCACCTCCAACAGTGCAGCGCTCTCTCAGTACTCCACGGGGAGTGCCACCTTGGATTTTGTGCTCACGTATCTGAGTTGAGACTTGAACCCACAACCTTCCAACGCAGGGTTCCTCAAGTTTCCCGATTCCATGAAGCCAAAGAAGGTTTCCATCTGCTGTGATGTCAGGCAGTGCGTGAGGTGCAATTGGCCACAGGTTTATCCTGAGTTAACTGATCGTATTCCGAGCAGCAGAAGGTGTCTGGAACCCTTTACTGATAGCTATTCGGGGATCCCGTGCTTGAAAGGGCATTTATTCTATGTAGAATACTACGTTCAGTTCTGGGTATCCCACCTCAGGAAGGATATATTGGCATCGGAAAGTGTGCAGCGCTGATTTACAAGAATGAAACCGGGCTTAAATTGTTATATTATGAGGACACTCTGCATAGACTGGGCTTGATTTCTCTTGAGTACAGAAGATTGAGGAGTAAAGTAAGTGAGGTGTTTCATAGAATCATAGAAGTTTACAACATGGAAACAGGCCCTTCGGCCCAACGTGTCCATGTCGCCCAGTTTATACCAGTAAGCTATTCCCAGTTGCCTGCACTTGGCCCATATCCCTCGATACCCATCTTACCCATGTAGCTCTCCAAATGCTTTTTAAAAGACAAAATTGTACCCGCCTCTACTACTGCCTCTGGCAGCTCGTTCCAGACACTCACCACCCTTTGAGTGAAAAAATTGCCAATCTGGACCCTTTTGTATCTCTCCCCTCTCACCTTAAATCTATGCCCCCTCGTTATAGACTCCCCTACCTTTGGGAAAAGATTTTGACTATCGACCTTATCTATGCCCTCATTATTTTATAGACTTCTATAAGATCACCCCTAAACCTCCTACTCTCCAGAGAAAAAAGTCTCAGTCTATCCAACCTCTCCCTATAAGTCAAACCAAGATGATTAAAGGAGTTGATTGGGTAGATAAAGAGAAACTCTTACCTCTGGTGGCGGAGTCCAGAACAGGGGGGCAGAAACCTAAAAATTAGAGCTAGGCCGTTCAGGATTGATGTCAGCAAAGATTTCTTCACACAAAGGGGAGTGAAAATCTGGAACTCTCTTCCCCTAAAAAGCTGTTGAGGCTGGGGTTAATTGATAACTTCAAAACTGATATTGATCGATTTTTGTGAGGTAAGGGTATTAAGGGATACAGAAACAAGGCGGGTAGATTGAGTTAAGATTGATCAGCCATGATCTCATTTAATGGCGGTATCGTCTCGAGGGGCTGAACAATCGTCGCTGTTGCTATATTCCTATTACTGCCCTGCTGTCATATTTCTTTCTGATTCTCTCTCTCCAGAATGACAGATGAGAAATGCTCACTTATGACATGTATGAGCAAACTACCCCATTATAAACAGCATTACAAACGGCATTACAAACTATTGTCCACCATAAAAAGTCTCTTGGCACTTCATTCTCCCGACATTTCACTTCTCCTCTGACGGAGGCTGCGACTGATTCATTTTAATCGCCCCCAAAAATAGCAACAAGGCGCCAGAACGTGAACTTAGTTTCCAGTTGCACCTAAAATCCGGGATATAATTTTACACTCGTTTTGAACCAGTGCAATTTGCATGCACAGCTGTTGAGCCTGGGGACGGAGCCATGGTCATCAGCGGAGATGCGTTGGGGCACAAGGATCGATGGGCGGGAGTAAAAGAACAAGGGGTTTTGGACATATCGTAATTCCATTCGTAGCAGGCTTACGCCCGAGTTTATTCAACTTATTGCGCCGGTATTTGCTTCACAGCCCATTGCAGGTGTCTCTAGGTACAAATAAACAGAAAATGTTAAGTCTCCCGGACTCGTTGCCAATTCGTTGTCCTTATAATAACGATGGTGTTTACATAACGGGAAGAGGTTGATATCTCAAAGCTGATTTATTCTCCTTGAGAGATTGAGGCCTGAATACTGGTGTCCTGATTGTGAAGAAGAAGGTTTGCTTGACTTTCGTTACCGTTTCACAGATCCTTCCTCATGTGATGGTCCAGTGATTACTATTCCGCAACCGTCACAAGAACAGGTCTTACTGGAGGCGACGGTGACATTAACCTGCATCGTAACTGATGCTCCTTATGGAATCAACGTGACCTGGACTCGAGAAAAGCTGCCTTTGAAATCAGAGATTGCCACCCAACCCGGAAAGGATCCCGATAGCGTGATCAGCAAAATAAACATCTCGACACAAGACTGGCTGAGTGGGGAGAAGTTCTACTGCGTGGTGAGCCACCAGGATCTGCCGACTCCTGTAAGAGATTTCATCTGCAAGAAAAAAGGTGAGCGGTGAGACTGTAGAATTAAGTGAGACGTTGTGACAATTGCCCAAGATTGTGCAAGAACCAATTCGTTCTGCCTAAGTCTTTTAATGGGCAAATCGAAAGCAGTAGGTGTAATATATTTGGATTTTCCAAAGGCCGTCGATAATGTGCCACCTTGTAGACTCGTGGCTAAGGTCAGAGTATATGGAGTAAGTGCACAGGTAGCAGAATGTATAGCATGTTGGCAACAAAACAGAAAACAGAGAGTGGTGTTTAAGGCTAGCTACTGAGACTGGCAAAATGTGGGAAGTGCTGTTCCACAGAGACAACTGGTGCTGGGACCACTGTTGTTCACAATTTACATGAATGATTTGGAGTCGGGAATCGGAAGTACAATTTCAAAATTTGCGGATCAGAAGAAATTGGCGAGTTAATGCAAAGGAAGAAAGCGTTAAAATGTAAGAAGACAAAAATAAATTTCCAGAATGGCCGTGGAATTGGCAAATGAATTTCAATATAGATAAATGTGAGGTGATGCATTTTGTTAGGAAGGATAAGGAGGCCACATATTGCTTGGATAATAAGAGTCTAAATTGGGTAGAGGTGCAGAGGGATCTGGGGGTACACAAATCACTATAACTGGCCACGCAGGTTAATATGGCCCAAAAAAAGGAAAACCAAACAGTGCGGCTGATTTATTGATGGATGGAATCGAAAAGCAGAAAGGTTATGTTAAACTTGTGTAGAGCCTTGGATAGACCACACTTGTGATCTCCATGTTATAAAAAGGACATAGAGGCGTTGGAGAAGGTGAAAAAAAGATACCCAAGGAAGATATCAGAACTCAGAGGCCATACCAGGAAAGATTAAAGAAGCTGGGACTCCTTTCTCTGGAAAAGAGCAGCCTGTGGAGTAACCTGATGGAGGTCATTTAGATAATGAAAAGGTTTGATAGGCTAGACGTAGAGAAAATATTTGCACTTGGGGGGAAGTCCAAAACTGAAGATCGTCAATTTCAGATAGTCACTAATAAATCCAATCGGGAATTCAGGAGAAACTTTGTTACCCAAAGAGTGGTAAGTATGTGGAACACTCTACCACAAGGAATAATTGAAGCAAATAGCATAGATACATTTAAGCGGAAGCTAGATAAGCACACGAATGAGAAAGGAATCGAAAGGAATACTGTTGGGAATCGATGAAGTACGGGTTGAGGAGGCCCGTGTGGAGCGTAAAGGCCGGCATGGACGACTTGGGACGAATGGCCTGTTTCTTTACTTCAGACTCAAAGTAACTCAATATAATTCAAATGGTAAACGGACAAAACAAATCCTCTGGGACATGAGCTTTTTAGGGGAAGCTAGATACGCATACGAGAGACAAAGAGGATATGCTGATCGGGTGAGATGGCGAAGGGGTGAGAGGAGGCTCTTGCGGAGCATATACACCAGCATAGAAGATTTGGACCGAATGGCCTGTTTCTGGGCTGTAAATTCTATGTAATTTTCCAGTTCATTTCTTCAAGCGCCCAGAGAGAAAGCTTCCTTAACCACTCCCTGCTTCGGGTTGCAGAACCGGGCAGGCCCCAGAGGAGTAAAGGGATGCATTCAAAATTCAGCGCCAAGCATATTTCTCTCACATCCAACCACAGGCTTCATTGTCTCTGGAACTCTCCAGTTTATTGACATTGATTGTAATTGTTCTGCAGCTGAAAATCCCAGGGAACCGTCCGTGTCTGTCCTCCTGCCCGTGGCAGAAGTCTCCGCTCAGAGGTTTGTGACGCTCACTTGCTTAGTGAGGGGTTTCTCCCCCCGAGAAATCTTCGTCAAATGGACCGTCAATGAAGAGCCGGTGAATTCCAGCAACTACAAGAACACCGAGGTGATGGCGGAGAACGGCAGCAGCTCCTTCTTCATGTACAGCCTGTTATTCGTGTCGGCGGAGGAGTGGACCAGCGGTACTTCTTACTCGTGTGTGGTGGGACATGAAGCGATCCCTTTGAAGATCATGAACAGAACAGTTAATAAATCGAGCGGTAAACCTAGTTTTGTGAACATTTCCCTTGTGCTGATGGACACCGTAAATTCTTGTCAATGAGAAGCTCTCGGTTGCATTTCGGTTCTTAAATCAAAACCAATAAAGGCCTTTTCTTCCAATCGTCAATTAAAGACACATCCGCTCAATTAATTTTGTTTCCCAATTTTGCAAGCGGGAGGGCTTTTTACGTGAAATAGGATATTTGCCGATTTAGGTCCCACGGCTTAAAAAGGCCGTGCTCACAGCTCAGATATACCACGGGCTAGAATCACAGTGAAGCTCTTTTATTACAGGGATTCTCCAGTTAACTTCAATAACTTTCTTCCCTGTTCCGGGGCACTGAGAAGTTCCCAATTCCGAAAAACAAGCGCGACACATTTAGATGTTCGTGTTCCTGTTTTTCGTGTTGCCCAACACTTCTGAATTGTGGCCAGTTTTACTTTCACAGAATCGAACCCATTTGGAACTGAAGTGAGGGCCACACACGAACTGATTTCATTTTAAGACCATTGAACCGGCAGGTAGAACAGAATTCTGTGCGGCATTGAACTCGGACCAAAGAGCTGAAAAGGCAATTGTTAACCCATTGTATCCTCTCTCCAGAGAGAATGTGAAAGGGCAATAGTTGACAGAATGTACCCCGCCTCCCACTCCCTCAACAGAGAGAGTTGAAAGGGCAATTGTTAACTCACTGTACCCCCTACTCCCCCACCAGAGAAAGGTGAAAGGGCAATTGGTAACTCACTATCCCACCCACCAAAGAGAAGTTAAAATGCAAATGTCAACCCACTCTATCCCCGACGACAGAGAAGTGAATGGGAAATAGTTAACTCACTGTACCCGCTACTAGAGAGAGGTGAAAATGCAATTGATAACCCACAGTATCCCCCCACCAGAGAGTATTGAAAGAGCAATTGTTAACTCACTGTACCACCTACTCCCCCACCAGAAAGAGGGAAAAGAGCAATTGTTAACTCACTGTACCACCCACTCCCCACCAGAGAGAGGGGCAGGGGCAATTTTATTCCAATGTACCACCTATTCCCCCACCAGAGTGAAGGGAAAGTGCAATTGTTAACCCACTGTGCACCCCATTCCCGACTAGATGGGAAAGGACGATATTTAACAAATGTACTCCACACTCCCTCACCAGTGAGAGGTTAAAGGGCAATTGTTAACTCACTGTACCACCGACTCCACCACCAGAGAAAGGTGAACTTAACCCATTATAACGCCGACGCCCCACCCCCTCTAGGGAAGGGGCAGGACAATTGTTATCAAACTGTACACCCGACTCCCCCTCCAGAGAGAACTGAATGTGCAATTGTTAATCAGCTGCACGCCCACCAGTGAGAGGTCAAATGGCAATCGTTAATACATTGCACCCTCAGAGAGAGGTAAAAGTGCAATTGTTAATCCGCTGTATCCACCACTAACTCAGCAGAGAAAGGTGAAAGGGTAATTATCAACCCACTGTTCTCCCCACTGCCCCACCAGTGAGAGGTGAAAGGGCAATTGTTAATGCACTGTACACACCCACTCCCCCACCGGAGAATAATGAAAGGGCAATTATTAATCCACTGTACCTCCCTCTGCCCCACCAGATAAATGTGAAAGGACAATTGTTAACCCACTGTATCCCCACTGCCCGGACAGTGAGAAGTGAAAGGGAAATTATTAACCAACTGCACCTCCTACTCCCTCGCAGGAGAGAGGTGAAAGGGCAAATATTAACACACTGCACACCTCCCACTCTCCACCAGAGAAACTTGAAAGGGCAATTGTTGCCCCACTGTACGTCCCACTCCCCCGACAGAGAGAGGGCAATTCAAGAATTCTCTATTATATCGGCTCAGTTCAGATTCGAACCAACTGTCCATAGATTATAAATTTGCCACATGAGAATTATATTCCAAACTGCGAATTTATTCAACATAATGCATTTCAATCATGTTTAGGGCAAACTTGTCCCTGTCAATCGTAAACTAATAGATTGAATTTTAATAGTCCAACATCCAAACCGTTGATGGAATCCCCGCCCGGTTTTTACACGGTTGTGTTGCTGATGATTTTGAGGCCAATCAAATGAATTGTTCATTCCATCGGCAGATGTCACATTGCATCTCACACCGAACACATTTATACACAGAGCGCGGTAGAATCGTCTCTGTGCTAAGCACTGTCAAGATCAGACTCGGTTATTGCTGCTCTGTGAAACTTAGAGCAACAGTAAAAATGCGCTCACACAGATACATAATCACACTAAAACACACATGGACACACGAACACGCAAATAAACACATACACAAGCACACACACACACACACACACATACACATCACACACACACACACACACACAAACTAAACCAAATCAAGAGGTGGCCATAAACACATTCGTAGATACGGTAGGGGACAAATCAAAACTTCAGGCTATAGGCGAATATAGAAATCAACTGTGTTACTTGAATGGACACAGTCTCGAAAAAGTAACCTGAATAAGTAATTCATGATACCGTAACATTTTACAGGTCTCTATTCTGGTACTGTCCATAGACTGAAGTATTGTTCTCAGTTAGAAACTGATACAAGTTGCTGATGTTCAAAGTATTTTCACCATAAATAAATGAACAAGATTGGCACTCAACTCCGATTTCTGACCCAGCATTCTTGGCTGTTTCCAAATGAAGAGTTATCTAATCCTACAGTTAAAATAATCGACACCAATCAGGTCAGCCTCCTCGTTATTTCACCATAATATTCCGAATGATGGATCGTACGAAATTGATCCAAAAGAAATTGGCATGTGACATTTAAGAAAGAAGCATCATTTATACCAACATCGAAAGTATGAGGATCATGAGGGATGAGTGGCTGTGGAGTTAGGAACAGAGATAAATTCCTTAGAGTGATAAACTTAACACAAGAGAGATAGTGAAAATTACATTAGAGAGCAGAATAATACCTTATGGAAAAGAAAAGATAATTTAAAATACTACTGCTAATAACACGAAGAATGATATCCTGGTTTAATAAACAATCTGAATATATTTCCTTCTCTCCGTCCCCTGTAGATTCCTCAGACCAGATCTGGATTGAAGACTATGAGGATGAGAACGGCAACATCTGGACAACCGCTTCCACATTCATCATCCTGTTCTTCCTGAGCATTTTCTACAGCGCTGCCGTCACTCTAGTAAAGGTGAGAAGAGTCAATCCTCTGATATTTCGTTCTGACTGAAGCGGATGGACAAATCTCCAGAAGTTTCATTGATAAAAAAAACACGGACATAAATCCCCAGACCACTAAATATCTGCTTAATTCTTTTATCCCTCTTTTACAGGTGAAGTGATCGGTTGAATTTCGGACGCTTTGGATTTTCCTCATCTGTTTTATCAACATCTCGATATTATTGAAATAATATATACCCTCTTGGCGATTCTCAAAGTTATTGGATCTGAATTTGTAGCTGAGAAAAACACAAAGGGGATTTCTGTCTTTCTCTTTAAAGTGTTTATTGATATGTTAGATAATCGTTGCAATAATGTTAATGTGTTTTAGAGGTTCACCTTTGTTTGAATGCTTCATTTGTAAATAAGTAACTTTTCTTCTTGCTTATTCACGATCGTTTACTTCCCTTTATGTTGAGCCCCTCTTTTCCCTCTCTGATCTCTGTTCCAGTTGTACAGATAGCTGGCAGTTCAGACCGGCTGTATTCTGTTCTCAATGTGACGCTCAATTGTGATATGCACTGTGTTAACTTTTTGAAAACTTCCCTGTAAATTGTACTCTGTGAAATTGCTAATAAATCTGAAATGATAAATGGGACTAATTTGAACTTTGCTGAGTTCCTTCTTCCAAAGACTCCTCCACAACGCTCCATTTTCACTATCAAGCTCTTTTTAAATTTTCCTGACAGGTATTTTTCATCCGCCCTGTCTAACTTGTGTTTGAACCCAAGTCCCTTCGGCTAAAAAGCCACTAAGCGATGTCCCATCATATCAAAGACACATTTACCTCTGCCATTTTATGTCAATGCTCAGAGGTGGAATGATTGCCTGGCGACCAAGGCGCACTTCGCAGTCTTCTCCAACCATGTTTCAATCCAGCCCTGCATTCACCTGACCTACCCGCCGACTCTCGGTACCCGCCCACAGTACTCATTGAGGCCCATTGGAAATAAATCTGGTCTGGAGAACTTCCAGTACATTTTAAACGTGACTGGCCTTAATTCTGAGCAAGAGGATCCTTCCGTTGCTCCCACTGTGCCTGCTCCTAACTGTCTCTCTCCTCATATCTCCCACTCTTTTCTCCCCGTCGGAATTTTAATCAATTTATTTCTGCACTGATGCTTCATTGCTTTCTTTTTATGTTTACTTAATTTGCTTTCTTTTTCTTTCTGTATTAAATCATTTCTTTCCGTTTCTCTCTTCATTTAGAAAAAAATATTTCTCCATTTTATTGTCTTTACCTTTCTGTTTCTCCATTGATTGTTATTTTTAATACTTGTCCTCTGGTGTATTTAGCAGCATAGGCGCAAGGAGCAGGGAATTCAGCTCCTCGAGCCAGTTCGGCCATTCAATTACATGACGGCGGATCTGTATGTTAACTCCATCAGCCCGCCTTGCTTCCGTAACCCTTAATACCCCTGCCTAACAAAAATCAGTCAATCTCAGTTTTGAAATTTTTAATTGACCCCCAGCCTCAACAGGATTTCGAGTGATATAATTCCAGATTTCCACGACCCTTTGTGTGAAGAAGTGCTTCCCGACATCAACCTTAAACTGCCTAGCTCTAATTTGAAGTCTATGCCCCCTTGCCCTGGACTCCACCCACCAGAGGAAACAGTTTCTCTCTATTTTCCCTATCAGACCTTTTTAATAATTTTAAACACCACAATTAGGCCACCCCTTAATCTCCTACATTCAACGGCATACACGCCAATTCATGCGACCTCTGCTCATAATTTAGTCCTTTTAGCTCCGGTATAATTCTGGTGAATCCGTGCTGCATCCCTTCAAGGCCAATATATCCCTCCTGAGGTGCGATGTCCCGAACTGAATTAAATGGCGTCAAACCAGAGCTTCTCACAGCTGTAACATAACTTATACTCCTTTTTTATTCCAGCCCCTTTGGGATCAAGACCAATATTGCATTAAACTTTTCAATTATTGTTGGTACATGTCCACTAGCCTTTAGTGACTTCTGTACTTGGACTCATAAATCTCTAGGGGACAACGTTATATTTGTTCTTGGGACGTGCTCGATTAAAGCAAGGTTTATTTGCCCATCCCTTAAATGGCTTTATTGGAGGGAGGAAGGAAAGACTGGTCCCTCTGCTTGTGGAGCCAGCAAAGAATTGTCATCAAATTAAAATTGTTATCAAGCGAGTGAGAGAGGTTAGAGGGGTAAAGACAGCTAGGCGTACAGATACACAAATGAATGAAAGGTCATCAAAAATAAACAAAGCTCTGGGTTCATTTCTAGAGGGATAGGTTTGAAAAGCAAGGACTTCATGTTAACCCTGTATAGAATCTTGGTGAGATCACTCATGGTGCACTGTTCTGGTCTCCATATTATAAAATGTGTGAAGAGGCATTGCAGAAGGTGCAGAAAAGATTTAAGAGAATGATACCAGAACTGAGAGGATATACTTATCAGGAAAGATTGAAGAAGCTGGGTATCTTTTCTCTAGAAAGAGAAAGCCGAGGGGTGACCTAATAAAAATCTTTAAGATAATGAAAGGGTTTGATAGGGGACACGTAGAGAAGATGTTTCAACTTGTGGGAGACCAAAACTAGGGGCCATAAAGATAAGATGGTCATTAATAAATGCAATGAAGAATTCAGGAGAAACCTCTTTGCCTTGAGGGTGGTTAAAATGTGGAAATTGCTACCACAAGGAGTAGTTGAGGTGTAAAGCATCGATGCATTTAAGGGGAAGCTCGATAATTACGAGGGAAAAAGGTACAGAAGGATATGCTGAAAGGGTGAGACGAAGAAGGTTGGGAGGAGGGTCGCATGAAGAATAAACATCAATATGGACCCGTTGGGCCGAATAGCCTGTTTCTTTGCTGTAAATTCTTTGTAGTTCTATGCAGATTAGGAGAAATATCTGTATGGTTTGTGGGGGGGGGGGGGGGGGTGGGGGGCGGTTGGAGCACGGCCTACTTTGCCACATAGAACGGTTGAGACAGAGAACATAACGTGTTGTAAGGGGTGCAGTAGTGTAGCGGTTACGTTACTGGTCCAGTACTCCAGAGGCCTGGACTAATAATCTATAGTGCATGAATTTGTATTTAGATATTTTAAGTCTGGAAATAAAACGATGATATCAGTAAGAGTGACCATGAAGCTGTTGGATTGTCGTATAAACTAAATTGGTTCACCAATGGCCTTTAAGTAAGGAAGCATTCCGTGCTTACCTCTTGTGGGCCTATATGTGAACTGGAGTAGTTCGTGAATAGACCCATCACCACCTTCTCAGGGCAACTAAGGGATGGGCAATAATGACCGGCCTTGCCAGCGATGCTCACATCCCGAGAATCAATAAGAAAGTGAAAGGTTAATGCAGCAAAATTAATTTCTGATTATTGGCAGAGATTGATTGATAGATGTTTTTAAGCAGAGATATTAAGGGTTACAAAATCAACGCGGGCAAATGGAGTTAAGATACAGTTGGGCCTTGATTTCATTGAGTGGCGGAACGAGCTCGAGGGACTGAATGGCCTCCTCCTATTTCCCACGAAACAAAGTGGGCCGAAAAGCTAGATTTAATGCTTCAACGTGTTTTCTTTAAAAAATATTTTCTATACTCTACTCCTTTGTTTATAAAAGCTAGGGTACAGCGAGGGGTAAACTCGTCTTGGGCTTTGCTGCAAAACTGACGATGTCGAATCGGCAGCCCGCTTTGAACTCTACCCGATATTATTTTCTATTCACTTCATGGAAAAGAAACTCGGGCGGAGTTAAAATCGGGCGTCCGATTCACCATCGCCCGATGTGCACGAATGCCCAGGATCAATTTAAGTCTGATCATATTTTGAAAGTATTTTGCCACATTGGGGCAAGGTCGGGCAAATACCCCGAGTCAACATGCGTCCATTAGAATTTCTTGGACCTAGTGTTTCGGCCTACAAATGGGCTGGAGCATGTTAATTTATAAATGCAGTCATATCAAGACACTTCCCCAGCGCATCAAGATATCGAGGCTGAAAGGATTAAATTATGAGACGAGATTGCACAGGTAAGGCTTGTATTACCATACGTGTTGGAGATTAAGGGTTGATCCAATTGATGTGTTTAAGATGATTAAAGGATTTGGTAGGTTAGGTGGAGAGAACCTATTTTCATGGTGGGGGAGTCCAGAACAAGGAGCCATAACCTTAAAATTAGAGCTATGCCGTTCAGGGGTGATGCCAGGCAGCACTTCTTCACACAACTTTGTAAAAATCTGAAGCACTCTCCCCCAAAACGCTGTTGAGGGTGAGGGTCAAATGAAAATGTGAAAATTTAGCTTGAAGTATTAAGGTTTTCGGGACCAAAGCGATGGATTTAAGATACAGATTAGCTGTGATCTAATTGAATGGCCGAACAGTTTCTAGGGACTTCTCCTCTGCCTATATTCCTATGTTTTATGTTCCGAAAGCGAAGGTCCAGGAACATTTTATCACAATCGTTAAGTTGCAGAATATCATTTTTATGAGGTCCCTGCAACCATTAGCTTTTCCAGTCATTTAGTTTTCTAGGAAGTACTGATTAGTAAAGATACCCCTTCAAATTGTCCTGCTAGCTCATAAATTACTTCAATGTCCAGAAGACACACATACATGCATACATAAACGCACACACACATACATACACACACATGCACACTCACACACACAAACACACACATAAACACATGCATACAAGCACGCATCCACACACACAATCACAAACACATGTACACATACATACTCACTCACAAATATACACACACACTCGCACATAGGTACACACACATGCACATATACACACACGCACACACACACACGCGCGCGCGCACTCACACACACAAAGAGGAGTCACAAAGAGCTGGCACTCGGTACACCGATGTACTCTAAGAACGAACGCTAGGTGGCGTTTCAAATCAAGTGATGTTCTCTGACTGCAGCCCTCAGTCCGTCAACTGCAGGGCGGTTGAAATGTGAGACAATGGGGAAGGGAATCCACATCCTTCAGATCGGCTATCCTTCTTTACAATGTGTTTGAACATATCTTAAAAGACAGTTATTAGATTGCGGCATGTGGTTCATTCATATTGATCAGATTTGGTCAAGCTATTTTCTTAAAGACAGTGTGCCCTGCAATATCTATCTATCTGTCCAATATATCCCTATTTCTAACATTTTACACAAAAAGGCACACACACACAGATAGATAGATATACAGATAGTTAGACAGACAGACAGATAGATAGATAGATAGCTAGATAGAGAAATATAAGTAAATATATATATATATATATATAATTACATGGATAAAAGCATACATTGAGTCTTCTTAGCAGCTGTGAAATTTCTGATTTGTCTCATATTATGTCGGTAATATTTGCTATGAAAGGATGAGGATTAATCTTGAATCACTCTTCCAGCAATGAGCGGGGATTGAGGGGTATGACCAAAGGTGAGCAACAGAGCACTGCACTTTGCACTATTTGTGGCAAACACTGTTGCGTTAAAGTTTACTTATTGCAACTTGTGTTGCACTGTGGCATTTGCTCACAGATTTTTTTATTAAAGTCAAAGATGTTTTTTTTTTCCTGCAGTATTTTCTATTCAGCCTTCGCGTGACACGCTGATTCTGATCGGCAGAGCGTGGAACCGTGTCCTCGCAGCACCGCCGTATGGGCTGCTGCAGGGTCCTAATGACCACTGCATAAAATTACTCTCATTCGGTTAACAGGAACAACTGAAAAGAGTACAGACAAAGTGTTTGCTTTATATATATGTATTGATGAGTGAGTGTGTGCATGTACAAAGAAAACATCATTCTTAATTTTTGCAGGTGAATTCCACAAAGATAACTGATAACTTCACCAAAACTATTTATCAGCATTTTATTTTCTTTCATTGAAAATGTATTTGTAGAACCTTTAATACCTTTAACATTTATTGAAACCGATTCTCTTGAGTGGTCCGCTCTTGTTTAGAAAGCAAAATCATACTATTCGTTCTGTTGGCAGGGCAAACACGTCTGTCCTAAGTATTCAGTTCGAATGCAGATTAAATCGCACCGTCGATAATGAGTAGCTGCCCTCAAGTCTCTGCGCTTTATTGTCAAGTTATCACCTCAGCTTCACTCAAAAGCTCCAGATAAATACCTCGAGTCTGCGATGACTTGATCAAGTGATGCTGAAATTGAAAATATACCTAAACCTGACGTGAGGTTCATAAATCTGTAATTCCCTGACTTATTATTTCCCTCGCTTACTATACTGCTCTCCAGCGACTTTCGCATCATTTCTTTTTCCACTGTCTTAATTTTTTTTTACTGTTACCTTCATTATTTCCTCCCCAACCTCTTCCAATATATTTGGACGCACACTACCAGGGCCCGCTGATTGTTCCTTCCTTATTTTCCACTTCAACCCTACATGCAATGAGCAGAGAAACGGGCACAGCACCAGCCCGCGACTTTTCTTCCATTAAAGACACACTGGGACATAAAAACGTCCGATTCCCGTTCGCCACCCGCTATTCGACACACCGGATATTAAGTTGTATGGACGTCCATGGAATTGGAATATGGGGAGGGGGCAGATAACGGGCAGTCCATGCCATCCAACACATTCATACCATTTACAGCACGGATTAGATATAGATCAAAGCTCCCTCTGCACTGTCCCCATCAAACACTCCCAGGGAAAGTACAGCATGGGTTAGATACAGAGTAAAGCTCCCTCTACACTGTCCCATCAAACATTCCCAGGGCAGGTACAGCACGGGTTAGATACAGAGTAAAGCTCCCTCTACATTGCCCCGTCAAGCACTCCGAGGGCAGGTACAGGGTTAGATACAGAGTAAAGCTCCCTCTACACTGTCCCATCAAACACTCCCAGGGCAGGTACAGCAAGGTTTAGATACAGAGACAAGCTCCCTCTACACTGTCCTATCAAACACTCCCAGGACAGGTACAGAACTTGTTAGATACAGAATAAAGCTCCCTCTATACTACCCCGCAAACACTCACAGGGCAGGTACAGCATGGGATAGATTCAAAATAAAACTTCCCCTATACCGTACCATCAAAAACTCCAAGGGCAGAGTTAAACTCCCTCTACATTGTCCCATCAAAGACTCCCAGGGCAAGTACAGGACTCGTTACGTACAGAGTAAAGCTCCCTCTACACTATACTCATCAAACATTCCCAGGCAGGTACAGCACGGGTTAGATATAGGGACAAGTTCCCTCTAAACTGTCCTATCAAACACTCCCAGGACAGGTACGGAAATTGTTGGATACAGAATAAAGCTCCCTCTATACTGCCCCGCAAACACTCACAGGGCAGGTACAGCATGGGTTAGATTCAAAATAAAACTTCCTCTGTACCGTACCATCAAAAACTCCAAGGGCAGAGTTAAACTCCCTCTACATTGTCCCATCAAAGACTCCCAGGGCAAGTACAGGACTCGTTACGTACAAAGTAAAGCTCACTCTACACGTACCCATCAATCAATCCCAGCGCAGGTACAGATCGCGCGAGATTCAGAGAACAGCTCTTTCTACACACTCCGTCAAACATTCCCAGGGCATGTACAGCACGGTCCAGATACAGAGTTCAGCTCCCTCTACATTGTCCCATCAAACTCTCCCAGGTCATTTAATGCACAGGTTGCATTTTAGAGCAAAGCTCCCCCTCTGAGCACTCCCATCAATTTGGTTAGAGGCCTATGAATGCAGCTGAGAGAGAACTTTTGTAAGACATTGTCATCTTGTTGTGGAGGGTTGCGGGGAAGACAAACAACACCCATTCGTGAGATGCAGGACAGAAGGTCGAAATAGGAGAGAGAGGCGGAGAGGGAAAGGATACAGGACATCTCCACAAATTTTAACTAATTGAGTAAAGGAATCAGAAGCGACGTGGGGAATAAAATTACACAGCGAGTTGTTATGGTCCGGAATGCATTGCCTGAAGGGGTGCTTCTCGTAGATTCAACAGCAACTTTCAAAAGGGAATTGGATAAATACTTGAATGGGGAAAACGTGCAAAATCCTTAACTTCGCCCATCTCTGCCCCGCCTCACTCATCTGCTGCTGAAGCCCTCTTCCATGCCATTGTTACTTCGACACGTGACTATTCCAATGCTCTCCGGGCCGGCCTCCCGTCTTCCACCCTCCTTAAGCTTGATCTCATCCAAATCTCTGCTGCACGTATGCTCACTCGCACCTAATCCCGTCCACCCATCACCCCTGTGCTTGCTGACCTACATTCGATCCCCGTCTGGCAACGCCACGATTTTAAAATTCTCATACTTCTTTTCAAGTTCCTCCATGACCTCGCCCCTCCCTGTCTCTGAAACCTCCTCGAGCCCTATAACCCTCCAAGATCTCTGCGCTCCTCCAACTCTGCCCCCTTGCTCATCGCCGATTTCAGTCGCTCCATCATTGGCTGCCGTGCCTTCAGCTGCCTAGGCCCGAAGTTGCTTAATACCTACCTCTTTGACCAAGATTTTGGCCAGCTGTCCCAATACCTCCTTATGTGGTTCGGTGTCAAATGTTGTTTGATAACGCTCCTGTGAAGCGCCTTGGGACATTTTGCTACTTCAAGTAGCCATATAAATGCAAGTTGTTGTTGTTCAAAGAGGAGAGTGGGACTAATTTGATAACTCT
The DNA here is from genome assembly GCF_035084215.1 of Heptranchias perlo. Classification (NCBI taxonomy): domain Eukaryota; kingdom Metazoa; phylum Chordata; class Chondrichthyes; order Hexanchiformes; family Hexanchidae; genus Heptranchias; species Heptranchias perlo. The sequence continues at coordinate 1,117,219 of NW_027138407.1, forward strand.
TTCGAAGAGCTGGCAAAGGCACGATGGGCCAAATGGCCTCCTTCCGTGTTGTATCATTCTATGATTCTATGAAATATATTTGCGATGTCCTATATACAGTGACGAGGGGGAAACGTTACGCATTATGAATGTGGGTATCATCTTTACTTTATTCCCCCATAACTTATAAAAATTTAGCAAAAAACAATTGTTACTTCAATCCGTTGTAACATTTGCATTTCTCGCTCTCTTTATTTCAGTGGTGTGTTGGTGGGGGAACATTTGTGATGTTTCAGTCACTCAATACTCTAATCTCGGCCTTCCGTTTCTGTGTTTATTTCCATAAACGTCTCATTAGTTTCGATGAAATGTACACGGCAGCAAACCCAGATCAACAAAGTCACTTAATGGTTTATTTGAACTCACAAAACGGTTCATTTTAAGAATATTGACATTAGGTACAAAATAAATAAATAAAGAGCACTCTAAGTCCTCGGTCACCTGGTTGACTCCAGCCCAGAAACTCTGATGCAGAGGTCAGGATGTCAACTTCTTATTGTTGCACAAAGAGACAAATTGAGGTCATTTTATTTGTTGTCGTGAGCAATGAAATAAGGGAACTAGCAATGTGCATCGTAGAATCCTTCAATGCATAGCATGGAGGGAGGCAATCCTTCCAGTCCTGCCTGTGCTGGTGCCGGCTGTTCAAATCGAGTTGTTTACTGTTATCCCATTTCCCTGCCCCTCCCCTCTATCATGTACATAGACTCCATTTTCAAAAGCCTCTCCCTCTCTGTAGGCCTATTCCTCTTCTCCTAACTGTTTCACCCTTTTGTAATATATCTCCCTGTCCCATCACCATTTCTGTGTCTATTTCTATCTATCTATCTTTCTTTCTTTCCTTCTTTCTTGGTTGTCTGCCTCAGCATCCATATCTGGCAATGCATTTTACTTTCTAATCACTCTTTATGAAGGACAGTTATTTTGTAACTTCCCCTCATTTCTCCTAGTGATCACCCTCAGTCTCTCCCCCTTTTTAGTGAATGTGTTATATCCAAATAAGTTCATGTGTTTTATTCTTTAAAATTAAAATGGAGGTGAATGCAATGCTGAAACAAGAAGCAAGCTATACTCTGGTTAACGTTGCTGTCAGGGTAAGCCCGCCCACACAGACAGGAAGACTGTTCATGCTGAAAACATTAAGCTGCTGCCTGGTATCTCATTCTGAGTGAACACACTTCCTGTTTTTTTGCTAGCAGCTCGAAACCGCACATCTCACTTCTGAGCAGAAAATAAAAAAAGTGGCTTCAATCTGATGGAAACATCTTACAAAGTGGCCTTTATCTGGCCGCAGAGTGGGTGCAGAACGACACAGATAGCATCGTGGTGACATTTGTAAATGAGTCCATTGTTTATGTTAGAACCTCCATTCCCGGACATGACTGGCCGTACCTTTTTTACAGCCTCTGAGCTCTCTCTGTTGTCTGATGCCGTGAGCTAATAGTTTGCTCCCTTTCATTTTATATCTTTCCCTGTGTTAATTGTTCCTCTATTTCTCAGCTATTTTCTCTTACCTCTTCGTGTCTCTTTCTATGCTTAAGTCTCCTTCCTCCTTTATTTCTCTCTCTTCAATTTTTCTGTCTGTCTTGGCTTTTTAAATAAAGGCATAGAGTCCAAAATTGGACGCCGCACTCCAGCGGAGGCCTAACCTGTGATTCGTAAAGTTTTAGCATAATTTCCTTGTTTTCGTATGAAAATAGTGGGCAAAATAAACAATTACTTGCTCCGAGCAGAGCTTTTTTCCCTGCTGGAGAAGGTAATGAACCGACTATTCTGGCACCAGAACTTCACTTCGTTGTGGTTACATTGAAATCCATTGTAGTAATTTTCATCTTCTTCGCCATCGGGGCAGTAATCCTTTCCCAGGATCACATACCTGTAATCTGGTAAAGGATACGGATCATTTCTTGAGGCACGAACGGGGCTAACCTCAACTATTAGTTTTCAGCCCTCTCCCACCCGTTTATTTGTTTCACTAGACCGCACTTCTGTTGGTATCATTTCGCTATGTTCTTAAACTAGATTCCATTTCCACTCTTGTAACATTACACCACCTCTGGTTAGATTTCTACCATCCACACACCTATTGTTATTGGACAAACAGAAATAAAGCCTTACAGTTCTAAAGCACATTTCACATCCTTAGGACGTTTACAGCCAGTGAAGTACTTTTGAAGGGTAGACACTGTTGTACTGTAGGAAACTTAGCATCCAATTTGCACACGGCAAGGCTCCACAAACAGCAACATGACTGATAAATATTGGCCAGGACACAAGGGAGAACTGCCTGTCTCTTTACAAAGTGGTTGTGGGATCTTTAATATCAACCTGAGAGGGCAGAGGCCACCTCGCTTTAATTTCTCATCTGACAATGCATCGCTCCCCCAGTACTGGACCATGCCTGACGGCCTAGATTATGGGCTCAAGTCTCTGGAGTGGGACTTGAACGCACGATCTTGTGAGAGGGGCGAGAGTGCTACCTTTGAGCCACGATTGACACAATCCGTTTACTATTCTCATTACACGAGACCTTGTATGTGTTATTGCACTAACTCCACCCTATCCAGATTGGAGTTTTCCCTTGACTCTGATATTAGACATTAGGCAACACCATCGTTATTATAACACTCGGCCCTGACTCGCACACAGTGCCTCTATCGTTATTATATGAGACCCAATCTTTGTTTCGGTTGCACTAGACATTGCCTGTGTTATCATCATACTAGCTCCAGCGTTGTCTTTAGTATTACAGTAGAGTCTACCTGTTATTATTAGATCAATCACGCGACTCTGCTCATATTACACTAGGCCTTGTCTCAGTTATTACTGCAGTAGACGATGTCGCTGTTTATATTGCCCGAGAACATGTCTCCATTATTACTGTACTAGGCAAGGCCTCTGTTTAGATTACGCTGCGCCGTGTCCTAGTTATTACTGCACTAGACCATATATCTGTTTATATTGCACTAGGCGCTCGTTCCGTTATCACTGCACTTGATGTGTTTCTGTTTATATTACACTGGACCATGGCTCTGTTATTACTGCACTGGACCCTATCTCTGTTTATATTACACTGTGCCCTGTGGCAGTTATTATTGGAGCAGAACATGTCTGTGTCTATATTGCATGAGGTCCTGCTGAAGTTATTATTGCACTGACCAGGCCTCTGTTTATATTACACCCGACCAGGTCCTTGTTTAAATTGCACCAGACCCTGTCCCTGTTTATATTACAGTATACCCTATCCCAGTTGTTTGCACTAGCACCTGTCTCTCTATATATTACACTAGGCCCTATCTCATTTATTACTATACTAGGCCATGACTTTGTTTATTTTACGCATGGCCGTATCTCAGTTATTAGCATACTAGGCCATGTCTTTGTTTATATTACACTAGGTCCTATCTCAGTTATTAGCATACTCGGCCATGTCTTTGTTTATATTACACATGGCCCTGTCTCAGTTATGACTGCACTAGTACAGGTCTCTGTATGTATTACATGAGATCTTGTCTCTCTCTATAGTACACTAGGCTGAGCCTCAGTTATTATTACACTAGATCCTATCTCAGTTACCACTACACTCGACCCTGTCACTGTTATTATTATACTGGGCTATTATACTGTTTAGATTACTTTACACCCTGTCTCAGTTAATATTAAACTAGATCCTGCCTCTGTTTATACTACTATAGACCCTGTCTCAGTTAATAATGTACGCGGTCATATCTCTGTTTGTATTATACTAGGCACTGTCACAGTTATTAATGCACGGCACCCAGTCTTTGTTTATAATACATTAGACCATGTCTCTGTTTATACTACACTAGGCCCTGTCTCAGTTATCATTATACTTGACTCTGTCTCAGTTATTACTGTACTAGTCCATGCCTCTGTTCATCTTACATGATGTCCTGCCGAAGTTATTACTGCACTGACCAGGCCTCTGTTTATACTACACCTGACCTTATCTCAGTTACTACTGTGCCAGGCCATGTCTCTGTTTATATTGCAATGAGCCCTGTCTCATTTATTACTGTACTAGGCCATGCCTCTCTTTATATTACACAAGGTACTGCCAAAGTTATTACTGCTCTGAACAGCCCTCTGTTTATATTACACTAGACCCTGTCTCTGTTTATATTACACCAAACCCTGTCTCTGTTTATATTACACCAAACCCTGTCTCTATTCATATTACACTAGACGCTGTCTCAGTTGTTATTACACTAGAACCTGTCTCTGTTTATATTACACTCGGCCCTGTCTCAGTTATTAGTACACTAGGTCATATCTTTGTTTATATTACACATGGCCCTATTTCAGTTATTAGTATACTAGGCCCTGTCTTTGTTTATATTACACAGAGCCCTGTCTCAGTTATGACTGCAGTACAACAAGTCTCTGTATTTGTTACACAACACTGTGTCTCTCTTTATAGTACACTAGTCCCAGAATCAGTTATTACTACACTAGATCCTGTATCAGTTACTGCTACACTCGACCCTGTCACTGTTGCTATTATACAGGGCTATGATACTGTTTAGATTACATTACTCCCTGTCTCAATTAATATTAAACTAGACCTTATCCCTGTTTATACCACTCTAGATCCTGTCTCAGTTAATAATACACTAGATCATATCTTTGTTTATATTACACTAGGCACTGTCACAGTTATAAGTGCAAGACACCCTATCTCTCTTTATGCTAAACCAGACCATGTCTCTATTTATACTACACTAAGCCCTGTCTCAGTTATTATTACATTAGACCCTGTCTTAGTTATCATTACACTAGACCATGTATCAGTTATTACAATACTAGGCCATGCCTCTGTTTACCTAACATGAGGCCTTGCGAAAATTAATACTGCACTGACCAGGCCTCTGTTTATATTCCACCTGACCTTATCTCAGTTAATATTGTGCCAGGCCATGTCTCTGTTTATATTACACTGAGCCCTGTCTCATTTATTACTGTACTAGGCCATGCCTCTCTTTATATTGCACGAGGTACTGCCAAAGTTATTACAGCACTGACCAGCCCTCTGTTTATATTACACTAGGCCCTGTTTATGTTTATATTACACTAGACCCTGTCTCAGTTATTACTGCTCTCAGCCATGCCCCTGTTAATATCATACAAGACCCTGTCTCAGTGATTACTGCACTACACAAGATCTCTGTTTATATTACACGAGACGCTGTCTCTGTTCATGTTATACTAGGCCCTGTATCATGTATTATTCTACGAGGCCATGTGTTTGCTTACATTATATAAGGCCCTGTCTCAGTTATTACTGCCTATAAAAGTTCTCCACAAATATTATACTAAACTATGTCTCTCTTTATATTACACTAGACCCTGTCTCAGTTATTAAAACACTAGATCCTCTCTCATTTATTACTATACTGGACCCTGTCCCAGTTATTGATGTATAGTGCCTTGATACTGTTTAGATTACATTAGGCCCTGTCTCAGTTAATGCAAAACTAGACCAGGTCTCTGTTATTTATTACACGAGAACTTTTCTCTGTTTATATTAGGTTAGACATTGTCTCAGTTACTTAGGCTATGCCTCTGTTTATATGACACAAGGCCCTGTCTCAGTTATTACTGCACTAGATGAAGTCTCTCTTTATATTACACTAGGCCCTGTCTCAATTATTACTATACTGGACCATGTCTCAGTTATTATGACAGTAGACCTTGGATCAGTTGTTACTCTACTGGGATACTGTTTAGATTAAATTCGACCTGTCTCAGTTAACGCTAAACAACACCAAGTCTCTATTTAAATGGCACTAGGCCCTGTCTCAGTTATTACTGCAATACATCCTGCCTTTTTATATATTACAGTAGACCCTGTCACCGTTGCTACAGTGCTAGGCCTGCCTCTGTTTATACTACACTCGGCCCTGTCGCAGTTATTAGTGTACGAGGCCTTGCCTCTGTTTATATCAAACAAGGCTTTATCTCAGTTATTACTTCACTACTCAAGGTCTCTGTTTATATTACACCAGACCAGGTCCCTGTTTACATTTCACTAAACCCTATCTCAGTTGTTACTGCACTAGAACCTGTCTCTATTTATATTACACTCGGCCCTATCTCAGTTATTCGCATACTAGGCCATGTCTTTGTTTATATTACACATGGCCCTGTTTGAGTCTTGACTGCACTAGAACAGGTCTCTCTATATATTACACTAGACCTGTGTCTCTCTTTTGTACACTAAGCCTGGTGGCAGTTATTACTGCACACGATCCTGTCTCATTTACTACTACACTAGACCCTGTCGGTGTTATTATTATACTGGGCTATGATACTGTTTAAATTACATTACATCCTGTCTCAGTTAATATTAAACTCGACCCTGTCTCTGTTATACTACTTTCGACCCTGTTTCAATTAATAATATATGAGGTCATGTCTCTGTTTATATTACACTAGGCACTGTCACAGTTATTACTGCACTAGACCCTGTCTCTTTTTATTTTACACTAGGCCCTGTCTCAGTTATTACTGCACTAGACCATGCCTCGGTTGATATTATACAAGGCCCTGTCTCATTAATACTGCACTAGGCCAGGTCTCCGTTTATAGAACACTAGACCATGTCTCTGTTGATATTACATTAGGCTCTGTCTCAGTTATTGCTACACTAGACCCTGTCTCAGTTATTAGTGTACTAGGCCATGTCACTGTATAAATTACACTGGGCCATGCCTCTGTTTACATTGACAAGGTCCTGTCTCAGTTATTACTGCACCACACAAAGCCTCTGTTTATAGTACACCAGACCGTGTCTCTCTTTATATTACACTAAGCCCTGTCTCATTTGTTACTGCACAAGACCCTGTCGCTCTTTACATTAGGCCCTTTCTTAATTATCACTATACTTAGCCAGGTCTCTGTTTATATTTTATAAAGCCCTGTATCAGTTATTACTGCACTAAAACAGGTCTCTGTATATAATAAAAAAAAACATGTCTCTCTGTATATTACATTCAGCCCTGTCTCAGTTATTACTATGCTATTCCCTTTCCCAGTTATTACTGTACTGGCTGAAGTATTGATTGGATTACATTGGACCCTGTCTCAGTTGTTACTGCACTAAACCGTGTCTCCATTTACATTACCATTAAGCTCTTTATCAGTTGTTACTGTACTAGTTCATACCTCTGTTTATATTATACAAGGCATTACATCAGTTATTGCTGCACTTGACCAGGTCTCTGTTTAAATTACACTAAACCATAGCTCTCTTTAAATCACACTGGGCCCCGTGTCAGTTGACTGCACTCGACCCTGGCTCAGTTATTACTACACAAGACCATGTCTCAATTATTACTGAACTGGGCAATGATACTGTTTAGATTACATTAGACTTGTCTCACTTAATGCTGAACTTGGCCCTGTCTGTGCGTATATTATGCTAGGGCTTGTCAGAGTTATTACTTCACTACACATTGTCTCTCGTTACATTACACAAGACCCTGTCTCAATTATTACTGTACTAGGTCATATAACTGTTTATATAACACTAGGCCCTGTCTCAGTTATTACTGCACTTGACCGTGCCTCACTTTATATTACATGAGGCCCTGTCTCAGTTATTACTGCACTGGACCATGTCTCTGTTTATATTACACTAAACCATGTCAATGGGAATCAGAGGGAAAGGTCTCCAGCGGCTGCAGTCATACCGAAAACAAAGGAACACGGTAGTGGTTGTTGGAGGCCAATCATCTCAGCCACAGGACATCGCTTCACTTGTTTCTCAGGGCAGTGTACTTTGTCCAACCATCTTCAGCTGCTTCATCAATGATCTTCCCTCCATTATAAGGTCAGAAGTGGGGGTGTTTGCTGATGATTGCATAGTGTTTGCAACCCCTCAGACAATGAAGCACGATCTGGACAACATCCAAGCTTGGGCTGATAAATGGCAAGTAACATTCGTGCCACAGAAGTGCCAGGCAATGACCATCTCCAACAAGAGAGAGTCTAACCATCTCTCCGTGACTTTCACATTGAATTACCATCGCCGAATCCCCTACCATCAACATCCTGGGGGTTAACATTGACCAGAAACCTAACTGGACCAGCCATATAAATACTGTGCTACAAGAGCAGGTCAGAGGCTGGGTATTCTGTGGCAAGTGACTCACCTCCTGACTCCCCAAATTATTTCTACAATCTGCAAGGCACAAGTCAGGAGTGTGATGGAATACTCTGCACTTACTGGATAAGTGCAGCTCCACCAACTCTCAAGAAGCTAGACACCATCCAGGACAAAGCAGCCCGCTTGATTGGCATTCCATCCACCACATTAAACATTCATTCCCTCCACCTCCGGCGCACTGTGGCTGCAGTGTTTGCCTTCTACAAGGTATAGTGCAGCAACTCGCCAAGGATTCTTCGACAGCACCTCCCAAACTTGCGGCCTCTACTACCTAAAAGTACAAGGGCAGCAGACGCATAGGAACAACGCCACCTGCACATTCCCCTCCAGGTCACACACCATCCCGACTTGGAAATATATCGCAGATCCTTCATCGTCGCTAGGTCAAAATCCTGGAACTCCCTACCCAACAGCACTGTGGGAGAACCTTCACCACACGGACTTCAGCGATTCAAGAAGGCGGCTCACCACCACTTTCTTAAGGGCAATTAAGAATGGGCAATAAATGCTGGCCTCGCCAGCGACGCCCACATCCCATGAATAAAAAAAAATCACAGAGACTGCTGTTCTCGATAATGTACACAGGCGATGTTATTTCCTACAATATATACAGAGGGATGTTATTCCCCATAATATACACAGCGACGCCCACATCCCACGAGTGAATAAAAAATGCCTCTGTTTATGTTACATTCGGCCCTTTCTCAGTTATTACTGCACTGAGCCATGTCTCTGTTTGCACTATATTAGGCCCCGCCTCCCTTATTACTGCACTAGATCAGGTCTCAGTTTGTATTACACTGCACCATATCTCTCTTTATGTTACACTAGGTCCTTTCTCAGTTAATGCTGCACGAAGCCAAGTCTCTGTTTGTATTATACTAGGCCCTGTCTCCGTTATTCCTGCAAAAGACCATGCCTCAGTTAGTATCACACCAGACCCTGTCTCAGTTATTACAGAACTAGATGCTGTCTCTGTTTATGTTGTACTTGACCATACCTCTGTTTGTATTACACTAGACCCTGTCTCAGTTATTTGTGTATTAGGCTGTGCCACCTTTTATATTATTATATTATATTACACCAGTCCCTATCACATTTACTACAGCACAAGACCCTGTCTCTGATAATATCGCACTAGACCGGGTATCTGTTTATAGTACACTAGACCCTGACTCGATTATTACTGCACTGGGCCATAATCTCTGATTATTTTACACTAGAGTCATTCTCAGCTATTACTGTACTAGACCATACCACTGCTTATATGTCACCAGACACTGTCTCATTTATTACTGCGCTGGATACTGTTTTTGCTTCGTTTACACAAGACCGTATCTCCATTATTACGGCACTAAACCATGCCTTTGTTGATATTACACGAGATCGTTTCTCTCCTGATATTACCCGAGATCATGCCTCAGATTTTACTGCATTGGACCATGTCTCTATTCATATTACTCTAGAATCTGTCTCAGTTATTACTTTACTTGGTCGTGTCTCTTTTGATAGTGCACGAGGCCCTGTCACAGTTATTACTGCACTAGACTCTCTCCCTGTTTATATTACAATATACCCTTTCTCGATTATTACTATACTAGGCCGTGCCTCTGTTCATATTATACTAGGCCCATTCTCTGTTTATATTGCACTAGTCCCTTTCTCTGTTTATATTGCACTTGACCATGTCTCTGTTGATATTACATTAGACCAGGTATCTGTTAATATTTTTAGGCCCAGTCTCTGTTATTACAGCACAAGACCATGCCACTATTTATATTACACCAGACCCTGTCTCAGTTATTACAGCACTAGACCCTGTCTCTGTTTTTATTGCAGTAGATCGTGTAGCTATTTATATTAAACTAGACACTGTCTCATTTATTACTGCACTAGACCATATCTCTGATTATATTGCACCAGAGTCATTCTCAGCTATTACTGTACTAGACCACGCCGCTGTTCGTACTTCATTAGATACTGCCTTATTTATTACTGCACTGGAACCTGTCTTTGTTTCTTTTACACTAGACCGTATCTCCATTATTACTGCACTAGACCATGTCTCCGTTTAGATTGCACTGGAATCGTTCTCAGTTATAACTGCACTAGACCATGCCTCTGTTTAAATTACTGTACAACCTGTCATCTCTCCTTGTTTTCTACAAGGCCCTATGTGGTTTTCAATATATTAGAGCCTGCCTCTATTATTGTTGCACTAGACCCTGGGCTTTTTATTGATACCCTAGACTCTACCTTTGTAGGTAATGCATTGCCCTTTGTCTCCATTATCGTTACATTTGCCACTTCCTCTTTCACTTTTAACCGCACACTTCACCTCTGTTAGTGTTGCCCTATTCCCAGACTCTTGGTGATTACCCTAGGCTCTGCCACTGTTAGCGTTTCACCAGGGCCTGTTGCTCTTATTATTGCACTGCAGCCTGTAAAATATCATTATTCTAATATCCTTAATCTAATAAGGCAATGCCATGATGTCACGTCATTAACAGTCCAAATAAATTCACAGCAATTCTAATAATTGGATCTATCTAGTATGAGTTAAATGTGACCGAATTGAATTGATCATTTTCAACAGCAACATCTCGCATTTATAGCGCACCTTTAACGTAATAAAAATGTCCCAAGCTGCTTCACAGGAGTGTAATCAGACAACATTAGACACCGACTCACAAAAAGAGATATTAGGACAGGTGACCAAAAGCTTGGTACGGAGGCTTCAAGGCACACCTTAAAGGAGGAGAGAGAAGTAGAGAAGTGGGGAGGTTTACGGTGGGAATTCCAGAGCTTAGGGCCTAGATGGCTATTAGGATATCACTGAACAGGTGCAGGGCATTCTGTCAGGGGAAGGGGAACAGGCGGAAATCGTGGTCCACGTTCGAACCAATGACATAAGTATGAAAAGTGTTGAGGTCCTACAGGCAGAGTTTCAGGCACAGGAAAAAGATTAAAGAACAAGACCTCAAAGGTGATAATCTCTCCATTACTCCCAGTGCCACGTGCGTGTAAGATAGCGCAGTTGAATGCGTGGCTGGAGTAGCGGTACAGGACGAAAGGCTTCAGATTCCTGTGAAATTGGGACCAGTTCTGGGGTATGGGAGTCGTGTACAAACCGGACGGATTACATCTGAACCTGGCGGATAATATAGAAGCAAATGGGAGGCAAAGTGCAGTGACTAACGGATGCTTTTTCTGACTGGACAGAAGTATGCAGTGGGATCCCCCAGGGTTCAGCATTAGGACCATTGCTTTTCGCATTATATATGAATGACCTGGACTTTGGTAAGGGAGTAAAATTTCGAAGTGTGCGGATGGTACAAAACTTAGCAAAGTAGTAAATAGTGAGGAGGATCGCAGCAGACTTCAGGAGAACATAGGCAGACTGCTGAAATGGGGAGACCCGTAGCAGATGCAATTTAATGCAGATGCGCTTTGGGGGAATAGCATGGAGAGGCAGTATAATCTAAATGGTACAATTTGGAGGGGGTGGAAGAGCAGAGGGACCTGGGGTGCAGATTCCGAAATCTTTGAAGGTGGCAGCGGAATTTGATAAGGCAGTTAAGAAAGCCGATGGGATACATGGCTCGGTGAATAGCTGCATTGAATACAAAAACAAGAGAGTCATGCTAAACCTTTACAAATCACTGGTTAGGGCTCAGCTGGAGTATTGTGTACAATTCTGAGCACCACACTTTAGGAAGGATGTCAAGGTCTTGGTACAGGTACAGAGGAGGATCAACCAGGAATGATACCAGGAATGGTGGAGTCATACCTAGCGCAAAGGAAGATGGTAGTGGTTGTTGGAGGCCAAGCATCTCAGCCCCAGGGCATTGCTGCAGGAGTTCCTCAGGGCAGTGTCCTAGGCCCAACCATCTTCAGCTGCTTCATCAATGACCTTCCCTCCATCATAAGGTCAGAAATGGGGATGTTCGCTGATGACTGCACAGTGTTCAGTTCCATTCGCAACCCCTCAGATAATGAAGCAGTCCGAGCCCGCATGCAGCAAGACCTGGACAACATCCAGGCTTGGGCTGATAAGTGGCAAGTAACATTCGCGCCAGATAAGTGCCAGGCAATGACCATCTCCAACAAGAGAGAGTCTAACCACCTCCCCTTGACATTCAACGGCAATACCATCGCCGAATCCCCCACCATCAACATCCTGGGGGTCACTATTGACCAGAAACTTAACTGGACCAGCCATATAAATACTGTGGCTACGAGAGCAGGTCAGAGGCTGGGTATTCTGCGGCGAGTGACTCACCTCCTGACTCCCCAAAGCCTTTCCACCATCTACAAGGCACAAGTCAGGAGTGTGATGGAATACTCTCCACTTGCCTGGATGAGTGCAGCTCCAACAACACTCAAGAAGCTCGACACCATCCAAGATAAAGCAGCCCGCTTGATTGGCACCCCATCCACCACCCTAAACATTCACTCCCTTCACCACCGGCGCACTGTGGCTGCAGTGTGCACCATCCACAGGATGCACTGCAGCAACTCGCCAAGGCTTCTTCGACAGCACCTCCCAAACCCGCGACCTCTACCACCTAGAAGGACAAGGGCAGCAGGCGCATGGGAACAACACCACCCGCACGTTCCCCTCCAAGTCACACACCATCCCGACTTGGAAATATATCGCCGTTCCTTCATTGTCGCTGGGTCAAAATCCTGGAACTCCCTTCCTAACAGCACTGTGGGAGAACCGTCACCACACGGACTGCAGCGGTTCAAGAAGGCGGCTCACCACCACCTTCTCAAGGGCAATTAGGGATGGGCAATAAATACCGGCCTTGCCAGCGACGCCCACATCCCGTGAACGAATAAAAAAAAAATGAGAGACTTCAATTATGTGGAGAGATTGGAGAATCTGGGATTGTTCTTGGAGCAGAGAAGATTAAGGGGAGACCTAACAAATGTATTCAAAATGATATGGGGTTTTGATAGAGCAAATCGGGAGAAATTGTTTTCTTTGGCAAGTAGTTCGGCAACCAGCAGTCGTAGATTTAAAATAATTTGCAGTAGAACAAGAGGGGAAATGAGGAGTCATTTTTTCACACAGAAAGTTGTTGATATCCAGAACGCACTACCTAAAAGCGTCTTGGGAGCAGATTCTATAAGAACTGTCAAAAGACAATTGGACACTTACTTGAACAGGACTAATTTGAAGCATTATGGGGAAAAAGCTTGGGATTGGCACTAAATTGGGAAGCTCTTTCAAAGAGCCGGCACAGGCACAAAGGGTTGTAAGATGTATGATTCTATGATTGTATGACTGAAGGCACGGCCGCCAATCGTGGGGTGATCGAAATCAGGGAAGCGCAAGAGGAAAAAGTAGGAGGAGAGCAGATATATCGGATGCTTGTAGGGCTGGAGGAGGTTACACAGATAGAACTCTGCTCTGAGACCAACCACCGGTGTTGAAGGACCTATTAAGCTTCGAGTCAGATCTCCACATTGCATTTGATTACAGTTTTGGAATTGATGTCTCATTTCTTAATCGATGTGCTATGTCCAGTCCATGTCATGAAGTAACATTTCTTTCACCATATTAATCCACACATGGCTCTCTTGAGTGTGGGAGAGGAATTCTCGGTATGCAATAAGAAAACTGGACCGCTCTTCGTGCTTTGATCATTTGCTGCCCCCTGGTGGGCACAATTTACAATTACACTGTTTGACAATAGGAGCATGAAAATGTCCTCGTTTACCATTAGTGTTTCAAGAAGGAATAAGCATTCAGACGCCATCTAGTCACGTCGTCTGAATGTCACAAAGCGATTCAAGTACATAGGAACGTACGAACAAGAGAAGGCCATGCAAATATTTCCACCGTTCAATTCGTGTACGGTAACATAGTGGTTATGTTACTGGACTAATAATCCAAAGGCCTACACTAATAATCCGTGAATCGTGTAGTTCAAATCCCCGCCACGGCAGCTGGGAAATTTAAATTCAGTTAATTAAATAAAATCTGGAATTAAATGCTAGGATTAGTGATGGTGGCCGTGAAACGACCGGATTGTCGTAAAAACCCATGTGGTTCACAAATTTCCTTCAGGAAAGCAAACCTGCCGTCGTTTCCTGGTCTGGCCGAAATGAGACTCCAGACCCACAACAATGTGGTTGATTCAAACTTACCCTCTAAAATGTCCTAGCAAGCCACTTCAATTGTAAAATCTCGCTTAAAAAAAAGTCATCAGAAGAATAAAACAGGACGGTCCACTAGCCACCGAACACGACAAAGGCAAACCCAAGTCCAGCTGACCCTGCAAAGGAGGTTTCCTTGCCCATCTTTGACCTGATGCCATGAGATCCGGAGTCAATGTTGCAAAGTCCTCCTCACTAACATCTGGGGACTTGTGCCAAAATTAGGAGAGCTGTCCCACAGACCAGTCAAGTAACAGACTGACAGAGCCATACTCACAGAATCATACCTTTTAGCCAACGTCCCAGAATCTTCCATCACCATTTCTGGGTATGTTCTGTCCCACCGGCAGGACAGAACGACCAGAGGTGGCGGTACAGTGATATACAGTCAGGAGGGAGTGGCCCTGGGAGTCCTCAACATTGACTCTGGATCTCATGGCATCAGGTCAAAGATGGGCAAGGAGGACTGCCCTCCCTCAGCTGATGAATCAGTCCTCCTCCATGTTGAACACAACTTGGAGGAAGCACTGAGGGCAGCAAGGGCACAGAATGTACTCTTGGTGGGGGACTTAAATGTCCATCACCAAGAAGTGGCTCGGTAGCACCACTGCTGGCCGAGTCCTGAAGGACATGGCTGCCAGACTGGGCCTGCGGCAGGTGGTGAGCGAACCAACACTAGGGAAAAATTTACTTGACATCATCCTCACCAATCTAGCTGTTGCAAATGCATCTGTCCATGACAGCATTGGTTGGAGTGACCACTACACAGTCCTCTTGGAGATGAAGTCCCATCTTCGAACCGAGGACACCATCCAACGTGTTGTGTGGCACTAACACCGTGCTAAATGGGATAGATCAAGCAGCTCAAAGCTGGGCATTCATGAGGCGCTGTGGGCCATCAGCAGCAGCAGAATTGTATTCCACCACAATCTGTAAACTCATGGCCCGGCATATTCCTCACTCTACCATTACGAACAAGCCAGGGGATCAACCCTGGTTCAATGAAGAGTGTAGAAGAACTTGCCAGGAGCAGCACCAAGCGTACCGAAAAATGACGTGCCAACCTGGTGAAGCAACAACTCAGGACTACATGCATGCTAAACAGCGGAAGCAAGATGCTATAGTCAGAGCGAAGCAATTCCACAACCAACGGATCAGATCAGAGCTCTGCAGTCCTGCCACATCCAGTCATGAATGGTGGTGGACAATTAATCAACTAACGAGAGGAGGAGGATCTGCAAAAATCCCCATTCCTCAATGATGGCCGAGTCCAGCACGTGGGTGCAAAAGATCAAGGCTGAAGCGTTTGCAACCATCTTCAGCCAGAAGTGCCGAGTGGACGATTCATCTTGGCCTCCTCACGGTATCCCCACCATCACAGAAGCCAGTCTTCAGCCAATTCGATTCACTCCACGTGATATCAGAAACTGCTGAGTACACTGGATACAGCAAAGGCTATGGGCCCCGACAACACCCCGGCTGTAGGGCTGTTGACTTGTGCTCCAGAACGAGCTGCGCCTCTAGCCAAGCTGTTCCAGTACAGCTACAACACTGGCCTCTATCCGACAATGTCGAAAATTGACCAGCTATGTCCTGTCCACAAAAAGCAGGATAAGTCCAACCAGCCAATTACCGCCCCATCAGTCTGCTCTCAATCATCAGAAAAGTGATGGAAGGTGTCGTCGACAGTGCTAAGAAGGAACACTTACTCACCAATAACCTGCTCACCGATGCTCAGTTTGGGTTCCGCCAGGACCACTCGGCTCCAGACCTCATTACAACCTTGGTCCAAACATGGACAAAAGAGCTGAATTCCAGAGGTGAGGTGAGAATGACTGCCCTTGACATCAAGGCAGCATTTGACCGAGTGTGGCACCAAGGTGCCCAAGTACAATTGAACTCAATGGGAATCAGGGGTAAACTCTCCAGTGCCTGGAGTCATACCTAGCACTAAGGAAGATGGTCGTGGTTGTTGGAGACCAATCATCTCAGTCCCAGGGCATTGCTGCAGGAGTTCCTCACGGCAGTGTCCTCGGCCCAACCATCTTCAGCTGCTTCATCAATGACCTTCCTTCCATCATAATGTCAGAAATGGGGATGTTCGCTGATGATTGCACTGTTCAGTTCCATTCGCAACCCCTCAAATAATGAAGCAGTCCGAGCCCGCATGCTGCAAAACCTGTACAACATCCAGGCTTGGGCTCATAAGTGGCAAGTAACATTCGGGCCAGACAAATGCCAGTCAATGACCATCTCCAACAAGAGAGAGTCTAACCACCTCCCCTTGACATTCAACGGCATTACCATCGCCGAATCCCCCACCATCAACATCCTGGGGGTCACTATTGACCAGAAACTTAACTGGACCAGCCATATAAATACTGTGGTTACAAGAGCAGGTCAGAGGCTGCGTATTCTGTGGCGAGGGACTCACCGCCTGACTCCCCAAAGCCTTTCCACCATCTTCAAGGCACAAACCAGGAGTGTGATGGAATACTCTCCACTTGCCTGGATGAATGCAGCTTCAGCTACACTCAAGAAACTCGACACCATCCAGGACAAAGCAGCCCGCTTGATTGGCACCCCATCCACCACCCTAAACATTCACTCCCTTCACCACCGGCGCACTGTGGCTGCAGTGTGTACCATCCACAGGATGCACTGCAGCAACTCGCCAAGGCTTCTTCGACAGCACCTCCCAAACCCACGACCTCTCCCACCTGGAAGGACAAGAGCAGCAGGTACATAGGAACAACACCACCTGCACGTTCCCTTCCAAGTCACATACCACCCCGACTTGGAAGTATATCGCCGTTCCTACATTGTCGCTGGGTCAAAATCCTGGAACTCCCTTCCTAACAGCGCTGTGGGAGAACCTTCACCACACGGACTGCATTGGTTCAAGAAGGCGGTTCACCACCACCTTCTCAAGGGGCGACTAGGGATGGGCAATAAATGCCGGCCTCGCCAGCAACGCCAACATCTCATGAACCAATAAAAAAAAATAGATCATGGCTGATCTGCATCTTGACTCCACCTGTCCGCCTTGGTTGCGTATCCCTCAATACCCTTGCCCAACAAAAGTCTATCGATCTTAGTTTTGACATTTTCTATTGATCTAGCCTCAACATATGTTCATGCGTGCCATTACTGAATATGAACATTTTGTTTGAAAACGACATGATTGGTCTCGATCCTTACCGAAATTAAACACCCCAAACACAAATAAAAGATGTCGCTATTGCAACCAATATGGGTCCCAGCTATGCATGCCTTTTTGTGGGATACGTGTAGCATTCCTTGTTCCAGTCCTACTCAGGTTCCCTCCCTCGCCTATTTTTCCGGTATATTAATGACTGTCTCGGTGCCGCTTCCTGCTCTCGCCCTGAACTGGAAAATGTCATCAACTTTGCTTCCAATTTCCACCTTTCCCTGCTCATCACATGGACCATCTACGACTCTTCCCTTCCCTTCCTCGACTTTTCGATTTCCATTTCTGGGGATAGGCTGTCAACCAATATTTAATATAAGCTCACGGACTCCCACAGCTACATTGATTGCACTGCTTCTCAGCCTGCTTCATCTAAGGACTCTATTCCCTTCTCCCAGTTTCTCCATCTCCGTCACATCTGTTCTGACGAAGCCACCTTCCACACCAGTGCTTCCGATATATCTTCCTTTTTCTTCAGCCAAGGATTCCCCTCCACTGTAATTGACATGTCCCCCCTTGTCCTCAACTTCCATCCCATCAGCCTCCATATTCAACGGATCATCCTCTGCCATTTCCACCACTTCCATTGCGATGCCACTATCAAACACATATTCCCTCCGCTCCCCTTCCGAAGGGACAGTTCCTTCCATGGCACGATTGTCCACTCTTCCATCACCCCCAACAGCCACTTTCCTACCCACGGCACCTTCCTGTGCGAGCGCAGTTGATGGAACACCTGCCCTTTCACCCCCTCCCTTCCAACCGTCCTGGGCACTAAACACTCCATTCAGGTGAAACAGCGGTTTACTGGTGCTTCTTTCAATTTAGTATACTGTATTAGCTGCTCACGATGCGGTCTCCTCTACACTGGGGAGACTAAACGCAGATTGGGTGATCGCTTTGCTGAAAACCTCCTCTCAGTCCGCGAGCGCGAGCCTGACCCTTGCCATTTTAATTCTCTGTCCCACTCCCATTCTGACCTCTCTGTCCTCGGCCTGCTAGACTGTTCCAATGAAGCTCAACGGAAGCTTGAGGAACAGCACCTCATCTTTGAATTAGGCACATTGCAGCCTTTTGGATTCAAAATTGATTTCAATAACTTCAGATGATAACCACCGCTCCATTTTCTTCAGACAGCAGGTGCTGATAATGGTTCTGCTGTTGCCATTCACAGCTCATCTAGACTCATCTTTTGTTTCTTTACATGCCCCAATACCACCGTGTATTCCATGTACCATCACCCCTTTTGTCATTGAATTACTCCTTCCCTCCACCATATCAAAGACCTTCCCTTTTGTTCATTCCTCCCCTCCCCTTCCTCCCTGCCTTTGCCTGACTCTGTACTTGCTTAAAAACTGTTAAATCGTTAACTTCTTCCAGTTCTGACGAAAGGTCACCGACCTGAAACGTAAACTCTGTTTCTTTCTCCAAAGATGTGCCTAATTTGCTGAGTAATTCCAGCATTTTCTGTTGTTATATCAGATTTCCAACATCTGCGGTATTTCGCTTTGTGACTGTGTCCAGTGAAACAGGCAGACACCAAAAGGAGGGGATTGATAAAGGTGAGACTGAGCAGAGTGATAGAGATAGACACCAACCGAGGGCGATTGATAAAGCTGAGACTGAGTACATTGTTACAGAGAGACACCAACAGAGGGAGATTGATAAAGGTGAGCCTGAGTACAGTGATACAGAATGACACCAACAGACGGAAATATATAAAGATGGGACTGAGAACAGTGAGTGATATAAAGAGAAACCAATAGACGGAGATAGATAAAACAGTGATAAACACTGAGTTGGAGCGGTCCGCTGTGAGCTCAGAGAGAGTGTGTGCTGGTGTCAGTGATAAATAAAGTGTGGGAGCTACCCGGTATCAGCTCAGAGAAAGTGTGAGCTGGTTTCAGTGAAACTGTGAGATCCACTGAGTGGGAGCGGCCGGAGTAGGTATACTCCGAGACAGAGCTTGTTTCGTTAGTTCGACAGGAAGAAGCCTTCTGAGTTGCACATCAACCGAAAGTTTGACTCCTTGTTAATTTCCCCGAATGTAATATTCGTGTCCTGGGATTAACTCGACCTCTATGTACATTTCTTTCAGCCGCCTTTTCATCTGTTCCGATAATGTTCTGGATTTACAGAGTTTCCCTCCTGATTTATACTCTGATCTGCACGGATGTCAATGGTGAAGAAGAGGTGATACAGCTCCCTCGGGCGACGGTTGTTAGTGAAGAGGGAATCGTATCCGTGAACTGCTCCGCTACCGTTGCATTTGACTTATTGCACTGGTACAGACAGCACCCCAATCAAACACTCCAACATCTGGTAATGGCAACAAGAGGGGCGGATAAAAACGGGAGGATCTCTGCTTCAATCGGGGTTGGTAATAAACTCAGTACCCTGACTGTGAGAGACGCCAGCGTGACAGATACCGCTACCTATTTCTGCGCCGTGAGGCCACAGTGTAACAAACTTACAGACAGTCCGTACAGAAACCTGCAGTGAGGGGGAGCGCCGCTCTGCTGTGTTTTGAGTAACGGGATTGGGAGGGGTCCGTGTTTCATAATCGGAGACAACAAGAACAGAACATTAGGAAATAGAGAAGAGAGAGATTTAAATAAAGTCAGAAATAAAGAGAGTTGGAAACACAGTCAGAGGAAAACAAAGAAAAATCACTGAGGAAAGGATGAGAGGGAGAAAGAGAAAGAAAGCATTGGAATAATAATCGGACTGCAGATGACAGCAAATTAAGAAAGGAGTGAAAGAGCAATAAAATAATGCCAGAAATAAAGAGAATTGGAAACCGGTAGAGGTAAAGAATGAGAAAGCATTATGGAAAGAATGTGTGTGAGAAAGAGATAGAGAAATAAAGCATTGTAATAATGAGAGGGATTGAGACCAGCAATCCAGGAAAGAAGGGAAAGATAAAAGAAAGCGAAGGAAGTCAGGAACACAAAGAGAAAGGCGAAGAGAAAGCCATGAAGAAAGAAATCCATAAGAAAACTAAGACACGCTTCCCTTCAAAATCACTCTATTTGCACAGTTTAATTGTCTCCAACACTTCTTCCAATAACCTGCAGCTGGAAACAACCCGAGAGATAAACACCTTCATTCTCCCCATTATCCTGACAGCATAAAGTTCTCAGAGTCACCGCCAGAGGGCAACGTGGTCACATGTTTCACACCGCCCCCTGGAAACTCGGTCCGAGTTTGTTGCTCCGACAAAACCACTTCCGGTTTGTGTCAATATCTGAAAACCACCTGCCTTTGTGTTTGGAGATTTCAGCGAAGTTTTTATTCATTTTCCCGCTTTTGTTGGCTACGGTTCATCGCCAAGCTGTGTCTCCCCAAGGATATCTATTATTTCCTTTCAAATGGACCAAATAAGTGTGAAACTTCTGATGGTTTTGTCAGCGACGTTTGGAAAATGTATCTTAAATATTAACTGTATAGAGTGAAGAACAGGCTAATGGAATGATATGATGTGACTGTAACCCGGATGAGGATTTTATCCCGTGTCAATAGCCATTTTCCTGACCCATGTGATAATTTCAATGCAGTTTAATGACGCCCATTGTTAGCTTCGTTAAGGCTGAATCTAACGGTTTCAAGTCACATTTGGATCCAGTGATCTCGTCGCCGCTCTCTCCAGAAATAGTGAGAAGAATTTTTCTCAAAGTGACAAAAATAGAGTGTGAATGTAGATGAAGATGTTCAGTTTATTTCACTCACTGTCACGAATCAGACTGAGGTTCTTTGTGTGGGTGGGATGGGTTCATTCATTTTCTGCTGGGGACACACAAGGGGTAGATTTGCTCTGGTCTGTGGGATAGCGACATCTCGAACGGAGAGGAAAATCTCTTTTAAAATTGTTTCAACCAAACAGTAAACTCATTATTATAGAATGAATTGATAATTTCACTAGTAATAGCGACCAGAGGAAATCTACCACATCGATTGGAACCAAAGATTCATCAAAGTGACAGATTAAGGCCTGTTAAATATGATCCGAATCAAACTAATTTTAAAATTTTCCTTCAAAGAAAATATTTGCAGGGCTATGGGGAAAGAGCAAGGGGAGTGGTAGTAACGGGATAGCACTTTCAAAGAGCCGCCACAGGCACGATGGGCTGAATGTCCTCCTTCTGTGCTCTACGATTCTATGAACCGGACAATACGCTCATTCGGAGACTGACTGCATCTTGAACATCAGCCTCTCCGACGAAACCGGTTATCAATTGCAAATTATTGAGACAAACCTTGTGGTAACACTGCCTGCGGCAGCCGTGCACACGGCTTCTGTTCGCAACTCTCGCCTTGCCTGCCCTGTGTCATTGGAAAGATTGCTGCAGCTGTTGCCTGATTGGTTGGATTAACAGTGCAGTTGTGCGGGGATCTGTATTCCTGCTCCGAAAGAGGACTTCCTGACTACAAAGCTACAAACTCGAGGAGCATCATGCAGAACGGTATTGCACGGCACCTGAACATTATATCACTTCTCAGTAAGTATTTCCTTCCCAGTTAAAATCCATTCTCCCCCTGACTATTGTAACCCCGATGCTATTTTGGTGAAATGATGATGATGATGGTTGTGATGTTGGTGATGATGGTGATGGTGATGAAGTTGATGATGATGGTGATGGTAATGACGGGGATGATAATGATGATGATAATGATGGCGATGATGGTGATGATGATGGTGATGATGATGAAAATAATTATGATGGTGAATATTAATATTATTTTTTATTAGAATGGCGCCACCAAGACGCAGTTTAACCGTCGGTTCCTGATATGATGATTGAAGAGGAAAGTAATGTCACACTAACCTGCACCTTGAGAACAGGCCATCCTAACTCTTATGTGTACTGGTACAGTCAGCACCCCAGGAAACCTCCACAGTACGTGCTTTATATTTATGCAGGGACGCATATCCGGAACCACGATTTCACTCATCGATTCGCTCCCACGTTTAATACTGTCTATATCCTCCTTTATATCGGCTGTGGGTGTTTCTAATAGTCAGTGAGCCGCTCTTTTAATGGGAGCCTCCGGCACTGAAAACAGAACAACATTAAATATTTCCCACGTTTCCCTCACCTTACAGATTGACCCTGTTAAAGGGTGAACATTGGGCTTAATCCCCGTCGAGTGCTCTGCTCCCCCTCTGACGTCATGAAATGGAGAACAAAGGAGCTGTGAGCTGATTGGTTCTCACCTGCTGACTCGTTCAGGGTTGAACCAATCGGCAGGGTGCCCGGATATTACTCACCATCTTTCCGACTCTTGACGAAAATAATTCCAGGTTCAACCCTTCTGTTCAAATCCGCCATCAACTCTCCGCAAACATGTTGGGCGTGACTTTTTATGTATTCGTCGCTGCTGCAACTCTGTTAACTGGTAAGTTCGCAAGTTACCGTGTTTCACATCTGTATCATACATTATGTTTAACCGGTCGGTTCCTGTAACACACAAATATCAATAGATCGATCCGAAATGAAAAAACAACCCGGATCCACCTTGACTCAACACTGAAGACTCTTTCGTGATCTCCACAGACTTCCACGGTGAACGACAGCGCACGAGTTGAGGTGAGAATACAGGCGAATGGCAGACTTCCCCGCCTCGCCGGGGTCAATGACTGAGTTTGACATACACACGAGTCTTAAACACACAGATCATTTGGAGTTCTCCCTTCACATCACAAGAGGTGAAGACGAGGAACTGATCCCGTTTGGAGATGCAGAAGGTTCATTAAAGGACGTTTTGTTCAGTCGATCCAAGTACCTTCCCGTTGCAGCCATGAGTTGTGGGGGAATATATTTCTGTTTAGCTGCCCTGATTTACTTCTGAGGTAAGTGTTGAGTGTGACGGGCTGATTCCGTGGACAGACAGAGTGAAATGATTTTTTTAAATTTAATATCACTCTGGGCTCTTGCAGGACATTGTCGAGGAGACTCCGTTTTCCAGTCACCAGCTGCAACCACAGTTATTGAAGGAGACGATGTTCAGTTGTTCTGTAATTACACAGCTACAAGCACCAGCAACCCTTACCTACTCTGGTACCGCCAGTATCCCAGCGGATCCATAGAGTACCTTCTGCAGAGAAACAAATACAGCCAGAACCAAGAGAAAATTCCAGGGGATCGTTTTTCTGCCAAGCTCGATGATTCGACTCAAAGCGTTCCGCTGAATGTGTTTGAAACAGAGCTGACAGACTCCGCGGTGTATTACTGCGCACTGAGCCCCACAGAGACACGGAGCTGGGCTGAGCCTGTACAAAAACTATCAGAACTTCGCTCAACATATCGGCGCTTGGGGGGAGCTTTGTGATCAGGGGCGAGCCTGAGCTGGTCCTTGTATTTCTAATCATTATTTTAATCCATTCTCGGGATATGGGCGTCGCTGACAAGGCCGACATTTATTGCCCATACCAATTGCCCTTTGAGAAGGTGGTGATGAACCTTCGTCTTGAACCACTGCAGTCCGTGTGGAGAAGATGCTCCCACAGTGCTGTTAGGTAGTTAGTTCCAGGATTGTGACCCTGCGACGATGAAGGAACGGCCGATTTATGAGCAAGTCAGGATGTTTTGCTACTTGGAGTGGAAATTTGAGGTGACGGTGTTCCCGTGCAACTGCTGCCCTTGTCCTTCCAGGTGGTGGAGTTCGCGGGTTTGCTGGGTGCTGCCGAATAAACGTTGGTGAGTGGCTGCAGTGCATCCTGAAGACAGCTCACTTTGCAGCCAAGGTGCGCCGATAATGGAGGGATTGGATATTTAATGTGGTGGAGGGTTGCACTTTGTACTTTAATTCTAATACATATTTACCTTTACCAATAATAAGTATATAATATATATAAATGCAGGTAGATAATTGAAAGCCTTTTATAGTGGTAACCAGGCTGATGGCTGACCGACAGATGGACAGTGGCCTGTCTGGACATCGGTCACTTGTTCTCCCTGAGCTGGTGCACCAGATTGTATCAAAGTTATCCCAGTTCAGCCAAATACGGAAAGGAATAATCGAAAACCGGGAAATGCAGGAGGGAAAAACAAACTGATGACCAGAATCCTGTCCACAAAGGTGACGGAAATCCGGCACCAGTCTTGCAGTACACAGGAACAGAAAGGAGAAGGTTTCGAAATCCGTTTCTCTGCTGAGATCCAGTCCTCCGACACCTTCAGCAGTTTAACCATTTCTGTTATGCAGTTGACTGAAGCTGCCGTGTAATACGGTGCTCTCGGTGAGTCTCAGTGATGATAAGCATTTTCACCCCCTCCCATAAACTGCCACTGGAGTGTAGGTGAGAGGTCCTGTCTGTTGGGGGCGGTGTAGAATCGCGGGTCGATGCAGCCACAATGTGCAGCGCGCTGCCAGGTGCTCAAACGCACACCGAGAGGAAGCCGAATTTAACTGGGATCAAACTGTCACCCAACTGTTTTCAGGAGTGGCCGAGAAAATAAACTGCAGGATATAATCGATCCGAAAGATTGATCACAGAATGAATGGAACGGTTAAGCTGTCCATTCTGCTTCTGATCATTCGTTTTTCATTTAAATACATTCAGTTGCAAAACAGAAATACCGATCGTAGTATCAGACGCACTCACTATAGAAAAGTTATTTTATTCCAGCCTGTAACAGTGTGTAAATGCAGCAGGTAGAAGGGAGAAATAAATACTGATCATTGATACCCCTCTGTCGATCAACGAACAACATTTATATTCGTGCTTTAAATAACAAAGTAATGATAATAAAAGATGGAACTTCGGTGAGAATGGAGCCGTTACTTCAAATTGGCTTCTTGTGGAGTGAAAAGAATATATTGTTTGTAAATGCTTCATTGTTTCCGATTTCCCTCCCCGTTGCTCAGTGAACATCCACCCATCCTTCCCCGCTGTTGCAACTGGTTACCAAAACTAGGGGCCATAAATATAAAGTAGTCACTATTAGGGATTTCAGGAGAAACTTCTTCACCCAGAGATCGGTGAGAATGTGGAACTCATTACCACAGGGAGAAGTTGAGTCGAATAGCATTGCTGCATTTA
This sequence comes from Heptranchias perlo, assembly GCF_035084215.1. NCBI lineage: Eukaryota > Metazoa > Chordata > Chondrichthyes > Hexanchiformes > Hexanchidae > Heptranchias > Heptranchias perlo. Next base: position 1,142,869 of record NW_027138407.1, read on the forward strand.
AGGGGAAGCTAGATACGTACATAAGGGAGAAAGGAACAGAACGTTATGCTGATAGGGTTAGATTAAGAGGGTTGGGAGGAGGCTGGTGTGGAGCATAAACACAGGCATGGACCAGCTGGGCCAAAAGGCCCATTTCTTTGCTGTATCTTCTATCAAAATCCATGTCGCGCAATGCGCTGAGCATCCAAAAGGCGGTGCAAGTGTTTCATGCAAGACCGGAAAGAGAATTTCAAATTGGAAAGTACAAACAGCAAAGGCTGGGCATGCGCAACTTGTCGATCGATCTCCGTGACCAAAAGGAAAAAGTTCACGCTTCAGATAAAGATTCGGCATTGGAATTTAATTTCCAAATAAAGAGCGGACTCAACACAATTACTTATCGAGACAATGACCACCGGGGTCTGTCGATACCTATCTTGGAATACTTATTTTGCGAAAAAAATAATAAAGTTTAATTTGCCTTCAAGTGCAGGAATATGTTATTGTCCCTTTGAAGTAAAGCGTCAATATATAATCTATAAATTAATCTGATTTTAGAGTGTAACTGGAAGAAATGAAGATGGAAGAAAGAAGAAAAGAAAGAAGAAATCATATCTTTACAGCGATTATATGAAACTGTTTTAAACTCCAACGCATTACAGCAAAAATAGAAAGAAAAGGCTTTAAATTTTGTCATCGATTCTCACAGAAACCATTCAGCGTTCTTCAGAGACAATGGTTTACTTCGGAGTGCGGTATCAGTGGAAAGAGGAGATTTACTAGAATCGTACCAGGGAAGGGGGAATTCAGGTATGTGGAGATGCTGGAGAAGCTGGCGTTGTTCTCCATAGAGCAGAGAAGGTTAAGGGAAGAGTTGATAGATATGTTCAAAGTCATGTAGGGTTTTAATAGAGCAAATAAGGAAAAATTGTTTCCGCTGACCGGAAGGTCACAGCATTTAATGCAATTGGCAAAAGAGCCCGGGTTGAGATGAGGAGCATTTTTTTACCCACCGAATTATTATGATCTGGACATGCACTGCCTGAAATGGTGGTGGAAGCAGATTGAATGGTAACTTTCAAAAGGGAAGTGGATAAATACTCGAAGGGGAGATAATTACAGTGCTATGGAGAAAAGCAGGGAGATGTGGGGCTAAATGGATCGCTCTTGAAAAGACCCGGCACAGCTACGATGGACTGAATGGCCTCTTTCTGTGCTGTAAGATTCAATGATTCTATGATATTCGGGATAAAGTATAAACATTAATTGTATTTCTATGTAACATTTGCTGTATACATCTATCAAGTTCACTGTCCCTAAATTGGCAACACAGCAATTGTTTCCTACAGCACTCAAAGATATGAAGGGGCTTGATCGAGTGGATGGGCAGAAACTGTTTCAACTGGTAGGAGGGTCGGTAGCCAGAGGACACCGATTAAAGAAAAGCGCCCAGTCTGTTCAGTCTTTGCTGATAGGTATAATCTGATCGGTTACCATCGAAATGTACAACTTGTGAAGATTCAAGTGCCCACCTCCAGAGTGAAAAATATCACTTCAGGAGAAGTTAACAAAATGCATTACATATGTACGATCTTACTTTCAAGATGCATATTGTCCATAACAATAGGCGGCCAGTAGAGGGAGCCCAACATGCATACTTTTTTTTATTCGTTCATGGGATGTGGGCGTCGCTGGCGAGGCCGGCATTTATTGCCCATCCCTAATTGCCTTTGAGAAGGTGGTGGTGAGCCGCCTTCTTTAACCGCTGCAGTCCGTGTGGTGACGGTTCTCCCACTGTGCTGTTAGGAAGGGAGTTCCAGGATTTTGACCCAGCGACGATGAAGGAACGGCGATATCTTTCCAAGTCGGGATGGTGTGTGACTTGGAGGGGAACGTGCAGGTGGTGTTGTTCCCATGTACCTGCTGCTCTTGTCCTTCTAGGTGGTAGTGTTCGCGGGTTTGGGAGGTGCTGTCGAAGAAGCCTTGGTGAGTTGCTGCAGTGCATCCTGTGGATGGTACACACTGCAGCCACTGTCCGCCGGTGGTGAAAGGATTGAATGTTTAGGGTGGTCGATGGGGTGCCAATCAAGCGGGCTGCTTTATCTTGGATGGTGTCGAGCTTCTTGAGTGTTGTTGGAGCTTCACTCCTCCTAACAAATGTGGAGAGAAATCGTACAAGAAGAGTAGAGCAATCCAGAACTGATCATATATAAAAAAAAATCTTGTTACCCATAGTTACTGATCAGTTAGTTCCCACAATTCGAGAATAAAGCTCTGACTGCTGTTCTCTACCTCCTACCCCACCCCACCCCACCACCACCCCATATACTGGATACGAAAAACAAACTGTCAATAAAAGTAACAAAATTTGGGTTATTTCTTTTATTGTTAGAAAGGAACTTTGTGTCAATAAAGGCAGATTGAGAGTTTCAGATTCTTAATATATCTGCTTGCTTCATATAAGAGTTAGGATTCAAATGCATTTGGGCTTGAACGGGGCCAAGCTTATTAAACGGATGCTCAACTTTTATAAATCACTGTTTAGGCCTCAGCTTTAGTATTGCGCCCAATACTGGGCACGACACTTTAGGAAGGATGTCAAGGCCTTGGAGATGGTGCAGAGAAGATTTCTCAAAATGGTACCAGGGATGAGGGACGTCAGTTATGTGGGCAGGCTGGAGAAGCTGGGGTTGTTCTTTGATCAAAGAACGTAAAGGGGAGAATAGACAGAGGTGTTGAAAATTACGAGAGGTAATGATGGAGTAAATACGGAGAAACTCTTCCTAGTGGCAGGAGGGTCGGTAACCAAAGGATACAGATTTAAGTAATTGACAAAAAAGTCCATGGGGGAGAGAAGCAGAATTTTTTTTTAATACAGAGAGTTATTATGACCTGGAATACATTGCCTGAAAGGGTGGTGGAAGCAGATTCAATTTTAGCTTTCAAAGGGGAATTGGATGTATACTTGTAAAGGAGAAAATTGCAGGGAGATGGGGATAGAGCAGGGTAGTGGGATTAATGGGATAGCTCATTCAAAAGCCGGCACAGTACGATAGGCTGAATGGCCTCCTTCTGTGCTTTATGATTCGAAGAAGTGAGGTGTTGATATTTTATGCTTGGCACGTCATTCTACGCTATGACTGCCAATCAATGATATTGAAGATGGGGCACCGTTGCACTAAGCTATTTGCAGCAGCTGAGCTCACTGCACACTCTGTTTTAGATTAACTCTCTATGCACTGGACCATCACATCCGATTTCAAGTCAGACTCTCCTGCTGATAAATGAACAAACAGGAGCATGAAGTTGGATTGTTTCAATTGTTCTGGAAGAAATAGCACAATACTAAATTTTGCATTTTTTCTTCCTTCTTTCTTTCATTCATTCTTTCTCTCTATCTTTTTCTTACATTATTTCTTGCTTGCTTTCTTTTTGTCTTTTTTTCTTTCCTACTTTCATAATGTTTTAGTTTCTATTTTTATTTTTTCTTTCTTTTTATTTTAAATTTAACGTTTCAATCTTGCTGTTTTCTGGATGTCTTGGTGTCCAGAAGTAAAACCAAGTCACCGTGAAATTAAAGTAGTACTTGCAGATTAGAAAAGAAAGATTGAAGCAGGAGCTATTTTTATTGGAATAAAGAAGATCAAGTGCTGAAATGATAGAGCTTTTCAAATTAATTAGAGGCTTCAATAGGCAATGGCTAATATTTAAAGAACGTGTGCAGGAATTACAACAATTATTCATTCCAGTCTGGCGCAAAAATAAAACAGGAAAGGTGGCTCAACAGTGGCTTACAAAAGAAATTGGGGACAGTATTAAATCCAAAGAGGGGACATATAAAATTGTAAGAAAAAGTGGCAAGCCTGAGGATTGGGAGCAGTTCAGAATTCAGCAAAGGAGGACAAAGAGATTGATTAAGAGGGGGAAAATAGAGTATGTGAGTAAACTAGCAGGGAACATAAAAACTGACTGTAAAAGCTTCTATAAAAATGTCAAGAGAAAAAGATTAGTGAAGACAAATGTCGGTCCCTTACAGTCAGAAATGGGGGAATTTATAATGGGGAACAAAGAAATGGCAGAAGAATTAAACACATACTTTGGTTCTGTCTTCAATAAGGAGGACACAAATAACCTGCCAGAAATGTTAGGGGACCGAGGGTCTAGTGCGAGGGAGGAACTGAAGAATACCAGTATTAGTGAGAAAATAGTGCTTGTTAAATTAATGGAGCTAAAAGCTAACAAATCCCCAAGGGCCTGATAATCGACATCCCAGAGTACTAAAAGAAGTGGCCCTGGAAATAGTGGATGCATTGGTCATCATCTTCCAAAATTCTATCGACTCTGGAACAGTTCCTACAAATTGGAAGGTGGCAAATGTAACCCCACTATTTAACAAAGGAGGGAGAGAAAGAAAAGGGAATTACATACCAGTTAGGCTAACATCAGTCGTGTGGAAATGCTAGAGTCTGTTATAAAAGATGTGATAACATAACACTTGAAGGGCATTAACGGGATTGGACAAAGTCAGCATGGGTTTATGAAAGGGAAATCATGCTTAACAAATCTACTGGAGTTTTTTGAGGATGTAACTAGTAGAATAGATAGGGGAGAACTAGTGGATGTGGTGAATTTGGATTTTCAGAAGGCTTTTGATAAGGTCCCACACAATAGGTTAGTGTGCAAAATTAAAGCACATGGGATTGGTGGATTATACTGGCATGGATTGAGAATCGGTTGACAGACAGGAAACAGAGAGTAGGAATAAACTGGCCATTTTCCGGGTGGTAGGCAGTGACTAGTGGGGTGCCGCAGGGATCAGTGCTTTGGCCCGAGCTGGTCACAATATGCATCAATGATTTGGATGAGGGAACGAAATGCAACATTTCCTAGTTTGCAGATGACACAAGGTGGAATGTGAGCTGTGAGGAGGGTGCAAAGAGACTCCAATGTGATTTCGACAAGTTGGGTGAGTGGGCAAGAACATGGCAGATGCAGTATAACGTGGGTAAATGTGAGGTTATCCACTTTGGTTGTAAAAACAGAAAGGCAGATTATTTTCTGAATGGTAGTAGATTGGGAAAAGGGGAGGTGCAAGGAGACCTGGGTGTCCTTGTACATCAATCACTGAAAGCAAGCAATCAGGTGCAGCAAGCAATTCGGAAGGCGAATGGTATGTTGGCGTTCATTGCAAGAGGATTTGAGTACAGGAGCAGGGATGTCTTACTGCAGTTATACAGGGCCTTGGTGAGACCACATCTGGAGTATTGTGTGCAGTTTTGATATCCTAATCTGAGGAAGGATGGCCTTGCCATGGAGGGGGTGCAACGATTGTTTACCAGACTGATTCCTGGGATGGCAGGACTGACGTATGAGGAGAGATTGGGTCCACTGGGCCTATATTCACTAGAGTTTAGAAGAATGAGAGGTGATTTCATTGAAACATATAAAATTCCAACAGGACTAGACAGATTAGATACAGGGAGGATATTCCCAATGGCTGGGGAGTCCAGAACCAGGGATCACAGTCTCAGGATACGGGGTATGCCCTTTAGAACCGAGATGAGGAGAAATTTCTTCACTCAGAGGGTGGTGAACCTGTGGAATTTTCTCCTACACAAGGCAGTGGAGGCCAATTCATTAGATTTATTCAATAAGGAGACAGATATATTTATGAATGTTAACGGGATCAATGGATATGGGGAAAAAGCGGGAACATGGTACTGTGTTAGGCCATCAGCCATGATCATTTTGAAAGGCGGAACAGGCCCAAAGGGCCGAATGGCCTACTCTTGGTCCTATTTACTATGTATCTATGTTTCTACGTTAATAAATTAAATAGGGGCAAAATATATTACCAATAGCCAGTCTAAAACTAAATTTAACATCGCCACAAAAAATTAAGGAGAAACCTCTTGTCCCAGATAGTGGTAAGAATACGGACCTCACTCCCACGTGGACTGTTTGAGGCGTAGATCATTGGTGCCTTTAAGGGAAGCTCGACAAGTACATGAAGGAGATAAAGCAGGGTGAGAGGATGCTCGTGTGGAGCATAAACAACGGCATGGACCTGTTAGGCTGAATAGCCTGTTTCCGTGTTGTAAATTCTTGGAACAAAAAGAATGAAGGAATTCATTAAGGCAAGATATTCTGGCAGAAACAATGATGGACGTAGAATTCATAGTTGTTTTCAAAGGAAAACAGGAATAAATGTTCAAGCTAAAAAAAAGTGGCCTGAGGAAAATACAGGATAAATGGGACTTGGAGGATAACGCTTTTAAAATTCATAGATTCATTTCAAGGGAAGCTAGAGAAGTACATGAGGGAGAAAGGAATAGGAAGTTATATGGATAGGGTGAGATTAATAGGCTCGAGTGGAGCATAAACACCGGCATAGACCAATTGGACCGAATGGTACGTTGCTGCGCTGTATATTTTAGGGGAAAAAAACAACAGAGCGGACCGAATGACCATGTTATGTGTTGTAAAATGCAATGAATTTATGAAAAACTAAGGGATTGTAACTCAGAGACGTATTATTTCTGAAAAGCCCATAACCTGAACCAAATTATGATAGCAGAAATGCAATAGGAGGCATTAAATGTCATCGTGTGTCTGTTTCAAATCTTGATATTATTGTCATGTAGGTTAGCTTTCACTTACAATTAGCCAAAATGTTTCGATACATTCGCCCTTTGATCAGAAGGCCACTCTGGAGACTTGAACACCAAATCTAAATCGACAATCGCGGTGCAATCCAAGGCGAAGTGCTCCACTGTCGGAGGCGCCGTCTTTCGGATGAGACGTTAAACGGAGGCCCCGTCTGTCCTCTCGGGTAGACGTAAAATGTACCATGGCAGTATTTGGAATAAGTGATCTCCCCGGTGTCTTGGCCAATATTTATCCCTCAAACAATACCATCAAAACAGATTCTCTGGTCATTATCACGCTTTTAATGGGATCTTGCTGTGTGCGAATTGGATGCCGGTTTCTGACATTACAACAATGACTACACTTCACAAAGTACTCCCTTGGTTGTAAAGCGCTTTGGGACGTCCTGGAATAGTGAAAGTCGAAATGTAAATGCAAGTTCTTTCTTACTTTCTATCTTTCTTTTAACTGCTACGTCGTACACGTCTGGTCTCGGGGCAAATGACTGAAACCTACTTTCGGAGTACATAATAAACCTGTCTGTTGTTCGGATGCTCACTCAGGATGTACTTTAATCGGAGGGTTATGATAGGAGTAATCAACGCAAGTGGAATAATAGTCAACATAGTCTTGGAGTCAGCGCATTTCCCATTCGCGTCCATTCACCCACTGGTGTTTAAATTGAGGTCGAAGGCCCAAAGCGCTCTCTAAGTTCCATTCCCTTTTTGAAAGGAGGTGAAGAGAAGACCCGCTTGGTGAACAATTGGTGATAAAGTGAGAACAGGTTTGGGCCTGAAAAGCTCGTAGGCTGTCAGAGGAAGGGAAGAGTGTGGAGTGGACTTGCACATCTGAAAGCTCTGGGAAAGAATGAGACAGTATACCGTGATCCTATGAACCGTGGGCGATAGAAGTATAGAACATTCCAGTACAAGAGCAGAACATTGGGTACATGAACTCTGTCCCGGTGTTGTTTTCACACGACTCGGGGTCCAGCCGATTCTTGAGGGCGAATGTAACAGGTGCAAATCTACCCTGCTAAATTTCTGCCTAAAAGCGGTTTGCTCACTGCATTCTGGGCTAGTTTTTAGCCTTTAAGCATCGCCCGGACGGGGCACAACAAAAGACATCTGCAGGATTGATTGGAACGCCTCCTCCAGAACCTACCGGATTTTGTTCCGCTAATTTCAATGGAGGGATAATCAGGCGGGCTCTCTTCCTGATGTGGCTATAATTACTGCCCATCCAGAGTTCCCCGAGGACATTCAGAGCAAACCACGTACTGTGAGATTGAAGTCACATGTATGTCATACCGAATGGGATGGGCAACCCCTATCGACCGGCGGGGCGGTCCACACCCCTGGGATCCAACTGCCTTTCTTCCTCCACAATCTAGGGCCACGGAAGCCTTCTCCCCCTTGCCAGCTTTCCATGCTTCCCTCCACCTCTGCTATTCTACTCTAACCACTGACATCTCAGGATCTACCTTTTGTTTCTTTACTTGTCCCATTGCCTTTTCCCTTGCACCATAATCCCCTTTGTCAGTAAAAGATCTAAACATCTTCTGCCGCTCCATCCAGCACAGAGATTCCCTTTTGTTCTTTCCCTGCACGCACCCCCCCCCCCCCCGCCCCGCTTTTAACCCCTGGCTTTGTACTTTCTTAAAAGCTGTTGGTCTGTAACATGCTCCAGTTCTCGTGAAAGGTCATCGACCTGAAACGTTAACTCTGTTTCTCTCTGGACAGATCATGCCTGATCTGCTGAGTGTTTCCAGCATTTTCTGTTTTTATTTCAGATTTTCAGCATCCGCAATAATCTGTTCATGCATTGGGGCAGGTGGATGCCCTGAAAGGCATTAGTGGCCCATTTCTGCTATTACCACAATCCCGTTGTTTTCATTGTAATGTTATCTGGTACTAGCTTGGAAATTAATAGATGTTTTAAAAATTCAATTTCACAATTTCCAATGGTGGGATTTGTACTCATCACGTCTATATGGATTTTTGAAGGAAGGGAAGACTAAGGGGGCTGAGAAGGAATTGCTCCTAAATATCCTTCGTGGAAGCAGACGAACATGTAACAATTAAAACGTTAAATTCGGTGATAGCTTGTGTAAAGTATACAAACATATTGATCAAACCGGTACTGTATGGTTGCATTCACAATTTACATTTTAATGTTGATCCAGCCGACAAAGTCATAGATTGTGAAGAGACTAGAGAAACTGGGATTCTTCTCCTTAGAGCAAAAAAGGTTAAGGGGAGATTTGATAGAGGTGTTCAAAATGATATGGGGTTTTCATGAAGTCAATAGGGAGAAACTGTTTCCAGTGGCAGAAGGGTAGGTAACTAGAGGACACAGATTTAAAATAATTAGCAAATACATGCAGGGAGGAAATGAGGATGATTTGTTTACGCAGCAAGTTGTTAAGAGCTGGAATGCGCTCCCTAAAATGATGGTGGATGCAGTTTCAACAGTAACTTTCAAAAGTAACTTGGAAAAATACTTGAAAAGTAAAAATTGGCAGGGCTATGGGGAAAGAGCAGTGGGGAGTGGGACTAATTGGATAAATCTTTCAAAGACCCGGCACAGACCCGATGAGCCGAATGGCCTCCTTCTGTGCTGTATGATTCTACGATTTCCGGTAACAAACAAGTGCAGTCACAGGACTGCAACCGAGCCATTTTTTTGATGGACTTTTGTTGCATCCTAAAAACAGATAAAATTTATGCTGTAAAAAACTGCCCCAATCAGTGTTGCCCAGAAAGTCACTTGCTATTATTTTATATTCTTGCTTATTGCAACATCCGCCCTCCCCTCCCCCGCCTAACTGCCACCTCGCTGCTTTAGATTCCAGCCCCAGGCGATTAAACGGCAGTTGGCCTGTATGTTTAAACTGACAGATTACACGACCGTGTTCGCTGAAACCGCACCATCAACCCATTTCCTGCTGCCCTTGGTTGCCTTGTCAACGAGGCTCCGGCTCCTCCAGTGAAGAGGCAAATCGTGAATCGTTATTTCTTAACAGGTGCGGTCGAAACACATAGCTTAAAGTCAATTATCCCTCCTGCTGCCGCTTGATTTTTAAAAAAATTTGAAAAATTAAGTCTGGTGACTGATCCAGCGGCGGAGACTTTTGTATTGTACAATAACTTCAGATCAGAGACCCAAAAAGTTGCCCTGAAATTTAAAGAGAAAGGCAACTCATTCTATATGTCGACCAAAATTAAATCCTTTATTCACATTGCGTTACAAGTGGGAAAATAGATTTGAAACCGCGCATCATTACATTTACCAAATATATTGATGATTAATGGCAGTACATCCAAATATTCACGGAGAAAACGATTACAGTAGAGAAAAACAGTATCCACTCGCTGCCAATCGAGAAGAAAGAGCATCATTAAAGCCAGAACGAGAGAACAGCTACGGGATATTTTAAATCTCGCCTTCCTGGTAACAATTCAGACACGACTCTTGAGTTGAATGCTTTGCTCCCAAAGCAGACAGATGTCTGTCAAAGAAATCCATCTGGCGCTTTTAAATGATATGAAATAAAAAAAACTAAAATAACTTTCAAAGTAAAGCAAACATTTGCAGGAGTTTGGGGAAAGAGCAGGGTGAGTGGGACTAATTGGAAAGCTCTTTTAAAGAGCCGGCACAGGCACGATGGGCCCAATGTCCTCAGTCTGTGCTGTAAGATGCCATGATTCGAAGAAAAGCATGTCAAATTGTGTATTTATTTGAATCTAAAATGCTATTTTGAAAATGTTCTTTTGACTGATTCAAGCTTAAAACATAATTGTGTGCTCTACATATTTAAATCTATGATTTTCACGCATGTAATAAATTTGTTTACCTAGTATATTTTTTTATTCGTTCACGGGATGTGGGCGTCGCTGGCAAGGCCGGCATTTATTGCCCATCCCTAATTGCCCTCGAGAAGGTGGTGGTGAGCCGCCTTCTTGAACCGCTGCAGTCCGTGTGGTGACGGTTCTCCCACAGTGCTGTTAGGAAGGGAGTTCCAGGATTTTGACCCAGCGACAATGAAGGAACGGCGATATATTTCCAAGTCGGGATGGTGTGTGACTTGGAGGGGAACGTGCAGGTGGTGTTGTTCCCATGCGCCTGCTGCCCTTGTCCTTCGAGGTGGTAGAGGTCGCGGGTTTGGGAGGTGCTGTCGAAGAAGCCTTGGCGAGTTGCTGCAGTGCATCCTGTGGATGGTGCACACTGCAGCCACAGTGCGCCGGTGGTGAAGGGAGTGAATGTTTAGGGTGGTGGATGGGGTGCCAATCAAGCGGGCTGCTTTATCTTGGATGGTGTCGAGCTTCTTGTGTGTTGTTGGAGCAACACTCATCCAGGCAAGTGGAGAGGATTCCATCACACTCCTGACTTGTGCCTTGTAGATGGTGGAAAGCCTTTGGGGAGTCAGGAGGTGAGTCACTCGCCGCAGAATACCCAGCCTCTGACCTGCTCTCGTAGCCACAGTATTTATATGGCTGGTCCAGTTAAGTTTCTGGTCAATGGTGACCCCCAGGATGTTGATGGTGGGGGATTCGGCGATGGTAATGCCGTTGAATGTCAAGGGGAGGTGGTTAGACTCTCTCGTGTTGGAGATGGTCATTGCCTGGCACTTATCTGGCGCGAATGTTACTTGCCACTTATGAGCCCAAGCCTGGATGTTGTCCAGGTCTTGCTGCATGCAGGCTCGGACTGCTTCATTATCTGAGGGGTTGCGAATGGAACTGAACACTGTGCAGTCATCAGCGAACATCCCCATTTCTGACCTTATGATGGAGGGAAGGTCATTGATGAAGCAGCTGAAGATGGTTGGGCCTAGGACACTGCCCTGAGGAACTCCTGCAGCAATGCCCTGGGGCTGAGATGATTGGCCTCCAACAACCATTACCATCTTCCTTTGTGCTAGGTATGACTCCAGCCACTGGAGAGTTTTCCCCCTGATTCCCATTGACTTCAATTTTACGAGGGCTCCTTGGTGCCACACTCGGTCAAATGCTGCCTTGATGTCAAGGGCAGTCACTCTCACCTCACGTCTGGAATTCAGCTCTTTTGTCCATGTTTGGACCAAGGCTGTAATGAGGTCTGGAGCCGAGTGGTCCTGGCGGAACCCAAACTGAGCATCGGTGAGCAGGTTATTGGTGAGTAAGTGCCGCTTGATAGCACTGTCGACGACACCTTCCATCACTTTGCTGATGATTAAGAGTAGACTGATGGGGCGGTAATTGGCCGGATTGGATTTGTCCTGCTTTTTGTGGACAGGACATACCTGGGCAATTTTCCACATTGTCGGGTGCATGCCAGTGTTGTAGCTGTACTGGAACAGCTTGGCTAGAGGCGCAGCTAGTTCTGGAGCACAAGTCTTCAGCACTACAGCTGGGATGTTGTCGGGGCCCATAGCCTTTGCTGTATCCAGTGCACTCAGCCGTTTCTTGATATCACGTGGAGTTAATCGAATTGGCCGAAGAATGGCTTCCGTGATGGTGGGGATATCGGGAGGAGGCTGAGATGGATTATCCACTCGGCACTTCTGGCTGAAGATGGTTGCTAACGCTTCAGCCTTGTCTTTTGCACTCAAGTGCTGGACTCCGCCATCATTGAGAATGTGGATGTTTGCAGAGCCTCCTCCTCCTGTTAGTTGTTTAATTGTCCACCACCATTCACGACTGGATGTGGCAGGACTGCAGAGCTTTGATCTGATCCGTTGGTTGTGGAATCGCTTAGCTCTGTCTATAGCATGTTGCTTCCGCTGTTTAGCATGCATGTAGTCCTGAGTTGTAGCTTCACCAGGTTGGCACCTCATTTTTAGGTACGCCTGGTGCTGCTCCTGGCATGCTCTTCTACACTCCTCATTGAACCAGAGTTGATCCCCTGGCTTGTTGGTAATGGTAGAGTGAGGAATATGCCGGGCCATGAGTTTACAGATTGTGGTGGAATACAATTCTGCTGCTGCTGATGGCCCACAGCGCTTCATGGATGCCCAGTTTTGAGCTGCTAGATCTGTTCTGAATCTATCCCATTTAGCACGGTGGTAGTGCCACACAACACGTTGGATGGTGTCCTCAGTGCGAAGACGGGATTTCATCTCCACGAGGACTGTGCGGTGGTCACTCCTACCAATACTGTCATGGACAGATGCATTTGCGACAGGTAGATTGGTGAGGACGAGGTCAAGTAAGTTTTTCCCTCGTGTTGGTTCGCTCACCACCTGCCGCAGGCCCAGTCTAGCAGCTATGTCCTTCAGGACTTGGCCAGCTCGGTCAGTAGTGGTGCTACCGAGCCACTCTTGGTGATGGATATTGAAGTCCCCCACCCAGAGTACATTTTGTGCCCTTGCTACCCTCAGTGCTTCCTCCAAGTGGTGTTCAACATGGAGGAGGACTGATTCATCAGCTGAGGGAGGACGGTAGGTGGTAATCAGCAGGAGGTTTCCTTGCCCATGTATGACCTGATGCCATGAGATTTCATGGGGTCCAGAGTCAATGTTGAGGACTCCCAGGGCCACTCCCTCCTGACTGTATATCACTGTACCGCAATGAGACCTCCACAAAACTATGAGTATAAAATCAATATGTCACAGCAATTGGACAAAAGTTTCCTAAAGGAGAAAGTTTAACAGTGGCAGCAGCAGAGAATTAGTCATTTAACACATGCTATATTGAATTAAAGTAAGGTGAGTCAGCTGAACTCGATGTCTCGGGCTCTGAATTCCCAGTGGGTTGTGGTCACGCTGGAATCCATTTCTTCTGAGACAATTCCTGTTTGATTGAAAACACCAGTTGCAATGAGTGGAGTACAAGAAGTGACATCGAACAGTGTGCGAGCAAAGCGCAAGATTAATCTTCATTCAACTTTAAGATGATGAATGCATTTCTGCTTCTAACTCTCCACCTTGAAAAATTGTGCTGTGCAAATTCTGAATCACTGAACGCATCCATACGGCTTGCCTATGTTCTTCTATCTATATTACTTGGCATTACATAGAATGTACAGCAAAGATACAGGCCATTTGGCCCAACTAGTCGGTGCCGGTGTTTATGCTCCACATTAACATCTTCCCACACCTCTTCATCTCATCCGATCAACATATCCTTCTATTCCTTACTCCCTTATGTACTTATCTAGTTTCCCCTTAAATACATCTATGCTATTTGCCTAAACTATTTCATGTGATAGCGAGATCCACATCTAACCACTCTTTGGTGACAATCTTTAATTGATGGCCCCTAGATTTGTTTTAAATCAAGACTGGAAACATCGTCTCTACATCGAGCCTATCAACCACTTTCATAATCCTAAAGACCTCGATCAAGTCACTCCTCAGACCTCTGTTTCCTCGAGAAAAGAGCCCCAGCCTGTTTCGCCTTTCCTGATGGATTTCCAGTTACCATTGTAAGTTGCAATGTGAACATTTCCTGTTCATTTTTTTTCGTTCAATTGTAACAATGCAGTTATTTTTTAAAAAACAATTTCGGGATATGGGCGTCGCTGGCAAGGACGGCATTTATTGTCCTCCTTAGTTGCCCTTGAGAAGGTGGTAATGGGCCTTCTTATTGAACCGCTGCAGTCCACGCGGTGAAGGGGCCCCCATAATGGTCTCGCTGCCTAACAGCGACAATGAAGTTATCGAGTTTCAGTCTCTTTCAATTCATTTCATGTTAAAGCCTTTAAATATAGATGGCACCGGAATTCCGTACCAGGGCCTTGTGGGCCAGTACCGAACATAGGAAAAATAGAAACAGGAGGAGGCCATTCAGCCCCTCGAGCCTGCACCGCCATTCAATGAGATGGCTGATCTGTGCCTCAACGTCATTTTCCCATGTCAGCTCCATATCCCCTTAATACCCTTATCTAACAAAATCTATCTGTCTCAGGCTTGAAAGCTCAATTGTTCCCCAGCATTCACAGCCTTTTGGGAGAGACAATTTCAGATTTCTACCACCCTTCTTGTGAAAAGAAATGCTTCCTGATTTACCTTTTAAATGGCCCAGCTCTAATTGACATATTATGCCGCCTCGTTGTTGATTCCCCCACAAGAGGAAATAGTTTCTCTGTATCTACACTATCGCTTGCTTTTAACATTTTAAACAGCTCCATCAGATCACCACTCAATCTTCTATACTCAAGGGAATACAAGCCGTGTTTATGCAACCCAACCTCAGAAATGTGCAAAGATTAGAAATTAACAGAGTGAAAGTAGCTAATGGTTTTTTTCAGTTTAGCAAAATGTGGCTAGTGGGCTGTGAGTACATTCTGTGTTTGTACCTGTTTTGTTATTCATAGATATGCGTGATTTGGACCAAGGCGTGGAGGAGATATCAGTTTTGCTGACACTATAATTTTGGTAGTGGGGACATGGCTGAAAGAATGGAGCAGATTGCAGGAGGACATGCGCCGTTTCGAAGAGTGGGAGATATATGGCAAAGGAGACTTATCGTGGACCTGTGTGAGTTCGAAAATTTTTTGGGGAAAAGAATCGAGAATGGAAATATAAGCCGAATTGGAATCAAGCAGACAAACCGTGAGATCCAGGGGCTAGAGATAGACAGATATTTTAAAGTAGAGTCAAAGACATTAATTTTGCTGCAACAGCAACAATAGCAACTTGCATTCATGCAGCGCCTTTAACAAAGTAAAACGTCCAAAGGCCCTTCACAGCAGAGTTTACGAACAAAATTTGACACATATGGAGATATAAGGTCAGGTGATCACAAGCTTGGTCAAAGTGGCAGGTTTTGAGGACTATCTTCATGGAGTGGAGATGTGGAGAGGCGGTGAGCTTTATGGAGGTTTTAGGCAGCTGAAGGCACGGCCGCCAGTGGTGAGGCGAAAGATATGTTGGATGCACAAGAGGCCGGAATTGGAGGAATACAGAGTTCCCGGAGGCTTGTAGGGCTGGAGGAGGTTATAGAGATAAGGAGGGGCGAGGTGATGGAGAGATTTGAGCACAAGGTTATGCTAAACAAGAGGGCTCATCATACCAAGTGGCTGATGATGCACTTGTACAAATCGTTAGCTGGGTCACAATTCTAGTACTGTGTGCACCTGTGGGTATCTTATTTTAAAAATAAATGTTCAAGCAATGAAGAGGTGCAACAGAAAATAAATAGATTGACAAATGCATGAGCAGATTTATTGATGAGGGGTTTGGCATAACTAAGGCTTTATTCAAGGGGCACAGAAATGCATTTGACATGTTCCAAATCTGGACAAGTTTCAGAAGACAAAGGGGTTAAAATTCAACTTCGATGGGTTGTAAAATGGGCATTAGATAGATCGAGTGATAATTATAATATAAGGCAAAGGAAAATCGGACAGGGTGTATCAGAGGAGGCCGATACTTGACAGGTTGTTTTGCGCCCCCGCCGAAGTTGGATTTTACTCCCAAATAGTGCAAGACTATTTTCAGTGTCTTGTGTAAGAGTGGCGTTGCGAATCGGCCAACGGTTATAAGAATGGGAATACAGAGATTTATTTTATTGATTGGCAAGTTCATTGCTAACAATATTGTTGAAAACAAATTATATTCAGCATGTCCATTGGGGTAATCAGTCTCACCTTAAAATAGCCACACTCTGGCCGTCAGCAGGACATTGAAAGCAACGCACTTCAAAAAGAGAACTCTCAATCCCAACACGGTCAAAGACAGAAAATTCAGCCTCGGTAGATCTGTGTTAATTATTAAATTAAAGAGTTGATTTAGTGAAACAAACCTACGGAATTTCACTAAAATAAATATACCTGTACCACAAAATTGGAATGTATTGCTCGATCTAGCTGGCTGGTTATTATACATCTATCTATGTATCTATCCATCTCTCTTTTTTTTCTGTCTGTCTGTTTGTCTTTTCTCGAAACATATTTAACATGAGGCACTGACCTGTTTGGGTGTCCTTTATTCCTGCTCTGGAATTATTTGAACGTTTTCCACAATCAGGCTTTCTGCCGGGGCCTGCAAACAAACATGTAAAGGATTTATTGAGTAAATTGCTTTGTTGTTGCTTTGTGGTTATTATTATCACTGTTACTATTATTGTTACTGGTAGTAATAATGGAGAAAGTAATAATAAAGTAGTAATATTGATTATTCATCCTATTATTGATCACAGTCGGACTTCGATGATTGTGTCAGCCGTGGCTCAATGGTACCAATATGGCTTTTGTATCAGAAGCTTGTGAGTTCTGATCCCACTCCAGAGACTTGAGACCATAATACTAGGCCGACACTACGAGTGGCAGTATTGTGGGAGCGCTGCAATGTAGGAGGTACCGTCTTTCGTTTGATACGTTTAACAGAGGCCTCGTCTGTCCTCTCCAGTGGATGCAGAAGATCCCACGGGACCATTTCGAAGAAGAGCAGGGAAGATCTCCTCGGTGTCCTGGTCAATATTTATCCATCAACCAACATCACTCAAACAGATTAGCTGGTCATTTATCACATTGCTTTGTTTGTGGGATCTCCCTGTGCACATATTGGCTGCTGCGTTTCCCTACATTACAACAAAGTTTACACGTCAAACAGTACTTCATTGAATGTAAAGCGCTTTGGGAATTCCTGAGACTGTCGAAGGCACATTATAAATGTAAGTTCTTTATTTATGAAACATTTTATTACTCACGGGCTGCATAATCCTGGCTGTCGCTTTTTGCATAGAAAGATCGAGCCCTGTGTTTTGCCTCACACGTGACATTTACTGAATGTTTGGATGAATTGAAAGAGAGGAACCCTGAGCTCCTGTAATACCCGTTGTTTAATAAGTGATTGGATCTCGTGACATTGGTCTTTGGGACAGTGATTGTATCCATGAAGAGCCCAATCTCTTTGGGGGAGAATTCCGACACCAGACATACCGCCGCCGTATCGGCACTGTCCCCGTCCCCATCTTTTATCACGGGCGGGTAAAAGACCGACACGGTAGGCTCTTTGGGAGTTTTGTCCTCTGAAAATTAAAGAATAGAACGGAGAAATTATTCAGAATCCACCAATGTGAGCACAGTGGTAGATTAATAAATGACTAATAATGAAATTCGATTATGAAATAATAGTCCACACATTTTTTTCAAAAAGCAGCCGCTCGAATCTGTTCTGCTGTTCAATTAGATCATGACTTATCTGTATCTGAACTCCATTTAGCCGCCTTGGTACTGTACCCCTTAATATCCTTGCCTAACAAAATCTATCAATCTCAGTTTTGAGATTTTCAATTGACCCCCAGCCTCAACATAGTTCCAGATTTCCACTTCCCTTTGTGTGAAGAATTGCTTCCTGATATCACCCCTGAAAGACCTAGCTCGAACTTTAAGGTTATGACCCATTACTCTGGACTCCCCCACCAGAGGAATAAATATTTCTCTGTCTACCCTGTCAAATCCTTTAATCATTGAAAAACCCTCAACCATCCCTGTTCAGAAACATCCCATTTTCCAATAACTCTGTTCACAGAAATTTCTCTCATCTCCCTCCCCTCAATGGATATTTTAAATTAATGATGCCTCGCAAAAATGTTAGTTGCTCAAATCCTTAGATAATGAGGCAAAAGTATCTGAACCCATTGACTCCAGTTCCCTCCATAAAAATGCGATTTATTTTTTTCCCAGCAAATATAGATTACTGGTTCAATTCCATGAAACAACACAATTCACGGGATCAGACAATTGGGGTTTTATGGATTAGTTGTGCTTGTGTAAGATTGGCTTTTGCGAGAGAAATCCAACCCATACTATCGAAACGTACATTGATCGCAAAATAGCGGCACACAATGATTTGTGAATCTAGATTACTGTTATTTGCAATTCATGAGTATGCGACAGGGGCTATTTGAACCAAGTCAAGTCTACACTGAAATAGGTTCAATTTCCAAACGTAAGAACATCTGTATATCCACCACCGAACACGATGTTAAATTTCAAAAAATGGTCTATCTGTGCACATCTTCAAATTTCTTCATGTCCTGCACCAAATAAATAGGAACACAACACAACGTCTCAAATATGCAATGTGTATGCAATGATTTAAGGCCCCCTATATTAATCCTGGAGCAATGATTCAACAAGCAACATCAGGAATGATTCGGCAGACACTGAAGCCACCGCTGGTTTCCTTTCCCTCGCGGATATGCGGATAGTGAAAACCTCTCAATTGTATCCAATTTATTATCTTTATTGAAGTCATGTATCCTCGCGCATAATCGCTGGAAAATTGCGTCTGATATTGAAGGGGAAAGCATCAGATTATCTGATCATTATCACTTCGCTGTTTGTGAAGCCTTGCTGTGAGCAAATTGCCTGCCGCGTTTCTTACATTACAAAAGTGAGCACACTTTTAAAGTACTTCATTGGTTATAAAGCGCCTTCGGACGTCCTGAGGGAGCGAAAGGCGCTATATCAATGGAAATCTTTCATTCTTTGTTCATTTCTTTCTAAAAATCGTTACACGTCCGCCCATATTTAGCCGATACCACATGCCATGCGTCTTCTATTGTCACAAAAGGACTAGTAATGTGTTTAAATGTTACATACTTGGCTCTACAATCACTTCAGTTCCGTCTCCAAATGTGAGTTCAGCAGCATCCCCTAATCCACACAGTGATAAGTACCCAGCGAAAAACCCACACAGCGCCACCAGGTCTAATTCCACCTCATCGCAGCAAAAAGTGGACACGTTGTTGGAAAAGCGAACTGGGTACCGCAAACCCCTGTTAATGGGGCAAATTATTTTAACCGCGATTTAATAATAGATACCTGGTCCCTCTACCAATATTCACCAGAATGCAAATACCAGTCTACAAGGGGGAGAACGAGAAAATATCCTAACATTTTACTTAACCGTTTCTAAAATAATTCTGGTCCCACTTCCGGATATTAGTTTAGTGGTAGTTTGCCAACTTCCTGCGCATCAACAGCTGAACAGACAAAAACCTGTTCCAGGAGAGCTGTAAACTGTCTGGACTGTAGCTTAATAGAAGCACCAGGGGCTTAGACCGTGGCCTCATCTTGCTGAATTACCTCCTGGATATATTTAGAAGTGTTGCTTAATTGTCTTTCGCCGTTACACACGCAGGTCAGTGAAAGGTCTCCCTCTAGTGCATACTTGTGTGTTCGTGCTTAGGACTGGATATTAGTTTAAGGGAAAGACCCTAACTTTACATCATACACTAAACCGCCCTGAATTGAGATAAAGAAGACCCAAATCTACTTACCCCGTTGCACAATCAATCAGGTCGCCAGTTCCCAATGTCAGCTTATCACCCAACCAATACTGTTATGTAAAATATAACGGTTATGTATAAATATAACTAAAATAAGGCGCCAAATAGTAAAAGGAGAAGTTCTTGAGAGAGAGACCAAATTGAGGAGTAGATACTGGGATCCAAAATCAGCCTGTTTCCATTCCAAAACGTGAGCTTTTATTGTCGCGGTATGTTACATTTCGTTGAATCTTGTAATAAGATCACTTGGACTCTCCCCCACATCTCCCAGTGACTGATTCGCTTGTTCCTGAAGCATAGGATCGATAAGATTACGAGTCATATCTTTATGCACTGGCGGTCTTGGAGCGTTCCCGCAATGTGATCACAGCAATAAATATCCAGGGGAAATAAAATTGCAAAATGAACAACATGTAAAACCTTAACGGTCAGGGGATAACCGTTGCTAGATTGTAACCAAGCCTTCCTGGGGGTGTTGAGAATGTTGTTGTACCGTTCTGTGTAGGTGGAAGGTTATTGTACGACCACTTAAGCAGACTCAAACTACTGTGTGTATCGGTGCGCGGACTCAGTGCACAATGATACACAGCGGAGTCACTCGGTTGTAGTTTGGAGATGCTTAACCGGCTGGTTTTCTCGGCAGGATCGATAGAAGCAGAAATTCGGCCCGCGGCAGCGTTTTCATTATTCCCTTCTCCTGAAGTGTGTCTCTGTAGGAGGTATTTCGGAGCCTGCCCTGGGCACTGACTGTACAAGTATAGTGTGTACGGACAGAAGCTTGAAAATTCGCAGCTTAAAGCAACGGTGTCACCGGCAGCAGAGGTTTGTAGAGGCGGACTCTGGGACACCGATAATCTGGAATCTGCAGGATAAAAATTGGGAGATTAGTCTGTCTTTAAAGGCTGTTTAGACACTTGTCAATCGTATGAACAGTTCTGCCTCTAGCGGTAATGTTGTTCTTCATTTGAAGCCGATTCGGACTTTATTCACTTTCATTGGAAAAAAGTACCCGAGGGGAGAAGAGGAGAATGTTGTTTTACGCAGCGAGTTGTTATGATCTGGAATGCGGTGCCTGAAAGGGCGGTGGGAGCAGATTCTATCGTAACTTTCATTTTATTTCTACACCGTGGTCGCTCACTCTCTGCTGTTTGAGGTTTCCCGCCATACTGAGAACTTGCCCCAGAGTCTCTCATTTATCCGTGGGATCAGTCTGTGCAGTTTCCGCAGTTGTTTTACTGTTACTCACTGGGAACTGTTTCTTCCTAGTTTCTAATAATGTCAATTCCTTCAGACCATTGGTTGAATCTCTCCGGGCGGCGTTTTCTCTGAGTTTTAAAATATATAGAATCTGCAGAACGCCATTCGGCCCTGCTGGTCTGTGCCGGTGTTTAGATTCCAAACGAGCCTCCACCAACTCTAATTACCACTTTCCACCCTGACCCCCCAACCCGTATTTCTCTATTCCTTTCGCCCTCATGTATGTCTCAATACTCCCCTTAAATATATCAATGTTATCAGCTTCAACCACTCCGTGTGGCAACACGTTCCACATTCTCACCACTCTCTGCGTAAGTAAATTCCTCCTAAATTCTTTACTTTTACTGTTAGTGACTATCTTTTATTTATGACCCCTTGTTCTGGATTCACCCACAAGTGGAAATCGTTTCCCCACATCCACCCTATTGAACACCTTCATAATTTTAAAGACCTCTTATCAGGTCTCCTCGTACTCTTCTCATTTCCAGAGAACGAAGCCCCGGCCTGTTCAACTTTTCCAGAAAGGTGTGGATTGCTGCTGATGTCTTTTCTCAGGAGTATAAGAAATGCAAAGCCGAGAAAAGTCTTTGAGTCCGATCGAAACCCATCCCTCCGGTAAATGTATTTCCACCGGTGCCGGATTGCACTTTGAACGGCCCAGGGGTCGGTGTCTCCACATTCCCGCTTGGCCGGCAATGGGCGATATTTCACTCCCTTTCAGTGAATTATTTCTTGATGATTCTAAATGGACTTTTCTCCAGCCTGTGCTTATTCCCTCGGGTGTTCCTGTTCTCCTTTATGAGAACATTTGCGCCTCGCACTCACTCTCTCACTGCCCAATGTTGTTTCAATTAACATTAACCAAGGCTCCAGGTAAATTAATGCAAACCGATCTCTCAAATACTGAAATTAAATATGGAAAACTGTCTGTAGTTCGATGCTTTCACATTTCGACTTAAACGCGGAGCATGGAGATAAATGACTGTTCATTTGAAGGCAATTGAAATAAATATTAGATAAAATGCAATTAATCTCAGTCACCGGATGTCCGATCGTGATGTGCCATCGGTCTATTGTATCTGAAGCCCCGCCGTGTTTTGCTGCAGTTTTTCTGCCACTGGAGTTATCGGAGGGTCCGATGTAGTATTGGGTTTACTCGACCGGTACCTCATTCACACTGCCCGGCACGGACTGCCAGCTCCTGACCAGGAGAGAGCTCTGAAACTCCCGCCTTGCTCAGAGGGACAGGCAGAGCTCCCTCAGTCACAGTTAACACCGAAAGTGGAGGCCGGAGTGTCGACAATCTGCGGTCATTTACACCAACAAGGGATCAAAATGAGAGATTCCTGGATTTTTATGGGATCTCCTGGATCCCCGTTAAACCAAAGATGGTCCTGATGGGGTCAAACCCTCGACTGCCTGTTCCGTGGAGGTGTGTGTGTGTGTGTGTCGGGGGAGGGGGGGTGTTTCACTCATCTTCTCTACGGAATCACACCCAATCCCGACTCACGGATCATATTCTGGTCCTGAATTTAAAAATGAAATGGAAATAACCCCTTAGAAAGTCGCTATATTTTACTTTGAGGAGATAACAATCACAATAATAAGCTGACAGTGAATATTAACCGGGACAGTCTGTAACACGGCGGGGTTTGGAGTCACTTACCGGCTGTGACGGTCACCACGGTCCCGGGTCCATCCACATCATAATATTTCCAACCATCTTCACCACAGTCACACCGCTCTCAGTCACCCTGGTACAAGAACCACCGACATCTCAATCTGCCGCACACCTCACCAGACAGTCCCCGCTCCCCAATTATTCCAGGGATTTTACATCAATGAACAACATTCCATGTTTCATAGTCCCAGTCGGTTCAAACTGTTCTTTCTGTGACTCTCAGCTCTTTGTAAAATGGACCAGGTACATAAACGGACAAAAAAATGTCAAAGAAAGATCACTGAAAGCAAGAAATTACAATAAAAATAATCCAGAATACAGCGATAATGACATCAAACCTACAATTCAGGATCCCGCCGTGAGAATTGATATTTTCATTGTATAGAGGTATTTGCTGAGGTCTTTTCCACTGTGATTGCCCGGGAATAGTACTTGTAGTTTGCTTTACAGTAATAGGTGGCGCTATCTTCAACTCTCGCATCTCTAATTTCCAGCGAAAACGTCTTTTCTGCATTATTCGTTGACGCAACAAATCGTTCTCCGCCGTAGATCAGCTCCCACTCTGCCCCAGTCCGGCTTTGTCGGAAGAAATCGCCACTCTCGAAACGATAGTCATAGTAAAAATGCCGTTTGAAAACGCAGGTGATCGTGAGAGACTGACACTCCTTCCTGGTCACCACACGCGGGGTCTGTGTCACTGACTGGCCGAAAGAGCCTGGAAATTAAATAAAGAGTTTAATGAGCCATTAAAGCCGAACCACACAACAGGGCTAAAACCGAATCAGTGCAATTCGAATGGACTCGGGCTGCTTTGTATTAAATTCGCACAACGTCCGTTTGGTTGAACGGCACTCACGGGGTAAACAGACACACAGGATGAAAACAAGGAGGATTCCCATCGTTCTGCTGCCTGGATCTGACGGTTTATATGACGGAGAGCAGGAGACTGCAAAACTGGACTGCCCTGGGAGACAGTACCTGAGAGCTATACTTAAATACTTTAGGGGATCAAGTTCATTTGCAGAGGGCATTGTCCCGTTGATCATTGGTGGTCCTCGCGGCTCCCGGATCTCTGGCTGTGCGTTGTGTGAATAAGCGACAGGTTCAAAGACGGACCTGCAATTTTATGACGCATCATCTGGACTCTGAGCCGATCTGAAAGCCCCTCCCACATTAGTCTGACGTACAAGGGGGAGTTCTGTCAGCAGTGGCGACCGCCTCCTTTGCCTCACAGGAGTGAGCTGGGTGGTCTGTCCATATATTTTTATTGGGTGGTGTTTGTTGAGGGTGGAATGTTGGCCCAGAACACCGGGAGAATCCCCCGCTCTTATTCCAATAGTGCTGGGTGATTCTTTAACATCTCCCTGAACAGGCTGACGGGAACTCGGTTAAACCTTTCATCCATAGGACCATGTAGAACTCCCTCAGTCCAGCAACTGTGCGTCAGGTTACAATATGAGACAGTCCAGTGCCACTTTCAATATACAGGCAGATATACACAATATACTTGGAGAATAGACTGTCACTGTAATTGAACCAAACGCTTCGTGCATCGTCCACTTCTGTGGTTTGAACACCTTCTCTCGCTGCCCTCTGGTGGCGACGATATGTAACTACAAGTTTAACAGCTGTTCGAATCTGCCCCCGGGGCTGCTCTGCTGGGACAACCAACGTTAAAGTCAGCTATGTGCTGCACTTGTGCAGGAGCTGACACTGGGACACACACATGCCGTTCAGTGCCAGACGGGAGTGAATCGTTCCCTTTTACTCACTGTGTACTGCACATGTTAAGGAGCTGAAACTGAGACACACACGGGCCGTACAGTACCAGACGTGAGTGAATCGTTCCCCTTTACCTGCAATTTGCTGTACATGTACAAGTGCTGAACCAGAAAAACACATACGGGCCGCATAGTACCAGACGGAAGCGTATCGTTCCCTTTTACCCACTGTGTACTGTACATGTTAAGGAGCTGAAACTGAGTCGCACACGGGCCGTACAGTACCAGACTATAGTGAAATGTTACATCTTGCCCGCTGTCTGCTGTACATGTACAGGAGCTCACACAAATTCATTGTTTCTCTCTCTCCATCTCTGTCTCTCTCTCTCTCCCCCTTTCCCTTTCTCTCCTTCTCACGCTATCACCTCTTTCTTCCTCTCTCTTTCTCTTTTCTGCTCAACCATTGCTGCTTCTGTCTCTCACGACCTCCCTGTCCCTATCTCTGTCTCTCTTTTTCCCCCTCCATCTCTCTATGCCCCATCTCGCTCGTCTTTCGCCATCTCTCTCTCTCTCTCTCTCCCTCGCTCTCTCTTTGCTTCTGTCTCTCCCTCTCCATCTCTGCGTCTCCCTTTCCCTCTTTCTCTCTCTTTCTCTTTTCTGATGATCAAGTACTGCTTCTGTCTCTCTCTTCCCCTGTCCCTATTTCTGTCCCCTCTCTCTTTCTTTCTCGTTCCCTCATTGCTCTTATCTTCCCCGGCTTTCACCATCTTTCTCTCGCTTTCTCTCTCCCTGCTTTTATCTCTCAACCGCTCTCCCGTCTCTCTCTCTCTCTCTCTTTCTTTGTCTCCTTCTCTCACTACTCCTATCTCTCACCCTGTCTCTCCCTCTCTCTATCGATCTTTCTATCTCCCACTCTACTCCTATCTCTTCACCGGCATCTCCCTTTCTCTATCTTCCTTTCGCTTTCCCTCTCTCTCTGCTGTTTCGCTGAATGTTTCTTGATTGAAAAACGTCGTGAAATATTTCAGTTTCATCGCATAAAACACACAAAAAAAATCACATTTCTGTAGCATTTTAGATATATGAAAGATTCAATTAGGGGATAGAAATCTGTCAGGTAGATCTCAACCTAAAAGATGTGAGTGACCTCTCAACCTCAAAGATTTTCTGATGCGATCAGAGACTTTACCCAATAAACCATCAGAGAATCAGCAAAGACCAGGGAATCGGGGCCTTTTAAATATCCCATAAAATTAATTTGCATAGTCACAAACGTTAAATCTTGAATGGTCCAGCAGAATTCGAGAGCATTATAGAACGCAATCGCGGGTGGCTGCTGAGTTTCACTGGGGGAGGTGGAGGGATGTTTCAGTTGGGATGTTTCATTGTGGGAAGGGGTGGTTTCACTGGGGGGGGGGGAGGATTACACGGGGGGAATACATGGGGGAATACACGGTGGGGGAATTACAAGTGGGCAATTACACTGCAGGGGATTACATAGATGGGGATTACACAGGAGTTAATACACAACAGAGATTACATAAGGGGGGATTGCAGAGGGGGGTTACACGGGGGGTTTGAAGAGGGGTATTACACGGGGATTACACGGGAGAGATAACACAGGGGGTATTACACAGGTGGAGATTACACAGGGGGATTAAACAGGTTGGAATTAGACAGGGGGATTACACGTGGCGGATTACTTGGGGGGTATTACACGGGGGTGATAACACAGAGGGATTACCCGGGGTGAATACACAGGGAGGATTAACGAGGGGGATAACACAGTGGGGATTATACGGTGGAGGGTGGACAAGAGGATTACTCAGGAAATTACACAGAGGGGATAATACAGGGGGGAAACAGGGGACAAAGGAAAGAAAAGAAAACAGCGTGAATGGAAGGAGAGGGAAAGAATGGAATGAGAGAGAAAGAAAGGAGGAGAGAGAAAGAAAATAACGATGCGATACTCACGTCTGCTCCCACTCGACAAAATATCGCCTCACAGATCACAGATCGTCGTCCAACGAGCTCTGCAAATTCTCCTTTGACCCACGGCTTTGTCTGGAGGGGAAAGATCTTGAGCAGGGTCGGCAAACTGGTGCAAGGAAGGGAGGAAGGAAAGGCCGGAGCTGGATCGAGTCTCACACACACACTCACAGGATGAAGCACGTTCATTGTAGGGAGTCTCACACACACCGTACGACAATCATACTCAGAACATTTTTAATACATGCACTGAGACAGAGACAGAGCTTTTAAAGATATACAGACACCCACACTGTCCTACAAGATATTTTAATTACCTGTGCAGTGAGAAAGGCGTTTAAGGATACACAGATACCCACACCGCCTTACAATACACTTTAGATACCTGTGCAGTGAGGCAGAATATTTAGAGATGGAGGAACATTGACCAACCTGACTGCAGCAGCACATCCCAGGAGCAGGAGCGAGACGTCGGTGGGTCTGACCTCCCAAAATATAGCAGAGACTTGTCACTCAAAATCCACCCTCCACCCAGTCCAAAGCCCCTCACCTATCAGGTAACTGCACCCCACGCCTGAGACCCCGCCCTCCCAGGTGTGGGAAAGCCCAACGTGAGACTGTTTGTATCCGGGGGTGGGGGAGAGGATTGAGTCTTCTGCCATGTGCCAATGTCCCAAATGGTTCCTGTGTGAGGCCTCTCCCGCCTGGGATCTGGGTCTCAGGGCTGCTACCTGGGAATAACATTTTAACCATTGACCACAGGCAGACACTAGGCTGGTGGACTAAGCGGAACGTCACTCATCTACGCAGGTACATTGCTCAGATCTTTAACCATAGGCAGGCATTGAACTAATCCACCGTGGAGGCGGATGGTGGGGGGTGGTATGCGGGTAAGGTGGGCTCACTGTCCTGCTCAGGAACATTGCTGGCATCTTCCTTTCATTCACTCACTTCCATTGCCATATTTCATAAGTTTCTTTGCTTTATTTTAATCTTCTGTTAATTTTCCTGTTACCTATCTGTTTTTTAACCTCTCTTTCCGATGATTTTTCCCTAACTGTTCTGCTTTCCCTCTGCTCTTTTATCCCTATCTCCCCATTCCCTATAAAAGCCCAATTTCCCCACCCATTCCCCTGCCACCTTGTGACAAAGTGCAGTCTGCAGTCTGTGTTTACATGTCCCTGAACTGCAGACAGCGTTAACCTCTCTCTCTCTCTCTCAGTGCCCGTGTGAGTCACTGTACCTCAGATTGTTTTTAATCCGCCCTCTCGCTGTCCATTTATATTACACAGAACATTGCGGATCCCTTTAACTCACTGCACGGCATGAGAGGGTCATTCCACAGTGTGGAATAGTCAGCACAACAGTGATCAAACTGCCCCCTTTCTGTGTCCAATATGTTTACAAATACTCACCTAAATCTATGCCCCACTTTGCTGGCGTCTCTCTGTATCACACACTGTGCTCAGTCTCACCTTTCTCTGTGTCCCTCATTTGGTTTCTGTCTTTATCACTCACTGTACTCAGAATCACCTTTATCAACCTCCCTCTGTCGGTGTTTCTCTGTATCACTCATTGTACTCAGTCTCACCTTTATCAATCTCCCTCTTTTGGTGTCTCTCTATCACTGTATTCAGTCTCACCTTTATCAATCTCCATCTGTTGGTGTGTCTCTCTCTCTCTCTGTATCACTGTATTCAGTCTCACCTTTATCTATCTCCCTCTTTTGGTGTCTCTCTGCATCGCTGTACTCAGTCTCATCGTTATTAATCTCCGTCTCTTAGGTCGCTCGCTCAAAGAGTAAGACAGACACTGGCCTGATCCTCCGATGGGAGCCTCACTCATCTGCACAGGTATATTGCTCAGATGTTTAACCATTGAGTACAGACAGGGAATGGGGTAATTCACCGTGGGGAGCCTCACTCACCTGCATCGTTCTCCTTTAAAAATTCTGATCCGACTGTACAATGTTACTTGTAGGAAATTATCTTTACTTATTAGCCGACATAAACAGTTGCTGTTGATCAACCTTTCTGAATAAATATGAAAATACTTAAATTTCCTTTTCTTCCCATCCTTATTCAAAAAGCCACCGACCTCTGTTTTCCCCTACACCCCTCCGCACGCCCCCACCGAAGTACTAAAAATATGAAAAACCGGTTAGGTCTCTTTAAGAGGCTCCATGCTGATCCCCTGGGTCACGGGTCAAAGACTGCACAAACTCGGGCTTTTTGTCTCTGAGCTGTTGCTGAAGACGGCCGGTGAGCCCTGACCCTGAATCAATTGGAAAAACAGCCAATCACGGGGCTGTGACGTCACAGAAAAGAATAAAGACGTCATCCACTGCAGGGCAAACGCTATCGGCCATATTTGTGTGACGTACAGTCGGCCATGTTTGCGTGACGTACAGTCGGTATATTTGCGTGACGTTTAGTCGGCCATGTTCGCGTGATGTATAGTTGGCCATGTTTGCGTGACGTACTGTTGGCCATCATTGCGTGACGTACATTCAGCCATGTTTGCGTGACGTTCAGTCGGCCATGTATATGTGACTTTTCTGTATCATTTTATTCCAGGGTCAAATTGAAACATTTCCAGTCCCCTATTAGCACAGACCTGCAGATCTCTGGGGTTAATAACAGGATCAATCTGTACAAGGAAAAGTCCGGGATCTGGTTCAGATCTGACAGGTCACAATTTTCAAAAGTTCCCTCACCCGGTGCAGAGCAGTGTCCAATTATCTTGTCCCTCGTGGGCTTAAGGCCGTGACTATTGATGGAGCTCATTGAGTGTAGAGAGAACTCAGTGATACTGGGGATTGAGACTAAGTTAGAATTTGTTCACTTTTCACCTCAATAACGGAGAGAGAGCGAGTGAGAGAGAGAGAGGGAGAAAGTCACTGAGATAAACAGAGAGAGAGACTGAGTTGGAGAGTGAAAGAGAGAGAAGCAGAAACACAGATAGATTTTGAAAGAGACCGAGTTGGAGAGAGACAGAGACACACACAGACAGAAAGAAAGTGAGGGAGTGAAGGAGAATCCAAGTCAAACAGAGACAGAGAAAAGCAGAGAAAGAGAGACTTACATAGATGGATCAGCAAAGGGTTTGGATTGAACCAGAAACTCTCGCGACCAAACGCAACAATTGTTCCCCGACTAACCGTGATTGGTGTACCGCCGGTGTCCTTGCTGATAGACCAGCCAATCCTATCCCTGCGAAACGCCCCTCAGTTTCCCAATAAGTGAATCTTGCCCCTGATCCGAGTGTACACTTTAATATCAGACTGGAAGGGCCAACATATTGAACACATTCTGCTATTTTCTATCGAACCCTATACAGGACACCATGTGCTCCCTGTGTTCCTTACTGATAATAATTGTTTTGCTGCCTGGTGAGTCGATGGTAAAATGGTCAGTGAGTGTTTCTTGGCTTATATTTACTCACAGAGTTTTGACACATTCTATATTTTGTTGCAGGAACCAGTGGCGAAAAATCACTGTCCCAGGATCCGCCTGAATTAACGGTTCAAGAAGGACAGATCATAATACTGAACTGCAGTTACTCCACAAGCAATACATTTCCCTACCACTTCTGGTACATCCAGTATCCCGGGGAAGCTCCGAGATATTTACTGAGGAGATATGGTTCGGGAAAGGGAGAGATGTCTCCAGATTTCTCAGACCGGTTCTCTGCTGATTTGGACGAACGCGAGAAAACGGTTCCTTTAAATGTCACCGGGGCTCTTGTCTCAGACTCTGCCGTGTATCACTGTGCACTGAGCCACACACTGTTATATGGGCGCATTTAGATCGTACAAAAACCAGCAAACGCCTCTCACTGAATAAGGCCTGTGACCTGGATTGTAATCCGATAACACAACAGAAACCAAATTAGAAAAATGAACAGATGGATCAGTAAATGCAGTCCGGAAAATTTAATTCTCGGTTGGAGCAGAAATGCAGATCAACTGCACTGCTGATCCAACCAATGCCAAACAGGGAGCAGCTGCAGCAATCTCTCCATTAACACAGGGAAGGAAAGGCGGCTCAGAGAGAGAGCAGCAAACTAAAGGTGTGGGCGGGGCTGCCGCAGCCTCAGAACTGAGGGAATTCAAGATTCTGTTTAAACAGAAAGTGCGCGGCACCGTTCAGCTGCAATCGGAGCTGATGGAGCGGAAGGGCGTTGGTTGGGTTTGGAGAGGTTAGTTGACAAACTGCTCCTGCCCACTGAGCAAATGATGGGGACAAATAGAGTGGGAGAGAAAAGAAGGGATTACACAGCAGCAGAAATAATAAGTGGGTTTAATCATCTTTAATCCAGATCGTTGAGAGACAATTGAGTACACGTGATTTTTATATATGATCCATAAACCCTAAATCCATTCAATAACCTCGTTCTAAATCGGATTGAACCGAATCCGCCAGCAGGGGGAGCCAAACTCATGCATGGTAATTAGACCGTCACGTGATGTAAATACCAAAACCAATTGTGATGGGAGCACGGGATAACGTCACAATCGGGCCGGGCCCCTGCAGTTTGTGGATGGAACAATAAGCTGAACAGGTCCCGGGTTAACCCTCCCCTTCTCACTCTCCGGCTCGTTCAATTCCCAGTCCCTGTGAGGGATTCAGTCAGACACGTTTCTAAAAATACTGGCGCCAGTGCTGGACCGTAACTACTGGATTATATTAAACTACACAGGTTAGCAGATTGATGCAAAGGACTTGCGCAGGGACTTCATAGAATTACCGATCAGACATATCTATCGTAGACAGTTGGGGAGATGGATGGTTACACACACAGACAGACACAAATTAAGATTGATCCCGTTAAACCTTCTATTCTTTTATTTCCCTCTCTTCACGGGCAGACTATGTGCAAATCCATTGGGGTTAATCCCCGTCCAGTTCTCTGTTCTTTTCTTTCACGCAGTCGTTGCCTTCTGTTATCCCTGATGATGACGATTGCCCAGCCGATCCGTGGGAGGAGCTTTTTTTATGTCACGTGGTCTCTTGTCCACGCCTTCTCTTGAACGTGAAGATGACGTTTCCCCAGTTTTTAATTCCAGCTGCACCTTGTGTTTTGCAGTGGGTTATAGACCGACACTTTCTCTCTCATATCAAAGGACGGCTTTTGACAAGAAAGCGGCGACACAGCTCAGCTCAGGCAATGGCTTTCATGTTAGTGGGTATATATTCGCTGTGCACGCGTTTCCTTTTGTTGCCGGGTGAGTATTTTACTTTCGTGGTATGAAAAAATGCACCTTAATCTTTTATTTTCCTACGATTTTATTATTCCATTGATTTGGCTATTGCAGTGGTCCTTGTTAATGGAAACAGCGTGACACAGACGGTGCCGATATTAAAGCACAAGGAAGGAGAGACAGTGACATTAAACTGCACTTATTCCACAAGCTACGGAAGCTATTACTTGGATTGGTACCGACAACATCCACAGAAAGGGCCGGAGTATCTCCTGCAGAGACACAGTAACGGTCAACAATATAAAGCAGATAATCTCGGAGAACGGTTCTCTTCAGAGCTGAAAGCAACGGACGGATTCACCAGTCTGACCATCTCTGCCTTGGAGCTGACTGATAATGCTGTGTATTACTGTGCCCTGGAACCTCACAGTGACTCAAACTGCAGGCAGCCTCGAACAAAAACCAGCTTCCTGTTTCTACTCAAATGGCACAGCTTCCTCGGGCTGATCCTGACCTCAACGAATTCAAAACAATTTGTTGCTGAAGCCTTGGTCATAATCATCTTAGAGAGAGAACCAAAAAACATTATTTACACCAGAACTGAGCAGATCTATTGATTGGAAAAGTGAGAGAGCGCAGGATGAGTTAGAGAGACTGGTGTCCAGATTAATTCCAATGCATTTTGTCACATCATCCAAGGCAGACGCGAATATAATGTTGAGGAATGGAGTGTTTCTGGTGAAACATTTAAAAGCTTGTTGTTGTGATCTAGAATGCACTGCCTGACAGGGTGGTGGAACATGATTCAATTGTAGCTTTCGAAAGGAAGTTGGAAATATACTTGAAAGGGAAAAACATTGCAGGGCCATTGGCAGAGTGGGGTAATTGGATAGTTCTTTCAAAAAGCTGGAACTGGCATGATGGGCCAAAGTCACAAAAACAGCCATAACCCTTTGCTTCCTTCCACTGAGCCAATTATGGATCCAACTCTCCCTTGGATCCCATAAGCTTTTACGTTCGTGATGAGTTTGCCATGTCAAAAGCCTTGCACCAATCCATGTAGACTACATCAAAAGCACAACCCTCATCGACTCTCCTTGCTATCTCCTTAAAAAATTCAATCAAGTTAGTCAGACACGACCTTCCATTCACAAATCCATGCTGACTGTCCTTGATTAATCTATACCTTTCTAAATCACGATTTATGCTGTCCCTCAGGTTTTCTTTTCCAATAATTTGCCCACCACCGAGGTTAGTCTGACAGGCCTGCAATTATTCGACCTCTCCCTTTCTCCATTTTTCAACAACGGCAGCTGTCCTCCAGCACCACGCCTGTCGTCAGAGAGGATTAGAAAATGATGGTCAGAGCCTCCGCTATTTCCTCCCTTGCTTCTTTGAACAGCCTGGGATACGTTTCATCCGGGCATGGAGATTTATCTACTTTCAAAAATGCTAAACCACTTAATACTCCCTCTCTCACTATATTTATTCCATCTAATATTTCACACTCCTCGTTAACTACAATGTTATTTCCCGGGAGATAAACACTAAATTGTAGCTCAGTTTCATGTCGGATCCTATCGACTTGTGCACAGTAACTGCTGGCAGTTGCAGGCCGAAAGAGGCTCCTGGAGAAGGCAGCGCTGTTGTGTATCAATCTGAGCCGAACACCACGACAGTGTGCCCGTCACACACAGATCTCTGTGAATTGTGATCATAAAGTGAACCTGTGAAGGGATGTCCGGGCTCAGCATTCATGGGGGATAGGGGGAGGGGGAGGGGCGAGACAGCTTATGCGCCAGGGGATCTGCGCGTCATCCTGAATCAGCCCCTGAAATAGGAACAGAGAATACAAAAAGAGAACAATGTTCTGTGAGATTGGCTCAAATAAGATACTTTAAACCCAGCCAACAGGTGGCGCTGACAGACCGCTGTTTCCCACCGCCAGTCGTGTTGCGCGAACCATTCGTGTCTGGCATTTTTTTAACATGATGTTTTAAAAAAAATATTTTCGACTTCTCATATTTAAGTTCATTAATATTATATGGTTAACTTACAGTGTAATAATTTTACACATTAGTTGATTGTAAATGAGCTGGGCACTTCCAGTTGACACTGTTTAGAATTCGTGAAGTAACTCATCGTTATGACAATTAACTTGGAATGGGTTGGGATTTTCTTATGCTTTCCAGCATCCGCTTTTACCTCCGTATTTGTATCGCAGCTCAGTGATGAAGATTTTTGCAGCTGATCTAACAAATCTGCCCTCCCTTTCGTGAGCCTGGGAGTAACAAGGTTTTTCTCTTGATGCAGAGTTATACACATTCCATGGGGTACATTACTATTGTAGCAATTTCCTTACACATATATTGTATGTGTGTGGTACAGGTGCTAAAGTTAAATAAATGGCATCAACAGGCATTCAATCCGTTTGACACTGTCAATGTGAGCATCCATTGTAAATGGACTCCACACCCTGGCGGGCATCCCACGTGTTCTCCACTGCATTCCCGGTACATGTTGGGCGTTTACACTCACAACTCTCGTTCAAATTCACCTGCAGCTATTTCAACACCACTCATGAAGTATGTATGTTGCCATTTTCCGACCTTATGCACAATACTTTACACTTTTCAAGATTAACTTTCATCTGCAACAATCGTCTGTTTTATTTTCTCTCTCTCGGGCGGGTGAGTCTACTCAACGGGACCGCGAATGTTTATTTCTCCCATGTATTAGTTAGGCCCGGGTGCCTTATACTGTAATATATCTCGCACACTGCACGCCCCAGTCCCCCATCAGAAAGGGAGAGCTCCATCCCCTTTATCTGGGGCTCGATTTGAACACAGAGTCCCAGGGGCTGAAAGGATTATTTCGGACCTATTGCAAGGACTCGATTCCCCACCGGAGTGAACAGATACCAAGCGCTTTTCACCGTTTATAAAGTCAAACCAGGCCGAATATCCGGCATATCGGTGAGAAACACATCAGTCGCCTGATTATTGGATGCTGAAGAACAAAGATGACAGACGGCCGCCTTTGCCAGGAGCTGGAAAATTAAAACACCGATTACCGAAGCGATCGATGATACAGAACTCACTACCTAGCAGCATTGTGGGAGCACCTTCAGCACTCGGACTGCAGCGATTCAAGGCGAAGGCTCACCACCACCTTCTCAAGAGTAACTAGTGATGGGTAATAAATGGCGACCTTGCTATCGACGCCCATATCGCGAGAATGGGTACAAAAAGCTAAGAGAAACAGCTGGTACAGTATGACAATCAGCACGTGAAATCTTTCTTTGTTTCTGTTATTCGTTCTTTCTTTCACTCTTTCTTTCATTTTTACTCCATCGATTCTCGTTCTTTCTGTATTTCATTATTTCTCTCCTCTCTCCCACTTTTTCTTTCTCGTTTTCTCGTCTTCATCACTTCCGTTCTTCTTTTTGCAATATGAAAAGAAAAATCAATATTTATATTGCACCGCCCGAATATTTCATTTTAACAAGCGGGGTGGAGAAGTGGGGAGGGAGGGGTGCATAACCAAATAGAAATCCCGCCCAGTGCAATGTCCCTCCTTAATTTGTACCTCTCCTCCTTTAATCTACTGAGCGACATTCTGAATGATGCGGAGAGGAAGTAGACGAAATACATCTGACGAATCAGCGCTCCTGTTAAAATGTTCTTACCCAATTAATACATTCGGTACATTTTACCAGGAACAGAATTGCAAGCGATACTTTGTCACCTTCTGTTATATCTTCCTGGCGAACACTTTCTTACTTTACTCAGTGTAACCTGTTGCAACAGGAAATAGAACTGATATTCCAAAGGGTTGCTGGTGAACATATAATAGAACCCATGTCGTACTGTCATCTCGTTATATTGTGGTTTATGCTCGGTAGGTATGAACATGCCTTATATCTTCTTGTATAAATGTGGCGTACATAGATTTTCTAACTCAGTATTGTATTCAACCCAAAGTTAACTTATATTTCAGGGGAGATTCAGGCAAATTCGGTTTCGCAACCTCAGACCGCGCTCTATGTCACTGAAGGAGATGATGTGAAAATAGACTGCAGCTATACTACAGGCGCCAGTAACCCCGATCTGTACTGGTACCGGTCGCACGCGAACCAGGCTCCACGTTTTATTTTATACCGAGATAACAGCAGAAAAGAAGAGGCTGATTTTGCCAAGGGAAGATTCGAGGCCGGCCAAACCAATGCAGGAAAGATGTTTCCTTTAAGGATCACTCGAACGGAAATCCAGGACACCGCCGTATATTTCTGCGGGCTGAGCAGCACAGTGTTTTAAAACTCATCTGCCGCTGTACAAAAACCCCAGTGTTATAAAACTGCTGCAGACGGCGCCTCCAGTTCTTGGGAGCGCACACTTCTCAATTGGTGTCAGCCGTTGTTCAGTGGTAGCATTTCCGCCTCTGAGTCAGAAGGATGTGGATTCAACTCCCTCCCCAGAGACTTGAGA
The DNA here is from genome assembly GCF_035084215.1 of Heptranchias perlo. Lineage (NCBI taxonomy): Eukaryota > Metazoa > Chordata > Chondrichthyes > Hexanchiformes > Hexanchidae > Heptranchias > Heptranchias perlo. The sequence continues at coordinate 1,179,057 of NW_027138407.1, forward strand.
CCTATAATCGAGGCTGACGCACCCAGTGCAGTACTGAGGGAGCGCTTCACTGTCAGAGGTGCCGTCTTCCGGATGAGACGTGAAACCGAGACCCCTTCTTCCCTCTCAGCTGGATGTAAATGATACCACGGTCACTATTTCAAAGATTAGCAGGGGAGTTCTGCCCGTTGTCGTGGGCCAATATTTATTCTTCAACCACCACCTCGAAAATGGATTATCACAATGCCGTTTGTGGGAGATTGCAGTGCACATATTGGCGACCGCGTTTCCTACATTACAACAGTGTCTACAATTCAAAAGTACTTCATTTGGGCGTTTGGGACGTACTGGGATCGTAATAGGCGCAATATAAATGCAAGCCTGTCTTTCTAATTCTCAGTCAATGTGATGATCAAATTCAAGTTTATTTAATGCCCAGACCCTTAAAGGCTATCTGCTTCTGAGTATACATTACCCATTCGGTAGAACTGATCCCAGAACAGTTCGCCCTCCCCTTTTAGTTTATTTAGCTTCATTAAAATGCTTCATCTCTCTGCTCCATCTTCTCTTTAACCACATCCGTCAAAACAAGCCTTTCGATGACCTCGATTCTTCTTTTTTGAAACAAAGGAAAACCGCAGGTTGTCACTGTATTAATTTCCATGATTAAATATGTGAATACAACGGAGTTCCTTTTGTTGCTCGTTCATTCAAGGGAAATACGGCAGCATTAGCCTCTTAGGTACCAGTTATTATTATAAGACGACAAAAGATGCAGGAAAATATCATTCACACAGAAGGAGGTGCGAATGTGGAATTATCTGCCAGAGATTGTTGTTTACTCAGACTCAATAAGCAGTGTAGATGAAAACATAAAATTACAAAGGGATATTGATAGATTAGGTGAATGGGCAAAACTGTTGCAAATGGAATTCAATGTAGATAAATGTGAGGTCATCCACTTTGGATCAAAAAGGGATGGAACAGGTTACTTTCTAAATGGTAAAAAGTTAAAAACAGTGGATGTCCAAAGGGACTCAGGGTTTCAGGTATATAGATCATTGAAGTGCCTTGAACAGGTGCAGAAAATAATCAATAAAGCGAATGGAATGCTGGCCTTTATATCGAGAGGACTAGAGTACAAGGGGGCAGAAAATATGCTGCAGCTATACAAAACCCTGGTTAGACCGCACCTGGAGTACTGTGAGCAGTTCTGGGCACCGCACCTTCGGAAGGACAAATTGGCCTTGGAGGGATTGCAGTGTAGGTTTACTAGAATGATACCCGACTTCAAGGGTTACGTTACGAGGAGCAATTACACAAATTGCGGTTGTAAACTCTAGAGTTTAGAAGGTTAAGGGGTGATCTGATCGAAGTTTATAAGACATTGAGGGGAACAAATAGGGTGGATAGAGAGAAACTATTTCCGCTGGTTGGGGATTCTAGGAGTAGTGGGCACAGTCTAAAAATTGGAGCCAGACCTTTCAGGAGTGAGATTAGAAAACATTTCTACACGCAAAGGGTGGTAGAAGTTTGGAATTCTCTTCCGCAAACGGCAATTGATACTAGCTCAATTGCTAAATTTAAATGTGAGATAGATAGCTGTTTGGCAACCAAAGGTATTAAGGGATATGGGCCAAAGGCAATTATATGGAGTTAGATCACAGATCAGCCATGATCTTATCAAATGGCGGAGCAGGCACGAGGGGCTGAATGGCCTCCTCCTGTTCCGATGTTCCTATGTTTCCTATGTTTTCTATGGCTCCTGTAAGGGAGTAAAGTGATTTGGGCACAAATCACGAGAAGCTAGTGCACAGGTACAAACAGATTTCCTGAGGTGTATTCTTTCTTGTTCTGGACCCGAGATAATGCCAGCAGATGTTTTCTCACAGCTAACCCGGAACTGCCTTATCAAAAAGAGCCCGGCCCCTGCCTCGTGTAACTGATTGTACAACTAAACATATCCAATTAATTGGTTCTGCAGGATATTTCCCTGAGTCTCACGGAATCAATTGCTTTTGAGCCCCATCACACAAGCAGCTGCCCCTTGGATTCATATCATTGTGTGTCTGCTCACAGGAGCGGCATTGGGCACCGTGTCAGCATCTGACCGCCGTTATATTCGGCTTCAACAGGCTGATCGACACAGTGGTAGGAGTTTCAGTACGAGGGTTTAACAGCTGTCCATCACTATGCGTCTCACGACGCAGCAATAAACTGCAGTGTGGCTGAACTTCAGCCCCGAGATGGTTAAAGTGGGTGAATCGGTTCGAGGTCTGGAGTTCTGCAGATAAACGTATGTTAAATAAATCTGTTTGAACTTTTGAACCTCTCGAATATTTCCACAATATAAACTCGGACTGTTGTCTGGGTGTTGCCAATACCAGTATAAATAATAGCCGCCACTCCGTGTAGTCTCATAGGTACAGTTTAAAGTCACCGTTTCTCCTTCTGTCTTAATTACTGAGGACAGCGTCTGGGTGACAGAATCTCCATGACTCAGATCTGAAAAACATGATCAAACAGGAAAAGAGCGGAAGGGAGGGTGTTTAAAAATTAGACTCAAACCATGTTAGAAATGGGAGAAAAGAATGATATGTGTTTGGTCCACAATTACCCGTTAGAAATGCCCCAGGCACGATGGACCGAATGACCTCGATCTGAGCTGTATGATTCTACGTTTCCATGACAATGAATGGGTTTCTCTCCGCTTGCAACTTCTTCAGAAACTCTTAGATGGAATAGCACGCCAGTGGCGTAAAGTGCTCACACATCAAGTCCATAATGAATAACAGTTGGACCGGTAGTCCAATCGCAGTCTCCAGGAAAGGGAGAGGGTATCGGTTCAATCCGTCATTCACCGGTTGGGCTGATGACTGGTCACCGCCTCCTGTGATTTCCTGGATTAGGTGTCCAATCTGCTCAGAGATTTTCTCCGCTCAACAGGACACCAGCAGTCTGTCGGGATCGACAACACAGGCAGCTCTTGGCTGGAAGGCGGTTGTGAGCAGATTCACTTGGTGCATGATTCGGCCTTGGAGGGCCGCGGCTCCCACAATTCACAGCGGTTGAGAAAAGCCTCCATCTGTGACGCACGCCGCGCTGCACACTGGGAGAGCTGTTTGCACATGCGCACCCCACCAACCGTTTTAACAGATCCCTTTTTTATATCTCTCGGAAGCCAGACTTTCAATTTTATCGATTAAGACTGAGCGTTTACATTTCTGGAAACTGAATTCAATTTTCTTTTCAATTGAGCTGATTTATTTAAATAAATGGAACAGATGTGCAGCGTGTTACGTCACACAACATTGCCGTCAGGACATCACACAAACATGGACGACCAAACGTAACACAAATATGGCCGACAGCACGTCACACAAACATGGCCGCCAGCGCATCGCATAATAATGCTCTGTACCACAGTGTGTCTGTAATCCTCACAATGTTCAGGTTTTTGTACTCTCTCGCAGTGCTCATTATCACTGTGTGTCTGTAATCCCCGCTGTGATCAGGTTTTGTGCTCACTCCCTGCGCTCTGGAGCACTCTATGTCTGTAATGTTTGGAATTCTCTGCCCCAGAAGGTTATGGATGCTGAGTTATTGAATATGTTAAACTCTGTTTTTGATAGATTTTTGGACTCGAGGGGAATCAAGGGATATGGGGAACGTGCGGGAAAGTGGATTTGAAGCCAAAGATCAGCCAGGATCTTATTGAATGGCGGTGCAGACTCGAGGGGCCTTATGGCCTACTCCTGCTCCTACTTCTTACGTACTTATGTTCTTATATAAACCCACCATGGTCATGTATCAGCACTATCTCCCTCTGGTCTCTATCACTTGTTATCTGTAATCCCCACTGTGGTCAGGTTTTGTAATCTCTCTCTGTGCCCTGCATCACCGCGTCTGTAATCCTCACCATGTTGAAGTTTTCATATTCTCTCCCTGTGAATCTGTAACACTGTGTGTCTGCAACACCCACCTTGTTCTGATTTTTGCACTCTCTCTCTCCCTGTACTCTGTATCACCGTGTCTGTAAACCCCACCATTTTCAGGGCCTTCTACTCCCTGTCCCAGTGCCCGACATCTTTGTCTGTAATCCCCACCGTGTTCAGGATTCTGTTCTCTCTCCCTGTGCTCTGTATCACTGTGTCTGTAAATCCCACCATGTTCAGGTTTTGTATTCTCTTTCTCCCAGTGTTCTGTATCACTGTGTCTGTAATCCCCACCTTCTTCAGCTTTTTGTACTCCCTCCTTGTGTTCTGGATTACTGTGTGTTTGTAAGCTCCGCCATGTTCAAGATTTTGTACTCTCCCTCCCTGTGTTCTATATCACCGTACGCCTGTAATCATCAACATGTGCTCTCTTTCTCAGTTTTTCTGTCTGTCTGGGCTTCATAAATAGAGTAGAACATTGGAACAACAATACAGAAAATAGTGGGCAAATAAACAAGTATTTGCTCTCAGGAAACCCTTGGTCCCTGCTGAAGAAGGTAATGAAACGAATATTGTGGCACCATAACCTTCCTTTGCTGTTTTTACACTAAAATTCCTGGGAGTAATTTTCATCTTGATCGCTGGGATCCTTTCCCAGGATCAATGAATTGTAATTTGGAAAAGTTCCGGGACATTTTTAAAGGTCTGAATGGGACTCAGGGCTACTCGCAATTTTCAGTTCTCTCCCGCGCCTTTAGTTTTTACACTCGACCTCGCTTCTGTTGTTATCGCTTCGCTGTTATTCTTCAACTCGATTCCATTTCCACTCTTGTAACAGTAAAACCATCCCTGTTAGTTTTACACCAACCACACATCTATTGTTATTGGACAAAAAGAAGGAAAGACTTACATTTATATAGCGCCTTTCACAACCTCAGAACCTTTACAGCCAGTGAAGTACTTTTAAAGTGTCGTCACTGTTACAATGTAGGAAATGCGGCAATTAATCTCCGCAAGGCAAGATCCCTCAATAAGCAATACGCTAATGACCAGATCGTCTGTTTTTAGTGATGTTGGTTAAGGGCTAAACATTGTCCAGGACACCGTGGAGAACTCCCGTGGTCCTCTTCGAAATAGTGACATGGGATCTTTTATATATATCGGAAAGGGCAGGTTTAACGTCTCATCTGAAAGGTGGCATCTCCAGCAATGCAGTAATCCCTCAGTACTGGACCTGGAGTATCGGCCTCGATTGCAGGCTTAAGTCTCTGCACTGGGACGTGAAACCATGACTTTCCGATTCAAGAGCGAGAGTAATACCCGCCGCCCCCTCATTTCATTACACCATACCGTGCTTGTGTTATTACACTAAACCTACCCTATTAATAGTGCAGTGGTCCTTGACTCTGACATTCGATATTAGTCAATGCCTTTGCTTTTATATCATTCGGCCCTGACTGGCACACACTGCCTCTGTTATGATTATAATCATCCCAATCTTTGCTTCGGTTCCACAAGTTACTCCCTTTTTATCATCAGACCCAGCATTGTGTTTAGTATTACACTAGAGTCTACTTCTGTTATTGTCACACCAAACGCATGTCCCTGTTTATATTATTCTAGGCCCTGTCTCAGTTATGATTGTACTTGACCATGTCTCGGTCTATATTACACGAGACCATGGTTCTCTTTATATTATTCCAGATCCTGTCTCTGTTTATATTACACTAGATTTTGTTTCTGTTTATATTACATTAGACTCCGTCTCAGTTATTACCGCGCTAAGCCGTGTCTCTGCTAATATTACAGTAGGTCATGTCTCAGCAGATACTGCACTAGACCATTTTTGTATTCGTTCATGGGATGTGGGCGTTGCTGGCGAGGCCATCATTTATTGCCCTTACCTAATTGCCCTTGAGAAGGTCGTGGTGAGTCGCCTTCTTGAACCGCTGAAGTCCGTGTGGTGAAGATTCTCCCACAGTGCTGTTAGGAACGGAGTTCCAGCATTTTGACCCAGCGACGATGAAGGAACGGCGATATATTTCCTGGTCGGGATGGTGTGTGACTTTCAGGGGAACGTGCAGTTGGTGTTGTTCCTATGTGCCTGCTGCTTTTGTCCTTCAAAGTGGTAGAGGTCGCGGGTTTGGGAGATGCTGTCGAAGAAGCCTTGGCGTGTTGCTGCAGTTCATCCCGTAGATGGCACACACTGCAGTCACACCGGTGGTGAAGGGAATTAATGTTTAGGGTGGTGGATGGGGTGCCAATCAAGCGGGCTGCATTGTCCTGGATGGTGTCGAGCTTCTTGAGTGTTGTTGGAGCTGCACTCAACCAGGCAAGTGGAGAGTATTCCATCACACTCCTGACTTGTGCCTTGTCGATGATGGAAAGGCGTTGGGGAGCCAGGACGTGTATCGCTCGCCGCAGAATACCCAGCCTCTGACCTGCTATTGTAGACACAGTATTTATAGGCTGGTCCGGTAAAGTTTCTGGTCAATGGTGACCCCCAGGATATTGATGGTGGGGGTTCTATGATGGTAATGTCGTTGAATGTCAAGGAGTGGTGGTTAGAATCGCACTTCTTGGCACTGCCTGGCACTTGTCTGGCGCGAATGTTACTTGCCACTTATCAGCCCAAGCCTGAATGTTGTCCAGGTCTTGCTGCATGCGGGCACGGACTGCTTCATTATCTGAGGGTTGTGAATGGAACTGAACACTGTGCAATCATCAGCGACCATTCCCATTTCTGACCTTAAGATGGAGGGAAGGTCATTGATGAAGCAGCTGAAGATGGTTGGGCCAAGGACACTGCCCTGAGGAACTCCTGCAGCAATGTCCTGTGGCTGAGATGATTGGCCTCCAACAACCACTCCCATCCTCCTTTGTGCTAGTTATGACTCCAGCCATTGGAGAGGTTTCCCCCTGATTCCCATTGCTTCAATTTTACTAGAGCTCTTTAGTGCCACACTCGTTCAAATGCAGCCTTGATGTTAAGGGCAGTCACTCTCACTTCACCTCTGGAATTCAGCTCTTTTGTCCATGTTTGGACCAAGGCTGTAATGAGGTCTGGAGCCGAGTGGTCCTGGCGGAACCCAAACTGAGCATCGGTGAGCAGGTTATTTGTGAGTAAGTGTCGCTTGATAGCACTGTCGACTACACCTTCCATCACTTTGCTGATGATTGAGTCTAGACTGATGGGATGGTAATTGGCCGGATTGGATTTGTCCTGCTTTTTGTGGACAGGATATACCTGGGCAATTGTCCACATTGTCGGGTAGATGCCAGTGTTGTAGCTGTACTCCAACAGTTTGGCTAGATGCGCGGCCAATGCTGGAGCACAAGTCTTCAGCACTACAGCCGGGATGTTGTCAGGGCTTTGCTGTATCCAGTGTACTCAGCTGTCTCTTGATATCACGTGGAGTGAATCGAATTGGCTGAAGACTGGCTTCTGTGATGATGGGGATATCGGGAGGAGGCAGAGATGGATCATCCACTCGGCACTTCTGGCTGAAGATGGTTGCAAACGCTTCAGTCTTGTCTTGCACTTATGTGCTGGACTCCGCCATCATTGAGGACGCAGATGTTTACAGAGCCTCCTCCTCCCGTTAGTTGTTCAACTTGATAAACTGGATTCTTTACCCCTCAGTCTGGTTCAGCAAACACTGAGTCGAATACACCTTTAAAGTTCAACACGACTTTATTAGCAGGACTTGATCTGCAGCTTCGATTTTGACTCCCGATTGAGTCTTGTCGATTCTGACAGAGTAAGACAACTTACGTACAAAAGTTCGCATTTTTATGCAGAATCCGTAGAGGTTGGAACATCCTTAACGAGGGTCGACACCAATCATAAGCTGGCCATAGGTTGGCCATGCAGGGTTACACCAATCATAGGTAGTCCATAGGTTGTCCATGTGCTGATCATGCCGCAATGACCTCAGCAGAGGCGATACATCCTTATCTTCTCACTCGGAATGTTCTCCCCTGTCCCTCCTGTTCCTTATCTCCTTGCTTGGAATGTCTTTTGGCCTTGCTAAGCTCGTTAACGATATTGATTAGCCCGTTGCATGGAGACACCCAGACCAGACCTGAATCATATCAAGGATTCCCACATTGATGAGACAATGCAGGCCTGCTGACTACGCAATCATGTGGCCTAGAAATGGGGCCCACTGTTCCAACCTCAGCTACCAATTAATTAACCCTTGCCTAACCATATTGCATTCTGCTACTTTGCCACGTAGGCATTTTAATACTTTACTGGACACTGACCACATAAGGATTCTCAAACTGACCACCACAATTCACGACTGGATGTGGCAGGACTGCAGAGCTTTGATCTGATCCTTTGGTTGTGGAATCGCTTAGCTCTGTCTGTAGCATGTTGCTTCCGCTGTTGAGCATGCTTGTAGTTCTGAGTTGTAGCTTCACCAGGTTGGCACCTCATTGTCGTAAAAACCCATCGGGTTCACGAATGTCCTTTCGGGAAGGAAATCTGCCGGCCTTATCCGGTCTGGCCTATATGTGACCCAAGACCCACAGCAAAGTGGTTGATTCTTGATTGCCCTATGAAATTGCCTAGCAAGCCACTCAATTGTACAATCTCTCCAAAAAAACAAGTCATAACAAGAATAAAACCGGACGGACCGTGGATAGAGAATTGGCTAATTGATAGGAAACAGAGAGCAGTGGTGAACTTTTGTTTGTCGGACTGGAGGGAGGCAACACACTTCAGGAATTGTGTCAAGCCCTTGGAGAGGGTGCAGCAGAGATTTTCTAGTGAGTTTCCTCCTCATGACGATGAAGATGGAGACAAGGCGGATGAATAATGTTCTGATTTCCAGATTAGAACTTGCTGACGTGTCCAAGACTTTCAAATGGTTGGGAGGGGGAGGAGAGCGGAGAGCTTTACATTCTCCCCGTATTGTTTGAGACTGATGGGCGAAAGTCTCACCAATCGGCCTGACATGGGATATTGCACCTGACATCATTCACAGTCCCACTCAGGAATTGGATGGTTTTCAAACCAAAGAAATCTTGAATCATCACTCGGAACGGAGTTGTCTGGTCGCAGTGTGTAGCGACATAGCAAATAATCCAGGAAGATTTGGCCTCTTTTGCATTTCTAATTTAAGTTGTCATCGTGTCTTAAAATCATAGAACTGTACAGCACAGAGATGGGCCATTCTCACAACCACTCCTGCGCTGGCTCTCCGAAAGAACTCTCCGCTTAGTCCCAATCCCCTGCCTTTTTCCGATATAACTTTTATTCAAGTTCTCTTTTTCAAATATCTTTTCATTTGGATCTTAAACGCAATCATAGATTATGTTGCCATCAACGTTTCTGGTGTGAAATCGCTAACAGTACTCTGGAAAAATACTGAAATCTTCTAACCTCTCCCTCCGTTAAGTTAGTGATGAACTGAAACGACGCCATCTGGTTACTCACTCTATGACTGTCGGATTAAACAAGTCTCTTTTTATCCTTTTCCAAACCTTATGTATTTAGGAGACCCTCTGTCAGATAGCTCCTTATCTTCGCCATTCTGGTGAAAAGATCCCCAGTTGCTCAAGTCTTCCCGCAGAACTAACGTCTCTCACCCCTGGTTCATCTTTCCCAATCTCTTCTTCACCTTGTCCTTCATTGTAACGTCATCCTCCAGCAGGGTCGTCAAAACTGGGCCAAATGTTCTAACGAAAGTTCTTGAATCTGAAATGTGAACTCTGTTTCTTTCTCCACAGATGCTGACTGACTTGCTGAGTATTTCCAGCATTTTCTGTTTTAATTCCAAATATTCCAACTGTGGCCTCACCAATAATTTGTGCAGGTTTAGCATTAACTCTTTGTGTTTTGCAATCCATGCCCCTGTTTATAAACTTCGTATTGTTTAACCCTTTTACAGCATCATCAGCTTGTTTCCCAATTTCTGTTTCTGTACCCTTAAATCGTTCAAAAATGATTATTTATTTTATATTTTCCTTTCGTTATTCGTCTGCTTTGTAATTCAAAATGGCGTCCGTATGGTCTCTGCTCTGTATGCTTCCGTTGTATAAGACAAACAGAAACGGCAATTTCTGTTTTCCGTTTTGACCCTGTATCTGTGTTACAGGTTTGGCAATTTCCGATAGTCCTTTCGGTCATGTGTCAGTGTGAAAACTCCGAATGGGTCGGGCGCGCCACCTAGTGGCGGATTCTGGTAAATGTTTGCCTGTCGAATGTGTCAAACTGAGCATTCTGTCCCTGAATTATTTGTATTATTTCCATTTAGTTTGCTGTGAAGAGGATGTTCACTGCGGGGAGAAATGAACGCACCACGGATGTAAATGTTGTGTAAACATCCATTTGTATTTATTTCATTTGAAGTGACAATGAATAAAAATGAAAACGCCATGTTCACATTGACTGGGGCCAACGGCGTTGACGCCGTTTGTCTAACTGCAGCATTCAGCACAGCAACCCACATAAAATATATGTGTAAGGAAATTACTTCAATAATAATGTACCCTTTGGAAATCATATAACTCTATTTCTCTATAAGAACCGTGTTCCTCCCAGACTTGTGAAAGAAATTGCAGGCGTTGTTATATTAGCTCCAAAAATCATCACTGAGCTGGGATAAAACTATGGGGGTGAAAGCAGATGTTGGAAAATATGACAAAATTCCAAACCATTCGGAAGTTTATTGTAACTCATGAGGAGAAACGTATTTGATTTTAAACTGTGTCAATTGAAGGTGATCATCTGGTTTACAGTCATCGAATGTGTGAAATTATTAAACTATAAGGGAACGATATAATATTAGTGAGCAGAAATATGAGAGTTGAAAAGGAGTTTCTTATTAATTTATATTAAAACAACAGTCAGTCAGAATTGGTTGATGCAACGTGATCGGTGGTGAGGAACAGCGCTCAGTCAGCGTCACCTGGTGGCCGGGTTTGAAGTATGTTCTTGAAGCTGATCGCGATTTGGGTTCTCTGTTCCCAGTTCCGAGTCTGATTCTGGATGACGCGCTATTGCTTCGGCGCCTGCGCTCTCCACCCCACCCCCAATCAATGCTGAGCCGGGACCAACCCTGACAGATTCACTTTGTGACACCAAGAGGCCCGAGTGTGACGGGCAGTGTCGTCGTGTAACGCTCACACTGATACACAACAGCGCTGCCTTCTCCAGAAGCCTCTTTCGGCCTGGATCTACCGACAAGTCGATAGGATCCGACAAGAAGCTGCGCTTCGCGTTCTTGTTTATCTCTCTGCATTTAAAGAGGAGACTATTCAGGGACATGAATCTTCAGTCCCCGCCTCCCACCTTCCGCAGAATACCAAGGCACGAATACTTAGCGGTTCGTGTGAAATCGCCTTATTTGCTATTTGAACAGAAGCTTTCTATCCCAGACCGTGGGTCATTACTTCAGGTCCTGGCGTTTCGTTGAAATTCCTCCTTCCTTAATATAGCTGAGCAATTTCTCAAACTAAAATTAATCGCCGAGTGCCTCCTTCTATATCTCTCCCTCATTCTTTCTCGCACACTATTTCTCTCTAACTCTTTCCATTCCTAAATTACACGAAATCGCGCTCTCTATAAAGCTCTAACTTTCTAAATCTTTCTATGAAAACGTATCTAATTCTCTCCACAACTCTGTTTCCGTAATTCTCTATAACTTGCAATCTATTTATCTTAATCTTACCCGAAATATATATGTGTATACATATATATAGTACATGAGGGAGAAAGGAATAGAAAGAGGTGCTGATGGGGTGAGATGAAGTAGGGTGGGAGGAGTCTCGTGTGGACCATAAACACCAGCATAGATCACTAGATATATATTTCCAACATATATTATTGTATATATAGGAATATCGGCATAGACCAGTTGGGCCGAATGGACTGCTTTTGTGCTGTAATTTCTGTTTCATAGGTAACTATAAACATGCATTCTCAGTTTCAGTGGGGGCCATTCTTTAACTGAACCGCTGCCTCTAGTAACTAAAATGAAAGAAGAAGCTTTGACTGTAACCGGTACCTACCCCAATACCAACAGTGACTATTGGTTTATTATCATTACTATTATTATTGTTGTTATTAATAATTCTATTATCATTATTATTGCTATTTTATCACTTATTATTGTTAATAAAATTGTTATTGCTACTATTATTACGATTGTCACTAGTATCATTATTAATATTGCTATTATTGCAACTACTTTAATTATTATTACTATTATCATTATTATTGCCATTATTGCTGATAATTTTAATTATTATTACTATTGTCATTATTATTACTATTGCTACTATTATTAGTTATATTTCCTGCAATCCCAGACTAACAGCTCGAGTCTGCAATTCCAGGATACTTGGGATTTGATCAGAAACATCAAGTAGATTTCGTTGACGCTTCTGTGCTTCGACTAAAATCAATACTTCCCGCAGATTAACCATCTCGCTGCTGCTGCCGTCGAATTCTGCCATGTTTTACTGGGCAGTCGGCCTCACAGTGATCAAATAAACCGACAGCCTCTCCTGCCTGGTGAGCAGCGGCGGAGACAGCACGCCGTGCCCAGTGTGAGTCCGAGCACTGACTGGTAGGAAATTACATCCACCAGCAGCAAGTCCGCCGGTCGGAATGGTCCTTCTAATTGTACAAAGTAAAATTGGTTTTGAAGTGTTATGTCGGAGTTTTCACTGAGATTTTCGGAATATTTTTCTCTCCCACTCACTGTAACCTTTACAATTCTATTTCAAATGATAGGACTTCATTCTCAAATGGTTTGCCACATTTGCGGACTGGGACTTTGATAATCTCATTAAAACGCGCTGGTCCAGGATCACTTCTTAAACGTGTAACCATTTTGCCTTTGGACACGAAGCACATCGTATCGTCCACTGTGCTATGAAATATTTCTCAGGAAAGATACAATTTATTGTTGTAACCGCCGCAGCCAGTTTGCGCACAGCAAGAACCCACAAACAGCAATGTGCCAATGACCAGATAATCTGTTGCTTGCGGGATACATACTGGCCAGGGCACCAGGAAGAATTCCGCTGCTCTTCTTCCAATAGTGGCCGATGTATATTTTACGTCCAGCTGAGAGGGCAGACGGGAGCTCCTTTTACCATCTCATCCGAAAACGGTATCACCGACAATGCAGCACTCCTTCAATACTGACACCGGGGGTGTCAGCCTAGATTCTGTGTTTAAGTCTTTGGAATGGTGCTTGAAACCACGACCTTTCGACTCAAAGGCGAGAGTTATACCACTGAGCCACGCCTGAGACCTTGTCATGTGTGCAGAATTATTTTGATCAATTATGGACAAAACACTTGGATTAAATTGAATCCTTCACGTAACTTGAAAAAATTGAGTGGAAAGCTATGGTTATATTTTGTAAATAAAGCAACAATAACACGGTTTCTTTAAAACCCAATAGCGGTGAATATCATATGTCTAAATAGTCATACAAAGGGCCCAGGTAATGAAAACCTCTCAGTATTTCGGGAGCAGGATCTTAAGATCACCCTGTTCGGATAGATACAAGATTCTGATCTTTGTGCGAGGCTGCCTGCAGTTTGAGTCACTGTGAGGTTCCAGTAATACACAGCGCTATCAACCAGTTGCAAGGCAGAGGTGGTCAGGCTGGTGAAACCGTCAGTTAATTTCAGCTCTGAAGAGAACCGTTCTCCGATATTTGCTAATTTATTTTGGTAACCATTAATGTGTCTCTTCAGGAGATACTTCGGCCCTTTCTGTGGATGTTGTCGGAACCAATCCAGCTCATCGGTTATGTAGCTTGTGGAAAAAGGTACATTTTAATGTCAGTGTCTCTCCTTCTGTATGCTGTAGTAACGTTTCCGTCTGTGTCAAACTCTCCTCATTAATTGGACCTCTGGAATAGTGAAAAGAAATGGATACATGAAATCATAGGAACATAAAAGATTATGATTCATATCACTGAAGTAAAATGCTCAGCCGGTAACGAAAAGTAACGCGTGCACAGCAAATATAGCCCCGCTAACGTGGGAGCCATTGCCTGAGCTGAACTGTATCGACTCGTTCTTGCGAAAAACTGCCCTTGGATATTGGATGGAAAGTGTCGGTCCAACCCAGGGCAAAGCACCTGGTGCAGCTGGAATTAAAAGCTGGTGAAACGTCATCTTCAGGGACAAGTGAAGGCGTGGGCAAGGGACTGCGTGATGGAAGGAAGCTCCTCCCACCGATCTTCTTGACAAACGTCCTTATCAGGGACAACGGAAGGCAGAGATGACGTGGCAGAAGAAAGCTCCGCCCACTGATCAGAGAGGTTTGACATTTATCCAAACGTGAGCAACGAAACCCGAACACACACCTTATAAGGAAATAGCTGGTAAAACGTCAGTGTTCCCCACAATGTGCTGAGGAGCGGAATAACGGGGATCTGATTCTCGGCCGTTCTTGTCAATCATTTAGGGGTCTTGCAGCAGACCAAACCAATACCGAATGTGTTCCCTCCGTTCAGCTCATTTCCTGCCGACTGGAACAAAAGGTCTGCGACAGAGAATGAGAACTGGTTTCATATTAGTTTCCCTAATGTTGAAAGTTAAGGTGCCCGTTAAATGAACAGGAATTGGAAGCATCGTCCCATCAAACCTCTTATTATGAAGTTAACAGCACGGTTATTATTAACAACAATCAACATGATTATTCCTGTGCTGTATTGTTAACCGTATTGTTGTTGACTTGCCTGTTGTTGCACCGACATTGTCCTGTGAAAAGTATTGACAGTTCCTCTCTCTCTCCCCATATTGCCCGCTATCCCATTCAAGTTGTCACATTCTGGCAGTGTTTTTGTACGAGGCCCCCTTTGGTTCCTGTCACTGTGGTTCTCAGCCCGCAGTAATACACAACGTTGTCAGTCAGCCGCAGGCCGCTGATGGTGAAATTCCCCTCGCTTTTCGAAGTGTCGAGCGATGCGGAAAATCGAGCACCCACGCCATCTGCTCTGAAAACATCCCCGTAGGAAGGGCTGTCGATCAGGAATGTGGGAGCTTTGTCCCTGTCCTGACGGTACAGTTGTAAGGAATACGAAGAATCAGTGGTTGAATAGCTGTAAGTAATGGTCACTGTGTCTCCTTCAAAGTGCATCGCTGCAACCGGCCACTGTGAGACCGAGTCTACACAATTAACACCTGAAAAAATTTATAAATGCTATTATCATCATCTTATTATATCAAATGTCATAAAGGTGAAGGCATGCATTGAAATAGAGAGAGAATACCAGTAAAATAAAAGTTATCTCAATGGCACCCGCAAGGCGAAGATTGTGTAAATTGTAAACTTTACCAGTGAGTCGAGCTGCAGCTGCGACGAATAAATAAAAAGTAACACTCAACATGTTTGCAGAGAGTTGATGGTGGATTTAAACAGAACGGGTTGAACCTGGAATTATTTTAGTCAAGAGTTTTGGAATATGTTGTGTAATATCCGGGCTCTCTGCCGATTGGTTCATTCCTAATATTCAGCAGGTGACATCAAATCAGTTCACTGCTCCTTTTTTCTTCAATTCATCCAATCAGCTCACAGCTCCTTTGTTCTCCAATTCATCCAATTAGCTCACAGGTTCATTGTTCTCCAACTCATAACGTCATAGGGGGAGCAGAGAACTTCTTGTCGTCTCACAGAAACGACATAGGGCCCGTCTGTAAGATGGGGGCAGTGAAGGGAAATAGTTAACTGGAGTAAGCTGCTCAGTAAAATACTTACAACATCTTGTCCTTAATAATCCTTTAATAATGTTTAAAATACCACACAACTTCCATTTGAAATTAATACCTCTAATTCCGAACCTCTTTCTTTAATCCCTTTTCTTAAATAAAGTAACTGAACAATGTTCTCAGTCTATACTCGGCCCTGCACGGAAATCAACTCAGTGAACACAGACTCCCACTCTCCTCTGGTGGCGGCTACATGTAACTGCAAAGTACAATTCCAAGAGGCAACTGCTGCCTCGCTGCAGTTCACAAGATCACAGGATAATTCCGGATGGGAGAGAGAATTCGGACCCTCTTAGTTCATCCATCCAGAGAGATGCTAACTTCCTCTCCCCCATTGTAACATCCATCATTTTCTGAGATGATTCCCGAGTTTTTCCCTCCGCTGTTCCACCTGGAACCTGATTCTACACATCGATCGCTTTCTGTGTCTGAAGAATTTCCTGATAGCAGTTCCTTAAATGACCAGTCCTAGTTGGAACCCATGAAACCAGGCGCTACTTCCATAGTTCAATTTGCAATAATATTCCGAGTTAAATTGTTTAGCCTATTCGCCATCTGATCTAACTCTTGAGGTCATTGCAGTTGGGCACTCGGGGTGATAATTGAAACAACTCTGGTGTCCAACTATCCCATAATTCAGCTCCCAAACTAACGGGAACAAGCCGGTTACTGAGCTGTGAAACACACCGCCTCTTACACTCGCATTCTCCGCAGCCGGAATTCACACGGGCTGGGTTTATTTTGCGTGGGATGGATACTTTTCAACAAAGGAGGTTGGATTCATTGGGAGAGAAAGTGAGGAGAGGGAGAGTTTAATTATCTCCCTCTCTGGCTATCTTATTAATTATCTATCCATCTATTTGTTGACCCTTCTGTTTTTTTTATGGTTTGGTTTCTGTTCTATTATCAGATCACAATCGAGGCTATAGATCTGATTCAGCGAGAGGAGGTGAGAGACCTTTGCTGGTTTTTGTACGGTCTGATTGTGCCCCTGTAACAATGTGGAGTGCCATGGCACAGAGATACACGGCAGAATCAGAGACAAGAGCACCGCTGATATTTAGAGGAACATTTTTCTCGTTGTTGTCCAAATCAGCAGAGAATCGGTCTGGGAAAGCTGAAGATTTACCTCCCCGCCCCGAGCTATATCTTTTCAGTAAATATCTCGGAGCTTCCCCGGGATACTGGATGTACCAGAAGAGAGTTGGGTTATTGATTGCTGCCGAGTAACTACAGTCCAGTATTACGGTCTGTCCATCCTGAACCGTTAATTCAGGCGGATCCTGGGTCACTGAGTCTTTGCCACTCGTTCCTGTAACAAAATACAGAATATATCAAAAGCCTGAGAGTAAATATAATCCATGAAACACACAATGACCATATAAACATAGACTCACTGGGCAGCACGATCATTATTATCAATAAGGAACATGAGCCGTACATGGTGTCTGGTTTAGAGTTCGACAGAAAATAGCGGAATGTTTTCAATATGTTGACCTTTCTGCTCTGATATTAAAGAGTAAACTCAGATCAGGGGCAGGCTCCACACACTGGCAAACTGAGGGGCGTTTCCCAGAGGCAGGATTGGCTGGTCTATCAGAATGGACACCGGCGGTACACCAATCACCGTTAGTCGTGGAAAAATTGCTGTGTTTGGTTGAGACAGTTGCTGGTTCACTCCAAAGCTTTCCTGGCCCATTTATGTAATTATCTCGCTCTCCCTCTCTGTCTCTCTCTTTGTCTATCTCTCTCTCTCTGTCTCTCTCTCTCTGTTTCGATCTCTCTCCGTTTAACAGTCTCTATCTTTGTGATTGCCCCTCTCTGTTTAACTGGGTGACTTTCTCATTCCCTTTCTCTCACTCTCTTTGTATAACTCAGTGACTTTCTCACTCCCTCACTCTTACTCTCTGTTTAACCCAATGACGTTGTCACTCCCTCTCTCTCAGGCTCTCTCTCTCTGTTTATCTCAGTAACTTTCTCACTCCCTCTCTCAGTCTCCCTCTCTCTGTTATTGAGGTGTAAAGTGAACAAACTCTAAATCAGCCACAATCCCTGAGTTCTCTCCATACTCAATGTGCTCCATTAATGGTATCAATATTAGCCCCACGACGGACATGATAATTCGACACAGCTCTGCACTGGGTGAGGGAGCTTTTGAAAATTGTGACCTGGTGGATCTGGTCCAGTTCCCGGACTCTTCCTTGTTCAGATTGATTCTGTTATAAACCCCAGAGATCTGCAGATATGTGCTGATAGGGGACTGGAAATGTTTAAATGTGACGGTGGATTAAAATTTGACAGAGATGTCGCAGAAACATGTCCGACGCACGTCACACAAGCATGGCCCACCGTACGTCAAACAAATGTGGCCGACCGCATGTCACATTAACATGGACGACTGTACGTCACACGAACTTGGACGCCGGAGGTCCGCTTGGAGCTAAAGAGTCCCAGTTATTCAGCATGTGACCGCTGACCGATGGCCGTGACCCTGGGGCTCAGCACAGGGCCTATTGAAGGGATCAAGCACGGCCTAAACTGCTTCTCTTAGTTTTAGTGCTTAAGAATGGGGGGAGCGGGTGGGAGTTTCAATAAGGATGAGAAGAAAAGCAAATGTAACTCTTTTCATATTAGTTTATTCAGTGAGATTGATAAACAGCAAGTGTTTATGTTGGCTAATAACTAAAGATATTTTCCCCCAATTAACATTGTAAAGTAGAACCTGTTCTTTTAAAGTAATTTTAAAGGCGAACTGTGTAGGTGAGTGAGGCTCCCCTCGGTGGATCAGCCCAGTCCCTGTCGACTCTTTGAGAGAGCTGTCAAACAGAGGGAAACAGATTCGGGCGAGATTGAGCAAGGGGAGTTAAACAGAGATAAACCAACAGATGGCGATAGATAAAAATGAGTCTGAGTACAGTGATACAGAGAGAAACCAACAGAGGGCGATAGATAAAAATGAGTCTGAGTACTGTGATACAGAGAGAAACCAACAGAGGGAGCTGGAGAAAGGTGAAACTGAGTACATTGTCTGATCCAGAGAGACACCATCAAAGTGGGCCACAGATCCATTGCGTATTTATAAATATGAAGAAACAGAAGCGGACAGTTTAATAACAGTGGTGCTGATTGTTCCACCCAGTAGAATGAATTCCTCATGCCGTGCACTGAGGTAAAGGGATCCTCACTGTTCTGTGTAACATAAATGGACAGTGAGAGGGTTGATTAAAAACAGCCTGAGGTACAGTAGCTCACACAGGCACACAAAGAGAGAGAGAGAGAGAGAGAGAGAGATTAACGCTGTCTGAAGATCAGGCATATCAAAACGCAGCATGCAGATTTCACGTTGTCACAAGGTGTCATGGGAATGGATGGGAATCTGGGACTTGTAAAGGGAATGCGGGATAAAAGAGCAGAGGGAAAAGCAGAACCGCTGAGGAATAAATCATCGGAAACCGAGGTTATAAACAGGCAAGTAACAGGAAAAGAAACAAAAGTCAAAATAAAGCAAAGAAACTTATGAAATCGGACAATAGAAGTGACTGAATGAAAGGAAGATGCGAGCAATCTACCTGTGCTGGTGAGTAAGGCCTCCCACAGTGGATCAGCACGGTGGTCTGCCTATACTCATTGGTTAAGGATGTGAGCAATGTACATGTGCAGGCAAGTGACTCTTCACTCAGTCCACCAGCACATTGCAGGTCTAAGCTCAATGGTCAAAATGTTATCCCAAGGTAGCAGCCCTGAGATCCGGATCCCAGCTCGGAGAAGCCTCATACAGGCCCAGGAAACAACCATTTGGGACCTTGGCAAAAGGCAGAAGGCCCTACCGCCCTCCCCCCTCCCCCGGATACAAACAGACTCACCTTGGACTCTCCCACAGTTGGGAGGGCAGGTTCTCAGGCACAGGATGCATTTACTGGTGAGTGGTTTTGTACTGGGCAGAGGGCGGATTTTGAGTGATAATTCTGTGCTATTCAGGGGAGGTCAGACCCACCAATCTCTCTCTTTTGCTCCTGGGATGTGCTGCTGAAGTCATATTGGTGAATGTTCCTGTATCTATATTTTCTCTGTCTCACTGCACAGGTATATAAAGTGTATTGTAGGACAATGTGGGTGTCTGTGCAGGTTTGAACTCTGTGTTTCACTGCAAAGGTAATGAAAATGTATTGTTGGACAATGTGCGTGTTTGTATAACTTTCAACCCTCTGTCTCTGTCTCAATGCAGCATTTAAAATGTGTCGAGGATGATTGTAGGACGGTGTGTGTGAGAATCCCTGTTGTGAACGTGGGTGATTACAAGTGTAATCCACCCCGTGTCATCCCCTCATGTAATCCCCCCTGTTTAATTCCCCGTCTAATCCCCACATGTAATCCACTTGTGTATTTACCTCGTGCAATCGCTCTCGTTTAATTCCCCCATGTAAACCCCCCAAGAGAAACATCCACCTCCCCCAGTGAAAGAAATTCCTTCACCCCAATTAAACAACCCCCACTTCCCCCAGTGAAACAATCGCCCCCACCGAGCCCAATAATTTTCTATTACGCTGCCCAATTGCGCTGGTTCATTGAAGATTTTACGTTTGTGATAATGCAAATGAATTTCATCAGAAATTTGAAAGGCCTTGATCCATGGTCCGTGCTGGTTTACGTGATGGTTTACTGGGTAAAGGTCCTGATCCCTAGTCTGTGCTGATTCGACTGATGGTTTACTGGGTAAAGGCCCTGATCCTTCGTCTGTGCTGATTCGCATGATGGTTTACTGCGTAAACGTCCTGATCCCTGGTCTGTGCTGATTGACCTGATGGTTCACTGGATAAAGGCCATTATCCTTGGTCTGTGCTGATTCGCCTGATAGTTTACTGGATAAAGGCCCTGATCCTTGGTCTGTGCTGATTCGCCTGATAGTTTACTGGATAAAGGCCCTGATCCTTGGTCTGTGCTGATTCGCCTGATGGTTTACTAGGTAAAGGCCCTGATCCCTAGTCTGTGCTGATTCACCTGATGCTTTACTGGGTAAAGGTCCTGATCCCTGGTCTGTGCTGATTCACCTGATGGCTTACTGGGTAAAGGCCCTGATCCTTGGTCTGTGCTGATTCACCTGATGGGGTACTGGGTAAAGGCCCTGCTCGTTGGTCTGCGCAGATTCGCCTGATGGTTTACTGGGTAAAGGCCCTGATCCTTGGTCTGTGCTGATTCGCCTGATAGTTTACTGTGTAAACGTCCTGATCCCTGGTCTGAGTTGATTCGCCTGATAGTTTACTGTGTAAACGTCCTGATCCCTGGTCTGTGTTGATTCACCTGATGGTTTACTGGGTAAAGGCCACGATCCCTGGTCTGTGCTGATTCACCTGATAGTGTACTGGGTAAAGGCCCTGGTCCTTGGTGTGCGTTGATTCGACTGATGGTTTACTGGGTAAAGGCCCTGATCCTTGGTCTGTGCTGATTCGCATGATGGTTTACTGCGTAAACGTCCTGATCCCTGGTCTGTGCTGATTGACCTAATGGTTTACTGGATAAAGGCCATTATCTTTGGTCTGTGCTGGTTCGCCTCATGGTTTACTGGTTAAAGGCCCTGTTCCTTGGTCTGTCCTGATTCGCCTGATAGTTTACTGGATAAAGGCCCTGATCCTTGGTCTGTGCTGATTCGCCTGATGGTTTACTGGGTTAACGTCTTGATCCCTGGTCTGTGCTGATTGACTTGATGGTTTACTGGATAAAGGCCCGTATCCTTGGTCTGTGCTGATTCGCCTCATGGTTTACTGGGTTAAGGCCCTGATCCCTTGTCTGTGTTGATTCACCTGATGTTTCATTGGGTAAAGGCCCTGATTTCTGATCTGTACTGATTAGCCTGATGGTGTACTTGGTAAATGCCCTGATCCTTTGTCTGTGCTGATTCACCTGATGGTTTACTGGGTAAAGACCATGATCCCTGGTCTGTGCTTATTCACCTGATTGTTCATTGGGTAAACCCCTGATCTATGGTCTGTGCTGATTCCTCACTCGTTTACTGGGTAAAGGCCCTGATCTCATCATCAGAGAATCAGGTCTCAACACAATTTTGAACACTGACATCTTTCAGGATGAGATCTACCGGACAGATTTCCATCTTCTAGTTGAACCTTTCATATATATAAAATGCTACAGAATGAGATTTGCAGTTGTATTATACAACGAAACTGAAATAATTCAGGGTGTGTTTCAGAGACATATCAAAGAGAGAGGGAGAGATAAAGGAAGAGAGAGAAGGGAGATACCGGTGAAGAAATAGGAGCAGAGTGGGAGATAGAAGGAGAGATCGAGTGTGGGAACGATAGGGTGTTAGATAGGAGGAGTGAGAGAGGGAGTGAAAGAAAGAGAGAAAGATGGGGCAGAGGATGAGAGTTAAGAGCAGAGAGAGAAAGCGAGGAGGAGAGAGATGGGGAAAGACAGGCGAGATAAGAGCAGAGGGGGAGGGAGACGGAGAGAGAAAGAGAGCGGGGACAGAGATAGGGACAGGGAGGAAGAGAAATACAGAAGCAGCAATGGTTGAGCAGGAAAGACACAGGAAGAAAGGGGTAGTGGTGAGAGATTGAGAGAAAGGGAGGGATGTGAGAGAGTGACAGAGATGGAGAAAGAGAAAAAATGAATGTGTGTCAGCTGCTGTACATATACAGCAACAGCGGGTAAAAGGGAACGATTCACTTCCGTCTGGTATTGTGACTCAGTGTCAGCTCCTGTGCACGTACGGCACACGGCTAACTTTATTGCCGGTTGTCGCAGCAGAGCAGCTCCCGGGCAGATTTCAACTCTGGTTAAACTTGTACTTATATATAGTCAGTGGGAGGATGTGTTCACTGTGTTGGCTTCAGTGTGGGGGCGAGTTGCAATCTGTGAACAATGTTCAGTTATTTATTTAAGAAAATCGATTAAAGAACCAGGTTTGGAAATAAAGACATTAATTCCAAATGGAAGTTGTGTTTTAATTGTATTTAGAATTATGAATGTAATTTAAATTGAAAATTGAAAATCTGAGATTCGGGACCTTGAAATAAATCATACAGACAAAATCAAGGTCAGAATTCATCAGAAATAACGTAAACAGAATTTTTAATGCAAAGCACAGAAGGGGACGGTGCACGAAGCGTTTGTTTGAATTACAGTGACAGTTTATTCTCGATATGCATTGTGTATATATCTGCCTGTATATTGAAAATGGCACTGGACTGTCTCATATTATAACCTGCACTCATTTGCTGGACTGAGGGAGCTCCGCATGGTCCTACGGATGAGAGGTTTGACCGAGGTCCCGTCAGCCGGTTCCGAGAGATGTTAGTGAAACCCCCGGCACTATTGGAATAAGAGCGGGGGATTCTCCCGGTGTCCTGGGCCAACATTTCACCCTCAACAAACATCACCCAATAAAAAACATATGAAACGACCGCCCAGTTCATTACTGTGGGGCAAAGGAGGCGGCAGCCTCTGCTGAAGAACAACTCCCCCCTCCTGTACATCAGACTAATGTGGGAGGGGCTTTCAGATAGGGCTCAGAGACCGAATGAAATGCCATAAAACTGCAGGTCAGTCTTTAAACCTGCCGCTTATTCACACAACACAAGCCAAATCTCCGGGAACCGTGCGGACCGTTAATGAACTCCTGGACACTGCCCTGTTGCAAATGAACTCGATCCCCTAAAGTATTTCAGTACAGCTCTGAGGTACAGTCTCCCAGGGCAGTCCCGGGCTGCAGTTTCCAGTTCCCCGTCATATAAACCACCAGCTGCGGGCAGCAGAACGATGGGAATCTTCCTTGTTTTCATCCTGTTTATCTGTTTGCCCCGTGAGTACCGTTCAACCAAACGGACAATGTGTGAATTTAAAACATAGCTGCCCGAGTCCATTGAAATTGGAGACACGGTTTCTCTTTTAGCCCCGTTGTGTGGTTTGGCTCTGATGTCTCATCAAACTCTCTCTCTGTTTAATTTCCAGGCTCTTTCGGTCAGTCAGTGACACAGGACCCGAGAGCGGTGACCAAGAAGGAGTGTCAGTCTCTCACCATCACCTGCGCTTTCAAAGCGGGTGCTTCGTATCATTATTTCCAGAGTGGAGAATTCTTCAAACAAACTCAGAGCGGGACAGAGCGGAAGCGGATCGACGGCGGAGGACGATTTGCTGTGTCAACGAATAATGCAGAAAAGACATTTTCCCTGGAAATTAGGGATACGAGAGTTGAAGATAGCGCCACCTATTACTGTAAAGCAAAGTATGAAGATCACAGTGATAGGTCTCGACTGCCCGTGATACAAAAACTCTCAATGCAGATTGACCGAGAAACAAATGAAAAAACGGAGTTAATCTGCGATTAAACCCAACAGATCCGCCTCTCACCTTCTGCCCCACAATCTAGTTAATAATGAGTTTGGATTATTGCAGTTAACATCTTGTGTTTTATAAATGGGGACTCTGTGCGGATGATGTCTTTCCTGGGATTGGTGTCAATGAACGGAGATTGGGAATGACTGATTCCCATTTACAAGTTTCAAACACCAGATGGGATCCTGTTCGAACAGTTGGAACCGAGATCCGCAATCCCAGCCGTTTAACTAATGTGCCCAACATATCACCAAGCACCGGGGGATTTTATGCTGACTTGAAGTACTGTGTTTATGGGACAATCACAGTGGAAGAGTCCTCAGCAAATACCTCTGTACAATTAATATATCAATTCTCCTGGTCCGGATCCTGAATTGTAGGTTTGATGTCATTATCACTGTAATGTGGATTAATTTTATTGCAAGTTCCTGCTTTCAGTGATCTTTCTTTGACATTTTTCTCCGTTTATATTAAGCGCCCATCTCCGGCCCGTGCACCCGGGCCATTTTACAAAGAGCTGAGAGTCTCAGAAAGAAGAGTTTGAACCGACTGGGACTGTGAAACATGGAATATTTTTAATTGATCTAAAATCCCTGTAATAATTGGGCAGCGTGGACTCTACGGTGATGTGTGACCAGCAGATTGAGGTGTCGGTGGTTCTTGTACAGGGGTGACTGAGAGCGGTGTCACGGTGTTACTGTGGTGCTGGGTATAGACAAGGGGGATATTGTTATTTGGATGGACCCGGGACAGTGGTGACCGTCACAGCCGGTAAGTGACTCCAAACCGCGCCGTGTTACAAACTGTCCAGGTTAATATTCAACTTCAATTTATTATTGTGATCGGTATCACCTCAATCCCCTTCAACGTAAAACACAGCGGTTTTATAAGGGGACATTTCCATTGCAGTTTTCTATTGGGGACTAGAATATGAACCGGGGGAAGAGGTGTGAGAGCCCCACGGAACAGGCTTGACCCCATCTGGACCATCACTGGTTTAACGGGGGCTTTGGGGATCCCATGAACATCCCGGACTCTTTCTCACTCTGATCCCCAGTAGGTGTTGTAAATGAGCACAGATTGTCGACACTCCGGCCTCTGCTCTCGGTGTGAACTGTAACTGAGGGAGCTCTGCCTGTCCCCGTGAACACGTGAGAGGCTACAGAGCTCTCTCCTGGGCAGCAGATTGCAGTCCGAGCTGGGCAGTGTGAATGAGGTACCGGTCGAGTAAACCCAACACTACAGCGGCCCATCCGATAACTGCAGCGGCAGAAAAGCTGGAGCATAACACAGACAGAAGAGATCCGCTGTCGGTCGAGATGGCATTTCATGATTGGACACCCAGTGATTGAAATTAATTGCATTTTAGCGAATATTTATTTCAATTCCCTTCAAATAAACAGTCATTTTTCTCCATGTTCCAGGTTTAAGTCGAAATTTGAAAGCCTCGAACTACAGACACTTTTCTATTTTTAATATCAGTGTTTGAGAGATCGGTTTGCATTAATTTACCTGGAGCCTTGGTTAATGTTCATTGAAACAACATTGGGCAGTGAGAGAGTGAGTGCGAGGCGCAAATGTTCTTATAAAGGAGAACAGGAAGAACCGAGGGAACAAATACAGGCTGGAGAAAAGTCCATTTAGAACCACCAAGAAATAACTCACTGAAAGGGAGTGAAATATCGCCCATTGGGGGCAAGTGGGAATGTGGAGACACCGACCCCTGGGCCGTTCAAAGTACAATCCGGCACCGGTGGACTTAGATTTACCAGAGGGATGGGTTTCGATTGGGATCCGGTACTTTTCTCAGCTTTGCATTTCTTATACTCCTGAGAAAAGACATCAGCAGCAATCCACACCTATCTGGAAAGATTGAACAGGCCGGGGCTCTTTTCTCTGGAAAAGAGAAGAGTACGAAGAGACCTGATAAGAGGTCTTTAAAATTATGAAAATATTCGATAGGGTGGATGTGGAGAGGTCGTTTCCACTGGTGGGTGAGGCCAGAACAAGGGGCCAAAAATGTAACATAGTCGCTAACAGCTAAAATAAAGTATTAGCAGAAATGTATTTGCACAGAGAGCGATGAGAATGTGGAACGTGCTGCCACATTGAATAGTTGAAGCAGATAAGATTGACCCACTTAAGTTGAGGCATGATGTGTACATGAGGGAGAAAGGAATAGAGAGATAGCTGGGGAGAGAGGGTGGCGGGGTTCAGCGGGGAAGCCATAATTCGAGTTGGTGGAGGCTCTTTTGGAATATAAACACCGGCATAGACCAGCTGGGCCGAATGGCGTGTTTCTATTCTGCAGATTCTGTACAGTGTGAAACTCAGAGAAACTCAGTCCAGAGAACCGGGGACAGAATCAACCAATGGTTTGAAGGAATTGACATTGTTAGAGTTCAGGAAGAGACAGTTCCCAGTGAGTAAAACCAAAGCGGAAACTGCACAGACTGATCCCACCAATAAATGAGAGAATTTGGGACAAGCTCTCGGGATGGCGGGAAAACACAAACAGGAGAAAGTGAGTGACCCCGATGTAGAAATAAAATTAAACTAATTGGAAATAACTCCCATTAAAGTGAAATTGACAAATGGGCCCCATTGAGGGAAGAAATTAGGCAAATAGAGCGAGCAGCGGACAAGAGCTCCCGTGAAGTACGAAACTGCAGTTCAATTCTGACCTGTGACCCAAAGATGGTCAGTGCCAGTTTGGCTCAATCGGTGCCGATGTTCTGTCCAAGTTCAAAGATTTGTGTCGGACATGCTCCGGCCCACATTCCTCTCACAACAAAGTCCACCGATAAAGAATCTCACTGCTTTCATTTGGATCTTGCTGTGCGCAGTGAAACAGAACACAGTCGGGCTCCTCTCGGTACAACATTATTGTAAAATAATTGTCTCAGGGTGGAGGAGAATGGATTGTTCAAATGTCTCTTCGGGTTCGTCATTCACCAAGAAAAATAGAAGCAGAAATTTAATAGAAATCATTGAATCATACAGCATAGAAGGAGGCAATTGGGCCCATCATGTATGTACCGGTTCTTTGAAAGAGGTTTCCAATTAGTCCCACTCCCCTGCGCTTTCACCCACAGCAGAGCACATTTTTCCTTTTCAAATATTTATCCAATTCTCCGTTGAAAGATACCATCGAATCTGCTCCCACCACCCTTTCAGGCACTGCATTCCAGATCATAACAACTCGCTGCGTAAACCAAATTCTCCTCTGGTACTTTTCCCAATGAAAGTGAATAAATTTCGAACAGGCTTCAAATGAAGAACAACATTCCCGCTAGAGGCAGAACTAATCATGTGATTAACAAGTGTCTAAACAGCAGCTAAAGAAATACTAATCCCCCAATTTTTATCCTGCAGATTCCAGTTTATCGATGTCCCAGAGCCCGCCTCGACAAACCTCTGCTGCCGGTGACACCGTTACTTTAAGCTGCGAATTTTCAGGGGTCTGTCCGTACACAGTACACTGGTACAGTCAGTCCCCAGGGCAGGCTCCGAAATACCTCCTACAGAGACACACTTCAGGAGCGGGGAATAATGAAAACGCTGCCGGGGGCCGAATTTCTGCTACTATCGATTCTGTCAAGAAAATCAGCCGGTTAAGCATCTCCAAACTACAACCGAGTGACTCCGCTGTGTATCACTGTGCTGTGAGTGTGCGCACCGATACACACAGTAGTTTGAGTCTGCTTAAGTGCTCGTACAATAACCTCCCACCAACTCAGAACGGTACAACAACATTCTCAACAAGCCCCGGGGAAGGCCCAGTTACAATCAAGCAACGGTTACCCCCGGAGCGTTACCGTTTTACATTCTGTTCATTTTGCAATTTTATTTCCCCTGGATATTTATTGCTGTGTTCACATTGCGGGAACGCCCCAAGACCGCTGGTGAATAAAGATATGCCATTAAGCTTACCAATCCTATCCTTTTTGAACAAGATGATCAGTTGCTGGGAGATGTGGAGGAGAATCCAAGCGATCTTGTTATTGGGTTCAACTGTGATTAACATACGGAGACAAAGAAAACCTCACGTTTTGGAATGGAGACAGGCTGATTGTGGAACCCAGTAAGTACCTACTCCCGACTTGGATTTCTCAACTTTTTCCCTATTTTACATGTAATGGTTTCAAATTGGACTCAATCAAGACTCAGAGTCGCACAGTTATATTTTTATATAATAGAGTATGGGCGGGGTGATAAGCTAACATTTGGAACCGGGGACCATATTGATTGTGCAACGGAATGTGGAGATTTGGGTCTTCTTTATCTCAATTCAGGGCGATTTAGTAGATGATGCAAAGTTAGGGTCAATTCCATAAACTGATATCCAGTCCTTAGCACGAACACACAAGTATGTGCTGGAGGGAGATGTTTCACTGAACTCTGTGTGTAATGGCGAAAGGCAATTAAGCCACACTTCTAAAGATATCCAATTAGTAATTCAGCAAGATGAGGCCACAGTTGAAGCCTCTGGTGCTTCTTTTAAGCTGCAGTCCAGACAGTTACAGCGCTTCTGGAACAGGTTTCTGCCTGTTCAGCTGTTAATGGGCAGGATATTGGAATACCACCACTAAACTAATATTCGTAAGTGAGGCCAGAATTATTTTACAACAGGGTAAGTAAAATATAAGGACATTGTATCGTTCTTCCCTCTTGGTGAATATTGTTGGAGAGACCAGGTACCTATTATTAAATCGCGGTTAAGATAATTTTCCCCATTAACGTGGGTCTGCGGTACCCAGTTCGCTTTTCCAACAACCTGTCCTCTTTCTGGAGCAATGCGCATGAATCAGACCTCGTGGCGCAGAAAGGGTTTTACAGCTGGGTACTTATCACTGTGTGGATTAGTGTATGCTGCTAAACTAACATTCGGAGACGGAACTGAAGTGCTTGTAAAGCCAAGTAAGTCACATTTAATCAAATTACACTTCCTTTTGAAACAGTAAAAGATTCATGGCATCAGGTATCTGCTAACCTTTGGTGGACGAGCTCGGTCGCGATTTTTAGAAAGAAATAAAGAATTCCATTGATATAGCGCCTTTCGCGACCTCAGGACGTCTGAAGCTGCTTTACTGTTGTAACGTACGAAATGCGGCAGACATTTTGAGCACAGAAAGCTTTCCAAAGAGCAAAGTGATAACGACCAGATAATCAGATAGTTTACCCTTCGATATCAGATGCAATTTTCCAGCGATTGTGCGCGAGTATACATTATTTCCATAAAGATAACAAATTGGATGCAATTTGACAGGTTTACTCGTTCCGTATTACCGCGAGGGAAAGGAAACCAGCGGTGGCTTCAGTGTCTGCCGAATCATTCCAGAAGTTGCTTGTTGAATCATTATTCCAGGATTAATAAAGGGGGCTTAAATCATTGCATGCAGCAATCATATTTGAGACGTTGTGTTGTGTTCCCATTCATTTGGTGCAGGGTATGCAGAAACTTGCACCTGTTCACAGATAGGCTCTTGTTTTGAAATTTAACACTGTGTTTAGCGATGGGTGTACAGATGTTCTGATGATGGAATATAAAGTTGAGTAAGTTGAAATAGCCCATGTCTTATACACATTAATTGCAAAAGAACCAATAATCTGGATTCACAGATCATTGTGTGCCGATATATTGCGATCAATGTACGTTTAGATATTATGGGGTGCATTTTTCTCGCAAAAGCCAACCTTACACAAGCACAACTAATCCGCAAAAGACAAATTGTTCGATCCCGAGAATTATGGTGGTCCATGAAATTAAACCAGTAATCTACATTTGCTGAAAGAAAACTGGAAGTCATATTTTCAAGTTAGGGAACTAGAGTCAGTGGATTAAGAAATAACGTTTGCCACGTTATATAAGGATTTGAGCAACTAAAATCCATTTAAGGCGAGTAAGAGTCATCAATTTAAAATAGCCCCTAAGGGGTAGGAGATGAGAGACATTTCTGAACACGGAGAGTTATTGGAAAATGGGATTCGTTTGAATGTAGAATGGTTGAGGGGTTTAAGATAATTAAAGGATTTGATAGGGTAGATAGAGAAAATCTAATTCCTCTGGTGGGGGAGTCCAGAACAAGAGGGCAAAACCTTAAAATTAGAGCCAGGCCGTTCAGGGGTGATGTCAGGGAGCACTTCATCACACAAATGGCAGTCGAAATCTAGACCTCTCTCCACGAAAAACTGTTGAGGCTGGGGGTCAATTGAAAATTTCAAAGCTGAGATTGATAGATGTTGTTAGGCAAGGGTAATAAGGGTTACGGAACCAAGCGGGGAGATGGAGTTAAGATACAAATGAGCCATGATCTAATTGAATGGCGGATCAGCCTCGAGTGGCAGCTTTTCTTTAAATATGTGTGGACTATTATTTTATTGTCAGTCATTTATTGATGTATCGCTCTGTGCTCACATTGATGAATTCTGAATAATTTACCCGTTCTGTTCTTCAATTTTCAGAGGACAAAACTCCAAAAGAGCCAACCGTGTCGGTCTTTTACCCGCCCGTGATTCAAAGACGGGACGGGGAGAGTACTGACACGGCGGCGGTATGTTTGGTATCGGAATTCTCTCCCAAAGAGATTGGGCTCTTCATGGATACAACCACTGTCCCAAAGACCGATGTCACGAGATCCAGTCACTTATTAAACAACGGGTATTACAGGAGCTCGGGGTTCCTCTCTTTCAATTCATCCAAACATTCAGTAAATGTCACGTGTGAGGCAAAACACAGGGCTCGATCTTTCTACGCAAAAAGCTACAGCCAGGTTTCTGCATCCGGTGAGTAATAAAATATTTCATGAATAAAGAACTTGAATTTATAAAGCGCCTTTTTGAGGTCTCGGGAATTCCCAAAGCGCTTTACAGCCAATGAAGTAGTGTTTGAAGTCTCGTCACTGCTGTAATGTAGGGTAATACAACAGCCATTATGCGCACAGCGAGATCCCACAAACAAAGCAATGTGATAATGACCAGTTCATCTGTTCTTGTGACGTTCGTTCAGGGGTCAATATAGACCGGGGCACTGAGGAGAACACACTTGCTCTTCTTCGAAATACCATGGGGTCTTTCAGGTCCACCAGTGAGGGCAAACGGGGCCTCGGTTAAACATCTCATCCGAAAGACGGCACCTCCTATAGTGCAGCGCTCTCACAATGCTGGCACTGGCAGTGTCTGTCTGGATAATGGTCTCAAGTCTCTGGAGTGGGATTTTAACCCACAATCTTCTGATTCAGAAGCTAGATTGCTGCCAATGAGTCTTGGCATGCTCAATTCTCCAAGTCCGACTGTAATTAATAAAACGGCTAAAGAATCAATACTACAGCTTTTTTACTACTTCCTCCATTACTACTGCTAATAACGATAACAATAAGTGATAGTAATGACAACAAAAGCAACAACAAAGTAACTTACTCAATAAAGCATTTAAATGTTTGTTCGCAGGCCCCGGCAGAAAGCCTGATTGTGGAAAACGTTCAAATAATTTCAGAGCAGGGACGAATGACGCCCAAACAGGTCAGTACCTTATTTTAAATATGTTCAGGTAAAGGCAGAAAGACGGACAGAAATAGGGAGAGATAGATCGATACATGGACATAGATAGTTGTATAATAACCAGCCAGCTGGATAGATGAGCAATACATTCCAATTTTGTGGTGCAGACATATTTATTTCAGTTAAATACAGTGGGTTTGTTTAACCAAATCAACGCTTTAATTTGATAATTGTTACAGATCTACCGAGGG
Source organism: Heptranchias perlo (assembly GCF_035084215.1). Classification (NCBI taxonomy): domain Eukaryota; kingdom Metazoa; phylum Chordata; class Chondrichthyes; order Hexanchiformes; family Hexanchidae; genus Heptranchias; species Heptranchias perlo. The sequence goes on from NW_027138407.1 coordinate 1,210,819, forward strand.
TGAATTTTCTGTCTTTGACAGTGTTAGGATTGAGAGTTCTCTTTTTTAAGAGCGTTGCCTTCAGTGTCCTGCTGACGGCCAGAGTGTGGTTATTTTAAGGTAAGATTGATCACCTCAATGCACATGCAGAGTATAATTTGTTATTAACAATATTGTTAGCAATGATCTTGGCAATCAATAAAGTAAATCTCTCGATTCCCATTCCTATCACCGGCGGCCGACCGCAACGGCACTCTTAAAACAGACACTGAAAATAGTCTCGTGCTATTTGGGTGTAAAATGCAACTTCGGCGGGGGCGCAAAATGGCGGGTTGAGTTTTGGCCTCAGCTTCTGCACCCTGTCCGATTTTCCGTTGCCTTGTAGTATAATGATCAACCGATCCCTCTACTGCCCATTTTGCGACCCATCGACGTTGAATTGTAGTCCCTATGTCTTCTGAAACTTGTCCAGATTTGGAACATTTCTAATGTATTTCTGTGCCACATTAGATTTGCCAAGTTCATCATCAATAAATGCGCTCATGCCGTTATCAATCTATTTATTTTCTGTTGCACCTCTTCATTGCTTGAATATCCAGTTTTAAAACAAGATTCCCACACTTCCACATATTACTCCAGTTGAGACCCAAACAACGCTTTGCACAAGTGCGTCATCAGCTACTTGGGATGATGAGTCCCCTTGTTTAGCATAATCTTGTGCTCAAATCCTTCCATGACCTCGCACCTCCCCATCTCCATAACGTCCTTCACCCGTACAAGCCTCCGAGAACTCTGTATCCTTCCAATTCCCTCCTCTTGTGTATTCACCACTTCCTTCGCCTCACCATTGGCGGCCGTGCCTTTAGCTGCCTAGATCCTCCATAAAGCTCACCGCCTCTCCATATCTCCACTCCTTGAAGATAGTTCTCAATACCTGCCTCTTTGACCAAACTTGTCGTCACTGACCTTATATCTCCTTATGTTTCAAATTTTGTTTGGAAACACTGCTGTCAAGCGCCTTGGTACGTTTTACTACGTTAAAGGCGCTGTATAAATGAAAGTTGCTGCTGTTGTTGTTACAGCGTAATTTCTGTCATTGACCCTGCTTTTAAATATCTGTCTATCTCTGGCCCCTGGATCTCTCGGTTTGTTTGCTTGATTGCAACTCGGCTTATGTTTCCAGACTCGATTATTTTCCCCCAAACATGTTCGAGCTCACACAGATCCACGGTGAGCTCCCTTTGCCATATATCTCCCCTCTCTTCCAAACGGCGCAAGTCCTCCTGCAATCTGCCCCATTTTTCCTCCATTTCCCCACCCCCAAAATTATAAGGTCAGCAAATTTGATATCTCCTTCACGCCCATATCCAAATCAAGCGTGTCTATGAATAACAAGAGCGGGACAAGCACCAAATGTACTCACATCCCACCAGCCACATTTTCTTCAGCTGAAAAAACATTAACTACCTGCACTCTATTAATTTCTAACCTTCAGCCATTTCTGAGGACAGATTGCGTAAACATGGCCTGTATTCCACTGAGTATAGAAGACTGAGAATTGATCTGTGTGAATTCTCAAAAATGTTAAAAGCAGTCGAATAGGGGAGATGCAGATAAACTATTCATCTGGTGGGGGAATCAATATCGAGGCGAAATAATCTTACAATTAGAGCCAGGCAATTTAAGAGGGAAATCAGGAAGCATTTTTTCACACAAATTGTAGTAAAAATCTGAAATTCTCTCTCCCAAAAGGCTGTGGATGTTAGGGAACAATTGAGCTCTCAAAGCTGAGATAGGCAGTTTTTTTGTTAGACAGGGATATCAAATGATATGGAGCGGAGGTTGGAAAATAGCGTTGGACCTCAGATCAGACGTGATCTCATTGAATAGCGGCGCAGGCTCGATGGGTTGAATGACCTTTTCCTGTTCCTCATGTTCCTATGTTCGGTACGAGCCCACAACGCCCTGGTACAGAATTCAGGTGCCATCTGTATTTACAGGTTGCAATGTAAAATCAATTTAAAGAGATTGCAACGCTACACCTTTATGGCCCTGAGTCAAATCCTGGGCCTCGCTACCAATCAGCATATGAGAGCCTCTTAACCACGTGGGCGGCAGCGCTTCAATCAAAATCCCCACCCTCACTTCTCTTGGGCTGCTCATGATAGGCAAGAGATGCTATCCGTGCCAGCGATGCGCATATGCCGAGATTTTGTTTTAGAAAAAAATGCATTGCTACAGTGGAATGAGAAAAAATGCACAGGAAATGTTGACATAGCAACTTCCAATGGTAATTAGATACCTATCAGGAAAAGCTGAACAGGCTGGGCCTCTTTTCTCTGGAAAACAGAAGGCTGAGGGTGACCTGATCGAGGTCTTCAGGACTGTGAAAGTGGTTGATAGGTTACACGTAGAGAATATGTTTCCACTCGTGAGGGAGACCAAATCGAGGGGCCATAAATAAAAGATAGTCACCAACAAATCCAATAGGGTATTCAGTAGAAAATACTTTACCCCGAGAACTTGCAACTCGCTATCACGTGGAATATTTGAGGCAAATAGCACAGATGCATTTAAAGTGAAGCTCGATAAGTTCATGAGGGAACAAGGAATGGAAGGATGTGTTGATAGGCTGAGATGAAGACATGTGGGAGAAGGCTCGTGTCTAGCAGAAACACAGACATGGAACAGTTGGGCCGAATGGCCTGTTTCTTTCCTGTACATTCTGTGTAATTCTATGCATAACAGAGGCAAGCCATGTGCATGCGTTAAGCGTTTGAGTATATGCACGGCAGAATTTTCCAAGGTGGAGAGTTAAAGACTGAAATACGTTCAACATCTAAATCCGCTCTTTTCACGTGCACTGTTCGATGTCACTGCTTGTAGTCCACTGATTACATCTGGTGCTTTTATTCAAATAGGAATTCTCTCCGATGAAATGGATTCCAGCGTGAGCACAACCCACTGGGAATTCAGAGCCCGAGACATCGAGTTCAACTGACTCAATTTACTTCAGTTCAATATCACAGGTGTTAAACGGCTAATTCTCTGCTCCTGCCACTGTTAAACCTTCTCCTTCAGAAAACTTTTGTCCAATTTCTGTGATATATTGATTTTATAGTCATTGTTTTGTACAATGCTCATTGCATATATTAGGAAAACAAATTGATCACATGCATGAAAATCGTCGATTTTTTAAGTAGAGTTCAAAATTATATTTTTATGCTTGAATTAGTCAATAGAAATTTTCAAAATATCACCTTAGCTTCCAATAATTACATGCATTTCTTAGAATCATGGAATCTTGCAGCACAGACTGAGGGCATCTGGCCCATCGTGCCTGTGCCGGCACTTTAAAAGACCGATCCGATTAGGTCACCCTGCTCTTTCCCCAAACACCTGCAAATGTTTGGTTTTCTCTGAAAGTTATTGAAAATGCAGTTTGCTTTTATTTTCTATCATTTAAAAGCGCCAGATGCATTTCTTTGACAAAATCTGTCTGCATTAGAAGCAAAGCATTCAACTCAAGAGTTGTGTCTGAATTGAAACCAGGAAGGCTAGTTTTAAAATATCCCGTAGCTATTCTCTCGTTCGGGATTTAATGTCACTCTTTCTTTTCCATTTTGGAGGGAGATTTTCTCTGGTCGCCTCGCATTAGGACCGTGGTAAACGAGGAGAAAAGTTACACTCTATTCGCGATTGGCGGCTCTTTTGCTCTACTGTAATCGTTTTCTCCTTGATTTTTGGGTTTTACTGCAATTAATTAACAATACTTTTGGTAATTTTAATGATGCGCGGTTTCAAATTTTTGTCTGCTTGTACCACAATATGAATAAAGCTTTTAGTTTTGTTCAAAATATGGAATGAGCGATCCTTTCTCCTTGAATTTTAAGGGGAACTTTGGGGTTCTCTAATGTAAAGTTATTTTACGACACAAAAGTCTCCGGCGCTCGATCAGTCACCAGGTTTATTTTTTCCATTGGGTGTATTTTAAATCAAGCGGCAGCAGGAGGGTTAATTGACGTTAGGCTCCGTGTTTCGACCGCAACTGTTAAGGGCTAACGATTCACGAGTTGTCTCTTGACTGGAGGAACCAGAGCTCCGTTGACAAGGCAACCAGGGGCAGCAGGAAATGCGTTGAAGGTGCTGTTTCAGCGAACAAGGTCTCGGAATCTGTCAGTTTGAACACATGGGCAAACTGCGGTTTAATCGCCTGGGGCTGGAATCTAAAGCAGCGAGGTGGCAGTTAGGCGGGGAGGGGAGGGCGGATGTTGCAATGAGCAAGAACATAAAATAATAGCAACATAAGCAAGTGACTTTCTGAGCAACAGAGATGAGGGCACATTTCTTTAAAGCATGAATTTTATCTGTTATTTAGACTGCAAGAAAAGTCAATCAGAAACACTTGGCCATGTTGCAATCCTGTGAATGCACTTGTTCATTGCCGTAAATCGTAGAATCATACAGCGCATTCGGCCCATCGTGCCCGTGCCGGCTCTTGCAAAGAGCTATCCAATCAGTCCCATTCACCCCTGCTCTATCCCCATATCCTTGCAAATATTACCTTTTCAAGTGTATATCCAATTCCCTTTTGAATTGTATTATTGAATCTGTTTCTACCATCATCTCAGGCAGTGCATTGCAGACCTGAACATCCCGCTGCAGAAACATATTCTCCTCATTTCCCCATGGAGTTTTTTGCTCATTATCTTAAATCGTTGTGTCCTCTGGTTCCCTACCCTTCTGCCACTGGAGACAAGATTCATCCTATTTATTCCATCAAAACCCCTCATTATTTTGAACGCCTCTATCAAATCTCCCCTGAACCTACTTTGTTCTAAGAGAAGAATCCGAGTTTCTCTCCATAATCTATGAAATTATTGACTGAATCAACAACAAAATGTAAACTCTGAATGCAGCCATACAGTATACTTGGATCAACCTGTTTATATACTTCACACAAGATATCACCAAACTTACAGGTTTAATTGTTACATGTTCCTCCGCTTCCACAAAGGATCTTTTGGAGCAGTTCCTTCTCAGCCCCCTTCGTCATCCCTTCCCCCTAAAATCCATATAGACGCGGTGAGTACAAATTCCACCATTGGCAATTTGTGAAACTGAATTTTTAAAACATCCGTTAATTTGCGAGCTAGTTCCAGATAAAATTACAATGAAAACAGCGGAATTGTGGTCCGAAGCGAAATGGGCCACTGATATCTTTCAGTGGAGCGACCTGCCCCAATGCATAAACAAAACATTGCGGATGCTGAAAATCTAAAATAAAAACAGAAGATGGTGAAAACACTCAGCAGGTCAGGCACGATCTTTTGAGAGAGAAACAGAGTTAACGTTTCAGGTCGATGACCTTTCATGAGAACTGGAACATGTTAGAGACGAACAGTTTTTAAGCAAGTACAGCGCCAGGGGGATAAAAGGGGAGTGGTGCAGGGAAAGAAGAACAAAAGGGAAACTCAGCGTTAAGATGGAGCGTCAGGAGATGGTTAAATGAGAAAAGAGATGATGGTGCAAGGCAAATATAATGGGACAAGTAAAGAAACAAAGGTTAGGTCCAGAGGCGGTGTCAGTGGTTAGAACAGAATAGCAGAGCCGGAGGGAAACTTGGAAATCTGGCCAGGAGGTGAAGGTTCCCGTGGCCCTGTATTGTGGAGGAAGAAAGGCAGTTGGACCCGAGGGGTGTGGACCACCCCGCCGGCGGATAGAGGTTCGCCACCCAATTCGGTACTAGGCCTGATTTCAACTTCGCAGTATGTCATTGCCTCTGAATGTCCTCGGGGAACTAGAGATGGGCAGTAATTACTGCCATATCAGGAAGTGAACCCACCTCCTTGTCCCTCCTTTGAAATTACAGGAACAAAAATCCTACGGGCTCTGTTCTGGGCATTCCAACCATTCCGGCACATGTACTTTACTGTGCTCCATCTGAGCGATTCTCAAAGGCCAGAAGGTGAAGGATAAAAGCTCGCCCAGAATGCAGTGAGCAGAACAATTGGGCGCAGCTGGGGAGATTTTCACCAGTGTTACGCGCCCGCAAGTATTGGCTCGGCCCTGACTCTTGTAGAAACAACACAAGGACAGAGTTCAAATACCCAATGGCCTGCTCCTTTGCTGGAACATTCCATGGTTCTACAGTACATAGTGCATAGGACCACGGTGTCGATCTTATTCTTTCTTAGAGCCTTTCAGCTATGCAAGTCCACTCCACTCTTTTCTATTCCGCCGACAGCCTACGAGCTTCTAAGGCCCCAATTTGTTCTCACTTTATCACCAATTGTTGACCTAGCGAGTCTTCTCTTCTCTTCCCCTTAACTGGGAATGGCACTTTGGGCCTTCTTCCTCAATCTAAACACCAGTGAGTGACTGGAAGCGAAAGGGAAATGCGCCTACTCCGAGATTATTTTGACGTTCATAATTTTTCAGTGGATTTCTCCGATCACAGCTAACCGATTAAAGCATACCCTGAGTGGGCACCCGAACAATAGACACGGTTATCTGCCTGCTCCGAAAGTTGGTCTCAGCTGTTTCTCCCAGTGACCTGAAGTGTGTGCCATAGCAGTTAAAAGAAAGAAAGACAGAAAGAAAGAAAGAAAGATTTTGTATCATGCTATTGCCAGGGCAATTCAAATAATCTAAGGTCATGCTCTAGTTTGTGCATTGATCAAGACGAGAATCAGACTTGAAAGCGGATATGATGGTCCGTACTTGGAGAATTAATCGAAAACAGAGTGTGCGGTGAGCTCAGCTCCTGCAAATTGCTTTGTGCAACAGAGCCCCATCTGTAATGTCATTGATTGGCTGTCATGCTGCAGAATGATATGCCTAAGCAGAAAATATAGACGCCTCACTTGTTAGAATCATGCAGCACAAAAGGAGGCTTTTCAGCCCATAATTCCTGTGCCAGCTTTTGAAAGAGCTATTCAGTTAGTCCCACTCACCTGCACTAACCCCATAGCCCTGCAAATTTCTCCCTTTCAACGACATATCCAATGCCCTTTTGAAAGCTACTATTGAATCTGGTCCCGCCACCTTTTCAGGCACTGCATTTCAGGTCATAATAACTCGCTGCATAAAAAAAAATGTATTTCTCCCCCCCTCCCCCCAAACCACGGATTTCTTTTGCAAATTACCTTAAATCTTCATCGCCTGGTTACTTACCCTCCTGCCGGTGGAATCAGTTTCTCCTTATTACTCTTTCAAATCTTTTCATAATTTTGAACACCTCTATTAAATCTCCCTTCAACCTTCTTGGAGAACCTTCTGAGGAGAACAACCCCAGATTCTCTACTCTCCCCACATAACTGAAGTCCCTCATCCTTGTAACGATTTTAATAAATCTTCTCTACACCATTTCCATCGTCATGTATCGTGCCCAGTCGTGGACGCAATTCTAAAGCTGAGGCCGAACCAGCGATTTATCAATGTTGAGCATCCGCTAACAGAGCTTTGCCCCGTTCAGCCCCAAATCTAATTGAATCCCAACCCTCATATAAAGCAAGCAGATATATTAATATTATGAAACCCTCAATCTCCTTTATTGACACAAAGTTCCTTTACAAAGATAAAAATAATCCAAAAGTAATTACTTTTATTGATAATTTGCTTTCCGCATCCAGTATGTGGTGGGGTGGGTGGTGGAGTGAGTGAATAGCAGTTGGAGTTTTGTTTCCGATTTGTGGGAACTAACTGATCAGTAACTATGAGCAACCTGATTTCTTTTTCATATGAACAGTTCTGGATGGCGCAACATTCCTTGCACGTTTCCTCTGCACTTTTGCACTGTGGTATGCATGTCGGGCGCCCTCTATTGGCTGCCTGTTGCTATGGATAATGTGCATTTTGAAATCGTGCAAATGTAACGCATTTAGATACGTCTCTTAAAGTTATTTCTTTCAATCTGCAATTGGACACTTGAATCTTCACAGATTTACGCTTCGATGCTAACCGATTAGACTATGCCGACCAGCAAAGATTGAACAGGCTGGACCCTTGTTTTTTAATCGGTGTCCTCTCGTTTCCGACCCTCCGACCAGCGGAAACAATTTCTGCCTGTCCACTCGATCAATCCCCTTCATATTTTTGATTATTGTGGGAAATAATTGCTGTGTCGTCAATTTATTGACAGTAAATTTGATAGATTTATACAGCAAAATGTTAGATAGGAATTCAATTCTTCTTTGTGCATTATGAAATCAGTGAACGTTGCAACACAGAAGGAGGCCATTCACCCATCGATCCTATGGCGGGACATTTAAAGAGCAATCCAATTAGCCCCACTTCCCCCTGCTTTTCTCCATAGCACTGCAATTTTCTCCGCTTTGAGTATTTATCCACTTCTCTTTTGAAAATTACCATTCAATCTGCTTCCACCACCATTTCAGGCAGTGCATTTCCAGAACATAATAACTCGATGGGTAAAAAAAAAACCTCCTCATCTCACCTCTCGCTCTTTTGCCAATTACCTTAAATTCTGCGAAGCTCCTGCTAATGGAAACAGTTTCTCCTTATTTACTCTATTAAAACCCTTCATGACTTTGAACACCTCTATAAGATCTCCCCTTAACGTACTCTGCTTTATGGACAACAACCCCAGCTTCTCCAGTCTCTCCACATAACTGAAATCCCTCATCCCTGGTACCATTCTAGTAAATCTCCTCTGCACCTTCTTCCATATCTTAAAATTATCTGTCCACCGATAACGCACTCCGAAATAATCCATTGTTCCTGAAGAACTCTGAATGGTTTTTGTGAGACGTGAGAATCGATGGCACAAATCAAAGCTTTTTCTTTCTATTTTTGATGTCGCACGTTGGAGCTTAAACAGTTTCAAATTATCACTGCAAAGATATGATTTCGTCCTTCCTTTCTTCTTTCCTTCATTTTCATTTCTTCCAGTTACACTCTTAAATAAGATTAATTTATACAATATATACAGACGTTTTACTTCAAAGAGACAATAGAGTATTCCTGCACTTGAAGGCAACTTAAAATATATTACATATTTGAGATGCAAAATATGTAATGCGAGATAGGAATCTGCAGTCCCCGGTGGTCATTGTATCGACAATTAATTGTGTTGAGTCCGCTCATTATTTGGAAATTAATCTGATGCCGAGTCGAAATATGAGGCGGGGACTTTTTCATTATGGTCACGGAGCCCGATCAACAAGCTGCGCATGCCCAGCTTTTGCTTTCATACTTTCCATTTTGAACTGCTCTTTCCGGTCGTGGATTAAAGATTTGCACCGCCTTGTGGATGCTCAGCACATTGCGCTGCATAGAATTACATTGAATGAACAGCACAGAAACGGCCATTCAGCCCAACTGGTCCGTGCCGGTGTTTATGCTCCACACCAGCCTCCTCCCAACCCTCTTCATCTAACCCGATCAGCAAAGCCTTCCGTTCCTTTCTCCCTCGTGTACTTATCAAGAACCGCCTAAAATGCAGCCATGCTATTCGCCTCAACTACTCCCTGTGGTAGTGAGTTCCACATTCTCACCACTCGCTGGGTAAAGAAGTTTCTCCTAAATTCCCGATTGGATTGATCAGACACTATCTTATATTTATCGCCCCTAGTTTTGTTCTGCAGTTGCAACACCGGAGAAGAAAGAGTGGATGTTTAATGAGCAACAGGGAGGGAAATCGGAAACAATGAAGAATTTGCAAACAATATATTCTTTTCACCTCCACACCAAGCCAATTTCAATTAACTGCTCCATTTTTAATGAATTCCATGTTTTATTATCGCTGCTTTATTATTTTAAACGCGAATATAAATGTTGTTCATTGTGCTAGTTTCTACACGGATAGGTGGACAGGAAGTTGGAGAGTTATCAATGATCGTTATATATTGCGCCCCAATACCAGCTGTATTTGCATACGATTACAGACTAGACCAAAATAACTTTGATGTGGTGACCTGTGTTGCTACGATCAGTATTTCTGCTTTCCAATTCAATTCATTCGATAATATCACATTACGAAAAACGGAAATATGACAAATGAAAGTTTCCAAATTACCTGTTTATAACTCAAATATCTATGGTATGTTGTGCATAATACCGATGCAGTGATGTATCTATATATTGTTTCCATATAAGTTTGTGGGCATGTATATCTGGGCCAATATATGCATCTAACTATCAATCCACATAGTGCATGAAACACCAATTTGTTATGCTCGAAGGGAGCGACGTAGATAGGCAGAGAGATGAATAGGTGGATAGGGACAGACAGATATTTGACTATTACTGCGCACTGAGCTCCACAGAGGCACGGAGCTGGGCTGACACTGCATAAAAAATGTCAGAGCGTCACTCAACATATCAGCTTTAGGATAGCAGTGTGATCAGGGACCAGTCTCAGCTAGTCCATATATTTGTGATCGTTTTTTTATCCATTCTCAGGATGTGGGCGTCGCTGGCAAGGCCATCGTTTATTGCCCGTCGGAGTTGCGCTTGAGAAGTTGGTGGTGAGCCGCCTTCTTTTTCAACCGCTCCAGTTCGTGTAGTGAAGGTGCTCCCACAGTGCTGTTTGGCAGCGAGTTCCAGGTTTTGATCCAAAGACGATGAAAGATCTGCCGATATATGTCCAAGTCGGGATGGTGTGTGACTTGGAGGGGAACTTGGAGGTGATTATGTTCCAATGCACCCGCTGCCCTTGTCCTTCCAGATGGTAGAGGTCGCGGGTGTGGGAGGTGCTATCGTGGAAGCCTTGGCGAGTTGCTGCAATGCATCCTGTGGATGTTCCACACTGCAGCCACAGTGCGCCGATGCTGGCGGAAGTTATCGTTTAAAGTGGGGGATGATTACACATTGCACGAGAAAGAATTTTACAGCTCAGAAACAGGCCATTTGGGCCAACTGGTCCATGCCGGTGTTTATTCTTCACACTTCCTATTTCATCGAACCCTATCAGCATCTCCTTCTATTCTTTTCTCCCTCGTGTATTTATCTAGCTTCCCCTTAAATACATCTGTGTTATTCGTCTTAACTAACCCATGCAGTTTTGTTAAGCTACCTGTCGAAGAGAAATAGTCTTAAATATTAAATCATGGAATGAAGGACAGACTCATAAAGAGACATAACTGTAATCCTCTTTCATTCACTCTTTCTCTCTTCTAGTTTCATTCGTTCTACCTCTATTTTTCTCTTTTCCTCCGTCTTTTTCTCTCCCAGTCTCACTTCCTCAACATCTAACAGAAGAGTATTATATGTTTCTATTCGTTTCCATATCCTACTCTTATTATTTCTCTCTTGCTCATTCTGTCTTTGTATCTCCTTTTCGATCTCAATTTTTCTCTCCCTCATTCTCTCCATTGTTTGTCATTCCATCTTTCTCTTAATGTCTGTCTCTGTCTCCATTGTTTCTGTCCATCTTAAATTTCCATCTTTCTTTCTCTATCTGTCTGTCGCTCTCTGTCTCCCCCGCCTTCTTTTTCAACATGTCTGAATTTCACTCGCTTTCTCTGTCCGAATCTTACTGAGGGTCCATTTTCCAACCTCTATAAACTTGACCTCATCCAAAACGCTGGTCTCCGTAAAGTAACTCGTACCAAGCCCCATTCACTCATCACCCCTGTCCTCGCTGACCTATTTGGGCTCCCCGTCGGGCAACGCCTCGATTTCAAAAATCTCATCCTTGTTTACAAATCTCTCCATGTCCTCACCACCACCACCACCACTTTCCCCTATCGCTGCGACCGCCGCCAGCCCTCCATCCCTCCGTGATCTCTCTGCTCCTCCAATTCTTGTCTATTGCACATTCCCGAGTTTAATCGTTCCACCATAGACCGCCGTGCCTTAGCTGACCAGCTGCGTCCGCCCTAAGCTCTGGAATTCCCTCCATAAACCTCTCCGCCTCTCTACATATTTCTCCGCTTTTACGGCGCACCTTGAAACCTACCTCTTTGACCAAGCTTTTGATCACCTGTCCTAATATCTCCTTATGTGGGTCGGTGTGAAATGTTGTTTTATAACGCTGATGTGAAGCGCCTTGGGACGTTTTACTAGATAAAAGGCGCTATATAAATGCAAGTTGTTGTTGTTGTGCTTCCTCTCCATCTCTTTCTCTGTTCCGCAAATTCTACCCGCAGCATAACAGCAAGATATCTGTATATCTTTATCTCAATTTCACTGCTTTTACCTCTCCTCTTTCCTCGGCCTCTCCTCTTAAACATTGTTACTGCAGAACAACACATCCGTGACAATCTTCTTATCTCTCTCTCTGGTTCTGTCTCTATTTTTCTGTATTTTTACCTCTCTCTCTCCCTTGCAGCCAACAAAACCGTCGTGACGTGAAATTGAAATGTCATTTTATTCACAGAACACAGACACTGTTTACAGTGACATCGATAGAAAATAACACAAATTAATAACAATACACATGCATTCGATTGGAGAATTGTGAAGTAGAAATTAGCTGTTCCACCACATATAGAGGTTTAACTGTTGGGGCTTTACAGTTCATTGAAACGCGATGATGTGCTATGGATGCAGCTTGGCAGTGATGAGGAAACCGCGCTGTCCCGCTGGAGGAAGCGACGGTTTGATCTCTGTGTCTGATGGAAAATAAGCTGACTTTCATTTAAAGAGTTGTGAATGAAGAGCCCGTTCAGGGAAGCTTAACGGTTTCGTGTGAAATCCCCTTGATAAGCTACTTGAACAGAGATGTCTATCCGCGACCGTGGACATTATTCCAGGCCCTAGCGTTTCGTCTGAATTCTCTGCTTCCTTAATATAACTCAGCTATTTCTTAAGCAAAAAGCTTTTCAGTGAACTCTTTCTCAAGAAAAAAGAGTACAATGTTGTAATCGCGGCAGCTTGTTTGCGCGCAGCAAGATCCCACATGCAGCAATGAGCTAAACAACCAATAATCCGTTGATTGACAGATGACCATTGGCCAGGTCACCGAGGAACGCCGCTGCTTTTTTTCCAATCTTGGCCGTAGTTTCTTAATATTCATTGGAGAGCGCTGGCAGGGCCTCGGTTTGACGTCTTATCCGAAAAACGGCACTTCCGACAGTACAGGGTTCCCTCAGTACTGGTTCTGAAACGTCACCCTGGATTCTGTGCTCAATTCTTTCTGAGTGGGGTTTAGAACTCAGAACCATCCAACTCAGAAGTCGAGAGGACTACCCAATGAGCCACGCCAGACACCTTGCGTTGCACCTGGCAATCTGATATATTTCGCTTCATTTTAATCAATTGTGGAGCAAACACCTGGACAAAATAGCTTCCTATTCAGGTAATTGGAAAATAAATCCTCAGCAGAAAGCTATGAATATATTTTGTAAAAAAGTAACAATAACGTGGCTCATTTCAAACCGGATTACGGTGGACACCGTACTTCTAAAATAGCCGTGTTAAGATCCCAGCAGGTGATACAAAGCCATTTCCTATTTCTGGAGCAGATTCTCAAGATCGCACTGTTCGGTTAGAAACAGGAAGCTGGTTTTTGTACGAGGCTGCCTGCAGTTTGAGTCACTGTGAGCTCAGCGCACAGTAATACACGGCGTTATCAGTCAGCTCCAAGGCAGAGATGGTCAGACTGGTGAATCCGTCCGCTTTTGTCAGCACTGAAGAGAACCGTTCTCCGAGATTATCTGCTTTATATTCGTTACCACCACTATATCTGTGCAGGAGATACTCCGGTCCTTTCTCTGGATGTTGTCGGAACCAATTCATGTCATAGCCTGTGTAGCTTGTGGAATAAGTGCAGTTTAATGTCACGGTCGCTCCTTCTTTACGCTTTAACAAAGGCACCGTCTGTGTCACACTGTTACCATTAACCAGGACCGCTGCAATAGTCAAAACAAAGGTAAACATGAAATCAGTGGAAAATAAAATATTAAGAAGCATTTTTTCCTGTCACTGAAGAGAAATACTCACCCGGGAACAAAATAAAAAGTGTACTCAGCAAATATATCCCCACTAACATGAGAGCCATTGCCTGAGCTGAGCTGTGTCGCCGCTTTCTTGTGAGAATCTTTCCTTGGATATGAGAGAAACTGTCGGTCGATAACCCACTGCAAAATATAACGTGCAGCTGGAATTAAAAGCTGGTGAAACGTCATCTTGAGGGGTCAGAGAAGGCGTGGACAAGAGCGCACATGACGTCAGAAATCTTCACCCGCTGATCCGACGGGTTGACATGCAATCTGATTGTGAGGAACTGAACACTAACGCACACCATTTAAGGAAAGAAAATCAAAATACTGCGGATTCTGGAAATCTGAAATAAGACCAGAAAATGCCGGAAATATTCAACAAGTCAGGCGGCATCTGTGGAGAGAGAAGAACAGAGTTAACGTTTCAGGTGGATGGCCTTTCGTCAGAACCTCCTTATCAGGAAACATTTGGAAAACATCAGTGTTCTCCTCAATGTGCTGAGTCGGTGAATAACATGGATCTGATTCTCGGCAGTTAATAGACTGATACAAGACAGAAGGAGGACATTCGGCCCATCGTACCTGTGCTTGTCATTCATTTAGGGAGCGTTCTGCTGACCGAACTGATACCGAATGTGTCCCCGCCGTTCAGTTCATTTCCTGCCGACTGAGGCAACAGCTCGTGGACACAGAATGAGAACTGGTTTTATATTTTTTTCCCTAAGGTTGAAGGTTTAGCTGCTCATTTAATAAACAGGGATTGGAAGTATTGGAAGATTGGGAAATCCCACCCTCAGGTATCTGTGTTCCTGCACTCCCGTTACAGGGAGGATACCATGGAAATCTCTCAAGGAGGAGAAGGCTCCTATGGACATGGATTGTGGAGGAAGAAAGGCAGTTGGACCCCAGAGGTGTGGACTACCCCGCCGGCCGATAGGGGTTCGTCACCCAATTCGTTACCAGGCCTGATTTCAATCTCACAGTATGTTGTTGTCTCTGAATGTTCTCGGATGATTAGGGAAGGGCAGTAATTACAGCCACATCAGGAAGCGAGCCCGCCTGATTATCCGTCCATTGAAATTAGCGCAACAAAAATACGGCCGGTTCTATTCTGAGCGTTCCAACCATTCCGGCGGATCTCCTTTGCTCTGCCCCATCCGGGCGATGAATGAAGCGCAGATGGTAAAGGTTAAAAGCTAGCCCAGATGCAGTGAGCAAAGCACTGAGGGGTAGAATTGTAGCTGGGTAGATTTTCACGTGTTTCCCGCGCCCTCAATATCGGCTCGGCCCTGACTCGTGAAGAAACAACTCAAGGACAGAGTTCAAATAACCATTGGCCTGCTACTGTGCTGGAATATTCTCTGGTTCCACAGTCCACGGTTAATCGGACCATGCTATACCATCTCATTCTTTCCCGGAGCTTTCAGATTTGCAAGCCCACTTCACAATCTTGCCTTCCTCCGACAGCATCCGATCTTTTCAGGTCCAAACTTGTTCTCACTTTATCACCGACTGTTGACCTAGCGACTCTTCTCTTCACTTCCCTTTAAAACGGGGAATGGCACTGTGGGTCTTCTACCGCAATGTATACACAAATGGGTGACTGGACGCGAAAGGGAAATGCGCCTCCTCCAAGATTATGTTTACATGGACATTTTTTCAGTGGATTACTCCTATCACAACTGACCGATTAAAGCACATCCTGAATGGGCACCCGAACAATAGACACGGTTTACTGCCTACTCCGAAAGTTGGCCTCAATTGTTTCTCCCAACGACTTTAAGTATATGCCGTAGCAGTTAAAAGAAAGAAAGAAGGAAAGAAACAAAGAAAAAAGAAAGAAAATACAGCAAGATTTTGTATTGTGCTATTGCCAGGAAAATTCAAATAATCTAATTAATGCATTAGATTGTGCATTTATCAAATCGAGAATCTGACTTGAAAAGGGATATTATCGTCCAGTACTTGAAGAGTTAATCCAATACTGAGTGTGCAGTGAGCTCAGCTGCGATAAATAGCTAAGTGCAAATTAGCCCCACCTGTAATATCATTGATTGGCTGTCATGGCGTAGCATGATGTGTGATGTGCCGAAGCAGAAAATATAAACGCCTCACTTTTTGGAATCATGAAGCACAGAAGGAGACCATTCAGCCCATCGAGCCTGTGCCGGCTTTTGAAAGAGGTGTCCAATTCGTCCCACACACCTGATCTAACCCCACAGCTCTGCAAATGTCTCCATTTCAAATATATATCCAGTGCTCTATTGAAAGCTACAATTGAATCTGTTTCCACCACCCTTTCA
The DNA here is from genome assembly GCF_035084215.1 of Heptranchias perlo. Lineage (NCBI taxonomy): Eukaryota > Metazoa > Chordata > Chondrichthyes > Hexanchiformes > Hexanchidae > Heptranchias > Heptranchias perlo. Next base: position 1,227,008 of record NW_027138407.1, read on the forward strand.
GGCACTGTATTCCAGATCATAATAACTCGCTGCATAAAAAAGTTTTGCTCTTCTCCCACCTGGAATTTTTTGCAAATTACCTTAAATCTTCATCGCCTGGCTACCGACCCTCCTGCCAGTGGATTGAGTTTCTCCCTGTTCCTCTATCAAACCCCGACATAACTTTGAAAACTTCTATTTAATCTCACTTTAACCTTCTCTGCTCCAAGAAGAACAACCCCAGCTTCTCTATGCTCCCCACATAACTGAATTCACTCATCCCTCTAACGATTTTTAAAAACCATCTCAAAGGCCTTGACATCCTTACTAAAGTTTGGTGCCCAATATTGGACGGCGTACTAAAAGTGAGGCCAAACCAGTGTTTTATCAAAGTTGAGCATCCGTTTACAAAGCTTTGCCCCGTTCAGCTCCAAATCCATGTGAATCCCAACCCTCATATAAAGCAAGCAGATATATTACTAACGTGAAACACTCAAACTCCATATCGAAACAAAGTTCATCTATAAAAATAAAAATACTCCAGAATTAATTACTTTGATTGATCGTTTGCTTTCCGTATCCAGTATGTGGTGGGGTGGGGGTGAGGTGAAGAATTCCAGTTGGAGTTTTGTTTCCGATTTGTGGCAACTAACTGATCAGTAACAATGAGCAACCAGGTTTCTTTCTTATATGAACAGTTGTGGATGGAGCGACTTTCCGTGGACATTTCCTCTCTAATTTTGTGCTGTGGTATGCATGTCGGGCGCCCTCTATTGGCTGCCTGTTGCTATGGATAATGTATGTTTTGAAAGTCAGATCTTGCAGACGGAACGTATTTGGAAAGGTCTCCGAAAGTTTTCAATTTCACTCTGCAATTGGACACTTGAATCTTCACAGATTTACGATTCGATGCTAACCGATCAGGTTTTAGCTATCAGCAAAAACGGAACAGGCTGGGCTCTTTTCTTTAATCGGTATCCTCTGGTTACCGACCCCGCTACTGGTGGAAACAGTTTCTGCCGACGCACTCGATCAAACCCCGACATATCTTTGAGTGCTGCAGGACACAATTGCTGTGTCATCACTTTAGCGACAGTAAACTTGACAGATTTATACAGCAAAATGTTACATTGCATTTTAATTCTTCTTTATGCATCATCCCTAACATCATAGAATCATTGAATGTTACAACACAGAAGGAGGCCATTCGGCCCATCGTGTCTATGCGGGGTCTTTTAAAGAGCGTTCCAATGAGTCCCACTTCCTCCTGCTTCTCCCCTGAGCACTACAATTTTCTCCTTTTCGAGTATTTATCCACTTCCCTTTTGAAAGCTATAATTAAATCTGCTTCCACCACCATTTCAGGCAGTGCATTTTCAGATAGTAATAACTCGATAGTTAAAAAAAAATCGCCTCATCTCACCTCTGGCTCTTTTGCTAATTACCCTGAATTCTGCGACCCTCCTGCTAGTGGAAGCAGTTTCTCCTTATTTACTCTATTAAAACCCTTCATGACTTTGAACGCCTCTACCAAATCTCCCCTTAACCTCCTCTGCTCTGAGGAGAGCAATACAAGCTGCTCCAGTCTCTCCACATAACTGAAGTCCATCAAACCTGATACCATTCTCTTAAATCTCCTCTGCACCTTCTTCTATATCTTACAATTTTCTGTCCAAAGGTACCGCGCTCCGCAATAATCCATTGTTCCTGAAGAACTCGGAGCGGTTTTTGCGAGACTTGAGAATCGATGGCACAAATCAAAGCTTTTTCTTTCTATTTTTGCTGTCGTACGTTGGAGTTTAAATAGTTTCAAATGATCACTGTAAAGATACGATTTCTTCCTTCCTTTCTTCTTTCCTTCAACTACATTTCTTCCAGTTACAGTCTAAAATAAGATTAACTTATACAATATATATAGCCGTTTTACTTCAAACAGACAATAAAGTATTCCGGCACTTGAAGGCAAATTAAAATATCTTGTATATTTTACATGGAAATTATGTAATGCGAGATAGCTATCTACAGACCCCGGTCGTCATTGTCTCGACACTTAATTATCTTGACTCCGCTCTTTATTTGGAAATTAAATTCTGATGCCGAGTCCATACCTGAAGCGTGGACATTTTCATTCTGATCACGGAGCCTGATCAACAAGCTGCGCATGTCTCGCATTTGCTATTGAAACTTTCCAATTTGAACTTCACTTTACGGTCGTGGATTAAAGACTTGCACCGCCTTGTGGATGCTCAGCACATTGCGCTGCATCGAATTGCATGGAATGTCCAGCGCAGAAACGGCCATTCGGCCGAAATGGTCCATGCCGGTGTTTATGCTCCAGACCAGCCTCCTCCCTTCCCTCTTCATCTAACCCGATCAGCAGCGCCTTCAGTCCTTTTCTCCCAAAAGTACTTATCTAGCTCCGCCTAAAATGCACCCATGCCAGTCGCCTCAACTACTCAATGTGGTAGCGAGTTCCACAATCTCACTCCTCGCTGGGTAAAGGAGTTTCTCCTGAATTCATTATTGGATTAATTAGTGACTATCTTATATTTATGGCCCCTAGTTTTGGTCACTAGTTGCAATACCGGAGAAGAAAGAGTGGATGTTTCATGAGCAACAGGGAGGGAAATCGGAAGCAATGAAGCATTTACAAACAATATATTCTTTTCACTCCACACGAAGCCAACTTGAATTAACTGCTCTATTTTCACCGAATTCCATGTTTTATTATCACTACCTTCTTATTTAAAACGCGAATGTAAATGTTGTTCATTGTGCCAGTTGCTGCAAGCATTTTTGGACAGGAAGTTGGAGAGGTATCAATGATCATTATGTATTGCGCCCTAATACCCGCTGTATTTACACACTGTTACAGTCTGGAACAAAATCACTTTGATGTGGTGAGCTGTAATGCTACGATCAGTATTTCTGCTTTCCAATTCAATTCATTCGAGCATATAATATTAAGAAAAACGGAAATATGACCAATGAAAGTTTCCACATTACCTATTTATAACTCAAATATCTGTGGTATGTTTTGCATAATACCGACGCAGTGATGTATCTATATATTGTTTCCATATACGGTTGCGTGCATGTATATCTGGACCAATGTGTGCATCGAACTATCAATCCACATAGTGCATGAAACACCAATTTGTTATACTCGGGGGTGGCTACCTCGATAGGCAGAGAGATAAATGGGTAGATAGGGACAGACAGATATTTGACTATTACTGCGCACTGAGCTCCACAGAGACAGGAAGCTGGGCTGACCCTGCACAAAAACTGTCAGAGCGTAGCTCAACCTATCAGCTTTCGGATGACAGTGTGATCAGAGACCAGTCTCAGCTGCTCCGTATATTTGTGATCATTTTCTTAATCCATTCTCGGGATATGGACGACGCTGGCAAGACCATCATTTATTGCCCGTCCGAGTTGCGCTTGAGAAGTTGATAATGAGCCGCCATCTTTTTCAACCGTTCCAATCCGTGTCGTGAAGATTCTCCCACCGTGCTGTTAGGCAGCGAGTTCCAGGTTTTGATCCAACGACGATGATGGAACGGCCGATGCACGTCCAAGTCGGGATGGTATGTGACTTAGAGGGGAACTTGGCGGTGATGGCATTCTAATGCACCCGCTGCCCTTGTCCTTCTAGATGGCAGAGATCGCTGGTTTGGGAGGTGCTGTCATAGAAGCCTTGGCGAGTTGCTGCAATGCATCCTGTCGATGTTCCAGGCTGCAGCCACAGCAGTCCGATGGTGGCGGGAGTTATTGTTTAACGTGGTGGATGATTACACATTGTAGGACATAGAATGTTACAGCTCACAAACAGGCCATTTGGGCCAACTGGTCCATGCCGGTGTTAATTCTCCACACTTCCTATTTCATCTAACCTTATCAGCAGATCCTTCTATTCCTTTCTCCCTCGTGTATTTACCTAGCTTATCCATAAATCCATCTGTGCTATTCTTCTTAACTACCCCATGCGGTTTTGTTAAGCAACCGTTCGAAGAGAAATAGTCTTAAATATCAAATCATGGAATGAAGGACTGACTCATAAAGAGACATAACTGTCATCCTCTTTTATTCACCCTTTCTCTCCATTCTCTCTTTCTCTCTGTTCGTCTTTCATTCTTTCTATCTCTGTTTATCTCTTTTCCTCCGTCCTTTCCCTCCCAGTCTCACTTCCTCAACATCGAACAGAACAGTATTATATGTTTCTATCCGTTTCCATAGCCTACTCTTACTGTTTCTCTCTTGCTCATTCTGTCTTTGTATCCCTTTTTAGATCTCTATTTTTCTCTCCCTCTTTCTCTCTCTTGTTTGACATTCCCTCTTTCTATCATTGTCTGTTTCTGTCTCCATTGTTTCTATCTAACTTCACTTTCCATCTTTCTATCTCTATCTGTCTGTCGCTCACTGTCTCTCCCGCCTTCTTTTTCAATGTGTCTGAATTTGATTGCATTTCTCTGTCAGAATCTTACTGAGGATCCATCTTCCACCCTCTATAAACGTCAGCCCATCCAAAATGCTGCTGTCCGTAAACTGACCAGCACCAAGCCCCATTCTCTCATCACTTCTGTGCTCGCTGACCTATTCTGGCTCCCGGTCCGACAACGATTCGATTTTTAAAAACTCATCCTTGTTTTCAGAACTCTCCATGTCCTCACCACCCCCTCCCTATCTCCGTGACCTCCGCCAGCCCTACATCCCTCTGAGATCTCTGTGCTCCTCCAATTCTTGGCTATTGCGCATTCCGATTTCAATCGTTCCACCATTGACCGCCGTGCCTTCAGCTGCCTCGGCCCTAAGCACTTGAATTCCCTCCCTAAAACTCTCAGCCTCTACATCTTTCTCCGCCTTTTCTACGCTCCTTGAAGCCTACCTCTTTGAGCAAGCTTTTGATCACCTGTCCTAATATCTCCTCATGTGGGTCGGTGCTAAATTTTGTTTCATAACGCTCCTGTGAAGCGACTAGAGACGCTTTGCTACATTAAAGGCGCTATATAAATGCAAGTTGTTGTTGTTGTGATCCCTCTCTTTCTCTGCTCCGCAAATTCTACCCGCAGCATTACAGTAGGATATCTGAATATCTTTATCTCCATTTCACTACTTTTTCCGCTCCTCATTCGCGGCCTCTCGTCTGAAACATTCCTACTGCGGAACAACATATCAGTGACAATCTTCTTATCTCACTCTTTCTCCCTCTGGTTCTGCCTCTCTTTATCTCTATTTCTTCCTCTTTCTCCTTTGCAGCCAATAAAACGGTCGTCAGGTGAAATTGAAATGTTATTTTATTCACAGAACTCAGAAACTGTTTACAGTGACATCGATAGAAAATAACACAAAGTAAAAACGGTACACATGTGTTCGATTGAAGAATTGTGATGTAGAAATTAGCTGTTTCACCACATATAGAGGTTTCACTGTTGGAGGTTTACAGTTCATTGACCCGCGTTGATGTACGCAGCTTGGCAGTGATGAGGGAACCGCACTGTCCCGCTGCAGGAAGCGACGGTTTGATCTCTCTGTCTGAGGGAAAAATAAGTTGACATTCTTATGAAGAGTTGTGAATCAGGAACCCGTTCAGGGAAGCTTAACGGTTCTTGTGAAATCCCCTGATTCGCCACTTGATCAGAGATTTCTATCCCCGACCGTGGACATTACTCTAGGCCCTAGCGTTTCGTCTGAACTTCCTCCTTCCTCAATATAACTCAGCTATTTCTTAAACACAAATCTTTTCAGTGAACTCTTTCTCAGGAAAAAAAAGTTTAATGTTGTAATCATGGTAGCTTGTTTGCACACAGCAAGATCCCACATACAGTAATGTGTTAATCAAACAATAATCCGTTGGTTGAGAGTTCAATATTGGCCAGGCCACCGAGGAACTCCGCTGCTTTTATCCCATAGTGGCCGTAGTTTTTTTAATGTCTATTGGAGAGCGCAGACGGGGCCTCGGTTTCACGTCTCATCCGAAAAAACGGCACCTCCGACAGCATAGCGTTCCCTCAGTACTGGCTCTGAAACGTCAACCTGGATTCTGTGCTCAAGTCTTCCGAGGGTGGGGCTTAGAACCCACGAAATTCCGACTACAGAAGTCGAGAGTGCGACTCACTGAGCCACGCCAGACACCTGACTGAGCGCCTGGCAATCTGAATTCCTTCGCTTCATTTGAAACAATTGTGGAGCAAACACCTGGACAAACTAGAGTCCTATTCGGGTATTTGGAAATAAAAAATATCCTCAACGGAAAGCTATGATTATATTTTGTAAAAATGTTACAATAACGTGGCTTATTTAAAACCCGATTGCGGTAAACACCGTATTTGTAAAATAGCCGTATAAAGATCCCAGCAGGTGATGCAAACCTCTTCTCTATTTCTGGAGCAGAATCTCAAGATCGCCCTGTTCGGGTAGAAACAGGAAGCTGGTTTTTGTACGAGGCTGCCTGCAGTTTGAGTCACTGTGAGCTCAGCGCACAGCAATACACGGCGTTATCAATCAGTTCCAAGGCAGAGATAGTCAGACTGGTGAATCCGTCCGCTTTTTTCAGCACTGAAGAGAACCGTTTTCCGAGATTATCTGCTTTATATTCGGTACCATCACTGTATCTCTGAAGGAGATACTCCGGTCCTTTCTGTGGATGTTGTCGGTACCAATTCAGGAAGTAGTATGCGTAGCTTGTGGAATAAGTACAGTCTAATGTCACGGTCGCTCCTTCTTTACGCTTTAATAAAGGCACCGTCTGTGTCACACTGTTACCATTAACCAGGACCGCTGCAATAGTCAAAACAAACGTAAACATGAAATCAGAGGAAAACAAAGATTAAGATGCATTTTTTTCCATACACTGTACAAAAATACTCACCCGGGAACAAATAAAAAAGTGTCCTCAGCAAATATATCCCCACTAACATGATAGCCATTGCCTGAGCTGAACTGTGTCGCCGCTTTCTTGTGAGAAACTGTCCTTGGATATGAGAGAGAAAGTGTCGGTCGAAAACCCGCTGCAAAACACAAGCTGCAGCTGGAATTAAAAGCTGGTGAAACGTCATCTTCAGGGGTAAAAGAAGGCGTGGACAAGAGAGCACATGACAGAAGACATCTTCACCCACTGATCAGACAGGTGGACATGCAATCGAATGAGGAGGAACTGAACCCTAACTCACACGTTATGAGGAAAGAAAAGCAAAATGCTGGGAATTCTGGAAATCTGAAATGAGATCAGAAAATGCTGGAAATACTCAACAAGTCAGTTTGCATCTGTGGAGAGAGAAGAACAGAGTTAACGTTTAAGGTGGCTGGCCTTTCGTCAGAACCTCCTCATAAGGAAACATTTGGAAAACATCAGTGTTGCCCACATTGTGCTGAGTAGGTGAATAACGTGGATCTGATTCTCGGCAGTTCATAGACTGATACAAGGCAGAAGGAGGCCATTCGGCCAATCGTGCCTGCGCTTGTCATTCATTTAGGGGGCTGTCTGCAGATAAAAATTAAAACCGAATGTGTCCCCGCCGTTCAGTTCATTTCCTGAGGCAACAGATTGTGGGTACAGAATGAGAACTGGTTTTATATTTCTTTCCCTAAGGTTGAAGGTTAAGTTGCGCATTTAATAAACAGGGATTGGAAGTACCGTCCCATCAAACCTCTGATTCTGAAATTAACAGCACGATTATTGTTATTAATAATAAACATTAACATTCCTGTTCTGTATTGTCAGTTCAATTGTTGGTGATTTGCCTGTTTTTACACCGACAATCTTCTTTGATAAGTACCGACAGTTCTTGTTTCCCCCACACTGCCCGCTATCCTGTTGACCTGGTCACATTCCGGCAGTGTATTTGTACGAGGCTCCATCTGGTTCCTGTCACTGTGACTCTCAGCCTGCAGTAATATACCACGCTGTCCGACCGCCGCAGGTCACTGACGGTGAATTTGCCCTCACTTTTCGAAGCGTCGAGAGATGCGTAAAATGGAGCCACTGACCACTCTGCTCTTTAAAAAGCCCCATAAGTAGAGTTGTCGGTCGGGAATGCGGTGCCTTTCTCCCGGGCCTGAAGGTCCAGTTCAAAGTATCAGAGTAAGTACAGCACACGAGAAGGCCACGAGGTCCACCCTGTCTATGCCGGCACTTTGAATGAGCTATCCAATTAGTCCCATTCCCGCGCTCTTTCCCCACAGCCCTGAAATTTTTTACCCTTCAAGTATTTCTTCAATTCCCTTTTGAAAGTTACCATTGAATCTGCTGTCACCACCATTTCAGGCAGTACATTCCAGATCATTACAATTCGCTGCTTAAAAAAAGGTTTCCTCGTGTTGCCTCTCGCTCTTTTGCTCACCGCCGTAAGTCTGTGTCCTGCGTTTCCCAATCCTTCTGCCACTGGAAGTAGTTTCCCCTTATTCACTCTGTCAATACCATTCATGATCCTTCCGAAAGTGTGGGGCCCAGAATTGAAAACAATACTCCAGCTGAGGCGTTACCAGTGTTAATAATGGTGTAGTATAAATCCCTTGCTTTTTTACTCTATGCCTCTATCAATAAAGCCCAGGATAACATATGCTTTCTTAACAACCGTCTCACGTTGTCCTGCCCACTTCAAATATTTGTTTATGTGCACCCCCAGGTGTCTGTGTTGCTGCACTCCCTTCAGGCGGAGGGAACCATGGAGTTCTGGCCAGGAGGAGAAGGCTCCCGTGGCCCTGGATTGTGCAGGAAGAAAGGCAGTTGGACCCCACGGGTGTGGACCACCCCGCTGGCCGATAGGGGATCGCCGCCCAATTCAGAACCAGGCCTGATTTCAATCTCAGAATATGTCGTTGCCTCTGAATGTCCTCGGGGAACTAGGGATGGGCAGTAATTACAGCCGTATCAGGAAGCCAGCCCGCCTGATAATCCATCCATTGAAATTAGCGGAACAAATATCCGGCGGGTTCTGTTCGGGGCGTTCCAATCATTCCGGCGGATCTCCTTTGCTGTGCCCCATCCGGGTGTTGCTTCAGGCCCAGGGGATAAAGGCTAAAAGATAGCCCAGAATGCAGTGAGCAAAGCACTGAGGTGCAGAAATTTAGCTGGGTAGATTTTCACCTGTTTCCCGTGCCTTCAATTATCCGCTCGACCCTCGACCGTTCATAGGACCATGGTAAACGAACTCATTATTTCCCGCAACTTTCAGATATGCAAGTCCACTCCACACTCTTCCCTTCCTCCAACAGTCTACGAGCTTTTAAGGCCTAAATTTGTTCTCACTTTATCACCAATTATTGACCTAGCGAGCCTTCTCTTCACTTCCCTTTAAAACGGGGAATGGCACTTTGGGCCTTTCACCTCAATCTAAACACCAGTGGGTGAGTGAACGCGAATGGGAAATGCGCCTCGTCCAAGATTATGTTGACATCTACATTTTTTCAGTGGATTACTCCTATCACAACTGATCGATTAAAGCATATCCTGAGTGGGCAACCGAACAACAGACACGGTTTTCTGCCTACTCCGAAAACTGGTCTCAGTTGTTTCTCCCAGTGACCTGAAGTGTGTGCCGTAGCAGTTAAAAGAAAGAAAGAAGGAAAGAAAGAAAAAAGCAGCAAGATTTTGTATTGTGCTATTGCCAGGACAATTCAAATAATCTAATTTCATGCTCTAGTTTGTGCATTTAACAAGAAGAGAATCTGACTTGAAAGCGGATTTGATGGTCCAGTACTTTGAGAGTTAATCCAAAACATAGTGTGCAGTGAGCTCAGCTGCTGCAAATAGCTTAGTGCAACAGAGCCCCATCTGTAATATCATTGATTGACTGTCATGACGTAGAATGATGTGTTTAAGCTGAAAATATAAACGCCTCACTTATCAGAATGATGAAGCACAGAAGGAGAGCCTTCAACCCATAATACCCGTGCCGGCTTTTGAAACAGCTGTCCAATTAGTCCCACACACCTGCTCTCACCACAAAGCTCTGCAAATTTCTCCCTCTCAAATATGTATCCAATGACCTTTTGAAAGCTACTATTGAATCTGCTTCCACCAGCCTTTCAGGCAGTGTATTCCAGATCATAATAACTCGCTGCATAAAACAATTTTGCTCTTCTCCCATCTGGATTTTTTTGCAAATTACCTTAAATGTTCCCCTGGATTCAGTTTCTCCTTATTACTCTTTCAAACTCCTTCATAATTGTGAACGCCTCTATTAAATCTCCATTTAACCTTCTCTGCTCTCAGGAGAACAGCCCAGCTTCTCCAATCTCTCCACGTAACTGAAGTCCCTCATCACTGGTACCATTTTTACAAATCTGCTCTGCACCATCTCCAAGGCCTTGACATCCTTCCTAAAGTGTGCTGCCGAATACTAACGCTGAGGCCTAACCAGTGAATTGTAAATTTGAGCATCCGTTTACTAAGCTTTGCCCCGTTCAACACCAAATGCATTTGAATCCGAACCTTTATTTAAAGCAAGCTGATATATTAATAATCTGAAACCCTGACTCTCACTTTATTGACACAAAGTTCCTTTATAAAAATTAAACTACCCCAAAATTCAATACGTTTATTGTTAGTTTGCTTTCCGTATCCAGTATGTGGCGGGGTGGGTGGGGGTGGGGGTGGGGTCGGGGGATGGGTGCTTGGGGACGGTGTGTGGCATGGAGTGAGTGAATAGCAGTTGGAGTTTTGTTTCCGATTTGTGGGAACTAACTGATCAGTAACTATGAGCAAACAGATTTCTTTTTTATATGAACAGTTCTGAATGGCGCTACTTTTCTTCCACGTTTCCTCTTTACTTTTGTACTGTGGTATGCATGTCGGGCGCTCTCTATTGGCTGCCTGTTGCAATGGATAATGTGCATTTTGAAAGTCAGATCGTGCATATGTAACGTATTCAGAAACGTCTCCTAAAGTTATTTCTTTCATTCTGCAATTGGACACTTGAATCTTCACAGGTTCAGCTTCAATGCTAACCAATCAGATTGTGCATATCAGCAAGGACTGAACAGGCTGGGCCATTTTCTTTAATCCGTGTCCACTGGTTACCGACCCTCCGACCAGTGGAAAAGGTTTCTGCCAATTGTCTCGATCATAACCCTTCATATCTTTGAGAGCTGGAGGAAACAATTGCTGTGTCGCCACTTTAGGGACAGTGAACTTCATAGATTTATAGAGAAAAATATTGCACAGTAATTCTATTCGTTTTGATGCATCATCCCTACTATCATAGAATCATTGAATGTTACAACACAGAAGGAGGCCATTCGGCCCATCGTGCCTATGCCGGCTCTTTGAAAGTGCGAAACCATTAGTCCCACTTCCTCCTGCTTTTCCCCAAAGCATTGCGATCTTCTCCCCCTCGAGTATTTATCCACTTCCCTTTTGAAAGTTACCATTCAATCTGCTTCCACCACCATTTCAGGCAGTGCATTCCAGATCATAATAACTCGATGGGTAAAAACAGTTCTTCTCATCTCACCTCCGGCTTTTTTGCCAATTACATTAAATTCTGCGTCCCTCCTGCCAGTGGAAGCAGTTTCTCCTTATTTACTCTCTTAAAACACTTCATGGCTTTGAACACCTCCATTAAATATCCCCTTCATCTTCTCTGCTCCAAGGGGAACAATCCCAGCTTCTCCAATCTCTCCACATAACTGAAGTCCCTCATCCCTGGTTCCATTCCAGCAAATCTCCTCTGCACCATCTTATACACCTTACAATTTTCTGAAACAATCCATTGCTCCTGAAGAACTCTGAACGGTTTTTGTGAGACGTGAGAATGGATGGCACAAATCAAAGCTTTTTCTTTCTATTTTTGCTGTAACACGTTGGAGTTTAAATAGTTTCAAATTATCACTGTAAAGATATGTTGTTTTCCTTCCTTTCTTCTTTCCTTCATCTTCATTTCTTCCAGTTACACTCTAAAATAAGATTAATTTATACTCTATATATAGATATAGACGTTTTTCGTCAAAGAGACAATAAAATATTCCTGCGCTTGAAGGCAAATTGAAATATATTATATATTTAACATGCAAAATATGTAATGCGAGATAGGTATCTAAAAACCCCGGTGGTCATTGTCTCGGCAATTAATTGTGTCGAGTCCGCTCGTTGTTTGGAAATTAAATTCGGATGCCGAGTCAACATATGAACCGTGGACTTTTTCATTCTGGTCACGGAGCCAGATCAACAAGCTGCGCATGCCCAGCATTTGCTTTTATCCTTTCCAATTTGAACTTCTCTTTCCGGTGGTGGATTAAAGAGTGCACCGCCTTGTGGATGCTCAGCACATTGCGCTACATCGAATTACATGGAATAAACAGCACAGAAACGGCCATTCGGTCCAACTGGTCCGTGCCGGTGTTTTGCACCACACCTGCCACCTCCCAATCTTCTTCATCTAACCCTATCAGCAAAACCTTCTGTTCCTTTCTCCCTCATGTACTTATCTAGAATCGCCTAAAATGCACCCATGCTATTCGCCTCAACTGCTCCCTGTGGTAGTGAGTTCCACATTCTCACGACTCGCTGGGTAAAGGAGTTTCTCCTATATTCCCGATTGGATTGATCAGAGACTATCTTATATTTATGGCCCCTAGTTTTGTTCTGTAGTTGCAACACCGGAGAAGAAAGAGTGGATGTTTATTGAGCAACAGGGAGGGAAATCGGAAGCAATGAAGAATTTGCAAACAATATATTCTTTTCACCTCCACACCAAGCCAATTTCAATTAACTGATCTATTTTTAATGAATTCCATGTTTTATTATCGCTGCTTTATTATTTTAAACGCGAATATAAATGTTGTTCATTGTGCTAGTTCCTGCACGGATAGGTGGACAGGAAGTTGGAGAGTTATCAATGATCGTTATGTATTGCGCCCCAATACCAGCTGTATTTGCATACGATTACAGACGAGAACAAAATAACTTTGATGTGTTGAGCTGTGTTGCTACGATCAGTATTTCTGCTTTCCAATTCAATTCATTCGATATCATATTAAGCAAAACGGAAATATGACAAATGAAAGTTTCCACATTACCTGTTAATAAGTCAAATATCTATGGCATGTTTTGCATAATACCGATTCAGTGATGTATCTCTATATTGTTTCCATATAAGTTTGTGGGCATGTATATCTGGGCCAATGTATGCATCTAACTATCAATCCACATAGTGCATGAAACACCAATTTGTTATGCTGGACGGGAGCTACGTCGGTAGGCAGAGAGATAAATAGGTGGATAGGGACAGACAGATATTTGACTATTACTGCGCACTGAACTCCACAGAGGCACGGAGCTGGGCTGACACTGCATAAAAAATGTCAGAGCGTCACTCAACATATCAGCTTTAGGATAACAGTGTGATCAGGGACCAGTCTCAGCTAGTCCATATATTTGTGATCGTTTTTTTATCCATTCTCAGGATGTGGGCGTCGCTGGCAAGGCCATCGTTTATTGCCCGTCGAAGTTGCGCTTAAGAAGTTGGTGGTGAGCCGCCTTCTTTTTCAACCGCTCCAGTTCGTGCAGTGAAGGTGCTCCCATATTGCTGTTAGGCAGCGAGTTCCAGGTTTTGATCCAAAGACGATGGAAGATCTGCCGATATATGTCCAAGTCGGGATGGTCTGTGACTTGGAGGGGAACTTGGAGGTGATTTTGTTCAAATGAACCCGCTGCCCTTGTCCATCTAGATGGTAGAGATCGCGGGTTTGGGAGGTGCTGCCGGAGAAGCCTTGGCGAGTTGCTGCAATGCATCCTGAAGATGTTCCACACTGAAGCCACAGTCGGCCGATGGTGGCGGGAATTATTGTTTAACGTGGGGGATGATTAAACATTGCACGACACAGAATGTTACAGCTCACAAACAGGCCATTTGGGCCAACTGGTCCATGCCGGTGTTTATTCTTCACACTTCCAATTTCATCTATCCCCTATCAGCATATCCTTCTATTCCTTTCTCCCTCGTGTATTTATCGAGCTTCCCCTTAACTCCATCTGTGTTATTCATCTTAACTAACCCATGCGGTTTTGTTAAGCTACCGTTCGAAGAGAAATAGTCTTAAATATTAAATCATGGAATGAAGGACAGACTCATAAAGAGACATAACTGTAATCCTCTTTCATTCACTCTTTCTCTCCTTTCTCTCTTTCTCTCTTCTAGTTTCATTCTTTCTACCTCTGATTTTCTCTTTTCCTCCGTCTTTTTCTCTCCCAGTCTAACTTCCTCAACATCAAACAGAACAGTATTATATGTTTCTATTCGGTTCCATATCCCACTCTTATTATTTCTCTCTTGCTCATTCTGTCTTTGCATCCCCTTTTCGATCTCAATTTTTCTCTTCCTCTTTCTCTCTATTGTTTGACATTCCCTCTTTCTATCAATGTCTGTCTCTGTGTCCATCTTAAATTTCCATCTTTCTTTCTCTATCTGTCTTTCGCTCTCTGTCTCTCCCGCCTTGTTTTTCAATGTGTCTGAATTTCACTTGGTTTCTCTGTCCGAATCTCACCGAGGGTCCATTTTGCACCCTCGATAAACTTGAGCTTATCCAAAACGCTGCTGTCCGTAAGGTAACTCGTACCAAGCCCCATTAACTCATCACCTGTCCTCGCTGACCTATTTGGGCTCCCCGTCGGGCAACGCCTCGATTTCAAAAATCTCATCCTTGTTTACAAATCTCTTCATGTCCTCACCACCACCACCAACACTTCCCCCCTATCGCTGCGACCGTCGCCAGCCTTACATCCCGCCGTGATCTCTGTGCCCCTCCAATTCTTGTCTATTGCGCATTCCCGAGTTTAATCGTTCCACCATTGACCGCCGTGCCTTCAGCTGCCTCGGCCCGAAGCTCTGGAATTCCCTCCCTAAACCTCTCCGCCTCTCTGTATATTTCTCCGCTTTTACGACGCCCCTTGAAACCTACCTCTTTCACCAAGCTTTTGATCACCTGTCCTAATATCTCCTTATGTGGGTCGGTGTGAAATTTTGTTTTATAACGCTCCTGTGAAGCGCCTTGGGACGTTTTACCACATTAAAAGCGCTATATAAATGCAAGTTGTTGTTGTTGTGCTTCCTCTCTATCTCTTTCTCTGTTCCGCAAATTCTACCCGCAGCATAACAGCAAGATATCTAAATATCCTTATCTCCATTTCACTACTTTTACCTCTCCTCTTTCCTCGGCCTCTTGTCTTCAACATTCCTACTGCAGAACAGCACATCCGTGACAATCTTCTGATATCTCACTTTCTCTCTCTGGTTCTGTCTCTCTTTATCTCCATTTCTGCCTCTCTCTCTCCCGTGCAGCCAATAAAACGGCGAAATTGAAATGTTATTTTATTCACAGAACTCAGACACTGTGACATCGATAGAAAATAACACAAACCAAAAACGGTACACGTGTGTTCGATTGGAGGATTGTGAAGTAGAAATTAGCTGTTTCACCACATACAGAGGTTTAACTGTTGGAGGTTTACGGTTCATTGACCAGCGATGATGTGCTTTGTACGCAGCTTGGCAATGATGAGGGAACCGCACTGTCCCGCTGCAGGAAGCGACGGGTTGATCTCTCTGTTTGGTGGAAAGATAAGTTTACTTTCATTTAAAAAGTTGTGAATGAGGAGCGCGTTCAGGGAAGCTGAACGGTTCATGTGAAATCCCCTGATTCGCCACTTGAACAGAGATTTCTATCCCCGACCGTGGGCATCACTCCAGGCCCTCGCGTTTCGTCTGAATTCTCTCCTTCCTTAATAAAGCTCAGCTATTTCTTAAACAATAATCTTTTCATTGAACTCTTTCTCAGGAAAAAAAAGAGTTTAATGTTGTAATCGCGGCAGCTTGTTTACGCACAACAAGATCCCACAGACAGCAATGTGTGAATCAACCAATAATCCTTTGGTGGAGAGTTGAATATTGGCCAGGTCACCGAGGAACTCCCCTGCTTTTTATACAATGGTGAATGTAGTTTCTTCATGTCCATTGGAGAGCGCTGATGTGGCCTCGGTTCAACGTCTCATCCGAAAAACGGCTCCTCCGACAGTATAGCGCTCGCTCAGTCCTGGCTCCGAAACGTCAGCCTGGATTCAGTGCTCAAGTCTTTCGAGTGGGGCTTAGAACCGACAAACTTCCGACTCAGAAGTGGACAGTGCGACCCACTGAGCCAAGCTAGACACCTTGCTATGCGCCTGGCAATCTGATTTCCTTCGCTTTATTTAATCAATTGTGGAGCAATCATCTCGACAAAATAGCTTCCTATTCAGGTAATTGAAAAAAAAATCCTCAGCAGAAAGCTATGATTATATTTTGTAAAAAAAGCAACAATAACGTGACATATTTAAAACCGGATTGCAGTAAACACCGTATTTAAAAAATAGCCGTATTCAGATCCCAGCTGTTGATGCAAACCCCTTTTCTATCTGGAGCAGAATCTCAAGACCGCCCTGTTCGGTTAGAAACAGGAAGCTGGTTTTTGTACGAGGCTGCCTGCAGTTTGAGTCACTGTGAGCTCAGCGCACAGTAATACACGGCGTTATCAGTCAGCTCCAAGGCAGAGATGGTCAGACTGGTGAATCCGTCCGCTTTTGTCAGCACTGAAGAGAACCGTTCTCCGAGATTATCTGCTTTATATTTCTTACCACCAGTAAATCTGTGCAGGAGATATTGCGGTCCTTTCCGTGGATGTTGTCGGTACCAAAGCAGGTTATAGTCTGAGTAGCTTGTGGAATAAGTGCAGTTTAATGTCACGGTCGCTCCTTCTTTACGCTTTAATAAAGGCACCGTCTGTGTCACACTGTTACCATTAACCAGGACCGCTGCAATAGTCAAAACAAATGTAAACATTAAATCAGAGGAAAACAAAGATTAAGATGCATTTTTTTCTATTCACTGTACAAAAATACTCACCCGGGAACAAAATAAAAAGTGTACTCAGCAAAAATATCCCCACTAACATGAGAGCCATTGCCTGAGCTGAGCTGTGTCGCCGCTTTCTTGTGAGAATCTTTCCTTGGATATGAGAGAGAAACTATCCGTCGATAACCCACTGCAAAACATAAGGTGCAGCTGGAATTAAAAGCTGGTGAAACGTCATCTTCAGGGGTCAGAGAAGGCGTGGACAAGAGAGCACATGACGTCAGAAATCTTCACCCGCTGATCCGACGGGTTGACATGCAATCTGATTGGGAGCAACTGAACACTAACGCACACCTTTTAAGGAAAGAAAAGCAAAATACTGCGGATTCTGGAAATCTGAAATAAGAACAGAAAATGCTGGAAATACTCAACAAGTCAGGCGGCATCTGTGGAGAGAGAAGAACAGAGTTAACGTTTCAGGTGGATGGCCTTTCGTCAGAACCTCCTTATCAGGAAACATTTGGAAAACATCAGTGTTCTCCTCAATGTTATGAGTCGGTGAATAACATGGATCTGATTCTCGGCAGTTCATAGACTGATACAAGAAAGAAGGAGGTAATTCGGCCCATCGTACCTGTGCTTGTCACTCATTTAGGGAGCTTTCTGCAGACCGAACTGATACCGAATGTATCTCCGCCGTTCACTTCATTTCCTGCCGAATGAGGCAACAGGTCGTGGACACAGAATGAGAACTGGTTTTATATTTCGTTCCCTAAGGTTGAAGGTTAAGGTGCGCATTTAATAAACAGGGATTGGAAGTACCGTCCCATCAAACCTCTTATTATGGAATTATCAGCACGATTATTGTTATTAATAATGAACATTGACATTCCTGTTCTGTATTGTCATTTCAATTGTTGTTAATTTGCTTGTTTTTACACCGACACTGTTCTGTGATAAGTACCGATAGTTGCTGTTTCTCTTCACACTGCCCGCAATCCTGTTGACCTGGTCACATTCCGGCACTGTATTTGTAAGAGGCTCCATCTGGGTCCTGTCGCTGTGTCTCTAAGCCTGCAGTAATATAACGTGCTATCAGACCGCCGCAGGCCGGTGACGATGAAATTCCCCTCACTTTTCGAAGCGTGGACAGATGCCTAGAATCGAGCCACTGACGCCTCCGCTTTACAAAAATCCCCATCAGTGGAGCTGTCGGTCGGGAATGTGGGGCATTTCTGCCGTGCCTTAAGTTCCATTTCATAGTATCATAGTGGGTACATCACAGGAGAAGGCCACGAGTCCCACCCTGTCTATGCCGGCTCTTTGAAAGAGCAGTCCAATAAGTCCCATTGCCCTGCTCTTTCCCCATAGCCCTGTAAATTTTTACCCTTCAGGTATTTCTTCAATTCATTTTGGAAGTTACTATTGAATCTGCTGCCACCAGTGCATTCCAGATCAATACAATTCGCAGCGTAAATAAAGTTTCCTCATGTTGCCTCTCGATCTTTTGCTCGCCGCCTTAAATCTGTGTCCTCTGGTTATCGAGCCTTCTGCCACTGCAAGTAGTTTCTTCTTATTCACTCTGTCAATACTGTTCGTGATCCTTCCTAAAGTGTGGTGCCCAGAATTGAACATAACACTCCAGATGAGGCGGAACCAGTGTTTTATAATACTATATCATACATCCCTTGCTTTTGTACTCCATGCCTCTATCAATAAAGCCCGGGACACCATAAGCTTTTTTAACAGAGTTCTCAGCTTGTCCAGCCAACTTCAAGGATTTGTGCATCTGCACCCCCAATATCTCTGTGTTCCTGCACTCCCGTTAGGCGGAGGGAGGGGACCATGGAAATCTGTCAAGGAGGAGAAGGCTCCCGTGGCCCTGGACTGTGAAGGAAGAAAGGCATTCTGACCCCAGGAGTGTGGACCACCCTGCCGGCCGATAGGGGTTCGCCACATCATTCGGTACCAGGCCTGATTTCAATCTCACAGTATGTCGTTGCCTCTGAATGTCCTCGGGGAACTACGGATGGGCAGTAATTACAGCCATATCAGGAATCGAGCCCGCCTGATTATCACTCCATTGAAATTAGCGGAACAAAATCCGGCGGGTTCTGTTCTGGGCGTTCCAACCATTCCGGCGGATCTCCTTTGCTGTGCCCCATCCGGGCGATGCTTAAAGCCCAGGGGGGAAAAGCTAAATGCTAGCCCAGAATGCAGCTAACATAGCACTTATGTGCAAAAATTTAGCTGGGTAGATTTTCACCTGTTTCCCGCGCCCTCAATTATCGGCTCGGCCCTGACTCATGTAGAAACAACATAAGGACAGAGTTCAAATACCCAGTGGCCTGCTCCTGTGCTGGAATATTCTATGGTTCTACAGTCCACGATCACAGGACAATGGTATACTATCTCATTCTTTCCCGGAACTTTCAGATGTGCAAGTCCACTCCACACTCTTCCCTTCCTCCAACAGTCTACGAGATTTTAACGCCCAAATTTGTTCTCACTTTATCACCAATTGTTGATCCAGCAAGTATTCTCTTCTCTTCCCTTTAAAAGAATGAATGTCACTTTGGGCCTTCTACCTCAATCTAAACACCAATGGGTGCTTGGACGCGAATGGGAAGTGAGCCTCCTCCAAGATTATGTTGACATGTACATTTTTTCAGTGGATTACTCCTATCACAACCGACTGATTAAAGCATATCCTGAGTGGGAGTCCGAACAATAGACACGGTTTTCTGCCTACTCCGAAAGTTGGCCTCAGCTGTTTCTCCCAGTGACCTGAAGTGTGTGCCGTCGCAGTTCAAAGAAAGAATGAAAGAAGGAAAGAAAGAAAAAACAGCAAGCATTTGTATTGTACTAGTGCCAGGACAATTCAAATAATCTAATTTTATGCTCTAGTTTGTGCATTGACCAAGACGAGAATCTGACTAGAAAGCGGAAATGATGGTCCAGTACTTGGAGAGTTAATCCAAAACAAAGTGTGCAGTGAGCTCAGCTGCTGCAAATGGCTGAGTGCAACAGTGCCCCATCTGTAATATCATTGATTGGTTGTCATGGCGTAGAATAATGTGTTTAAGCAGAAAATATAAACGCATCAATTGTTGGAATGATGAAGCACAGAAGGAGGCCCTTCAGGCCATAATGCCCGTGCCGGCTTTTGAAAGAGCTGTCCAACTAGTCCCACACACCTGCTCTAACCCCAAAGCCCTGAAATTTTCTACTTTTCAAGTATATATCCAATGACCTTTTGAAAGCTTCTCTTGAATCTGCTTCCACCAGCCTTCCAGGCGGTGTCCAAAACATTATTACTCGATGTATGAAAAAAAAAATGTCTTCTCCTCCCTGCATTTTTTTGCAAATTACCTCAAATATTCTCCTGGTTTACAATCCTCCTACCAATGGATTCAGTTTCTCCTTATTACTCTTTGAAACTCCTTCATAATTTTGAACATTTCTATTAAATCTCCACTTAACCTTCTCTGCTCTAAGGAGAAAAAACCCAGCTTCTCCAATCTCTCCACATAACTGAAGTCCCTCATCACTGGTACCATTTTTTATAAGTCTTCTCTGCAGCATCTCCAAGGCCTTGACATCCCTCCTAGAGTGTGCTGCCGAATACGAAAGCTGAGGCCTAACCAGTGATTTATAAAGGTTGAGCATCCGTATACTAAGCTTTGCCCCGTTCAACACCAAATGCATTTGAATGCCAACCCTCTTATAAAGCAAGCAGATATATTAATAATCTGAATCCCTGAATCTCCCTTTATTGACACAAAATTCCTTTATTATAATAACAAAACCCCAAAAACCATTACTTTTTTGATAGTTTGCTTTCTGTATCCAGTATATGGTGGGGTGGGTGGGTGGTGGGTGGTGGTGGTGGCGGTGGGGGTTGCGGGGTGGGGGTAGAGCGGTGTGCGGCGTGGAGTGAGTGAATAGCAGTTGGAGTTTTGTTTCCGATTTGTGGGAATTAACTGGTCAGTAACGATCTGCAACCAGATTTCTTTGTAATATGAACAGTTCTGGATGGCGCTAATTTCCTTGTACGTTTCCTCTCTACTTATGCCTGTCGGGCGCTCTCTATTGGCTGCCTATTGCTATGGATAATGTGCATTTTAAAAGTAGATCCTGCCTATGTAACGTATTTAGAAACGTCTCCTAAATTTATATATTTCACTGTGCAATTGGACACTTGAATCTTCACAGGTTGTACGCTCCGTTGCTAACCGATCAGATTATAACTATCAGCAAAGACTGAACAGGCTGGGTCCTTTTATTTAATCCGTGTTCAATAGTTACCCACCCTCCTACCAGTGGAAACACTTTCTGCCTATACACTCGATCAATCCCCTTCATATCTTTCAGTGCTGTAGGAAACAATTGCTGTGTCGTCAATTTAGGGACAGTAAACTTGATAGATTTATACAGCAAAATGTTGGATAGGAATTCAATTCTTATTTATGCATTACCCCTAATATCATCGAATCATTGAATGTTACAACACAGATGGAGGTCATTCGGCCCTTCGTGCCTATGCCGGGTCTTTTAAAGAGCGATCCAATTCGTCCCACTTCCCCCTGCTTTTCCCCACAGCACTGCTATTTTCTCCCCTTCGAGTAATTATCCACTTCACTTCTGCAAGTTACCATTCAATCTGTTTCCACCACCATTTCAGGCAGTGCATTTCCTGATCATAATAACTCGCTGGGGATTTAAAAAATTCTCCTCATCTCACCTCTGGCTCTTTTGCCAATTACCTTAAATTCTGCGAAGCTCCTGCGAATGGAAACAGTTTCTCCTTACTTACTCCATAAAACCCTTCATGACTTTGAACACCTCTATGAAATCTCCCCTTAACCTTCGCTGCTTTATGGAGAACAACCCCAGCTTCTCCAGTCTGAAGTCCCTCATCCCTGGTTCCATTCTAGTAATCTCCTCTGCACCTTCTTCTATTTCTTAAAATTTTCTGTCCACCGATACCGCAATCCGAAATAATCCATTGTTCCTGAAGAACTCTGAGTGGTTTTTGTGAGACGTGAGAATCGATGGCACAAATCAAAGCTTTTTCTTTCTATTTTTGCTGTCACACTTTGGAGTTTAAATAGTTTCAAATTATCACCGTAAAGATATGATTTCTTCCTTCCTTTCTTCTTTCCTTCATTTTCATTTCTTCCAGTTACACTGTAAAATAAGATTAAATTATGGAATATATATAGACGTTTCACTTCAAAGAGACAATAAAGTATTCCTGCACTTGAAGGCAAATTAAAATATATTACATATTTTACATGCAAAATATGTAATGCGAGATCGGTATCCACAGACCCCGGTGGTCATTGTCTCGACAATTAATTGTGTTGAGTTCGCTCGTTATTTGGAAATTAAATTCTGATGCCGAGTCGAAATATGAGGCGGGGACTTTTTCATTGTGGTCACGGAGCCCGATCAACAAGCTGCGCATGCCCAGCATTGGCTTTTCGAATTTCCAATTTGAACTTCTCTTTCCGGTCGTGGTTTAAAGACTTGCACCGCCTTGTGGATGCTCAGCACATTGCGCTACATAGAATTACATTCGGCCCAACTGTTCCATGCCGGTGTTTATGCTCCACACCAGCCTCCTCCCAACACTCTTCATCTAACCCTATTAGCATAACCTTCTGTTACTTTCTCCCTCATGTACTTATCAACTTCGCCTAAAATGTACCCCTGCTATTCGCCTCAACTACTCCCTGTGGTAGTGAGTTCCACATTCTCATGACTCGCTGGGGAAAGGAGTTTCTCCTGAATTCCCCATTGGATTTATTAGTGACTATCTGATATTTATGGCCCCTAGTTTTGGTCACTAGTTGCAACACCGGAGAAGAAAGAGTGGATGTTTAATGAGCAACAGGGAGGGAAATCGGAAAGAATGAAGCATTTACAAACAATATATTCTTTTCCCCTCCACACGAAGCCAATTTTAATTAAATGCTCTATTTTCACGGAAGTTCCATGTTTTATTATCGCTACTTTATTATTTTAAACGCGAATATCAATGTTGTTCATTGTGCTAGTAGCTACAAGTATAGGTGGACAGGAAGTTGAAGAGGTACCAATGATCATTATATATTGCGCCCTAATACCCGCTGTATTTACACATTGTTACAGACCAGAACAAAATCACTTTGATGTGGTGAGCTGTGATGCTGAGATCAGTATTTCGGCTTTCAAATTCAATTCATTCAATAATATTATATGAAGAAAAACGGAGGTATGACAAATGAAATTTTCCAATTCCCTATTTAGAAGTCAAATATCTATGGTATGTTTTGCATAATACCGATGCAGTGATGTTTCTATATATTGTTTCCATATACGTTTGCGTGCATGTATATCTGGGCCAATGTATGCATCTCACTATCAATCCACATAGTGCATGAAACACCAATTTGTTATACTCGGGGGTGGCTACGTAGATAGGCAGAGAGATAAATAGATAGATAGGGACAGACAGGTATTGGACTATTACTGCGCTCTGAGCTCCACAGAGACACGGAGCTGGGCTGATGCTGCACAAAAACTGTCAGATCGTCGCTCAACATATCAGCTTTAAGAAAACATTGTGATCAGGGACGAGTCTCATCTCGTCCGTATATTTGTGATCATTTTTTTAATCCATTCTCGGGATATGGACGTCGCTGGCAAGGCCATCGTTTATTGCCCGTCCGAATTGCGCTTGAGACGGTGTGGTGAGCAGCCTGCTTTTTCAACGGCCTCTGTGCTTTTAGTGAAGTTGCACCCAGAGTGCTGTTAGGCAGCGAGTTTCAGGTTTTGAGCCAACGACAATGAAAGGACGGACGATATATGTCCAAGTCGGGATGGTGTTTGACTTGGCTGGAAACTTGTAGGTGATGGTGTTCCAATCCACCCGCTGGCCTTGTCCTTCTAGATGGTAGAGGTCGCGGGTGTGGGAGGTGCTGTCGTCGAAGCCTTGGCGAGTTGCTGCAATGCATCCTGTCGATGTTCCACACTGCAGCCACAGCAGTCCGATGGTGGCTGGAGTTATTGTTTAACGTGGTGGATGATTACACATTGTACGACATAGAATGTTGCAGCTCAGAAACAGACCATTTGGGCCAACTGGTCCATGCCGGTGTTTATTCTCCACATTTCCTATTTCATCTAACCGTATCAGCATATCCTTCTATTCCTTTCTCCCTCGTGCATTTATCTAGCTTCCCCTTAAATGCATCGACGTTATTCGTCTTAACCACCCCATGCGGTTTTGTTAAGCTGCCGTTCGAAGAGAAATAGTGTTAAATATTAAATCATGGAAATAAGGGCAGACTCATAAAGAGACATAACTGTAATCCTCTTTCATTCACTCTTTCTCTCCTTTCTCTCTCTCTCTCTGTACGTCTTTCATTCTTTCTACCTCTGTTTTTCCTTTTTTCCCTCCTTGTTTCTCTCTCCCAGTCTCACTTCCTCAACATCTAACAGAAAAGTATTTTATGTTTCTATCCCTTTCCATGTCCTACTCTTATTATTTCTCTCTTGCTCATTCTATCTTTGTATCCCTTTTTTCGATCCCTATTTTTCTCTCCCTCTTTTTCTATTTGTTCGACACTCCCTCTTTCTATCAATGTCTGTCTCTGTCTCCATTGTTTCTGTCTATCTTCACTTTCAATCTTTCTATGTCTTTCTGTCTGTCGCTCTCTGTCTCTCCCGCCTTCTTTTTCAAAGTGTCTGCATTTCACTCCATTTCTCTGTCCGGATCTAACAGAGGACCCATCTTACACGCTCTATAAACTTCAGCTCATTCAAAACGCTGCTGCTCTTAAGCTAACTCGCACCAAGCCCCATTCACTCAACACCCCGGTGCTCGCTGACCTATTTTGGCTCCCGGTCCGGCAACGCCTCGATTATAAATATCTCATCCTTGTTTTCAGATCTCTCCATGTCCTCATCACCCCCACTCCCTCACGATCTCCGTGATCTCCGGCAGCCCTACATCCCTCCGAGATCTCTGCGCTCCTCCAATTCTTGTCTATTGCGCATTCCCAATTTTAATCGTTCTACCATTGACCGCCGTGCCTTCAGCTGCCCAGGCACTAAGCTCTGGAATTCCCTCCCTAAACCTCTCCGCCTCTCTACATCTTTCTCCTCTTTTACGACGCTCCTTGAAACCTACCTCTTTGACCAAGCTTTTAATCACCTGTCCTAATATCTCCTTATGTGGGTCGGTGTTAAATTTTGTTTGTAACACTCCAGTGAAGCGCCTTGGAACGTTTTACTACATTAAAGGCGCTATACAAATGCAAGTTGTTGTTGTTGTGCTCCTTCTCTATCTCTTTCTCTGTTCCGCAAATTCTACCCGCAGCATAACAGCAAGATATCTGAATATCTTTATCTCCATTTCACGACGTTTACCTTTCCTCTTTCCTGCAGAACAACATACCTGTGACAATCTTCTTATCTCTCTCTCTCTCTAGTTATGTCTCTCTTTCTCTCTATTTCTGCCGCTCTCTCTCCTTTGCAGCCAATAAAACGGTCCTCAGGCAAAATTGAAATGTTATTTTAATCACAGAACTCAGACACTATTTACAGTGACATCGATAGAAAATAACACAATCTGAAAACAGTACACATGTATTCGATTGGAGAATTGTGAAGTAGAAATTTGCTGCTCCACCACATACAGAGGTTTAACTGTTGGAGGTTTACAGTTCATTGACCCGCGATGAATTGCTGTGTGCGCAGCTTGGCAGTGATGAGAGATCCGCGCTGTGCTGCTGCAGGAAGCGACGGTTTGATCTCTCTGTCTGATGGAAAAATGAATTTACTTGCTTTTAAAGATTTGTGAACAAGGAGCCCGTTCAGGGAAGCTGAATGGTTCAAGTGAAACACCCTGATTCGCCACTTGAATAGACATTTCTATCCCCGACCGTGGACATAACTCGAAACCCTCACGTTTCGTCTGAACTTCCTCCTTCCTGAATATAACTCAGCTATTTCTTAAACAAAAATCTTATCAGTGAACTCTTTCTCAGGATTTAATGTTGTAATCGCGGCAGCATGTTTGCGCACAGCAAGATCCCACATACAGCAATGTGCTAATCAACCAATAATCCCTTCGTTGAGAGTTGAATATTGACGAGGTCACCAAGGAACTCCCCAGATTTTTATCCAATAGTGGCCGCAGTTTCTTTCTGTCCACCTGAGAGCGCGGACATGGCCTCGGTTTAACGTCTCATCCGAAAAACAGCATCTCCGACAGTATAGCGCTCCCTCAGTACTGGCTCGGAAATGTCAGCCTGGATTCTGTGCTCAATTCTTTCGAGTGGGGCTTGGAATCCACGAACTTCCGACTCAGAAGTCGAGAGTGCGACCCACTGAGATGCGCCAGATACCTTGCTTCATTTGAATCAATTGTGGAGTAAACACCTGGACAAAATAGGTTCCTATTCGGGTAATTTGAAAAGAAATCCTCAACGGAAAGCTATGATTATATTTTGTAAAAAAGTAACAGTAACGTGGCTTATTTAAAACCGGATTGCGGAAGACGCCGTATTTATAGAATAGCCGTATTAAGATCCCAGCAGGTGATGCAAACCTCTTTATTTCTGGAGCAGAATCTCAAGATCGCCCTGTTTTGGTAGAAACAGGACATTGGTTTTTGTCCGAGGCTGCCTGCAGTTTGAATCACTGTGAACTAAGCGCACAGTAATACACGGCGTTATCAGTCAGCTCCAAGGCAGAGATGGTCAGACTGGTGAATTTGTCCGCTTTTTTCAGCACTGAAGAGAACCGTTCTCCGAGATTATCTGCCTTATATTGGTCACCTTCACTATCTCTCTGCAGGAGATACTCCGGTCCTTTCTGTGGATGTTGTCGGTACCAATTCAGGTAGTAGTATGCGAAGCTTGTGGAATAAGTGCAGTTTAATGTCACGGTCGCTCCTTCTTTACGCTTTAGTAAAGGCACCGTCTGTGTCACAATGTTACCATTGACAAGGACCGCTGCAATAGTCAAACAAGTGTAAACTTGAAGTCAGAGGAAAGTAAAAGATTAAGATGCATTTTTTTTCCTGTAACTGAAGAAAAATACTCACCCGGGAACAAAATAAATAGTGTCCTCAGCAAATTTATCCACACCAACATGAGAGCCATTGCCTGAGTTGAACTGTGTCACCGCTTTCTTGTGAGAAACTTTCCTTGGATATGAGTGAGAAAGTGTCGGTCTATAACCCACTGCGAAACACAAGGTGCAGCTGGAATTAAAAGCTGGTGAAACGTCATCTTCGGGGCGAAGAGAAGGCGTGGACAAGCGATCACATGACATCAGACATCTTCACCCATTGATC
Source organism: Heptranchias perlo (assembly GCF_035084215.1). Classification (NCBI taxonomy): domain Eukaryota; kingdom Metazoa; phylum Chordata; class Chondrichthyes; order Hexanchiformes; family Hexanchidae; genus Heptranchias; species Heptranchias perlo. The sequence continues at coordinate 1,254,164 of NW_027138407.1, forward strand.
AGACAGGTTGACATGCAATCTAATTGGGAGGATCTGAAAACTGACGCACACCTTATAAGGAAAGAAAAGCAAAATACTGCGGATTCTGGAAATCTGAAATAAGAACAGAAAATGCTGGAAATACTCAACAAGTCAGGCGGCATCTGTGGAGAGAGAAGAGCAGAGTTAACGTTTCAGGTGGATGGCCTTTCGTCAGAACCTCCTTATAAGGAAACATCTGGAAAACATCAGTGTTGCCCACTATGTGCTGAGCAGGTGAATAACATGGATCTGACTCTCGGCAGTTCACAGACTGATACAAGACTGAAGGAGGCCATTCGGCCCATCGTACCTGTGCTTGTCATTCACTTAGGGATCTTTCTGCAAACCAAACTGATACCGAAAGTGTCCCCGCCGCTCAGTTCAGTTCCTGCCGACTGAGGCAACAGACCGTGGACACAGAATGAGAGCTGGTTTTATATTTCTTTCCCTAAGATTGAAGTTTAAGGTGCGCATTTAACAAACAGGGATTGGAAGTACCGTCCCATCAAATCTCTTATTATCAAATTAACAGCAGGATTATTGTTATGAATAATTAACATTAACATTCCTGTTCTGTATTGTAAGTTCAATTGTTGTTGATTTGCCTGTTTTTACACCGACAAGCTCCTGTGATAAGTACCGACAGTTCCTGTTTCCCCCACACTGCCCGCTATCCTGTTGACCTGGTCACATTCCGGCAGTGCATTTGTAAGAGGCTCCATCTGGGTCCTGTCACTGTGTATCTAAGCCTGCAGTAATATAACGTGCTATCAGACCGCCGCAGGCCGCTAACGGTGAAATTCCCCTCACTTTTCGAAGAGTCGAGATATGCATAAAATCGAACCACTGACCCCTCTGCTCGATAAAAAGCCCCATAAGTAGAGTTGTAGGTCGGGAATGTGGGGTCTTTGTCCGGGGCCTTACGTCCCCGTTCATGGTATCATAGCCCAATCCACACTCTTCACTTCCTCCGACAGCCGACGCGCTTTTAGACCTAAATTTGTTCTCACTTTATCACCAATTGTTGACCGAGCGAGTCTTCACTTCCCTTTAAAACGGGGAATGGCACTCAGTAAGCACTTTGGGCCTTCTACCTCAATCTAAACACCAGTGTGTGACTGGAAGCGAGTGGACACCCAAACAATAGACACAGTTTTCTGCCTACGCCGAAAGTAGGTCTCAGTTGTTTCTCCAACTGACCTGAAGTGTGCGCCGTAGAAGTTAAAAGAAAGATAGAAGGATAGAAAAAATGTAAGAAGGAAAGAAAGAAGGAAGGACAAAAAAAGGCAAGATTTTGTGTCGTGCTATTGCCAGGACAATTCAAATAATCTAGTTTCGTGCTCTAGTTTGTGCATTTATCCAGACGAGAATCTGACTTGAAAGCGGATATGGTGGTCCAGTACTTGGAGAGTTAATCCAAAACAGAGTGTGCAGTGAGCTCAGCTGCTGCAAATAGCTTAGTGCAACAGTGCCCCATCTGTAATATCATTGATTGGCTATCATGGCGTAGAATGACGTACCGAAGCAGAAAATATAAACGCCTCACTTTTTAGAATCATGAAGCACAGAAAGAGGCCCTTCAGCCCATCGAGCCTGTGCCGGCTTTTGAAAGAGCTTTCCAATTAGTCCCACTCACCTGCTCTAACCTCATAGCCCTTCAAATTTATCCTTTTCACGTAAATATCCAATGCCCTTTTGAAAGCTACGATTGAATCTGCTTCCACCACCCTTTCAGTCAGTGTATTCCAGATCATAATAACTCGCTGCATAAAAAAAATTGCTCTTCTCCCACCCAGATTTTTTTGCAAATTACCATAAATTTTCATCACCTGGTTACCGACCCTCCTGCCATTGGATTCAGTTTCTCCTTATTTACTCTTTCCAATTCCTTCATAATTTTGAATACCTCTCTTAAATCTCCCTTTAACCTTCTTTGCTCGAAGGAGAACAATCCCAGCTTGTCTAGCCTCTCCACATAACTGAAGTCCCTCATCTCGAGTGCCATTTTTATAAATCTTCTCTGCACCATCTCCAAGGCCTTGACATCCTTCTTAAAGTGTCGTGCCCAATATTGGACGCAATACTAGAGCTGAGGCCTAAGCAGTGATTTATGAAGTTTGAGCATCCGTTTGGTAAGCCTCACCCCGTTCAACGCCAAATGCATTTGCAACGTAACCCTCACATAAAGCAAGCAGATATATTTATAATCTGAAACCCTTAATCTCCCTTTATTGACTCAAAGCTCTTTTATGAAAATAAAAATACCCCAAATTTCATTACTTTTATTGATAGTTTGCTTTCCGTATCCAGTGTGTGGCGGGGTCGGGTGGGGGTGGCGTGGATTGAGTGAATAGCAGTTGGAGTTTTGTTTCCTATTTGTGGGAACAAACTGATCAGTAACTATGAGCAACCAGATTTCTTTTTTTATATGAACAGTTCTGGATGGCGTTACTTTCCTTGCACGTTTCTTCTCTGCCTTTCGACTGTGGTATGAATGTCGGGCGCCCTCTATTGGCTGCCTGTTGCTATGGATAATTTGCATTTTGAAAGTCAGATCGTGCATATGTGACGTATTTCGAAACGTCTCCGAATGTTACACCTTTCACTCTGCAATTGGACACTTGAATATTCATAATTTTATGCTTCGGATCTAAACGATCAGATTATACCTATCAACAAAGAATGAACGGGCTGGACCCTTTTCGTTAATCGGTGTCCACTGGTTACCTACCCTCCTACCAGTGGAAACAGTTTCTGCCGACCCACTCGATCAAACCCCTTCATATCTTTGAGTGCTGTAGGAAACAATTGCTGTGTCGTCAATTTAGGGACAGTAAACTTGATAGATGTATACAGCAAAATGTTACATAGGATTTCAATTCTTGTTTATGCATCATCGCGAATATCATTCAATGTTATAACACAGATGGAGGCCATTCGGCCCATCTTGACTATGCCGTGTCTTTTAAAGAGCGATCCAATTAGTCCCACATCCCCCTGCTTTTCCCCATAGGACTGCTACTTTATACCCTTCGAGTATTTATCCACTTCCCTCTTGCAATTTACCATTCAATCTGCTTCCACCACCATTTCAGGCAGTGCATTTCCAGATCACAACAACTCCTTGGGTAATAAAAAATTCTCCTAATCTCATCTCTGGCTCTTTTGCCAATTACCTTAAATTCTGCCACCCTCCTGATTGAGGAAACAATTTTTCCTTACTTGCTGTATTGAACCTAGCTATCAACTGATCCCGGTGGTCATTTTCTCGACAATTAATTATGTCGAGTCCGCTCTTCATTTGGAAATTAAATTCCGATGCAGAATCTATATCTGAAGCTTGGACTTTTTCATTGTGGTCACGGAGGCCGTTCAACAAGCTGCGCATGCCCAGCATTTGCTGTTTATACTTTCCAATTTGAACTTTTCTTTATCGTCGTGCATGAAACAATTGCACCGCCTTGTGGATGATCAGGACATTGCGCTACATGGAATTACAAATAACGTGCAGGAGAGAAACTGGCCATCCGACCCAACTGTTCCTTGCCGGTGTTTATGCTCCACACCAGCCTCCTTCCAACCTTCTTCATCTCACCCTATCAACATAACATTCTGTTCCTTTCTCCTGATCAAACATCATATTTATATTTTAGTCATAAGGTGCTGGGCGTAATCCGTGCTGAGCACCTTCTGATTGGAGCCCAGTAACTAAACGAGAAGAATTCCTCTGGCCTCTATGGGCAATATTAACCTAACCGGCCCGTCGGAAACTGACGGGATCGCCTGCAACGCTGGGTTTACACCCCACCCGAATTTACTCTCCATTAACTTCACCCAAACAGAGGCCGGGCGCTCCTCAGGGAAAGAAGCTCCGTGAGTGAAACTAACTGGTGTAAAAAGGGAAAAGGTGCATTCGGAACAAAGATTAAGAAAGGATGCTTGATTTTTTTTAACGTATGTAAGAACCAAACCGAATAACTCTTGGTCGGATGTTTAAAGATTCGTTGCCCCAAGATGCCGAATTAACCCGTTATGACCCATGGGGGGCGGGAGAAAAGAATTTCCCTCCCCGGGCCGTGCCCGGCTCCACCGTGGAATGGCTCCAGATTGTAACTGGATCTGCTCTGATGGAATTTTCATTTCTAAATAAGGTTGAGGCGGCTTAGGACATTTAACATCCGCGGGTTAAATAAATGCAAAATAAATATCAAACACAAGCAGAATATCGGAACTCGATCCTGCTCTGTTCACGGAGGGACCAGCAGGGAGTTCCTGGCGGTTTCAGCAACCTCTTACTCGGAGCTGATCTGAACATCGATCCATGAATTAAAGGGAAGAACAGACCATCAGAAGCAGAAAGGACAGCTTAACCGTTCCATTCATTCTGGGATCGATCTTTCGGATCGATTGGTTCCTGCAGTTTAATTTCCAGGCCGCTCCTGAAAACTCGACAGGTCGATCCCAGTTAAATTCGGCTTCCTCTCGTTGTGTGTGTTCGAGCGCCTGGCAGCGCGCTGTGTGTTGTGGCTGCATCTACCTGCGAATCTACACCGCCCCCAACGGACAGGGCCTCTCCCCTCCACTCTAACGGCAGTTTATGAGCGGGGGTGAAACTGCTTATCGTCGGTGTGATTCACAGAGAGCGCCTTAATACACGGCAGCGTCAGTCAACTGCAACCCGGAGAAGGTTAAATTGCTAAAGGAGGACTGGAGCTCAGCAGAGAAACGGATTTCGAAACCTTCTCCTTTCTGTTCCTTTATATTCCAAGACAGGTGCCGGTTTTCCATCATCTTTGTGCACAGGCTCCTGACCGTCAGTGTGTTTTTCCCTCCTACATTTCCCAGTTTACGATGAATCCTTTCCCTGTTTCGCAGAACTGGTTTAACTCTGATAGAAACTGGTGTCAGGGAGAACAAGTGGCCGACGTCCAGATAGGCTGCTGTCCATCTGTCTGTGAGCCATCAGCCTGGTTACCTCTAAAAAGCTCTTTCACTCATCTACCTGCATTTATTTATATATATTATATACTTATTATTTATAAAGGCAAACATGTATTAGAATTAAAGTGCAATGTGTAATCGTCCAGCAACTTAAATATCCAATCCCTCCAACACCGGCCCACCGTGGCTGCAGTGTGTACTATCTGCAAGATGCACTGCCGCAACTCGCCAAAGCTTCTTCGACAGCACCTCCCAAACCCGCGACCACCACCACCTAGAAGGACGAGGGCAGCAGGCACATGTTGAAACCGTCACCTCAGATTTCCCCTTCAAGTAACAAAACATCCCGACTTGCTCAAAGATAGGCGGTTCCTTCATCGTCGCTGGGTCACAATCCTGGAACGAACGACCTAACAGCATTGTGGGAGTAACTTCACCACACGGAGTGCAGCGGTTCAAGATGAAGGCCCATCACCACCTTCTTAAAGGGCAAAGAGGGATGGGCAATAAATGCCGGTCTTTCCAATGACGCACATATCCTCATAATGGATTAAAGTAATGATCAGAAATACAGGGATCAGCTCAGGCTTGCCCCTGATCACAAATTCCGCTGAAGCTCCGATATGTTGAGCGACGCTCTGACAGTTTTTGTACAGGTTCAGCCCAGCTCCGTGTCTCTGTGGGTCTCAGAGCGCAGTAATACACCGCGGAGTCTGCCAGTTGTGTTTCAGACACATTCAGCGGAACGGCTTTATTCGAATGATCGAACTTGGCTGAAAAACGTTCCCCTGGAATTTTCTCTTGGTTCTGGCTGTATCTGTTTCTATGCAGAAGGTACTCTATGGATCCACTGGGATACTGGCGGTACCAGAATATATAAGGATCGCTGGTGCTTGTAGCTGTATAATTACAGAGCAGCTGAACATCGTCTCCTTCACTTACTGTGGTTGCAGCTGGTGTCTGGAAAACGGAGTCTCCTCGACAAAGTCCTGCAAGAGCCCAGAGCGATATTAAATTAAACAATTTCACTTCGCTGTGTCTGTTACCTGGAATCAGCCCGTCACACTCAACACTTACCTGAGAAGTAAATCAGGCCAGTTAAACAGAAATATATTCCCCCATAACTCATGGCTGCAACGGGAAGCTGCTTGGGTCGACTGAATAAAACTTCCGTTAATAAACCTTCAGCACCTCCCGACAGGATCCGTTCCTCTCCTTCACCCCTTTTGGTGTGAAGCGAAAACTCCAAACGGCCGTTGGGTTTAAGTCTCGCGTGTCTGTCAAAATCCGTCATTGGCCTCGGCGGGGCGGGTTGGGGCGGGTCTGTCTGCCATTCGTCTGCAATCTCACCTCAACTCATCCAATCTGATTCATTGGGGAAGGTGTAGAATTTCCCTAAACAGTGTTTAACGTGAGTCAAGGTGGATCCGGATGATTTTCTTCATTTTGGATCAATCCATTGATATTCTTGTGTTCAGGGAACCGACCGATTAAATATAATGTATGATACAGATACGAAACACAGCGTTGTGCAACTTGTGAACTCACCAGTTGAGAGAGCTGCAGCTGCGACGAATGAATAAAAAGTATCACCCAACATGTTTGCATAGAGTTGATGGCGCATTTGAACAGAACGGTTTGAACCTGGAATTATTTTATGGAGAGTAATATTCGGGCTCTCTGCCGTTTGCTTCATTCCTGACGGAGGCAGCAGGGAACATCCAATCAGCTCAAAGCTCCTTTGTTCTCCAATTCATCCAATCAGCTCACAGCTCCTTTGTTCTCCAATTCATCCAATCAGCTAACAGCTCCTATGTTCTTCAATTCATGACGTCAGAGAGGGGAGCAGGGAACTGAGCGAAGTTATTGTCCTCACAACAGAGAATTGGACGGGGATTAAACCCAACCTTGGCCCTTTAACGGGGTCAGTTTGTATGTTGGGGGCAGTGTAGGGAAACGTTTATTGTTGTTCTGGTATCAGTGCCGGAGGCTCCCACTAAAAGAGCTGCTCACTGCCCATAAGAACTATCCACAGCCGATTTCAAGGGATGACAGACGGCTCGCGTGTCCTGGGGAATTTGAACACAACGATGCAATAAATCGGGCAAACGCCACCTTTTATATGCATGAAATGTGGAATGACTGACAGAAGTCAGCAGAATGGGAGGGTGCGAACAGCAGATGGGCTCAGTGATAGAGTGAGCTTCTCATTAAAAATATTTTCACCATGTTGTTATTAATAATAGTTTAATAATTTATAATAACATTTAAATACATCACAACTTGTATTTGATATTAATGCCTCTCTTTTCGAATCTGTTACTTTCATTGCTTTTATTAAATAAATTAACTGAGCAATGTTACATAATGGAAAAGAAGAAATTTGCAGGGCTATGGGGAAAGAGCCCAGGGGTAGGGCTAATTGGGTAGCTCTTCAAAGAGCTGGCACAGATATTATGGCCAGAATGGCCACCTTCTGTGTTGTATGATTCTATGAATGTTCTGTCTGCAACTGAAGTGTCTAAGCTGAGCACTTGTGCAGGTTCAGACGTGGCTCAAAAGACCAGTGATACTTTGAATTAACTTAACATTTCCTGCTTTACAGGCAGAGGCTAAAGGTTACCATAACGAAAATATAAAGAGGAATCAATAGCAGTGTAACATTAGTAGACTTGAGGACAGTCTGATTAACCCTTTCCTTACAGAATTAACAGACCCTGTGCAACTGTACGCCACAAAGGATTGAACACGTTTAGGACAGTCTGATTTACCTTTCCTTAAAGAATTCGTGCACCCTGTAGTACTGTATCCCACAAAAATGTCAAACCATTTTCGACCGTCTGATTAAACCTTTCTTAACAGATTGAATGGAGCCTGAGCAACTGTACCCACAAAGGAGTCAACATATTCAGGAGAGCAGGGAAACGGTGTCAAAATTGTTTGACAGGAACCTGCAGCACATATTGTACTGGAGCGCTCAGTGTTTGCTCCGCTGCACGGTAATACACTCCAGCGTCTGATACCGCGAGGCTGTCCATACCGCGAATGTTATCACTTCTTGTTGCGTCAATGAAATCTATTAATCGTCCGTCAGTGGTTTTACCCCGGATAGCAGATATGATCGATTTCAGGCCACGGTTCTGCAGTTGTCTATACCGGAATACACTGTCAGTGTCGTTGGTGGTTGCATTGCACTGGATTTCAATCGATTGACCCTCTTGTGCAAACATCTGTTGTGTTTGCTGGATCACAGCCTCGCCGCCGATAACTGTCGATGCAAAATGAGAAACGACAAATATGTTTTAAAGGCGGACGCTTTTCTGCTCAAAACACTCACCTAAAATCAAGAAAGTGAAAGTTCCAATTTCATTTATTGCGTTTTCTGTTTTCTGCGTTCGGCCGATCAAGGATATTACTTGAAAATCGATTTGATTCGGGGTGATTTTGATGTGCAATCGATGATATTATTTTCTGCCAGGTATGACGGTTACTGTCTCTGAGGCACAGAGAGCAATCCAAGTGCTAAAGTTTTAGTCTTACTGACACGCCCTCTAGTGGCCCGATTTCACATTCATCTTCCGGAATAAAAGCCTCAAAGGTTTCCGTAAACTCGCACTAATCTGGTATTGCCTTGGGTCAAATATTGACCTTTGACTATCTAGAGCCTGGGGTCAAATAGAACTTCAGGCAGAGGGGGACTAACGTGTCCTCTCTCTGTTGGGGGACTGGGTGTGTCAGTGGGGCTGACACTGTCCTTTCCCAGTTTGGAACCTGTGCTCAAATCGACTCCCTAGACACGGGGGATGAAGGAGAGACTTTCGGGTAAGTTCTCCGGTTGGAGGGAGACCGCGAGCAGCACAAACTGAGCGTTATATCCGGCTTCAACAGGCAAAATCTCTGATCTACAAAGCGGCGGGAGTTTCTGCACGACGGTTAACTGGTTTGCATTACTGTGAGTCTCAGGGCACAGAAATAAACTGCAGTGTCGGTCAGCTGCAGCCCCGAGATGGTTAAACTGGTGAATTTAGTCGAGGTCAGCAGTTCAGCAGAGAAACGTGTTTTAGCAAAATCTGCCGCATCTTCAAAACCTTTCGACTGTTTCCACAATATAAACTCGGGCTGTGTGTCTGGGTGTTGCCGGTACCAGTATAAATAATAACTGCCGCTCCACGTAGTATCATAGGTACAGTTTAAAGTCACCACTTCTCCTTCTGCCTCAACTACTGAGGACAGCGACTGAATGACAATATCCCCATGACTCTGACCTGAAAAACATATTCACACAGGACAAGATCAGACCGGTGATCGTTTAAAATTCATATTCAAACCATGTTTGCAAATGAGAGAAAAGATGAAATATTTTTGTGCCACAATCACCTGTCAGAAATGTCCCCAACAGAACCCAGATGCTGAGTCGCCGCATTGTCGCTGTCTGCTCTGTAAAAGGGGTTGGGTATTTGAAGACACCCGTTGTAATCCCCACCCTAAATCTGCTGCTGTGTCTCAGAATGTTCCCACCTCATGTCCCCAGTGGTGCTGTGAGACCGGTAGGTGGTGATCTTGGCTGCCAGTGAATGAAAACACCCCGAGCTGAGCTTCAGTCAGTGAGTTATACGGGGAATGGTTCCGCTTTTAGTGACCGAGGGTGGGAATGAAACATTTCTGTGGTTATTGTAAGCGCGAAACTCAGGGATTGTTAATGGAGTGGAGTTAAAAGAACATTTCTAACTAAACAATATTTCATTTGAAGGAAAGGGTTAACGGTGTCCCTTTTAAGTATTACAGTTGAAAATTGCAAACACGGTGATGTAAACAGAATTGTTCTAAACTGTGTTCTTGCACTCCTGTCTTTTCCTCCTCAATGATCCCTGCAGACACAAGCTTTTCATCACAGCAGGGCTAGTATAAGAAAAGGAGAAGGCTGAAATTTACAACACCACATGTTGCTTTAAGAGCACACATCAAAGGTTGGCAGTTAGTATTGGTTGATGCAACGTGACCGGCGGTGTGAAACAGCGGCCTGTGAGCGCCACCTGGGGGCGTGGTTTAAAGGATCTTCTTCGAGCTGAACTTACAGGACAGTTACTGTTCTAGGTATCACGAGGCCCTTCTCCCTGTGGGCCTCAGTACACAGTAGTACACGGCGCTGTCAGAGAGCTGCAGCTCAGTCAGATTGAAAACAGCGACTTTCCTTGCCCTTTCCAGAATGACAGAGAAACGGTCGCTATCTTCGTCCTTTCCAAAGGAATGCCTCTGAATTACGAAAGTGGGAGCCTTGTTCTGATTGTGACGATAAAGCTGCAGGGAATAGCTCGCATCGGAGGTTGAATAGTTACAAGAAATGCTCGTCGAAGTTCCTTCCAGATATTGGGCTTGTGTTGGCGAACGTCCGATGGAGTCTGCAGAACTCACTTCTGCAGAAAACATTCATGAAAACAGAGTGAAGAACGGGTAAGTTTAACAATATATCGGACTATCTCTCTGTGTGTACACAGGCGGCAAAGAGACAGAGTACGAAAGCATTAGTTTCATGGCTAGATATAGATAGATGGGCAGGTGTATAGGCAGAGTTGGATAGAGAGAGAGAGACAAACAGACAGAGAGATCGATGAATAGGAAAGGACAGACAAACGCAGATGTAAAAATAAACAAACCAACCAATTAACAACGTCGTAAGGACCCAAATAACGAAAACCACAAAGTCCATAATGCCCACAGTATTCCCACACTGAGAACCCACACTTCACCCGGTGCCTCCTCTCAGTTGTACCTTTCGGTCTGATGGGGTGAATTTGAAATGGGACCATCAGCAGGCAAAGTCCCCGTCATTTCCTGACTCGAACCAACAGGCTGGTTTCAATCATTTAACCGTGTTTTGAAACTGATGCTCACGGTTCATAGTCATCATAGGAATATTAGGAACAGGAGTAGGCCATTCAGCCCATCGATCCTGCTCCGCCATTCAATCAGATCATCGCTGATCAGTACCTCTATTCCATTTATCTGTCGTTGTTCGATATCCTTTGATAACCTTACCAAACAAAAATTGATGTGTGGCCTCACGAGTGCATTGCAAACGTTAGCATAATTTCTGTAGACTTGCAATCTTCTGGTTCTGGTCATCTATTAGCTTTTGTAATGATTTCATATGTTCTAAACAGGGAAAGTAATGAGTTTAGTATAATTCTAATGACCCAGTCTCAGGTACTCTACACGAATTCAATTCCATTCATTCTATGCATGACATATCTGCCCAAGTACAGAACTGATCTAAATACTTCTTTAAATCTTTAGTTGCAAACTGTCTTTACTTCTCTTCCTATTTCAGACACATTTAACTTGATGCAGTGCTTAACTACCAATTCATAGTCGTTTTGCCAACCAGTCCCAATATAACATAATGAGTGAATATAGGCCAGCCCTGCCGCAACCTAAAATCAATTCTTGGCTTTAAAAAAAGTGCAACTAATTTGCACGAGAATAGTAAGACAACACCAATTATGCACACCCGTCATTTCATGGATCTGGTGATAAGCTGCCTGACTAACTATCTCCTTTACTGCCCCACTAAACGCAAGTTGGTACAGTGAACCAGCACACATTTCGATTTTAGAGTTTTCTTCTTGATAAAAAGTGTTACATTTTATAGAAATGAAAATCCGACGCGATATTTCCGCAATCTCACTTGCTTAGAGTTATCCATTAACGACAGTTTACTATCCAACGTTGTTTTCTGAATTTGTGGGTTTTCTGTGTGTGTCGCTGCGTGTTCCGAATGCTCTATGTGAGGCTTGTAGTGAACACAGGAGGGCGCTCTCCGAACATTTATGAAAAATCATTCGTCTTAAATAACTAAGCTGAATGCACAGCAATAATCTCCACGGCCTTTCATCCATTTTGTGTAGATGGGTTTAAGTTGGCAAGCATGTGTTTGTATGTTTGTGCGTATGTGTGTTTATGTGTGTGTGTTTCTGTGTGTGAAATGTATGTGCGTGTATATAAGTCTGTATATATGTTTCCAATGCCCTATGTAACGCTTATACTATCCACAGAAGTGCGCTCTCCAATCGCCTGGCGACGGTCAACATCCCAATCTACCGGAAGTGAAGGTTTAGAGAGATGCAAATCGGACGGGGAGAAGAAATTCTAGCACATCTGATGAAGCCTTACGGTGTTTTAGTTTCTTCCATTCCAGGCCCGGTAAAGGCAGTGATTAATCTCACACTGGAACCCTGGAGGTGAAACCCTGCCTGACTCTGGTTATTGTCCAGATCAGAGGACGGTGATATTGGAACCTTCCTACAATATTCTTCAACACTCATGCAATTTCCCATCTCCATCAGCATCTCCGGGTGATTATTCTCTTTCTCATATTCCATCTAACCCGCTGTGTGTCCGCTGTTACTTTCAGAGATGAGTAACTGAGACTCAGTGTCCCAGTCAGAACAAGGGGTCATATGAGAAGAGGGCGCGGATTCAGCAATAACCTGCAGTTATTCTCGATCGGATCCAGCTGCATTCGATGGCCTGCTCTAGGACCGCCCCTCAGGATCTCCTCAGAGCCGATAGTTGTGGGAGTAACGAGATGGCTCCAAGCTTTGAACCCTTCAACGGGAATCTCAACCTGGTAAAAGGCACTTTTCACTTATTCATGAAACGGTTGAAGATTTCTGACAGCGCCTTGTATTACTGTGTCCTGAGGCCCACAGTAAATAGGGGTCCTTTGATCCTCATACAAAAACAGGGCACAGCTCGACATGGTGGGGGGAGTGCTTAACCTCAGGAAAATGCCAGGGATTGAATCCTTGAGAATTTGTACAGAAAATGAATGGGAAAATACAGCCTGATCCAACCCGCTTCCTTCCGTTAATGTCGGTGCTGTCAGTGTTGGGAAATGTGACATTTCTCTATCATTTTAATTCAATGTCAATATCAGCTCCGTGTTAGCACAGACCTGACAACTCTCTGTAATGTGTGAAAATATCAAATATTCAAGGTCTTGAACCTGCTCAATGTCCGACAGGTCACATCTTTCAAAAGGTACCTCACCTCAAAGGTTGGTCTTATGGGTGTAACATCTCAAAGTTTCCGGGATCAGCGGGGTAAAGACAAAGTGACTGCCTGAAATAAGGAGCCAGGTTTTCAGAGCTGACTTTACTTATCATGTCGCACATGGCCCTAAGGCTGAGGTTATTAATGGCGCACATTAACTGTGGAGGCAACTCAATGATATTGGAGATTTCTACACTTTGCACCTTCACTGAATGTGAGAACGAGAGACAGACATCCAGAAAGTGAGAGAGAGAGAGAGAGAAATATAGAGACATAGAGATGGACGGAGAAAGAGAAATTGAGCGAGCAAACCGAGACGTCGAGAGAGAGGGAGAAGGGAAGGCAAAGAGAGAGAGAGGGGCAGAGAGAGAGAGAGACAAAGAGAGAAAAAAATGAAACGATTAAGTCCCGCCTGGTATTGTGTCTCAGTGTCAACTTCTGTGCATGTACAACACACAGCTATCTTTAACACAGATTGTCCCAGTAGAGCAGCTCCGAGGCAGATACCAACTCTTGTTAAACTTGTACTTATAGTCAGTGGGAGGATGTGTTCACTGTGTTGGTTTCAGTGTGGGGGCGAGTTACAGTCTGCAAACATTGTTCAGTTATTTATTTAAGAAAAACGATTAAAGAAGCAGATTTGGAAATAAAGACGTTAATTCCAAAAGGAAGTTTTGTTGAGTTTCAATTTTATTATGAATTATTAAAATAATCTAAATTGCAAATCGAAAATCTGAAGATTAGGGACTTTGAAATTAATCTTACAATCACAAAGAAGGTCACAATTCATCAGAAATAACGTAAACAGAATGTTAATGCAAACCACAGAAGGGGACGGTGCACGAAGTGTTTGTTTGAATTACCGTGACAATTTATTCCCTATATACATTGTATCTACCTGTATATTGAAAATGGCACTGGATTGTCGCATATTGTAACCTGACACTCAGTTGCTGGACTGAGGGAGCTCTTCATGGTCATACGGATGAGAGGTTTAACCGAGGTCGCGTCAGATGGGAAACACAGTGTTGTTGAGTGCTAACTCAATAGACCAGTGATTCTTTAAATTGACTTAGCCTTCCCTGCTTAACAGGCAAATGCTGAAGGTTACCATTACTACAATATGAAGAGGAACCAATAGCAGTGTAACTATAGTAGGCTTGAGGTCAGTCTGATTAACCCTTCCATGACAAAATTAATGGCGCCTGTTGAACTGTTTCCCAGAAAGGAGTCAACACATTTAGGACAGTCTGATTAACCCTTCCCTTACAGAATTAATGCAGTCTATGGGACTCTTCCCCACAAAGATGTCAACACATTCAGGACAGTCTGATTAAACCTTTCCTAACAGATAGAATGGAGCCCGTGTAACGAAACCCCACAAAGGAGTCAACACATACAGGAGAGCAGAGGAGCGGTATGTAGTTTGTTTGATAGGAACCTGCGGCACATATTGTACTGGAGCACTCAGCGTTTTCCTCGCTCCACTGTAATAAACTTCAGAGTCTGAATCTCTTAAGCAGGGAAGGTTAAATCAATTTAAAGTATCACTGGTCTATTGAGCCACGTCTGAAACTGCACAATTGCTCAACTTAGACACTTTAGTTGCAGACTGAGAACATTCATCGAATCAAAGAGTCACACAACACAGAAGGTGGCCATCCGAAATATATTAGCTGTGCCAACTCTCCACCCCTCTGCTTTCTCCGCTAAGCCCATCAAATTTCTCCTTTTCCAGGATGTAACATTGCTCAGTTACTTTATTTAATTAAAAAGGGATGAAAGTAACACATTCGAAAAGAAAGGCAATAATATCAAATACAAGTGGTGATATATTTCAAATGTCATTATGATTTATTTAAGTATTATTAATGACAACATGATGTAAATATTTTTAAAGAGCAGCTCAATCAGTATCACTGAGCCCATCTGCTGTTCACACCCTCCCATTCTGCTCAAACCTGTCTGTCATTCCACATTTCATTCATATAAAAGGTGGCGTTTGTCCAATTTATCACATCGTTGTGTTCAAATCCCCCAGGACACGCTTCCCATCTGTAACACCTTCATATCAGCTGTGGATCGTTCTCAAGGTCAGTGAGCAGCTTTTTTAATGGGAGCCTCTGGCACTGATACCAGAACGACATTAAACGTTTCCCTTCACTGCCCCCACCTCACAGACTGACCCTGTTAACGGGCCAAGATTGGGTGTAATCCCCGTCAAGTTCTCTGTAGTGAGGAAAACAATTTCGCGCCGTTCCCTGATCTCCTCTCTGATTGGATGATTTGGAGATCAAAAGACCTGTGAGCTGATTGGATGAATTGGAGAACAAAGGACCTGTGAGCAGATTGGATGAATTGCAGAACAAAGGAGCTTTGAGCTGATTGGATGTCACATGCGGACTCCGTCAGGACTGAACGAATCGGCAGAGCCCGGATATCACTCAACATCTTCCCAACTCTTGTGTAAAATAATTCCAGGTTCAACGCGTTCTGTTCAAATCCGCCATCAACTTACTGCAAACATGTCGGGTGTTACTTTTTATTCATTCGTCGCAGCTGCAGCTCTCTTAACTGGTAAGTTCACAAGTTACACATCTGTATCATACATCATACTTAATCGGTCGGTTCCCTGAACACAAGAATATCAATAGATTGATCCGAAATGAAGAAAATCATCCGATCCACAATGACTCAAATTAAACTCTCTTTGGGGAAACTCGACACACTTCCCCAATGAATGAGAGTGGAAGTGTATAGGTGAGATTACAGGAGAATGGCAGACAGATCGGCCCCAACCCACCCCGCTGGGGCCAATGACGGACTTTGGCCGACACGCGAGTCTTAAGCCCAACCGGCCGTTTGGAGTTTTCGCTTCACACCACAAGGGGCGAAGGTGAGGAACGGATCCCGTCGGCAGGTGCGGAAGGCTCATTAAAGGAAGTTTTATTCAGTCGATCCAAGCAGCTTCCTGTTGCAGCCATGTGTGTGGGAGAACATATTTCTGTTTAACTGCCCTGATTTACTTCTCAGGTTAGTGTTGT
Organism: Heptranchias perlo; assembly: GCF_035084215.1. Lineage (NCBI taxonomy): Eukaryota > Metazoa > Chordata > Chondrichthyes > Hexanchiformes > Hexanchidae > Heptranchias > Heptranchias perlo. Next base: position 1,270,222 of record NW_027138407.1, read on the forward strand.
GGGTGGCGGGCTGATTACGAGGAACAGACAAAGTGACGTGAAATTATTTAATTTAATATCGCTCTGGGCTCTTGCAGGACATTGTGGAGGAGACTCCGTTTTCCAGACACCAGCTGCAACCACAGTAAGTGAAGGAGACGATGTTCAGCTGCTCTGTAATTTTAAAGCTGCAAGCATCAGCGAACCTTACCTATTCTGGTACCGCCAGTATCCCAGCGGATCCATAGAGTACCTTCTGCAGAGAAACAAATACAGCCAGAACCAAGAGAAAATTCCAGGGGAACGTTTCTCAGCCAAGTTCGATCATTCGAATAAAGCCGTTCCGCTGAATGTGTCTGAAACACAACTGACAGACTCCGCGGTGTATTACTGCGCTCTGAGACTCACAGAGACACGGAGCTGGGCTGAACCTGTACAAAAACTGCCAGAGCGTCGCTAAACATATCGGAGGCTTAGGGGAATTTTGATCAGGGGCGAATCTGAGCTGGTACCTGTATTTCTGATCATTATGTTAATCCATTCTCGGGATATGTGCGTCGCTGGCAAGGCTGGCATTTATTGCACATCCCTAGTTGCCTGTTAAGAAGGTGATGGTGGGCCTTCGTCTTGAACCGCTGCAGTCCGAGTGGTGAAGTTACTCCCACAGTACTGTTTGGTAGTTAGTTCCAGGATTGTGACCCAGCAACAATGAAGGAACGACCGATCTTCGAGCAAGTCGGGATGCTTCGTTGCTTGGAAGCCAAATTTGAGGTGACGGTGTTCCCATGCACCTGCTGCCCTTGTCCTTCTAGATTGTAGGGGTCGCGAGTTTGGGAGGTGCTTTCAAAGATGCCTTGGCGATTTGCTACAGTGCATCCTGCAGATAGAACACACTACAGCCACGGTGGGCCGGTGTTGGATGGATTGGATATTTAAGTTGATGGAAGATTCCACATTTTACTTTAATTCTAATACATATTTACCATTATTAATAATAAGTATATAATATATATAAATAAATGCAGGTAGATGAGTAAAAGCCCATTATAGAGGCAAACAGGCTGATGGTCGACAGACAGACAGCGGCCTATCTGGACATTGGCCACGTTTTTCCCTTGAGCCAGGGTACCAGTTTGTATCAGAGTTAAATCAGTTCTGCGAAACAGGGAAAGTAATCATCGGAAACCCGGAAATGCGGAAGGGAAAACACACCGACGGTCTGGAGCCTGTGCACAAAGATGATGGAAATCCGGCACCTGTTTTGGGATACACAGGAACAGAAAGGACAAGGTTTCGAAATCCGTTTCTCTGCTGAGCTCCAGTCCTCCGACACCTTCAGCGGTTTATCCATCTCGGGTTGAAATTGACTGACGCTGCTGTGTATTACGGTGGTCTCGATGAGTCGCGGTGATGAACGCAGTTTCAGCCCCGCCCATAAACTGCCGTTGGCCTGTCGGTGAGAGACCCTGTCTGTTGGGGGCGGTGTACAGTCGCTGGTAGATGCAGCCACAATTTGCAACGCCCTGCCAGGCGCTCAAACACACACCGAGAGGAAGCCGAATTTAACTGGGATCAAACTGTCACCCAAATGTTTCCAGGAGCATCCGAGAAAGTAAACTACAGGAACCAATCGATCCGAAAGATCGACCGCAGAACGAATGGAACAGGTAAGCTGTCCTTTCTGATTCTGATCATCTGTTTTCCCTTAAATTTATGGATCAATGTTCAGATCAGCACAAAGTAAGAGGTTGCTGAAACCGCCAGGAACTTCCCGCTAGTCCCTCCGTGAATAGGGCAGGATCTAGTTCCCATATTTTGCCTGTGTTTGTTATTTATTTTCAGATGTGTTACTTTAATCCGCCTCAACCTTATTTAAAAAAAAATCCATCAGAGCAGATCCAGTTATAATCTGGAGCCATTCCACGGTGGAGCCGGGCACGGCCCCGGGGCGGCAGATTCTTTTCTCCCGCACCCCATGGGCGATAACGGTTAAATCGGCAGCTTGGGGAAGCGAATCTTTAAACATCCTGCCAAGATTTACTCGGTTTGGTTCTTGCAGACATTAAAAAAAGCGAGCAACCTTTCTTAATCTTTGGTCCCAATTCAGCTTTTCCCTTTTTACACTCAAGGAGATTATTTCCCTGAGGAGCGCCCGGCCTCGGTTTGGGTGAAGTTAATGGAGAGTAAATTCGGGCGAGGTGTAAACCCAGCGTTGCAGGAGATCCCGTCAGTTTTCCGACGGTCCGGTTCGGTAAATATTGCTCACAGAGGCCAGAGAAATTCTTCCGGTTTAGTTCCTGGGCTCCAATCAGAAGGTGCTCACCACCGATTACGCCTTGCACCTTTCAATTGAAATGTGAATATGATATTTGATCAGGAGAAAGGAACAGAAGGTTATGCTGATAGGGTGAGATGAAGAGCGTTGGGAGGAGGCTGGTGTGGAGCATAAATACCGGCATGGAACAGTTGGGCCGAATGGCCGATTTCTTTGCTGCACGTTCTCAGTAATCCTATGTAGCGCAATGTCCTGATCATCCACAAGGCGTTGCAAGTGTATAATGTACGACCATAAAGAAAAGTTCAAATTGGAAAGTATCAATAGCAAATGCTGGGCATGCGCAACTTCGTGATTGGGCGACGTGACCATAATGAGAAGATTCACGCTTCAGAGAAAGACTCAGCATCAGAATTTAATCTACAAATAATAAGCGGAGTCTATATAATTAATTGTCGATACAATGACCAGCGGGGTCTGCAAATACCTACCGCGTATTATTTATTTTGCATGTAAAATATTTGATATACTTTAATTTGCCTTCAAGTGTAGGAATACTTTATTGCCCCTTTGAAGTAAAACGTCTGCATATATATTGTATAAATTAATCTTATTTTAGAGTGTAACTGGAAGTAATGAAAATGAAAGAAAGAAGAAAGGAAGGAAAAAGATCATATATTTACAGTGATAATTTGAAACAATTTTAAACTCCAGCGCATTCCAGCAAAAATAGAAAGGAAAAGTTTTGATTTGCACCATCGATTCTCACGTCTCACAGAAACCACTCAGAGTTCTTCAGGAACAATGGATTATTTCAGAGTGCGGTATCTTTGGACAAAAAATTGTAAGAAATGTAAGGTGGTGCAAAGGAGACTTACTAGAATGGTCCCAGGGATGAGGGACTTCAGTTATGTGGAGAGACTGGAGAAGCTGGGGTTGTTCTCCTTGGAGTAGAGAAGGTTAAGGGGGGATTTAATAGAGGTGTTCAATGTCATGAAGGGTTTTAATAGAGTAAATAAGGAGAAACTGTTTCCACTCGCAGGAGGGTCGCAGTATTTAAGGTAATTGGCAAAAGTGCCAGTTATTATGATCTGGAAATGCACTGCCTGAATTGGTGGTGGAAGCAGATTGAATGGTAACTTTCAAAAGGGAAGTGGATAAATACAGCTGAGTGCATTGGTGACAGCAAAGGCCCCGACAATATCCCTGCTGTAGTGCTGAAGTCTTGTGCTCCAGAACTAGGTGTGCCTCTAGCCAAGCTGATCCAGTACAGCTACAACAGTGGCATCTACCCGACAATGTAAAAAATTGCCCAGGTATAACCTGTCCACAAAAAGCAGGACAAATCCAAGCCGGCTAATTACCGCCCCATAAGTCTACTCTCAGTCATCAGCAAAGGGATGGAAGGTGTCGTCGACAGTGCTATCAAGCGGCACTTGCACACAAATAACCTGCTCACCGATGCTCAGTTTTGGTTCCACCAGGACCAGTCGGCTCCAAACCTCATTACAGCCTTGGTCCAAACATCGACAAAAGATTTGAATTCCAGAGGTGAGGTGAGAGTGACTGCCCTTGACATCAAGGCAGCATTTGACCGAGTGTGCCACCAAGGAGCCTTCGTAAAATTGAAGTCAGTGGGAATCTGGGGGAAAACAGTCCAGTGGCTGGAGTCATACCTTGCACATAGGAAGATGGTAGTGGTTGTTGGAGGCCAATCATCTCAGCCCCAGGACATTGCTACAGGAGTTATTCAGGGCAGTGTCTTAGGCCCAACCATCTTCAGCTGCTTCATCAATGAACTTCCCTCCGTCATAAGGTCAGAAAGGGGAATGTTCGCTGATGATTGCACAGTGTGCAGTTCCATTCACAACCCCTCAAATAATGAAGCAGTCCGAGACCGCATGCAGCAAGACTTGGACAACATCCAGCTTGGGCTGATAAGTGGCAAGTAACATTCGCGCCAGACAAGTGCCAGGCAATGACCATATCCAACAAGAGAGAGTCTAACCATCTCCCCTTGACATCCAACGGCATTGCCGTCGCCGAATCCCCCACCAACAACATCCTGGGGGTCACCACTGACCTGAAACTTAACTGAACCAGCCATATAAATACTGTGGCTACAAGAGCAGGTCAGAGGCTGGGTATTCTGTGGTGAGTGACTCACCTCCTGACTCCCCAAAGCATTGCCACCATCTACAAGGCACAAGTCAGGAGTATGATGGAATACTCTCCACTTGCCTGGATGGGTGCAGCTCCAACAACACTCAAGAAGCTCGACACCATCCAGGACAAAGCAGCCGCTTGATTGGCACCCCATCCAGCACCCTAAACATTTGCTCCCTTCACCACCGGCGCACAGTGGCTGCAGTGTGTACCATCCGCAGGATGCACTGCAGCAACTCGCCAAGGCTTCTTCGACAACACCTCCCAAACCCGCGACCTCTACCACCTAGAAGGACAAGAGCAGCAGGCACATTGGAACAACACCACCTGCACGTTCCCCTCCAAGTCACACACCATCCCGACTTGGAAATACATCGCCGTTCCTTCATCGTCGCTGGGTCAAAATCCTGGAACTCCCTTCCTAACATCACTGTGGAAGAACCTTCACCACACGGACTGCAGCGGTTCAAGAAGGCAGCTCACCACCACCTTCTCAAGGGCAATTAGGGATGGGCAATAAAGGCTGTCCTCGCCAGCGACGCCCACATCCCATGAACGAATTAAAAAAAACTCGAAGTGTGAAAAGTGCATTGCTATGGAGAAAAACAGAGGAAAGTGTGTCTAATTGGATCGCTCTTTAAAAGAGCCGGCACAGGCACGATGGGCCGCATGGCCTCCTTCTGTGTTGTAACATTCAATAATTCTATGGTATTGGGGATGATGTATAAAGAAGAATTGCGTTTCTATGTAACATTTGGCTGTAGAAATCTATTAAGTTTACTGTTCCTAAATTGACGACGCAGCAATTATTTCTGCATCACTCAAAAGTGCGAAGGGTATTGATGGAGAGAATAGTCGGAAACTGTTTCAACTGGTCGCAGGGTCGGCAACCAGGGGACACGGATTAAAACAAGGGCCCAGCCTGTTCAATCTTTGCTGATGGGTATAACCTGATCGGTTATCATGGAGCATAAAACCTGTAAAGATTCAAGTGACCAATTGCAAAGTGAAAGATATAACTTCAGGAGACGTTTCGAAATACATTCCCTCTGCACGAACTCACTTTCAAATACACGTAATCCTTAGCAACTGGCAGCCAATAGAGGGCGCCCAACACAGTCCAAAAGTGGAGAGGAAACGTCGACGAAAAGGAGCGATCCAGAACTGTTCATATAAAAAACTGGTTACTCATAGTTACTGATCAGTTAGTTCGCACATAACGGAAACAAAGCTCCAACTGCTATTCACCCCCTCCCCCGCCAACGCCCCCCACTTCGCGTCCACCACCGCCACATACTGGATACGGAAAACAAACTATCAATAAAAGTAATGAATTTTTTCCAAAGGAACTGTGTGTCCATAAAGGGGGACTGAGGGTTTCAGATTATTAATATATCTTCTTGATTCAAATGCATTTGGGGTTGAATGGGGCAAGGCCATTGATGCTCAACCTCTATGAATCACTGGTTCGGTATCGACTTTGGTATTGCATCCAATTCTGGGCACCGCACTTTAGGAAGGATATCAAGGCCTTCGAGATGGTGCAGAGGAGGTTTATAAAAATGGTAACAGCGATGAGGGACTTCAGTTAGGTGGAGAGACTGGACAAACTGGGGTTGTTCTACTTGTAGCAGTGAATGTTAAGGGGAGATTTAATAGAGGTGTTCAAAATTATGAAGGGGTTTGATGGAGTAAATAAGGAGAAAAAGAATCCACTGGCAGGACGACCGGTAACCAGGCGCTGCAGATTTAAGGTAATTTGCAAAAAAATCCATGAGCAGGTGACGAGCAATTTTTTTTCATGCAGCGATGTATGATGATTTGGAATACATTGACTGAGAGGGTGGTGGAAGCAGATTAAATATGAACTTTCAAATCAGAATTTCATATACACTTGAAAAGGAGAAATTTGCAGGGCTATGGGGTTAGAGCAGGTGAGTGGGACTAATTGGATAGCTCTTTCAAAGGCCGGCACAGACTCGATGGGCTGAAGGGCCTCCTTCTGTGCTTCATGATTGTAACAAATGAGACGTTTATATTTTCTGCTGAGCTCGTCAATCTACGTCATGACTGCCAATCAACGAACTGACAGATGGAGCACTGTTGCACTAAGCTATTTGCAGCAGCTCAGCTCACTGCACACTCTGTTTTGGATTAACTCTTCAAGTGCTGGACCACCATATCCGCTTCCAATTCAGATTCTCGTCTGGATAAATGCACAAACTAAAGCATAAAATTGGAATATTTGAATTGTCGGTACAAAATATTGCATTTTTTGTTCTTTCTTTCTGTCTAACTTTCTTTCTTTCTTCATTTGCTTCTTTCTATCTTTCTTTCTCACCTTCCTTCTTTCTTTCATTCTGTCTTTTTTTTCTTTCTGTATTTCTTTCTTTCTTTTCTAACGATTCTATTTCCTCTTATTTTTCTTCATTTTTATTTTAAGTACATCGTTGAAATCTTATTGATTTCCGGATGTTTTGTGTCCAGAAGAAAAAACAAGTGACCGTGACATTTTTCTGCTTCAATATTAAAGTAAACACTTACATATTTTAAAAGAAAGATTGAAACAGGAGCTTTCTTTACTAGAAGCTTTCAGAAGATAAATTGGGGCCAAATATTACCAACGACCGACCAGTCAATAACTGAGAGGTTTTAATTTAATATCACCACAAAAAAAATCGGGAGAAACTTCTCTGCCCACAGAGTGGTGAGAATGTGGAACTCGCTACCACAAGGAATAGTTGAGGCAAATAGAATAGATGCCTTTAAGGGGAAGCTAGATAAGTACATGAGGGAGAATGGATTGGATGATATGACAAAATTAAAGAACATGGGATTGGTGGTAATATACTGGCATGGATTGAAAATTGGTTAACAGACAGGCAGCAGACAGTAGGAATAAATGGGTCTTTTTCGGGGTGACAAGCAGTGACTAGTGGGGTGCCGCAGTGATCAGTGCTTGGGACGAGGCTATTCACAAAAAAATTCAATGATTTGGATGAGGGCACCAAATGTAATATTTCCAAGTTTGCTGATGACACAAAACTAGCTGATATCGTGAGTTGTGAGGAGGATGCAAAGGGGCTTCAAGGTGATTTAGACAAGTTGAGTGAGTGGACAAATACATGGCAGACGCAGTAAAATCTGGATAAATGTGAAGTTATCCACTTCGGAAGGAAAATAGAAAGGTGACAGATTGGGAAATGTTGGTGTACAAAGGGACTGGGTGTCCTTGTACACCAGTCACTGAAAGCAAACATGCAGGTGCAGCAAGCGGTTAGGAAGGGAAATGGTATGTTGGCGTTCATTGCAAGAGGATTTGAGTATAGGAGCAAGGATGTCTTACTGCAGTTATACAGGGCCTTGGTGAGACCACACCTGGAGTATTATGTGTAGTTTTGGTCTCCTTACCTAAGAAAGAATATACTTGCCATCGAGAGAGTGAAGCGAAAGATCACCAGACTGATTCCTGGGATGACAGGACTGTCATATGAGGAGACATTGGGTCGACTCGGCCTGTATTCACTTGAGTTTAGAAGAATGAGAGGAGATCTCATCGAAACATATAAAATTCTGACAGGACTAGACAGACTAGATGCAGGGAGGATGTTCCCGATAGCTGGGGAGTCCAGAACCAGGGGTCACAGTCTCAAGATACGGGGTAGGACATTTAGAACCGAGATGATGAGAAATTTCTTCACTCAGAGGGTGGTGAACCTGTGGAATCCTCTACCACAGAAGGCTGTGGAGGCCATTTAACTGAATATCTTTAAGATGGAACAAGATAGATTTCTCGACACAAAGGGCATCAAGGGTATGAGAAGAGAGCGGGAATATGGTATTGACAGAGTGGATTAGCCATGATCATGTTGAATGGCGGAGCAGACTCCAAGGGCCGAATGGCCTACTCCCGCTCCTATTTTCTATGTTTTTATGTTTCTATAGTGCGAGATTAAATAAGGTGGTAGGAGGCTCGTGTGGAGCATAAACATCGACACAGACCAGTTGGGCCGAATGGCCTGTATCTGTGCTGTAAATTCTATGTACCGAACCAACGAAGGTATTAGGGGAGGATAGTCAGAATACTCTGGCAGAAACAGTGATGGAAATAATGATGCAAAATTCATAATGGCATTCAAAGGAAAACCGGGAAATAATTACATCTAAAAAAGTGGCCTGGGCAAGTACAGGATAAAGGGAATAGGTGGATAACTCTTTTAAAATTCATAGATGTATTTAAAGGGAAGCTAGAAAAGTACATGAGGCGGAAAGGAATAGAAAGGTTTGTCGTTAAGGTAAGATTACTCAGGGAGGTTGGAGGCTCGTTTGGAGCATAAACACCGGCATAGACCAGTTGGACCGAAGACTTGTTTCTTGCTGTAAATTCTATGTAGAAAAAAACAAGAGAGCCGACCGAATGACCATATTATGTGCTGCAAAACGCGACGATTTTTATGAGAAATGACGAGATTGTAACTGGCTTATAGACTTTACCTTCTGGCTTTGACACGATGGGCCGAATGTGCTGTATGATTTTATGATTTCTGGTAAGCAACAAGTGCATTCACAGGAGTGCAACCTGGCCATGTGATTTTTGATTGATTTTCGTTGCAGTCTAAATAACAGAAAAAAATTATGCTTTAAAAAGCAATCTGCCTCAATCCGTGTTGCTCAGAAAGTCCCTTGTTAATGTTGCTATTATTTTTGTCCCTGCTCATTGCAACATTCGCCCTCCCCTCACCGCCTAACTGCCACCTCGCTGCTTTAGATTCGAGCCCCAGGCGATTAAACCGTAGTTTGCCCATGTGTTCAAACTGACAGATTCCGAGACCGTGTTCGCTGAAACCGCACCTTCAACCCATTTCCTGCTGCCCTTGGTTGCCTTGTCAACGGAGCTCTGGCTCCCCCAGTCAAGAGACAACTCGTGAACCGTTATTTCTTAACAGTTGCGGTCGGTACAAGGAGCTTAAAGTCAATTAACCCTTCTGCTACCGCTTAATTTAAAATAAACCGATGGAAAAAATAAACATGCTGACTATCGAGCGCCGGAGGCTTTTGTGTCCCCTCAAGATTCAAAGAGAAAGGCAACTCATTCGATATGTTGAACAAAACTAAAACCTTTATTCACATTGCGTTACAAGTGGGAAAATAGATTTGAAACCGCGCATCATTAAAGTTACCAAATGTATTGCTAATTAAATGATGTACAACCAAAAAATCAGGGAGAAAACGATTACAGTAGAGCAAAACAGTATCCACTCGCTGCCAATCGCGAACAGAGGGTAACTTCTCTCCACTTTTACCGCGGTCCTAATGCGAAGCGACCAGAGAAAATCTCTACCCCAAAATTGTAAAAAAACAGTGGCATTAAAACCCGAACGAGAGAATAGCTGCTGGATATTTTAAAACCAGCCTCCTGGTGACAATTCGGACACTACTCTTGAGTTAAACGGTTTGCTTCCAATGCAGACAGATGTCTGTCAAAGAAGTGCATCTGGCGCTCTTAAATTACATGAAAGAAAACCAAACTGCATTTAAAATAACTATCAGAGAAAAGCAAACATTTGCAGGTGTTTGGGGAAAGAGCAGGGTGAGTGGGACTAATTGGAAAGCTCTTTTAAAGAGCCGGCACAGGCACGATGGGCCCAATGTCCTCAGTCTGTGCTGTAAAATTCCATGATTCTAAGAAAGGCATGTAAAATTTTGTATTTCTTTGAAGCTGAAGTGCTACTTTGAAACTGTTCTTTTGACTAATTCAAGCATAAAAACATAAATATGAGCTCTACATATTTAAATCTATGATTTTCATGCACGTAATTTGTTTACCTAATATATGCAATGAGCATTCGACAAAACTATGACAATAAAATGAATATGTCGCAGAAATTGGACAAAAGTTTACTAAAGGATAAAGTTTAACAGTGGCAACAGCAGAGAATTAACCATTTAAATCCAGCCGTATTGAATTAAAGTAAGGTGAGTCAGCTGAACTCCTTGTCTGGGGCTCTGAATTCCCAGTTGTGTTCACGCTGGAATCCATGTGATTGGAGATAATTCCTGTTTGAACAAATGCACCAGAAGAAATGAGTGGAGTACAAGAAGTGACATCGAACAGTTTACGCGAAAAGCGCAATTTTAGAAGATGAAAGTCTTTCAGTCTCTCACTCTCCACCTTCGAAAATTGTGTTGTGCATATTCTCAAACACTTAACGCATCCATATAGTTTGCCTCTGTTCTACTATCTGTATTACATAGAATTACATACAATGCACAGGACAGAAACAGGCCATTCGGCCCAACTGGTCCATGCTGGTGCCTCTGCTACATACGAGCCTTCTCCCACCCGTCTTTATCTCAGCCTATCAACATATCCTTATATTCCTTTCTCCCTTATATTCCTTTATCTAGCTTCCCTTTAAATGTATCTAAACTATTTGCCTCAACTATTACTTGTGGTAGCGAGCTCCACGTTCTCTCGACTCTCTGGGTAAAGTTGTTTCTATTGAATTCACTATTGGATTTGTTGGTGACTATCTTTTATTTATGGCCCCTAAATTTGGTCTCCCTCACGAGTGGAAACATCTTCTCTACGTCTGCCCTACCAACCACTTTCATAATCCTAAAGACCTCGATCTGGCCAGCCCTCAGCCCTCTGTTTTCTAGAGAAAAGAGACCCAGCCTTTCCTGATAGATATAGTTACCATTGTAAGTTGCGATGTCAACATTTCCTGTTCAATCTTTCTCATTCAACTGTAACAATGCAGTTTTTAATAAGAATCTCGGGCTATGGGCGTCGCTGGCAAGGCCGGCATTTATTACCCATCCTCAGTTGCCCTTGAGAAGGTGATGATGGGCCTTCTTATTGAACCGCTGCAGCCCTCGCGGTGAAGGGACTCCCATAATGCTGTTAGGTAGCGAGGCTCATGAATTTGAGTTAGCAACGATGAAGGTATCGAGTTGCAATCACTGTCAATTCATTTGTTGTCATAGCCTGTAAATATAGATGGCACCGGCAACCGTACCAGGGCCTTTTGGGCCAGGACCAAACATAGGAACATTAGGAACAGAAGTAGGCCATTTAGCCCCTCCAGTCTGCGCCGCCATTCAATAACGTCATGTGCCTCAAAGCCATTTTCCCACATCAGCTCCATGTACATTGATACCCTTATCCAACAAAAATTTATCTGTCTCAGTCTTGAAAGCTCAATTGTTCCCCAGCATCCAAAACCTTTTGTGGGAGAGAACTACAGATTTCTACTACACTTTATGTGAAATGCTTCCTGATTTCCCAACTAAATTGCCCAGCTCTAACCCACGACCTCTCGCACCTAGAAGGAAAAGTGCAGCAGGCACATGGGAACAACACCACCTGCACGTTCCCCTCCAAGTCACACACCATCCCGACTTGGAAATATATCGCCGATCCTTCATCCTCGCTGGGTCAAAATCCTGGAACTCCCTACCTAACAGCACTATGGGTGAGACTTCACCACGCTGACTGCAGCGGTTCAAGAAGGCGGCTCACCACCACCTTCTCAAGGGCGATTAGGGATGGGCAATAAATGCTGGCCTTGCCAGACACGCCCACACCCCATGATCAAAAGGTTGTTTTTGTGACTGGAAGCCTGTGGCCAGTGGGGTACCACAGGGATCGGTGCTGGGTCCCTTGCTGTTTGTGGTCTACATTAATGACTTGGATATGAATGTAAAAGGTATGATCAGTAAGTTCGCTGATGATACAAAGATTGGTAGGGTGGTAAATAGCGAGGAGGATAGCCTCAGTCTGCAGGGCGATATAGATGGGTTGGTCAGATGGGCGGAACAGTGGCAAATGGAATTTAACCCGGAAAAGTGCGAGGTGATGCACTTTGGAGGGACTAACAAGGCAAGGGAATACACAATGAATGGGAGGACCCTAGGCAAGACAGAGGGTCAGAGGGATCTTGGTGTGCAAGTTCACAGATCCCTGAAGGCGGCGGAACAGGTAGATAAGGTGGTAAAGAACGCATATGGGATACTTGCCTTTATTAGCCGAGGCATAGAATATAAGAGCAAGGAGGTTATGATAGAGCTGTATAAAACACTGGTTAGGCCACAGCTGGAGTACTGTGTGCAGTTCTGGTCGCCACACTACAGGAAGGATGTGATCGCTTTGGAGAGGGTGCAGAGGAGATTCACCAGGATGTTACCAGGGCTGGAGCGCTTCAGCTATGAAGAGAGACTGGGAAGATTGGGTTTGTTTTCCTTGGAGCAGAGGAGGCTGAGGGGGGACATGATTGAGGTGTACAAAATTATGAGGGGCACAGATAGGATGGATACTAAGGAGCTTTTTCCCTTCGTTGAGGGTTCTATAACAAGGGGACATAGATTCAAGGTAAAAGGCGGGAGGTTTAGAGGGGATTTGAGAAAGAACTTTTTCACCCAGAGGGTGGTTGGAGTCTGGAACTCACTGTCTGAAAGGGTTGTGGAGGCAGGAACCCTCACAACATTCAAGAAGCATTTGGATGAGCACTTGAAATGCCATAGCATACAAGGCTACGGACCAAATGCTGGAATATGGGATTAGAGTAGGCAGGGCTGATGGCCGGCGCGGACACGATGGGCCGAAGGGCCTCTATCCGTGCTGTATAACTCTATGACTCTATGACTCTATGACTCTAAATAAACAAATTGTAAGTTTATGTCGCCTAGTTATTGAATCCCCCACCAGAGGAAATATTTTATCTGTATTCAACCAATCGAATGCTTTTAATAGTTTAAACAACTCGATCAGATCACCACTCAATCTTCTATTCGCAAGGGAGTATAAGCATGTTCATTCAATCTGTCCTCAGAAATGAGTAAAAATTAGAAATTAACGAGTGAAGGTAATTAAACATTTTTTTTCAGCTTAGCAAAATGTGGCTGGTGGGATGTGAGTAAATTCAATGTTTGTGCCTCTCTTGTTATTCAGAGGCATATGTAATTTCAACAGAGGCGAGAAGGAGATATCAAATTTGCTGACGCTATAATTTTGGGGGTGCGTACATGGCGGAAAAAATGGGGCAGATTGCAGGAGGACATGCGCCGTTTAGAAGAACGGGGAAACATATGGCAAAGGGAGCTCATCGTGGACCTGTGTGAGCTCGAACATGCTTGGGGAAAAATAATCCAGAATGGAAATATAACTCGAATTGTAATGAAACAGAGAAACCGAGTGGTCCAGGGGCTTGAGATAGAGAGATATTTTAAAGTCGTGTCAAGGACAGAAATTACGCTGTCACAACAGCAACTGCATTTATACAGCGCCTGCAACGTCCCATTGCACTTCGCAGCAGCGTTTTCGAACAAAATTTGACACATAAGACGGGAGAAGGTCAGGTGACTGTAAGCTTGGTCAAAGAGGAAGGTTTTGAGGACTATCTTCAAGGACGAGAGATATGGGGAGGCGGAGAGGTTTATGGAGGAAATTCCAGAGCTCACGGTCCAGGCAGCTGAAGGCACAGCCGCCAATTGTAAGACGAAGGGGGTGGGGGATATACAGGAGGCGGGAATTGGAGGAATCCAGAGTGCTCGGAGGCTTGTAGGGCTGGAGGAGGTTAAGGTGATAAGGAGGTGCGAGGTCATGGAGGGATTTGAGCTCCAGGTTATTTTAAACAAGAGGGCTCATCATACTAAGTGGCTGATGACGCACTTGTGCAAAGCGTTTTTTGGGTCTCAACTGGAGCAATGTATGGATCTAGAATCATAGAAAATTATAGACAATTTACGGCACAGAAGGAGGCCATTCGGCCCATCGTGTCCGCGCCGGCTGAGAAACGAGCCACACAGCCTAATCTCACTTTCCCGCATTTGGTCCATAGCCCTGCAGGTTACGACTCTTCAGGTGCACATCTGTTGAATGAGTTGAGGGTTTCTGCCTCTATTACCCTCCCTCAGGCAGTGAGTTCCAGACCAACACCACCCTCTGGGTGGAAAAATCTTTCCTAATTTCCACCCTAATCCTGCTACCAATCAGTTAAATCTATGCCCCCTGATTATTGACCCCTTCGTTAAGTGAAATAGGTCCTTCCTATCCACTCTATCTAGGCCCCTCATAATTTAACTCCAGCCTATCCTCAAAATAACCCCAGCCAATCCAATCTGCCATCATAACTAAAATTCTCCAGTCCTGGCAACATCCTCGTAAATCTTCTCTGCAACCTCTCTAGTGCAATTACATCCTTCGTGTAATGTGGTGACCAGAAATGTGCGCAGTACTCAAGCTGTGGCCTAACTAGTGTTTTATACAGTTCCAGAATAACATCCCTGCTTTTATATTCTACGCCTCGGCTGATAAAGGAAAGCATTCCGTATGCCTTCTTAACCACCTTATGTGTATGCCCTGCTACCTTCAGGGATCTGTCGACATGCACTCCAAGGTCCCTCACCTCCTCTACACCTCGCAGTTTCCTCCCATTTATTGTGTATTCCTTTGCCTTCATTTGCCACTTTTCTGCCCACCTGACCAGTCCATTGAAATCTACATGAAACCTACAGCTTCCCTTCTCACTATCAAGCACACGACCTATCTTTGTGTCATCCGCAAATGTCTAAATCATGCCCCCTACCTTTAAGTCCGAATCGTTAACGTATACCACAAAAAGCAAGGGCTCAGTACGGAGCCTCGCGGCACCCCACTGGAAACAGCCTTCCAGTCGCAAAAACACCCGTCGACCATTATACTTTGCTTCCTGCCATTGAGTCAATTTTGGATCCAATTTGCCACATTCCCTTGGATCTGATGGGCCTTTACTTTTTTGACCAATCTGCCATGTGGGGCCTTGTCAAAAGCCTTGCTAAAATCTATGTAGTCTACATCAATTGCGCTACCTTATCGGCCCTCCTTGTCACCTCCTCGACAAATTCAATCAAGTTAGTCAGACACGACCTCCCTTTAACAAATCCGTGGTGACTGTCCTTGATTAGTCTGTGCCTTTCCAAGTGACAGTTTATCCTGTCCCTCAGAATTGATTCCAATAATGTGCCCACCACGGAGGTTAGGCTGACTGGCCTGTAATTACTCGGTCTATCCTTTGTTCCCTTTTTAAACAATGGTACATTAGCAGTCCTCCAATCCTCCGGCACTACGCGTGTATCCAGTGAAGTTTGGAAAATGATTGTTAAAGCCTCCGCTATTTCCTTCCTGGCTTCTTTTAACAGCCTGGGATACATTTCATCCAGCCCTGGTGATTTATCCAATTTCAAAGAAATTAATCCCCTTAATAGCTCCTCTCTCACTAAGTTTATCCTGTCCAATATTTCACACTCCTCCCCCTCAACTTCAATCCCTGCATCATCCCTCTCCTTTGTGAAGACAGATGCAATGTATTCATTATGGACCATACCCACATCTTCCGCTTCCACACATAGTTTACCTTTTTGGTCTCGAAAAGGCCCTACTCTTTCCTTAGTTATCCTCTTTCTCTTAATTTTAATTATAAAACATCTTTGGCTTTACTTTGATTTTACCTGCTAATATTGTTTCATGCCCTCTCTTTGCTTTCCTCATTTCCTGTGGGAATCTTGTTTTAAGAATGGATATTCAAGCATTGAAGAGGTGCAACAGATAATAAATAGTTTGATAAAGGCATGTGCGGATTTATCGATGACGGACTTGGGAAAACTAAGGCTTTATTCAATGGGGCACAGAAATACATTAGAAATCTTCCAAATCTGGACAAGTTTCAGAAGATAAAGGGGTTAAAATTCAACTTCTATGCCTCGCAAAATAGGCAGTAGAGACATCGGTTGATCATTGTACAACAATGCAAAGGAAAATCAGACAGGGTGTATAAGCGGAGGACAATACCCAACCGGCCACTTTGCGCCACCGCCGAAGTTGCATTTTACACCCAAATAGTACGAGGCTATTTTCAGTGTCTGGTGCAAGTGTGGCGTTGCGGATCAGCCTCCGGTTATAGGAATGGGAATCGAGATATTTACTTTATTGATTGCCAAGTTTATTGCTTACAATATTGTTAATAACACATTGTATTCTGCATGTGCTTTGGGGTGATCAGTCTTACCTTAAAATAAGCACAATCTGGCCGTCAGCAGGACATTGAAAGCAATGCACTTCAATAAGAGAACTCTCAATCCCATCACAGTCAAAGACAGAAAATTCATCCTCGGTAGATCTGTAAGAATTATCAAATTAAAGCGTTCAGTTAGTTAAACAAACGCACTGTATTCACGAAGATAAATATATCTGCACCAGAAAATTGGAATCTATTGCTCTGTCTATCTCGTTGGTTATTATACAACTATCTATCTCTCTTTTTGTTCTGTCTGTCTTTCTTTAACATATTTACCTAAACATATTTAACGTAAGGTGCTGACCTGTTTGGGCGTCCTTTGTTCCTGCTCTCATATTATTTGAACGTTTTCGACAATCAGGCTTTCTGCCGCGGCCTGCAGACAAACATTTAAATGATTTCTTGAGTAAGTTACATTGTTGTTGCTAGTGTTGTTATTATTATCACTGTCATTATTATCGTTACTCGCAGTAGTAATGGAGGAAGTAGTAATAAAGCTGTAGTATTGATTTTTTAGCCTTTTTATTAATCACAGTCGGACTTCGACAATTGTGCCAGCCCTGACTCATTGGCAGCAATCTGGCTTCTGAATCAGAAGATTGTGGGTTAAAATCCCATTCCAGAAACTTGAGACAATTATCCAGGCCGAAACTGCCAGTGCCAGCATTGTGAGAGCGCTGCACTGTAGGAGGTGTCGTCTATAGGATGAGATGTTCAACCGAGGCCCCATTTATCCTCCCTGGTGGGTGTGAAAGACCCCATGGTATTTCGAAGAAGAGCAGGGGTGTTCTCCTCAGTGCCCTGGTCAATATTTATCCCTCAACCAACGTCACTAGAACAGATGAACTGGTCATTATCACATTGCTTTGTTTGTGGGATCTCGCTGTGCGCATAATGGCTGTTGTATTACCGTACATTACAGCAGTGACTACACTTCAAACATTACTTCATTGTCTGTAAAGCGCGTAGGGAATTCCCGAGACCGCAAAAAGGCGCTTTATAAATTCAAGTTCTTTATTCATGAAACATTTTATTACTCACCGGCTTCAGAATCCTGGCTGTCGCTTTTTGCATAGTAAGATTGAGCCCTGTGTTTTGCCTCACATGTGACATTTACTGAATGTTTGGATGAATTGAAAGAGAGGAACCCTGAGCTCCTGTAATACCCGTTGTTTAATAAGTGACTGGATCTCGTGACATTGATCTTTGGGACAGTGGTCGTATCCATGAAGAGCCCAATCTCTTTGGGGGAGAATTCCGATACCAAACATACCGCCGCCGTGTCGGTACTCTCCCTGTCCCCTCTTTGTATCAGGGGCGGGTAAAAGACCGACACGGTTGGCTCTTTCGGAGTTTTGTCCTCTGAAAATTAAAGAATTCAACAATGTGAGCACAGAGCGATACATCCACAAATGACTGATAATGAAATTCGATAATAACATAATAGTCCACACATGTTTAAAGAAAAGCAGCCACTCGAGCCTGTTCCACTCTTCGAATAGATCATAGCTGATCTGTATCTTAACTCCATTTACCCGCCTTGGTTACGTAACCCTTAATATTCTTTGCCTAAAAAAAATCTATCAATCTGTGTTTTGAAATTTTCAGTTGATCCCCAGGCTCAACAGCTTTCTGTGGAGAGAGTTCCAGATTTCCACTGCCATGTGTGTGAAGACGTGGTTCCTGACATCAACCCTAAACGGCCTGGCTCAAATTTTAAGGTTATGCCCTTTTGTTCTGGACTCCCTCACCAGAGGAATTAGTTTATCTCTATCTGGCCTATCAGATTTTTTAATCATCCTAAACCCATCAACCATTCTCCATTAAAACGAATCCCATTTTCCAATAACTCTGTGTTCAGAAATTTCTCTCATCTCCCTCCCCTTAGTGACTATTCGAAATTGATGACTCCTTGTCTTCTTAAATGGATGTGAGTTGCTCAAAACCATATATAACGTGGCAGACGTTATTTCTTCATCCACTGACTCTATTTCCCTAGCGTAAAAATATGATTTCCCGGTTTTTTTTCAGCAAATGTAGATTACTAGTTTAATTCCATGGACCACCATAATTCTCGGGATCAACCGATTTGGCTTTTGCGGATTCGTTGTGCTTGTGTAAGGTTGGCTTTTGCGAGAAAAATCCACTCCATAATATCTAAACGTACATAGATCGCAAAATATCGGCACACAATGATCTGTGAATCCAGATTATTGTATCTTTTTTGCAATGAATGTGTATGAGACATGGGCTATTTGAACTTACTCAACTCTATACTCCAACATAAGAACATCTGTATATCCACCGCCATCACGGTGTTAAATTTCAAAACAAGGAACGACCTGTGCACAGCTGAAAGTTTCTGCATACCCTGCACCAAATGAATGGGAACCCAACACAACGTCTCAAATATGATTGTTGTATGCAATGATTTAAGGTCCCCTATATTAATCCTGGAGTAATGATCAACAAGCAATATCTGGAATGATTCGGCAGACACTGAAGCCACCGCTGGTTTACTTTCGCTCGCCGATATGCGGATAGAGTAAATCTCTCGATTGGATCCAATTTATTACCTTCATGGAAGTAATGTATACTCGCGCATAATCTCTGGAAAATTGCGTCTGATAGCGAAGGGGAAACTATCAGATTATCTGGTCATTATCACTTTGCTATTTGGAAACCTTGCTGTGGGCAAATTGCCTGCCGCATTTCCTGCATTACAACAATGAGCACACTTTTAAAATACTTCATTGGCTATAAAGCATCTTCAGACGTCCTGAGGTCGCGAAAGGCGCTATATCAATGTAAATCGGCCTTTCTTTCTAAAAATCGCGACCGAGCTCGTCCACCAAAGGTTAGCAGATACCTTATGCCATGAATATTTTATTGTTACAAAAGGACGTGCAATTTGCTTAAATGTTACTTACTTGTCTGTACAATCACTTCAGTTCCGTCTCCAAATGTTAGTTTAGCAGCATAACCTAATTCACACAGTGATAGGTGCCTAACTGTAAAACCCTCTCTGCGCCACCAGGTCTGATTCCTGCGCATTGCTCCAGAAAGAGGACAGGTTGTTGGAAAAGTGAACTGGGCACCGCAGACCCCCGTTAATGGGGCAAATTATCTTAACCGCGATTTAATAATAGATACCTGGTCTCGCCAACAATATTCACCAGAAGGCAAACACGTGTCTACAAGACGGGAGGGAGAACGAGACAATATTATTATATGTTACTTACCCTGTTCTAAAGTAATGCTGGTCTCACTTACGAATATTACTTTAGTGATAGTATCCCAATATTCTGCCCATTAACAGCTGAACAGGCAGAAACCTGTTCCAGAAGCGCTGTAACTGTCTGGACTGTAGCTTAAAAGAAGCACCAGAGGCTCCAATTGTGGCCTCATCTTGCTGAATTACGCACTGGACATCTTGAGAAGTGTTGTTGAATTGCCTTTCGCCGTTACGCACACATTTCAGTGAAACATCTCCCTCTAGTACATACGTGTGTGTTCATGCTAAGGACTGGATATTAATTTAAGGAAAAGACCCTCCTTTTTCATCAGCCACTAAATCGCCCTGAATTGAGATAAAGAAGACCCAAATCTCCACATTCCGTTGCACAATCAGTCTGGTGCCCGGTTCCAAATGTCAGCTTATCAACCCGCCCATACTCTATTATGTAAAAATATAACTCTGCGACTTGACTGAGCTTAGTTTGAAACCGTTAAATATAAAAAAGAGAAAAAGTTGAGAGAGAGAGAGAGAGACCAAATTGGGGAGTAGGTACTTACTGGGTTCCAAAATCAGCCTGGTTCCATTCCAAAACGTGAGCTTTTCATGATCTCCGTATGTTGCACACTGTTGATCCCTATAACAAGATCCCTTGGAATCTCCTCCACATCGCCCAGTAACTGATCCTCTTTTTCAAGAAGGATAGAACTGGTAAGCTTAATGGCATGTCTTTATTCACCAGTGGTCTTGGAGCGTTCCCGCAATGTGAAGACTGCAATAAATATTCAGGGAAAATAAAATTGCAAAATGAACAGAATGCAAAACGGTAACGGTCCGGGGATAACCGTTGCTTGATTGTAACCAGGCCTTCCAGCGGGTTGTTGCGAATGTTGTTGTACCGTTCTGTGTCGGTGGGCAGTTATGGTACGAGCACTTAAGCAGACACAAACTACTGTGTGTATCGGTGCGCGGACTCAGTGCACAGTGATACACAGCGGAGTCACTCGGTTGTAATTTGGAGATAATTAACCGGCTGATTTTCTTGACAGGATCGATAGTAGCAGAAATTCGGCCCCCGGCAGCGATTTCATTATTCCCTGCTCCTGAAGTGTGTCTCTGTAGGAGGTATTTCGGAGCCTGCCCTGGGGATTGTCTGTACCAGTGTGCTATGTACTGACAGAGCCCTGAAAATTCGCAGCTTAAAGTAACGGTGTCACCGGCAACAGAGGTTTGTAGAGGCGGACTCTGTGACACCGATAAACTGGAATCTGCAGGATAAAAATTGGGGGATTAGTATTTCTTTAGCTGCTGTTTAGACACTTGTCAATCACATGATTATTTCTGCCTCTAGCGGTAATGTTGTTCTTCATTTGAAGCCGGTTCGAAACTTATTCACTTGCATTGGAAAAAGTACCAGAGGGGAGAAGAGGAGAATTTGTTTTAAGCAGCGAGTTGTTATGATCTGGAATGCAGTGCCTGAAAGGGTGGTGGGAGCAGATTCTATAGTAACTTTCAACAGAGAATTTGATATATACTTGCAAAGGAAAAATGTGTTTGGCTGTGGACGAAAGAGCAGGGGAATGGGACTAATTGTAAATCTCTTTCAAAGAACCGACACGGACACGATGGGCTGAATTGCCTCCTTCTGTGCTGCATGGTTCAATTATTTCTATTAAATTTCTGATTCTATTTTTCTTGGTGAAAGACGAACCCGAAGAGACATTTGAACAATCCATTCTTCTCTTCACTGAGACAATCACCTTACAATAATGTTGGACCGAGGAGAGCCAGACTGTGTTATGTTTCACTGCGCACAGCATGATCCAAATGAAAGCAGTGAAATCCTTTATCGGTAGCCTTTGTTGTGAGAGGAATGTGGGCCGGAGCATGTCAGTCACAAATCTTTGAACTTGGACAGAACATCGGCATCGATTGAGCCAAACTGACACTGACCATCTTTGGGATAAAGGTCAGAATTTAACTGCAGTTTAGCACTTCACGAGAGCTCCTGTTCGCTCTTTTTGTCCAATTTTTTCCCTTAATCTGGCCAATTTTGTCCATTTCACTTTAATCGGAGATATTTCCAACTACTTTCATTTCATTTCTACATCGGGATCGCTCGCTTTCTCCTGTTTGTGTTTTCCCGCCATCCTGAGAGCTTGTCCCAAAGTCTCTCATTTATTGGTGGGACTAATCTGTGCAGTTTTGCGCAGTGGTTTTACTGTTACTCACTGGGAACTGTCTCTTCCTGGTCTCTAATAATGTCAATTCCTTCAAACCATTGGTTGATTCTGTCCTGCGTTCTCTGGGCTGAGTTTCTCTGAGTTTCACACTATACAGAATCTGTAGAATAGAAACACGCCATTCGGCCCAATTGCTCTATGCCTGTGTTTATATTCCAAACGAGCCCCCGCCAACTCTAATTATCTCTTCTCACCCTGACCAATCCCGCACGCACCCACCCCACCCCCGCTATCTGTCTATTCCTTTCTCCCTTATGTATGCCTCAATCCTCCCCTTAAACGTGTCAATGTTATTTGCTTCAACCACTCTATGTGACAGCACGTTGCACTTTCTCACCACTCTCTATATAAATGAATTCCTCCCAAATTCTTTACTTTTACTGTTCATGACCATTTAATATTTATAGCCCCTTGTTCTGGATTCACCCACAAATGGAAAAAGGTTTCACCACATCCACCCTATTGAACATCTTCATAATTATAATGACCTCTTATCAGGTCTCCTCGTACTCTTCTCTTTTCCAGAGAAAAGAGCCCGGCCAGTTCAATCTTTCCAGATAGGTGTGGATTGATGCTGATGTCTTTTCTCAGGAGTATAAGAAATGCAAAGCTGAGAAAAGTACCGGAGCCCAATCGAAGCCCATCCCTCCGGTCAATCAAATTCCACCGGTGCCGGTTTGTACTTTGAACGGCCCAGGGGTCGGTGTCGCCACATTCCCGCTTGGCCGGCAATGGGCGATATGTCACTCCCTATCAGTGAATTATTTCTTGGTGGTTCTAAATGGACGTTTCTCCAGCCTGTACTTGTTCCCTCGGGTGTTCCTGTTTTCCTTTATAAGAACATTTGCGCCTCGCACTTACTCTCTCACTGCGTAATGTTGTTTCAATTAACATTAACCAAGGCTCCAGATAAATTAATGCAAACTGACATTAAATATAGAAAAGTGTCTGTAGTTCGAGGCTTTCAAATTTCGACTTAAACATGGAGCATCAAGAAAAAATTATTCTTTATTTGAAGGGAATTGAAATAAATATGATCCAAAATGCAATTAATTTCAGTCACTGTGTGTCCAATCGTGAAATGCCATCTAGACCTACAGCTGATCTCTTGTATCTGAAACCCCGCCGTGTTATACTCCAGTTTTTCTGCCGCTTCAGTTATCGGATGGGCCGCTGTAGTGTTGGGTTTACTCGACCGGTACCTCATTCACACTGCCCGGCTCTGACTGCAATCTCCTGCCCAGGAGAGAGCTCTGAAAACTCCCCCGTGCTCACAGGGACAGGCAGAGCTCCCTCAGTCACAGTTCACAACAAGAGCGGAGGTCGGAGTGCCGACAATTTGCGCTCATTTATACCAACTGGGGATCAGACTGAGAAAGAGTCCGGGATGTTCCTGGGACTCCCGAGGTCCCCGTTAAACCAGAGATGGTCCAGATGGGGTCAAACGCCAGTCTGCCTGTTCCGTGGGGGTCTCACACCTCCTCTGTCCGGAATCACATCCGGACCCGGTTCATATTCCAGTCCCGAATCTAAAACTGCAATGGAAATGTGTTCTTAGAACACGTTTAATGTTCTCTCACACCTCATCCCTCCGAACACCCACCCGGTTCATATTCTGTTCCCAAATCAATAAGTGCAATGGAAATGTTCCCTTGGAAAGCCGCTATATTTTACTTTGAGTGGGATTGAGCTGATACCGAGCACAATAACAAACTGAATATTAGCGGGCACATTCTGTAACACGGCGGGGTTTGGAGTCACTTACCGGCTGTGACGGTCACCACCGTCCCGGATCCATCCAAATAACAATATCCCCCGAGCCTTTCCCCAACACCACAGTTACACCGTGACACCGCTCTCAGTCACCCCGGTACAAGAACCACCGACACCTCAATCTGCTGGTCACACATCACCATAGAGTCCGCGCTGTCCAATTATTCCAATAGTTTTAGATCAATAAACAATATTCCATGTTTAACAGTCCCAGTCGGTCCAAACTGTTCTTTCTGAGACTCTCAGCTCTTTATAAAATGGCCCTGGTACACGGGCCGGAGATGGGCGCTTAATATAAATCTTGAAAATGTCAAAGAAAGATCACTCAAAGCAGGAACCTGCAATAAAATTAATCCAGATTACAGCGATAATAACATCAAACCTAAAAATCCAGGATCCGGGCCGGGATAATTGATATGTTAATAGTACAGAGGTATTTGCTGAGCTTTCTTCCACTGTGATTGCCCCAGAAACACAGTCCTTCAAGTCAGCATAAAATCCCCCGGTGCTTGGTGATAGGCGGGGACATTAGTTAAACGGCGGGGATTGCGGATCTCGGTTCCAGCTGTTTGAACAGGATCCCATCCGGTGTTCGGGACTTGTAAATGGGATCAGTCAATCCCAATCGCCATTCATTGACACCAATCCCAGGAAAGACATTATCCGCACTGAGTCCGTATTTATAAAACAGAAGAAGTTAACTGTAATAATCCAAGCTCATTATTAACTAGATTGTGGGGCAGAAGGCACGAGGCGGATCTGTTGGGTTTAATCGCAGATGAACTCCGATTTTTCAATTGTTTCCGTGACAATCTGCAGTTCGAGTTTTTGCATCACGAGAAGTCGAGACCGATCACTGTGGTCTTCATACTTTGCTTTACAGTAATAGGTGGCGCTATCTTCAACTCTCGTATCACTAATTTCCAGCGAAAACTTCTTTTCTGCCTTATTCGTTGACGCAACAAATCGTCCTCAGCTGGAGATCCGCTCCCACCCTTTCCCGGTCTGGGTTTGTTTGAAGAAATCCCCACTCTGGAAATAACGATACGAAGCACCCGCTTTGAAAACGCAGGTGATGGTGAGAGACTGACACTCCTTCTTGGTCACCGCTCTCGGGTCCTGTGTCACTGACTGACCGAAAGAGACTGAAAATTAAACAGAAAGTTTAATGAGACATCAAAGCCGAACCACACAACGGGGCTAAAACCGTATCAATATCTGCAATTCGGATGGACTCGGGCTGCTTTGTATTAAATTCACACAATGTCCACTTGGTTGAACGGCACTCACCAGGTAAACAGACAAACAGGATGAAAACAAGGAGGATTCCCATCGTTCTGCTGCCCGGAACTGATGGTTAATATGACGGCGAGCTGGAGGCTGCAGCCCTGGACTGCCCTGGGAGACTGCACCTCGGAGCTGTACTTAAATACTTGCGGGGATCCAGTTCATTTGCACAGGGCAGTGTCCCGGAGATCATTAATGGTCCGCACGGTTCCCGGAGATCAGGCTGCGTGCTGTGTGTAAAAGCAACAGGTTTAAAGACGGACCTGCAGTTTTATGGCTTTTCATTCGGTCTCTGAGCCCGATCTGAAAGCCCCACCCACATAAGTCTGATTTACAGGAGGGGGGAGTTGTTCTGTCAGCAGAGGGTGCCGCCTCCTTTACCCCACAGTAATGAGCTGGGTGGTCGGTTCATGTATTTTTTATTGGGTGATGTTTGTTGAGGGTGAAATGTTGGCCCAGGAAACCGGGAGAATCCCTCGCTCTTATTCCAATAGTGCCGGGGGATTCATTAACATCTCCCTGAAGGGGCTGACGGGACCTCGGTTAAACCTCTCATCCGTCGGACCATGCAGAGCTCCCTCAGTCCAGCAACTGCGTGCCAGGTTACAATATGAGACAGTCCAGTGCCATTTTCAATATACAGGCAGATATACACAATATATATAGACAATAAACTGTCACTGAAATTTAAACAATTTTTTTGTGCACGGTGCCTTTGTGGTTTGCATTAAAAATTCTGTTTACGTTATTTCTGATGAATTCTGACCTTGTTTGTGCCTGTATGATTTATTTCAGATTTTCAATTTGTAATTTAGATGAGATGAAGTAATAAATTCATAATGAAATTAAAACACAACAAAATTTCCATTTGGAATTAATGTCTTTATTTCCAAATCTGCTACTTTAATCGTTTTTCTTAAATAAATAACTGAACAATGTTCGCAAGCTGTAACTCTCCCCCACACTGAAACCAACACAGTGAACACATCCTCCCACAGACTATGTGTAAGTACAAGTTTAGCAAGAGTTAGTATCTGTTTTTCCTGCTCAACCATGCTTCCTGATTCTGTCTTTCTCTTCCTCCATGTCCCTATCTCTGTTCCCGCTTTTTTCTCTCTCCCTCCCCATCTGCTCCTACCTCGCCCATCTTTCCCGATCTTTCTCTTCCTCTCTTTCTCTCTCTGCGCTTATCTCCCATCCTCTCTTACTGTCGCCCTCTCTTTCTTCCTTTCCCTCTCTCACTGCTCCTATCTCTCATCCTATCTCTCCCTCTCTCACTGCTCCTATCACTCACCCTGTCTCTCCCTCTGGATATCTCTTTCTATCTCCCACTCTGCTCGTATGTCTTTACCTCTCCTTCCCTTCTCTCTTTTCCTTTCTTGCTCACTCTCTCTGAATTTTACTTGATTGAAACACACCCTGAAATATTTCAGTTTCGTTGTATAAAGCCATTACAAATCACATTTCTGTAGCATTTTATAAATATGAAAGATTCAATTAGGGGATGGAAGTCTGTCAGGTCGATCTCAACCTTAAAGGTGTCAGTGTTCAAAATTGTGTTGTGATCTGATTCTTTGATGATGAGATCAATGCCTTTACCCAGTAAACTACCAGGGAATCAGCACAGACCACTGTTCAGGGCCTTTACCCGGTAAACACATCAGG
This sequence comes from Heptranchias perlo, assembly GCF_035084215.1. Lineage (NCBI taxonomy): Eukaryota > Metazoa > Chordata > Chondrichthyes > Hexanchiformes > Hexanchidae > Heptranchias > Heptranchias perlo. The sequence goes on from NW_027138407.1 coordinate 1,296,901, forward strand.
TGAATCAGCGCAGACCACAGATCAGGGCCTTTACCCAGTAAACCATCAGGGAATCAGCACAGACCAGGGATCACGGCATTTACCCAGTAAACTAGCAGGTTAATCAGCACAGACCAGAGATCAGGACCTTTACCCAGTAAACCATCAGAGAATCAGCACAGACCAGAGATCGGGACGTTTACCCAGTAAATCATCAGGTGAATCAGCACAGACCAGGGAACAGGGCCTTTACCCAGTAAACCATCAGAGAATCAGCACAGACCAGGGGTCAGGGCGTTTTTTTTATCAGTAAACCACCAGACCAGGGAATCGAGGTCTTTCAAATTTCTGATAAAATTCATGTGCATTATCACAAACGCAAGATCTTCAATGAACCAGCGCAATTGGTATGGGGCGGGGCAGGGGAGTTTCACTGGGGGAGGTGGGGCCTGTTTCACTGGGGGAGGGGGGAGTTTCAGTGGGGAAGGTAGGGGCTGTTTCACTGGGGGAAGTTGGGGTTGTTTCACTGTGGGTGGACGGAGATGTTTCATTGGGGGAGGGGGTGTTTCACTGGGGTGGGGGCGTGTTTCACTTGGTGGGGCTTTAATGGGGGGGATTAAACAGGAGGGATAACACGTGGGGAATACACGGTGGGGGATTACACGGGGGGATTGCACGGGGGGGATTACATGGGGGATTACACGGTGGGGATTACATGGAGGGATTACACGGGGGATTAAACAAGGGGAATTACAAGGGGGGGGGGTTACACGGAGGGGATTATACGGGGGGATTACACAGGGGGGATTATATGTGGGGATTACACGGGGGAATTATACGTGGGGGATTAGACAAGGGGGATTACATGGGGTGATTAGACGGGGGGTTTGAACAGGCGGGATCACGTGGTGATTTCACGGGGGGATTATACGAGGGGATTACAAAGGTGGGATTATATGGGGGGATTACGCAGGGGTAATACACAGGGGGGATTAGACAGGGGGGGTAATACAGTCGGATTACACAGGGCGATATAGACGGCAAGAGAATGAAAAGAAAACAGCGTGAAAGGAAGGAGAGAGAAAGAAAATAATGATGTGATACTCGCACCGCAAATGGGCGCTGCTCCCACTCGGCAACACAAACCACCCCCACCCCATCAGATCCTCGTCCAACGGGCTCTGCAAACTCTCCTCTGACTCAAGGCCCTGTACAGGGGAACAAACCCTGAGCTGAGCTGGCAAACTGGCGCAAGGAAGGGAGGATGGAAGGGTGGGAGCTGGATCGATTCTCACATACACACACTCATAGGGTGAAACACGTTCACAACAGGGAGTCTCACTCACACTCGTCATCCTCGGCACACTTTAAATCCGTGCATTGAGACAGAGACAGGGGGTTTAAAGATATACAGACAACCACACTGTCCAACAATACATTTTAATTACATGTGCAGTGAGACAGAGAGTTTAAAGATACAGAATCATTCACCAATCTGACTGTAGCAGCACATCCCACGAGCAAGAGAGAGGGGTTGGTGGGTCTGACCTCCCCTGACATAGCAGAGGCTTATCACTCAAAATCCCCCCTCCGCCCTGTCCAAAGGCCCTCACCTACCAAGTAACTGCATTTTGTGCCTGAGAACCCGCCCTCCCAGGTGTGGGAGAGTCCAAGATGAATCTGTTGGTATCTGAGGGTTGGGGTGGGCGCGTGGTGATGTGCCATGTTCCAGTGTTCCAAATGTTTCCTTCTTTGACAGTGTGAGGCATCTCCCGTCTAGGGTCCGGTCTCAGGGCCGCGACCTGAGGATGAAATTTAACCATTGAGCACAGGCAGGCACCGGCTGATGGACTGAGCGGACCAAGACTGGGCTGAACCACCGAGGGAGCTTCACTCACCTGAGCAGGTACGTTGCTCAGATCTTTAACCATTGAGTATAGGCAGGCGCTGAGCTGATCCACCGTGGGGGGCGGCTCATTCACCTGAACGGGTACATTGCTCGCATCTTCCTTTCATTCAATCACTCCCATTCCACGATTTAATAATTTTTTTGGCTTTATTTTAACTTTCTATTTCTTTTCCTGTTATCTGTCTGTTTTAGCCTCTCTTTCCGATGATATTTCCTCAAACGTTCCGCTTTTCCCTCTACTCATTTATTCCAATTTCCCCCATTCCCTTTACAAGCCCCAGATTCGCACCCATCCCCTGCCTCCTTGTGACAACGTGCAGTCTGCAGTCTGTGCTTCCATATCCCTCTCTCTATCTCTCTCTTTGTGTCCGTGTGAGTCACTGTTCCTCAGGCTGTTTTCAATCAGCCCTCTGATTGTCCATTTATATGACACAAAACAGTGCGGATCCCTTTAACTCACTGCATGGCATGAGGGAGTCATTCCATGGGTGGAATAGTCAACACAACAGTTACTAAGCTGTCCCCTTTCTGTGTATTTATAATTACAAATACGCACCTGGATCTTTGCCCCTTTTTGATGGTATCTCTGAGTATCACACACTGTACTCAGTCTCAACTTTCCCTATCTCCCTCTGTTGGTTTCTCTGTATCACTGTACTCAGTCTCACCTTTACCAATCTCCCTCTGTTGCTTTATCTCTGTATCACTCACTGTACTTAGTATTACCTTTATCTCCCTCTGTTGGTTTCTCTCTGTACCACTCACTGCACTCACTTTCATCTTTGTCAATCTCCCTCTGTTGATTTCTCTCTGTATCACGCACTGTACTCAGTCTCACCCTGATCTATCTCCCTCTGTTTGATAGCTGTCTCAAAGAATAGACAGAGAATAGGTTGATACGTGGGGAGACTCACTCACCTGCACATGTACATTCCTCAGGTCTTTAACCATTGAGTACAGGCAGGGACTGAGCTGCTCCACCGAGTGGAGCCTCACTCACCTGCACATTTCTCCTTTAAAATGACTTTAAAAGAACAGGTCCCACTTTATCATGTTATTTGTAGGAAATTATCTTTAGTTATTAGCCGACATAAACACTGACTGTTTATCAACATTACTGAATAAACTAATATTAAAAGAGTTAAATTTACTTTTCTTCCCATCCTTATTCAAACACCGGCAGACACTGCCCCTTTAAGTATTAAAACTAAGAGAAACAGGTTAGGCCGTACTGGTTCCCTTTGAGAGGCCCCGTGCTGAGCCCCGGGTTCACGGCCCTGCGTCAGCGGTCCCAGGCTGCAAAAACTGGGTTCTTTAGCGCTAAGCGGAGGCCCGAGGCGGCCCGTGACCTCCTGCCGGGTACTTTAGTGTGACGTACAGATTGCCATGTGTGTGTGTGACCTACAGACGTCCATGTTTGTGTGACATCTCTGTATCATGTTTATCTCGGGTCGAATTCAAACATTTCCAGTCCCGTATTATCACAGATCTGTAGATCTCTGGGGTTTAGAACAGGATCAGTCTGTATAAGGAAAAGTCCGGGATCTGCGGCAGATCCACCAGGTCACATTTTTCAAAGGTTCCCTCACCCGCTGCAGAGAAGTGTCCAATTACAATGTTCTTCGTGGGCTTAAGACTGTGACTATTAATGGCGCTCATTGAGTAGTGGAGAGAACTCAGTGATACCGGGGATTAAGACTGAGTTAGAGTTTGTTCGCTTTACACCTTATAAGAGAGAGAGAGTAAGGGAGAGAGTGAGAAAGTCACTGAGTTAATCAGACGCACACAAACACACAGATAGAGTGAGAGTAAGGCAGATTCCGAGTTAAACAGAGAGAGATCGAAACAAAGAGACCGAGAGACAGAGACACACACACACAAACACACAGGCACACACACTCACACATAGTGAGAGAGGCTTCGAGGTAAACGGAAAGAGATGGAAACATAGAGAGATTGGGAAAGGCAGATAGAGAGAGAGGGACAGAGACAAAGAGAGATAGAAATAGCAAGAGAAAGAGACTGACGTCGATGGGCAGGAAAGAGTTGGGGATTGAACCAGCAACTGTCTCAACCACACACAGCGATTGGTCCACGGCTAACAGTGTTTGGTGCACAGCCAGTGTCCGTTCTGAGAGACCAGCCAATCATATCCATGGGAAACGCCCCTCAGTTTCCCAGCACGTGGAACCCGCCCCTGATCTGAGTTTACTCTTCAACATCAGACTGGAAGGGTCAACAGATTGAAAACATTCTGCTATTTTCTGTCGAACTCTAACCACGTACCATGTGCTCCCTGTGTTCCTTACTGATAATAATGATCATGCCGCCCGTTGAGTTGTTTAAGTTGTCAGTGTGTATTTCATGGGATATATTCATTGCCGTACATTTGACACATTCTCTATGTTGTTACAGGAACGAGTGGCAAAGACTCAGTGTCCCAAGATCCGTCTGAATTAAAGGTTCAGGAAGGACAGACCATAACACTGGACTGCAGTTACTCCACAACCCATCCTTTTCCCTATATCTTTGGGTTCATCCAGTATCCCGAACAAGCTCAGAGATATTTATTGAAGAGATACAGCTCGGTGCTGAGAGATAAGTCTCCAGATTTCCCAGAACGGTTCTCTGCTGATATGGACGAACGCAAGAAAATGGTTCCTTTAAATATCAACGGGGCTCTTGTCTCTGACTCTGCCGTGTATCTCTGTGCCATGGAGCCCTCACCTGCTCTCACTGAATCCGATCTGCGATCTGGATTGTGATCTGATAATAGTACAGATACCAAACTAGAAAGATAAACAGATGGATTAATACATAAATGTACAGATTATTAAATAGATAGACAAGCAGAGAGAAAAACAGACAGTCTCCCTGTCCTCGATTTCTCTCCCAATTATTCCTTCCTCCTTTGTTTGAAAGTATCCATTCCATGCAGACAAAACCAAGCGCGTTTGAATTCCGGCTGCCGAGTCTGCTAGTGCATAACGCGGTTTGTTTCACGGCTCAGTAACCGGTTTGTTATAGTTAGTAATAGCATCGTTATTAACAAAACCCAATATAATTTTGAAAACCTCCATTAAATCTCCCCTTAACAGCCTCAACTCAAAGGAGAAAAAACCCAGCTTCTGCAGACTCCCCACACTCATCCCTGGTACCATTCTGGTAAATCTCCTCTGCACCCGCTCCAAGGCCGTGACATCCTTCTTAAATTGTGGTGTCCAGAATTGGACACAATGCTCTAGCTGCAGCCTAACAAGTGTTTTATAAAGGTTTAGCATTACTTCCTTGCTTTTGTACTCTATGCGTCTATTTATAAAGACAACGATCGCGTATATTTTTTAAACAGCTTTATGAACTTGCCGGTGCACTGCTGCTTCAGATATACTGAACGGCAAATGGACAAATGATGATTGGTTTAAAATATCACTCTGCAGTAACTCAGAAACAAGAGTGCACTGAGTGTTGGACTCAAATCAAATTTCTCGGGGAGAAATTCTGATCTATTCCGCTAGATGGCAGTAAAACCCCAATTCTGAGAAATAAGCCAATCACAGCCCTGGGAAAAGCCCCTCGGTTTCCAAATAAGTGTTGATCTGCAGAGGGCCCGGGGACTCGACTTTCCGCATCTCTCGACACATCGAAAAGCGAGGGGAATTTCACGGTCCGCGGTCTGCAGTGTATTACTGCGGGCTGAGAGACAGGAGCCAGAGGAAGGCTCGGACAAAAACACGACCGGAATGTCACAAAATCGACGGGATAGCGGGCAGTGTTGGGAGAAACAGGGACTGTCAGTACTTACCACACGATAGTGTCGGTGCAAAAACAGGCAAATGAACAATAATGCAGGACAGTAATATCACTATTTATTATTAATAACAATAACCATGCTGTTAATTTCATGATAGGATGCCCGATGAGACGGTGCTTCCAATCCCCGTTCATTAAATGAGGACCTTAATTTTCAATCTTAATGAAACAAATATAAAACCAGTTCTCATTTTGTGTCTCAGGACTGTCGCCCGAGGCGGCAGGAAATGAACTGAATGGAGGGGAAGCATTTACTAACGATTTAAAGAGCCAGAGAGGAGTCAAAAACCTTCAGACCAATGACGTCTCCGCTGAATCGTGACCCCGTGAGACTCCTGGTCCCAAACAGGTTGCGGAAACTCAGAGGAGAGTCCAGAGAACACGAGAGAGCAACAATCAATAGTCTGAAGATGGAGATTGGCAGAGAGACAGTTCCCAGCAAGTGACAGAAAAACCACGGCGGAAACTGCACGGACTGATCTCATTGACAACTGAGTGACTTTGGGGCAAGTTCTCAGGTTGGTGGAAAACCGCGAGCAGCACAAACTGAGGGTTATATCCGGCATCAGCAGGCAGAACCTCTGATCTACAAAGCGGGGAGAGTTTCTGTCCGAGGGTTTAATTGAATTCCATCACTGTGAGTCTCAGGGCACAGTAATAAACTGCAGTGTCGCTCAGCTGCAATCCCGAAATGGTTAAAGTGGTGAATTCGGTCGAGGTCTGGAGCTCTGCTGAGAAACGAGCTGTAGCAAAATCTGATTTATACTCAACACCATCATGATCCTTCCTCAGTATATACTCGGGTTCTGTGCCTGGGTATTGCCGGTACCAGTAGAAATAGTAGACGCTCTGTGTAGTATCATAGGTACAGTATAAAGTCACCGCTCCTCCTTCCGTCTTAACTGCTGAGGGCAGCGGCTGAGTGACAGAATCTCCATGACTCAGATCTGAAAAAGATGTTCAACAGGAAAAGATCAGACCGACGGGTGTTTAAAATTAAATTAAAACTCAGTTGGAAATGAGAGAAAAGATGTTTGGTCCATAATTACCTGTCAGAAATGCTCCCCACACAACCCAGATGCTGAGTAGCCGCATTGTCGCTGTCGGCTCTGTAAAAGAGGGTTTCGATATTTGAAGACAACCCTTCGAATCCCCGCACTAAATAATCTGCTGTCGTGTCTCAGGATGCTCTCACCTCACTTCCTTGTGTCCCCAGTGGTGCTGTGAGACCGGCAGGAGGCGAGCTCGCTGCCAATCAATGGAAATACTCCGAGTTGGGCTACAGTTAGTGTCGTTACAGGGGGAATATTTCCGGCTTTTGGAGACCGGGAGTGGGAATGAGATCCTTGTTTGGTTATTGTAACTGGGAAGCACAGTGATTGTTAATGGTGACAGAAAACATTCCAGCATTAAACAGACATCCTGATGGACAATAGGCATTGGGGGAACTCTGCTCTTGGGGCGTATTTTATAGATCGTAATCATGAATGCGTCCAACGTATCGGGGTAAATATAACGCATGAAACACACACTGACCATTTAAACATAGACTCACCGGGCAGCACGACTATTATTATCAGTAAGAACATAGGGAACACATTGTGTGTGGTTTAGAGTTCGACAGAAAATAGCGGGATGTTTTCAAGATGTTGACCTTTCTCGTCTGATATTAAAGAGTAAACTCAGATCAGGGGCAGGCTCCATATTCTGGGAAACTGAGGGGCGTTTCCCAGGGACAGGATTGGCTGGTATCTCAGGACTGACGGCAGTTGTTCACCAATCACAGTTAGCTGTGGACCAAATGCTGATGGCTCTCTCCAAACCGCGCTTCCTCAGGGTCCCTCAGTCTTTGTCTTGCTTTATTTCTGTCTCTCTGTCTGTCCCTATCATTCTCTGCATCTCTCTGCCTATTTTACTCTACCTGTGTCTCTATCTCATTCTCTCTCAATGAATCATGTTCTCTGCCTCTGCCACGCTTTCTCTGTCTTTTTCGCTCTTTCTACCTCTCTCATTACCCCCGTCTCCATTTCCATTAACAGTTGCAGTCTTGAGGCAGGAGGGACATGACAAGTCGGTACAATATTGGAAAATGTTACATTTTCGAACACTGACAGCATTGAATTTAGGTGGAGAAAACCGCTCGATCGGGCTGTACTTTACCGTTCAATTTCTGTACAGATTCTCTGGTATACAATCCTGGTGACGTCCTGCAGCCAATCCTTGATGCCGACCTGTGCCCTTCATTTGTACGAGACCGGAAAGACCTTTATTCTCTCTGGGTCTCAGGCCACAGTAATACACAGCGCTATCTTTGATCTTCAAGCCTTTCATGGATAAGTGAAAAGTGCCCTATATCCGCTTGAGATTCCTGGTGGCGTGTTCAAAGCCCGGAGCCCTCTCGTTATTGCCGTAACTATCGGCTCTGAACAGATACTGAGGTGCTCGGCGGTGATGCTGGCGGTACCAGAACAGGTTATAGCTCAAAGCTGAACCCGATACAGAGTAACTGCAGGTTATTGCAGAATCTGCATCGTCTTCTGATACGACTCCTTATTCAGACTGGGACACCGTGACTCCGTTACTCGTCTCTGAAAACAAGCAGCGGACACACAGTTGGTTAGATGGATTAACAGAAAGAAAATAATCACCCGGAGATGGAGATGGGAAATTGTATGAGGATTGAAGAATATTGTAGGAAGTTTCCAATATCAGCGACCTGTGATCAGGACAATAACCAGAGTCAGGCAAGAAGGTGGCAGATGGAGTATTATGTGGGGAAATGTGAGATTATTCACTTTGGTAGGAAAAATAGAAAAACAGGATATTTTTTAAATGGTGAGAAACTATTGATCGTTGGTGTTCAGAGAGACTTGGTGTCCTCGTACAAGAAACACATAAAAGTTAGCATGCAGGTACAGCAGACAATTAGGAAAGCAAATGGCATGTTGACCTTTATTGCAAGGGGTTTGGAGTACAAGAATAAGGAAATCTTACTACAGTTGTACGGAGAGCGCTCTTCTGTGGACAGCACAAACTTGTCATATCACACTGGAACAAACACACGAACATATATGTACACACAGACAGATATACACACACAGCCGTATGCCGTCATGGAATCAACATAGACCAGGCACCAGTGCTTTTTTTCAGTAAACCATCAGGGGATCAGCACAGACCAGGGATCAGGGCCTTTACACAGTAAACCTTCAGGGAATCAGCACAGACCAGGGATCAGGGCCTTTACACAGTAAACCTTCAGGGAATCAGCACAGACCAGGGATCAGGGCCTTTACCCAGTAAACCATCATTGAATCAGCACAGACCAGGGATCAAGGCCTTTACCCAGTAAACCATCAGGGAATCAGCACAGGCCACGGGTCAGGGATCAGATTTACCTAGCATTATACAATCACAGTGCCTTACAGCACAGATAGAGGGCATACGGCCCATCATACCTCTGCCAGTTCTTTGAAAGGACTATCCAATTAGTCCCTCTTCCCCTTTCTTTCTGCATAGACCTCTATTATTTTACCTTCAAGTATTTATATAATTCCCTTTTGAAAGTTATTATTGAATCTGCCCCATTGCTTCTTCAGACAGTGCATTCCAGATCCTAACAACTCTGTGTAAACAATGTTTTTTCATGTCACCTCTAGTTCTTTTTCCAATTAGTTTAAATCTGTGTCCTCTGGCTACCGACTCTTCTGCCACTTGAAACAGTTTCTCCTTATTTACTCTATCAAAACCGTTCATGATTTTGAACACCTCTATCAACTCTCCTCGTAACCTTCTCTCCTCGAAAGAGAACAACCCAAGCTTCTCGAGTCTCTCCACATAGCTGAAGTCCCTCATCCCTGGTACCATGCTAGTAAATCTCTTCTGCACCATGTCGAAGGCCTTAACATCCTTCCTAAAGTGTAGTGCCCACAATTGAACATAATATTCCAGCTGAGGCCTTACCAGTGTTTTAAAATGGTTCAGCATAACTTCCTTGCTTTTATACTCTATTCCTCTATGAATAAAGCCCAGGATCCCATATGTCTTTTTTACAGCCTTCTCAACTTGTCCTGCCACCTTCAAAGACTTGTGTACGTACACCACCAGGTCTTTCTGCTCCCTCACCCTCTTCAATATTGTGCCATTTAGTAAATCATTAGTGAATCAGCACAGACCAGGGATCACGGCCTTTACCCCGTAAACCATCAGGTGAATCAGTAGAGGCCAGGGATCAGGACTTTTGCCAGTAACCATCAGAGAATCAGCAGAGACCAGAGATCAGGGCCTTTGTCCCGGAAATCATCAGGTGAATCAGCACAGACCAGAAATCAGGGCGTGAGCCTGATAAACCGTCAATCAATTAGCATTGGCCAGGGATCGCTGGCTTTCGCCAGTAAACCATCAAGTGAATCAGCACAGACCAGAGAGGAGCGTCACACATCTGCACAGGTACATTGCTCAGATCTTTAATCATTTAGAGCAGGCAGGCACTGAGCTGAACCACCATGGGGGCCTCACACATCTGCACAGGTGCATTGTTCGCATCTTCCTTTCCTTCACTCTCTTCCATTGTCCTATTTCATAAGTTTCTTTGCTTTATTTATTTTAACCTTCTGTTTCATTTCCTCTTTACCTGTCTGTTTTAAACGCTCTATCCGACGATGTTTCCCCATTTCCTCTTTACCTGTCTGTTTTAAACGCTCCATCCGACGATGTTTCCCCATCTGTTCTGCTTTTCCTCTGCTCTTTTCTCCCCATCTCCCCCATTCCCTTTACAACCCGCAGATTCCCACCCATTCCCATGCTCCCTTGTGACACTGTGCAGTCTGCAGCCTGTGTTCACATGACCCTGAGTTTCATGCAGCGTTAAAACTCTCTCTCTCTTTGTGTCCGTGTGAGTCACTGTACCTCAGGCTGTTTTACTCAGCCCTCTCCATTTATTGATTCCTCCATATATAATACATGGTGCAGATCCCTTTACCTCACCGCACGGCATCAGCGGGTCATTCTAATGGGTGGAATAATCAGCGCAACTGTTGTTGAACTCTTCCCTTTCTGTGTCTTTATATTTACAAATACACATCTATATCAATCTCCCTCTGTCGGTGTCTCTCTGTATCACTCACTGTACTCAGTCTCACCTTTATCTTTCTCCATCTGTTGGATCGCTCTCTCAAGGAGTATAGACAGGGACTGGGCTGATCCACAGTGGGGGGCTTCGCTCACCCGCTCATGTACATTGTTCACATCTTTAACCATCGAGTAAGGAAGGGGATTTGGCTGTTCCATCATGATGGTTGGGGGGGGGGGGAGTTCGCTCACCTGCACAGTTCTCCTTTAAAATTTCTGGAACATTTCTGATCCGATTTTAAAATATTCCTTGAAGGAAATTGTCTTTATTTATTGGCCAACATAAACACTTGCTGCTCATTAACCTTACTGCATACATTAATGTTAATAGATTTGAATTTCCTTTCCTTCCTTAATTCAAAGTCCCACCGACTCCCGCCGTGTATTCAAACTAAGAGGAACCGGTTAAGTCGTGATTGGTCCTTTAAGAGGCAACGTATTGGCTCCTCTTTCGAGGTCCCGTGCTGAGCCCCGGGGTAACGGCTCTTGGGCAGGTGTCACGGCCCTGGGTCAGGGGTAACAGGCTGCACAAACTGGGTTCTTCAGCGCTGGAGACGGCCCGGGACCCCTGACTCTGAATCGATGGGAGAGAAAAACAATCACGGAGCTCTGACGTCACTGGGCAAACGCCGCGGCCACATTTGTGTGACGTACGATATCGCCCATGTGTGTGACGTACGGTCAACCATGTTTGTGTGACGTGCATTCGGCCTTGTTTGTATTACGTACGGTCGGCGATGTTTGTGTGACGTATTGCCGGCCATGTTTGTGTGACGTAAGGTTGGCCGTGTTTGTGTGTCGTACTGTCGGCCATCTTTGTGTGCCGTACGGTTGGCCAAGTTTGTGTGAAGTGCAGTCGGCCATGTTTGTGTGACGATTTGTCGGCCATGTTTTTGTGACGTACGGTCGGCCACGTTTTGTTTGACGGACAGGGCCATGTCGACGCTTCTGGTCTGAAACTAAAGAATAAATTCAATATGTCCTGACAGTGGAGACAGTGCGCAGCAAATGTCTGTCAACAACACCGGCCTCTGCATCATTCAGGTTTCGATAAGTTCACTGATCAAAAACATCTACAGCAGGCCCCAGATTTGTTAGTTTTAAAACATGATTCATAATTCCACACACAATAACTTGCATTTCCGAGTGACCTTCACCCAGAAGAGATTCTCAGAGCAAACCACAGGACGGGCAAGAGATCAGAAGGACCGAAATTATTGTGAAAAATTCGGAGAACGTATTCAATGCGAAGGTGTGAAGTTATTTAGGGACAAACTGGCAATGAATAATTTAATCGCAGCTGCAAAAGAAAACACAAACAACGTCTAATGTTGGGGCAGGGGGAACAACTGCACCTGAGTTTCCTGTGGGCGGCTGCGCACCAGCGCCACTCACGCGGGGTTGAACATTGCTGCAATGAGCGAACGGAAACGGCCCACACTTCAAAGGCGTTTCAAATGCACAATTGCAGCTTGTGTGTACCGAGCGACCTACTTTCCATTGTTACAGTTTCGGAAAAGAGCTGGGACAGATTTCAGCGTCGTTGGCACACCTGTGTGTGCAGACTGGACGTCATTCACTGTTACAAGTCAAACAGAATTGTTTCTCTTTTGAATCTATATATGGTCATAAAGGAA